>NC_091286.1:500376606-501014683 GCF_032444005.1 Ranitomeya imitator
TACTGTGGGTAAAATCCTGGAGGGCATTCTAAGGGACGCTATACTGGAGTATCTGAAGAGGAATAACCTCATGACCCAGTATCAGCACGGGTTTACTAGGGACCGTTCATGTCAGACTAATTTGATCAGTTTCTATGAAGAGGTAAGTTCCGGATTGGACCAAGGGAACCCAGTGGATGTAGTGTATATGGACTTTTGAAAAGCTTTTGATACGGTGCCACACAAAAGGTTGATACATAAAATGAGAATAATGGGGATAGGGGAAAATATGTGCAAGTGGGTTGAGAGCTGGCTCAGGGATAGGAAACAAAGGGTGGTTATTAATGGAGCACACTCGGACTGGGTAGCGGTTAGCAGTGGGGTACCACAGGGGTCAGTATTGGGCCCTCTTCTTTTTAACATATTTATTAATGACCTTGTAGGGGGCATTCAGAGTAGAATTTCAATATTTGCAGATGACACTAAACTCTGCAGGGTAATCAATACAGAGGAGGACAATTTTATATTACAGGATGATTTATGTAAACTAGAAGCTTGGGCTGATAAATGGCAAATGAGCTTTAATGGGGATAAATGTAAGGTCATGCACTTGGGTAGAAGTAATAAGATGTATAATTATGTGCTTAATTCTAAAACTCTGGGCAAAACCGTCAATGAAAAAGACCTGGGTGTATGGGTGGATGACAAACTTAAATTCAGTGGCCAGTGTCAGGCAGCTGCTACAAAGGCAAATAAAATAATGGGATGCATTAAAAGAGGCATAGATGCTCATGAGGAGAATATAATTTTACCTCTATACAAGTCACTAGTTCGACCACACTTAGAATACTGTGCACAGTTCTGGTCTCCGGTGTATAAGAAAGACATAGCTGAACTGGAGCGGGTGCAGAGAAGAGCGACCAAGGTTATTAGAGGACTGGGGGGTCTGCAATACCAAGATAGGTTATTACACTTGGGGCTATTTAGTTTGGAAAAACGAAGACTAAGGGGTGATCTCATTTTAATGTATAAATATATGAGGGGACAGTACAAAGACCTTTCTGATGATCTTTTTAATCATAGACCTGAAACAGGGACAAGGGGGCATCATCTGCGGTTGGAGGAAAAAAGGTTTAAGCATAATAACAGACACGTATTCTTTACTGTAAGAGCAGTGAGACTATGGAACTCTCTGCCGTGTGATGTTGTAATGAGTGATTCATTACTTAAATTTAAGAGGGGACTGGATACCTTTCTGGAAAAGTATAATGTTACAGGGTATATACACTAGATTCCTTGATAGGGCGTTGATCCAGGGAACTAGTCTGATTGCCGTATGTGGAGTCGGGAAGGAATTTTTTTTCCCCAATGTGGAGCTTACTCTTTGCACATGGGTTTTTTTTGCCTTCCTCTGGATCAACATGTTAGGGCATGTTAGGTTAGGCTATGGGTTGAACTAGATGGACATATAGTCTTCCTTCAACCTTAATAACTATGTAACTATGTAACTATGTAACACTGGGGCAATACAGGAGACCATGGGGCAGATTGCTGGACACACTGGGGCAATACTGGAGACCCTGGGGCAGATTTCTGGACACATTGAGGCAATGCTGGAGACCCTGGGGTAGACTTCTGGACACACTGGGGCAGATTTCTGGACATACTGGGGCAATGCTGGAGACCCTGGGGCAGATTTCTGGACACTGGGGCAATGCTGGACACTGGGGCAGATTGCTGGACACGCTGGGGCAATGCTGCGCACGCTGGGGCAGATTGCTGTGCACGCTGGGGCAGATTGCTGTGCACGCTGGGGCAGATTGCTGTGCACGCTGGAGCAGATTGCTGTGCACGCTGGGGCAGATTGCTGTGCACGCTGGGGCAGATTGCTGTGCACCCTGGGGCAGATTGCTGTGCACACTGGGGGCAATGCTGGACACACTGGGGGCAATGCTGGAGACCCTGGGGCAGATTTCTGGACACACTGGGGCAATGCTGGACACTGGGGCAGATTGCTGGACACTGGGGCAGATTGCTGGACACACTGGGGCAATGCTGGGCACACTGGGGCAATACTGGAGACCCTGGGGCAGATTTCTGGACACATTGAGGCAATGCTGGAGACCCTGGGGCAGATTTCTGGACACTGGGGCAATGCTGGACAATGGGGCAGATTGCTGGACACGCTGGGGTAATGCTGGAGACCCTGGGGCAGATTTCTGGACACTGGGGCAATGCTGGACAATGGGGCAGATTGCTGGACACGCTGGGGCAATGCTGGAGACCCTGGTGCAGATTTCTGGACACACTGGGGCAATGCTGGACACTAGGGCAGATTGCTGGACACACTGGGGGTAATATGCTGGACACACTGGGGCAATGCTGGACAACATGGGGGTAATATGCTGGACACACTGGGGCAGATTGCTGGACACACTGGGGGCAGGACTTGGGGCATGATTGGAGACACGGGGCAGGATTGGATCATGGGGCAGGACGGATACGATGGAGGCTGGTAGGGCAGGATGGGGAGATCATATGGGGTAGAATGGATACTCATGAGGGCAGGATGCGAGAACATATGGCTGGAGCCAGGAATGAGATAAACGGGGCCAGGGTGGGGAATAGTATTACCATAGGGGCTAATTAAGGGATATTATTACTGCAGTGATGTATTTATTTTATTTTTTGAGTATACTGTTTTAAATGGGGGGCGGTCCTGTTACTGTGCAGAGTGACACTATATCGCCTTTTTTTCTTCATGTGGTGTAATGTAGAAGTTGTGAAAAATTAAGTAATGTGTTCTGCAAGAGGAGCTCGAGATAACTGTGTTATTTCCTGCAGAAATGAGTCCTGGCTGGAAGGAATGATGGCGGTCTGTGCTGGATGAAAGATGAAGGACTTCACCTAGAGACGTCACTGGTGAGTCAGTGTTACCTATACACTGACACTATACACTGTATACTACAGGGGTCCCCAACTCCAGGCCTCGAGGGCCGCCAACAGTGCAGGTTTTCAGGATTTCTTCAGTATTGCATCGGTGGTAATGTGATCATCTGCACAGGTGATGATTCCAACCCCTGTGTAATACTAAGGAAATCCTGAAAACCTGCACTGTTGGCGGCCCTCGAGGCCTGGAGTTGGGGACCACTGGTATACTATATACAGCGGTCCTGTGTACAATGTCACCAGTGATCACTGTATTATCTATACATTATATACAGAGCTCCTGTGCATAATACCACCAGTGATCTCTGTATTACCTCTACACAGACACTGCATACTAAGTACAGATCTCCTGTGAATACTGGCACTTATGGTGATAGTATTGTGTTTTTTTTTATTACTGATCAGTATTGTAGTATTCAGTCACTATGTGGTGGTAATATGTGGTCTGGAAATGGTGTTGTGGTACTTGTCCCTTGTATGTAGTTTTATTCGGTCACTATGTGGTCTGGTCATGGTGTGTTGGTATTAAGTCACAGGTTTGGCATGTGGGGGTGACACCATTAGGCCCAGTTTAAGTTCTACAAAACAGGAAAACCAATTTTGGTAACCTTTGTGTGTATTGAGCCGGGGGAGGGGGAGGGGGAGGGGGGGCGCCAAACTCGGGAACAGCCCCGGGCGGCAAAAGCTCTAGCTACGCCTCTGGGCAATTTGGACCCTGGCATAAATTCGATAGCACAATCATGACCTATGCAGGGGAAGAACTTCACATTCAGTCTCAGAAAAATTTAGTAATGTTCCCCATCCTGGCACTTTATGTAATAACATCTCCTTTCCTATAACAATGTCCCCCATCCTGGTCCCCTTCCTAGTATAATGTCCCCCATCCTGGGCTGCTTCGTAGTATAATGTCCCCCATTCTGGACTCCTTCCTAGTATAATGTCCCCCATCCTGGGCTGTTTCCAGTAATAATGTTCTCTGCTGTTCTCCAACACATTAAAAAAAGCACACTTAAAAAAATAAACGATTCCGCTTGCCTTCCTCCGCTCCCACGATTTATGGCGCCTCCTTCCATAGCTAGTTTAGAGGCCCCCATTGACTTCAGCGTCCCCACCACAGGCAGTGTATTGTGTCACTGCAATGTGCTGCCCATGATAAGCATCAACTGGCAGTCTCTGGTTGTCAGACTGTGTACCACACACACTGCAGCAAACCATTGAGTTTCTGCACTGCAATACATTTCAGTTGAATGTGTGTGCCTAGAACGCACATCCACGTGAAACAGGCACTGATGCCAGTAGGCCCTCCTACAGTACAGGCTTGGTCAGTCGCAACCTCTGCGACCGCATTAACCTGGTCACCACTCCTGCCACATCCGATGTAGTAAATACTAGTATTTTCCAATAGTTTAGGAGCATCTTTTTCCATAACTCTTTGCTGCGCTGTTCCTTGGATTCTTTTTGAGTATTTATGAGGTGTTACTGTTCTGTGTCGAATGGTTCCTTCGCTGTCCTGCTCTGGCAGCACTGTTTTCACATAGCATCTTATATGAGTGTCATAGTGTGTAGCAGAAGAAAGAGCAGCACAGACTTTCTAAGAAAAGTTGCGCTAGAACTGACCGAAATGGTGACATTTTTCCCTTAAAGAATATGCTACTAATGTCCTGCTGCCAGATGATACACATTCAGAGGTCTTGCAGAGTTTCATTGGCAAAACAGGCGCCTGCACATTGTACTACAATTCTACCAGTGATAGAACTGTGACGCTGCGATGGAGGAAAAAGCCTTGTGGTGGCAGTGCTTACCAAGGAAAAGTCATTTTTAGCTACAGCTCATTGAATACTAGTAGTCAAATGTAGTCTTTAGGGTCTACGTCATGTAGGCTGCCTCACAACATATCAACTTCCACTATAAAAAAAAAAGCACATACTGTGCCATACATTTTAATCTCAAATCAGAAAGAGAAATAAATGTCTTTAGCACTTGTTCAAATGTTGCAGATTTTCCGTTTGGTTTTGGGGATGTAGTAGCAAAGGGAATTAGTGTAGAATATTCATATATGTAAAGGTACCGTCACATTAAGCGACGCTGCAGCGATATAGACAACGATGCCGATCGCTGCAGCGTCGCTGTGTGGTCGCTGGAGAGCTGTCACACAGACAGCTCTCCAGCGACCAACGATGCCGGTCCCCTGGTAACAAGGGTAAACATCGGGTTACTAAGCGCAGGGCCGCGCTTAGTAACCCGATATTTACCCTGGTTACCTAAAAAAAACAAACACTACATACTTACATTCCGGTGTCTGTCGCGTCCCTCGCAGTCAGCTTCTGAGATGGGTTTTGAGCTATTTTTAGTTTTTTATCATGGGACTGGGTGTTATCCGTGGGAGTCGTTCTTAATATGTGCAATTGAGGGACCTTAATTTCTATATATACCACTCCGTAAGCCCTTGTGTTTGAGGACATGCGCATTTTGTGCACGTGAGCTATACTGGTGGATCTGTAGTACATGGGTTCTGGTCTGCCTGGGTACAGGGGAGCGTCTATTGGCCGGTGGGCGTGCCTTTCGGCTGTCCGTGGCGTTGCTATGGAGCCGGCGGCCATGCGCACTAGGTTTGGGGCTCTCTCCTTATGCGGCGAGCCGGGTGAGCCTCTGATGTCACGGATGGCCGGTCATGTGACTAACCTGGGGGGCGGTTGGATGGATGCAGGTATGGAGCCTGGATTGGCTCTACTACATGGGGCTCGTAATTTATCGGCACCGGTGGGCGTGCCTTTCGGCTGTCTGTGGCGGCGCTGCATGTTTCTTCATGTAATGCGTTGCTATGGAGCCGGCGGGCATGCGCACTAGGTTTGGGACCTTCTCTTTATGCGGCGAGCCAGGTGAGCCTCTGATGTCATGGATGGCAGGTTATGTAATTAACCTGGGAGGCGGTTCGATGGATGCAGGTATGGAGCCTGGATTGGCTCTACTGCATGGGGCTGGTCATGTACCGATGCCCCAGATTGGATCTCCACTACAGGTACAGATTGGTGGATTATGAGAGATGTGATACAAGCTCAGTGATAAGCAGCTCGCTTGCATAATGGCCCCCATGAGCGTTTTGATAGGCTTAGATGTGACAGGCAGCGTTGTTTGTTTACGTTCCAACTTTTTACATGTGTCTACTACTATGATCACGAACAGTATTGTCCACAACGGGGGATTTTAGTGACATTGTGATCAGTTTTTAATTGTATATGTCTCACTGTTAATATATTTTTCTATTGTTATTATGATCACCAGATACTATGTATGTAAATTTTGTGGGTCCGCTACCCATTGTGATGAGCGGGGAGGAGGGGGCGGAGTTATGGACCCATGCGCGGTCGGAAATGGCGGACACGTCGCACAAAAAAGTTACATTGAACTTTTTTGTGCGTCGCGTCCGCCAAAACACGACGGATGCGATGTGTGCCCATCCGTCGCGATCCGTCGCTAATACAAGTCTATGGGCAAGCACATTTGCAGGATCCGTTTTTTGCCCATAACGATGGATTGCGACGGAGCCCAGAAGACGGAAGTGTTAAAGTAGCCTAACATTGCTTGTTCTGACCCAGCTTTCTCCGCTACCATCCTTCTGAATTAACCACTTGACATTCCCTCTGTTTTGATCTTAACTGACTTCATACTCTGTCCATTTATTCTGCGAAACCTCCTGGATTCTGACCCAGGTTCCCAGTTATCCCAATAACTATGTTTTAGTGTGAAGGTTCTGAGCCTAGCATGTCTTTCAACCCCCCCCCCCCCAGTTTGCTGCATCTATTTTTGCAGATAGAATCAAGGGGTCCTTGCAGCAAACTCCAGATCTCGATAAAGAGGCTAAATGGTGAGCCCCTAAGAATGGCAAGCACAAAGTCGTACCATGGTTTTCAGCTGACTTATTGGTACAATCCAGCACACAGCTCTATGGAATGCTCGCTCTGTCTGCAACAAACTTTCCTACATCCACGATCTTTTCATTACTCTCAAACTTTCCTTCCTTGCCGTTGTAGGAGGGTGGTGCTGTTATGGACAGTAAGGAACACGCTGTTACTTTAAGACACTGCACCCCCTTGTCTGGCAGGATGGAATGTTCTGCTTCTCCCCTGGGATATACTGTGTGAATGAACTGGACTGTGCAGATGGCAGGGGTGGAACCTGAACAGTGTGTGTGAGCTGAGGCTGCTGCAGAGAGAACTTTGTGCTTATAGCTGCAAGAGAGGAGAACTGTGTCCTGATATAGCTGCAAGAGAGGACCCCCAGCCTGTAATGGAGTGGACTTGTGAGATTTCACAGACTTTTCCGGATGCAGCGAGGGTGGTTGTCCTGTGTTAGTTCGAGGAGCCACGAAGATACCGAGAAAGAGATTTACAGTTTCCAGGAGCACCTCCAGGACCCCGAAGCAAGGAGAAGACCACGTTTCACGGAGCTGGCAGAAAGCCGTGCGCACCACCGTACTAGATTGTAGGGGACCCCCTGGGACTGGATCTGTGTCCCCAACATCACCGTGAATTTGTTCCTGTTTTGTGCACATGTCAGGGCCTAGAGTAGGCTTCAATAGTCAGAACACAGCAGCCGTGAGGCCTGCTTAGTAAAGGGCAGGGAGGTTATATGTAGAGTAGCATCATTCTTTGTTTATTGTTTGCATTTACTTGTGTGACATATATTGAGTCTGTAACAGTTGGAGCACCATGCTATTTTACGGACAAGCTAAAGAACATAACTCTTGTAAATTATCTTTTGCCATTGCATACCCCTGTTTGAATCTTCCTCATCCACTTCATTCCTTGCCTTCCAATAAATCTACCCTTTGTTGTTTGCACCACATCTTGTGTATAGTAGTCTGCACTGTGGTAGTCCCCCGGCCATCGCTTCACCATCACTGAAACCTGGTTCACCTCCTCTGATACAGCCTCTCCCGCTGAACTTTTGTATGGTGGCTTCCACCTTTCCCACACATCCCCGCCCCAGCAGCAAGCATGGTGGAGGAGTTGGTTTTCTCCTGTCAGATAACTGCTCCTTCACTCCAATCCTACTGTCCCCCTCTGTTACCCTCCCTTCCTTTGATGTGCACTCTGTGCGCATCTATTCCCCCTCCAACCGGCTGTCATTTACCCTCCCCCCTGGGGCCAGCCTCCACCTTCTTTGACCACTTCGCCACCTGGCTACATCATTTCCTTAACGTGGACATCCCCACTATCATCTTGGATGACTTCAACATCCCCACTGACACTTCCCTCTCAGCTGCTACTAAACTTCTATCTCTCACTTCCTCCTTCGGCCTCGCTCAATGGTCTTCTGCAGCCACTCACAAAGATGGCCACACATTGGACCTCATCTTCACCCGCCTCTGCTCCCTATCTAGCCTCTCTAACTCACCTCTCCCTCTTTCCGAACACAACCTACTCACATTCTCTTCTCCTTGTGCACAATCCCCACTCCACAAACTCACATACCCTCGCAGAAATCTTAAACACCTTCATCTACACTCACTCTCTGAATCTCTTCTCCCTCTTACAAGACTTAAGTTCCCTACACAATACGGATGTCATTGTTGCTTTATATAACACCACAATAGCTGTAGCTCTGGAATCAGTTGCCCCTCCCACACATAACAAAGCTTGTAAAATCAACCAACAGCCCTGGCACACCAGCCTGACCAAAGAACTGAGACAGGCTACCAGGGTTGCGGAGCGGAGATGGAAAAGATCCCACTCCACCGAGAACTTCATCGCATTCAAACAGTCCTTCACTACTTTCAAGGTCACACTCGACACAGCTAAACAAACCTACTTCTCATCTCCCATATCCTCCCTTTCCCACAGCCCTAAACAGTTATTCAACACTTTCAATTCTCTCCTCCGTCCCCCAGCACCCCAGGCTTTGCCTCATTTTTCAAGCAGAAGATTGATAACATCAGAGACAGTTTTGGTCGACAACCCCCAGAGCCCTTTCTCCTGACTACTCAGCCCTCCTCCTACAAAGCTAACTTCTCCACCATTACAGAAGATCGACTCTCCACTCTAATCTCAAGATCACATCTCACCACCTGTGCACTTGACCCGATCCCATCCCACTTCATCCCAAACCTCACCACAGTCTTCATCCCAACCTTAACCAATCTCTTCAACCTATCATTAACAACTGGCGTTTTCCCCTCAAGCTTTAAACATGCCTCAATCACACCTATCCTCAAAAAGCCTCTCTTGACTCATCCTCTACATCTAGCTATCGCCCCATATCACTACTCCCATATGCCTCAAAACTACTGGAACAACACATCCATCTTGAACTGTCCTCCCACCTCTCTTCCTACTTCCTCTGCGACCGCTTTCAATCTGGCTTCAGGCCGCATCACTCCACTGAAACTGCCCTAACTAAAGTCACCAATGTCCTATTAACTGCCAAAGCCAAGCGACACTACTCTGTCCTCCTAGGCCTGTCCTCTGCCTTTGACACAGTGGACCATTCCCTACTATTACAGTCCCTCTCATCTCTTGGCATCACTGACTTGGCCCTATCTTGGATTTCATCATACCTAACAGACTGGACATTTAGCGTCACCCACTTGCACACCACCTCCTCACCTCACCCCCTATCTGTCGTAGTCCCGCAAGGTTCAGTCCTAGGGCCTCTGCTCTTCTCCATCTATACCTTTGGCCTCAGACAGCTCATAGAGTCCCATGGCTTTCAGTATCATCTCAATACCGATGACACACAGATCTTCATCTCTGGACCAGATATCACCACCCTACTAACCAGAATCCAACAATGTCTCTCTCCTATTTCATCCTTCTTCTCCTCTACATTTCTAAAACTTAATATGGACAAAACAGAATTCATCATCTTTCCCCCATCTCACTCGACTCCCCCAACAGACCTATCCATTAAAGTAAATGGCTGCTCACTCTCCCCAGTCCCACAAGCTCGCTTCTTCGGGGTAATCTTTGACACTGATCTCTCCTTCAAACCACATATCCAAGCCCTTTCCACTTCCTGCCGACTTCAACTCAAAAATATTTCCCGGATCCGTACATTCCTAAACCAAGAATCTGCAAAAACCCTAGTCCATGCCCTCATCATCTCCCGCCTTGACTACTGTAACCTCCTCTTCTAAACTCTGCTGCCCGACTAATCCATCTGTCCTCCGCTATTCCCCAGCCTCTCCCCTCTGTCAATCCCTGCACTGGCTACCCATTACCCAACGACTCCAGTTCAAACCCCTAACCATGGCATACAAAGCCATCCACAACCTGTCTCCTCCATACATCTGTGACCTCGTCTCCCGGTACTTACCTGCACGCAACCTCCGATCCTCACAAGATCTCCTTTTATATTTCCCTCTTATCTCCTCTTCCCACAATCACATACAAGATTTCTCCCTCAAAAACCCCATACTCTGGAAACCTCTACCCTAACATATAAGACTCTCGCCTACCGTGGAAACCTTAAAAAAGAACCTGAAGACTTAACTCTTCCGACAAGCCTACAACCTGAAGTAACCACCGATTCACTAAACCGCTGCATGACCAGCTACTGGACCGCCTACTGTATTCTCACCCATCCCTAGTAGATTGTCAGCCCTCACGGGCAAGGTTCTCTTTCCTTATGTACCAGTCGTGACTTGAATTGATTAAGATTATTGTACTTGTTTTTTATTATGTTTGCCCCTCCTCACATGTAAAGCGCCATGGAATTAATGGTGCTATAATAATAAATAATAATAAATTCTAACGCTGTTTATTGAGTACTCAGAATGTGCAGGATTAAGCCAATAACAGCCAATCCGCCAAGAGATGATATAGTTCAAGGGTCATAAAAGATGTACAGTACATGTCAATGGCGACTAGGTTAATAAAATCAATTACCCTTATACACAATACGGAGAAATATTAAGAATAACATTTTAGTAAAAAAACACATTTTCATAAATTACTGTGATTTGTGACCTGTTAATCACTAGACAGAAAGTATTAGTCTAAATAAAGAGACTCCCTTTGTAAAACAAGTATGTTAACCTTTCCTTCTGATTTCAGGTATGAGTCAAGACCTTGTTTACACTGTTGCAGAGCAAAAGTAAGGCCAATGGCTGTTTAGTCCATGATAGTTTACAAGTGACTCATATTTAGGAGCAGTGGAAACTTATTGTATGTGGCATGACTATACCATTTATCTAGATACTGTATTTTTTCAATTTTTTCTATCAAAGGATAGAACGCACTTATCACTGAAATCTGCAGTGGAATTATAAGTTATGATTAAGCACTGAATCATATAATGTATGTAATATAACCATGACTGGATCAAGGATGGGGAAGGTATGATATGAAGCTGCCTAAGGTTAGGTGCACATGATCAGTAAACACTGCGAGTTGAACACTGCATACATCCGCAGCATTCAACCCACAGCGCCCAGATGTTACAACATAGTGGATGGGATTTCAAGAAATCCTATGCCCACTATGCATGCACAGATGCCCACGGATCACCCGCGGAGGCGGACATGTGGTGCGTCTTTCCAGACTGCAGCATGTCTATTTATCTTGCGGAGACGCCTCCACAAGATATATTTCACCCATACAATGTATTGGATGCAGTGATTCCGCACGGTTCAATGAACACATGCAGATTGACCGGTGTTCAATAGCCAGCAGCTCTTTGGACACAACAGACATGTGCTACTCCAAAGCGCTGCCTAAGGGCATGTTTCCATTTGCGAGAAACACATCCGTGTCTCGCATGTGAAAACCAAGCTCTGGCGCCGGCACTCCAGAGCGGAGCGTGCGGCCGCATAGCAACACATGGAGCTGTTCGCTCCGCTCCCAAGTGCCGGCGCCAGAGCTTGGTTTTCACATGCATTGCTGGTGTGGGAGTGGAATCCAGAGAACCTGAAGGAAACTCATGCAAACACGGGGAGAACATACAAACTCCTTGCAGATGTTGTCCTTAGTGGGATTTGAACCCAGGACCCCAGCTATGCAGTGCTATCCACTGAGCCACCGTGCTGCCTAAAATGGAAACAAAATTAAATTTAAAAAAATCCAGAGGTATTACAACAAAACCTGCGGTAAGCATCCATATCAGGCGAATCAATGTTATTTGCAAAAAGTTATATAAAAAAAACAAAACAAGCAAATGGGATAATTATTTTATCACACCCAATGTAGTAGTGTGACCCTTGGAGAGAACAAATGGAAAATTAGTACACGTGAAGATATACTTATTAGTATGCTGTTTCAATGACATCATTGAGGCCCTTTGTATGGGGACAGGACAGTATGAATATCTAATAGGCCTCCCGCCATTTGTTTCTGTAGTCAATTTCGAACATCATCCATCTGCCTGTTGCATCAGCCGAGAATTCAGCCAACAACTAACTAATGTGTATGAGATTCTTCAGAGTCAATCAGAATTATAATTCTGCAGAGATGTAGATTTAAGCTCCAGTGTAAAACCTGGAAGAGGGCTTTTCAACTACAAGGTACCATAGCTGGTATCGTCTTTTGCGGTCCAGAGGATTTGGGCCACTCCTAGGCACCAGGGTCCCTGCACCCGCCGTAACTCTCTTACTGTACTATAAACAAGCAAAAACTGGCAATAAATGTTTTATTAGACTTTTTAAAGGCTCATACTGCGCTTCTAGCTTGACTGTATTTATGATATTGACCTAATAATATTTCTATTAAAAAAGTCAGAAAATAAAAAAAAATATAAAAAGATTTTTTTAGATAGACCAGAAAAAGTCACTCTAAACCAGCAAACCACAGACATCAGTGACGTGACTCTTTTTTTTTTTTTTTTTTTTACAATGCTTTGTATTTTGTGAAGCGTCAGTGTATCAAGTTATCTGCACTAGCATGATGTGTACTTTTACAGGACACAAAAGCGCCTTCCATTCTAGCACACAGTATACTGGTGAGTACAAACAGATACTATAAAGAATCTGAGATGAACTGAACACAATGCCCCATGTTGTTTTCCCACAGACCACCTGTCTTGATGAAAGCAAATATGAAAAGGCACCATAGAATGAGCACCGTCCACATTACAAGCACCAGTAGTGATGTCACAGCTTTCATTATTGTTTTTTTTTTTTTTTCTTTTTAAATTAATTTTATCTTTATTATCAGGAGTCAAAACTGTAAGCATGAGAAAATAGATAGGATACGGCTGCATGTACAATAAAAAGTCAGGTGGATTGTATCCCACCAGCACTACATGGAGGAAATCTAGAAACGTAAGTGTATTATTCAAGTATTTTATTTAATACTTATTTATCTTCATTTACATGGGTTTATATGTGTCAGCACTGATGATATAACCCAGGACTTGGTTATTGTCGCTCTTACACAGCGGATGAAAGCTCTATGGGAATAAATGATTATAGGATCATTCATCCCAATATAGTTTACAAGGGACGATGCCCTAACAACATCTATTATAGTTCAGGCCACGTAAAAGATGCGATCAGCCAATAAATAAGCATTTTGGTCCTGTGTCGGCCCATCGCTCCATTGCTTACACTTACTAGTGACTTTGCACACTTGCCAAATAACCTAAGCTGACAATCGTTTTTTCCAGACAACGGCTGTAATTCTGCTGTGGTTGTGCATATATACTGTAGATTAGACCCAATGTGATCCCTTGAGGTTAATCCATTTTCCCTTTGGAAACGGTATAAATATGAGCGTATTGCTAATTTCTTTGCCAGATTTTTTTTTCACTGCAGAGCTAAAAGTTTGAAGACACAAAAACGCACAGAGAGGTCAAAAATACTCTGTTGTAAAAAAAGTCACAGTAAATAAGCAAGTGCTAGTCAAAAAATGAAAAAAAATGCAGGGTATTTAGTTAATATGTTTTTTTGCAAAAAAATGTATGTAAGGCTAGGGTCACATTGCGTTAGTGCAATCCGTTTAGCGCTAGCGCTAGCGGATTGCGCTAACGCAATGTTTTCTATGGGGCTGCGGTCGGGGTCGCGGTAACGTCCCCGCTCTCGCAGATCCCCGATCTGCGAGAGCGGGGAACGGACCGCGGGCGCGCCTCGGACGCTGCAAGCAGCGTCCGCGGCGCGCCAGGAATCACCGGCGCGTTGCTAGCGCGTGCGGAACATGGCACGCGCTAGTGAAGCGCGTTCCCATTGCCTTCAATGGGCGCGTTAACGGATGCGTTGCACGGCGTTAATTTCGCCGTGCAACGCTGTCCGTTAAACGCGGACCCATAACGCAATGGGAACCCAGCCTTAAACTGCTCCACCTATCACCAAGGTATACCCATAATAGAGCAGTCCTATCTAATGTATATAATCCCTATCTGATGTATTTAAAAACCTGATCATCTGTATAGTACCTGTATAAGCAGGGTTCAGAGAGAAAAAATATACATGTGGACATGCAGGATGGAACAGCTACAATGCAAATGACCCACAGAGGAGTGGTGGACTCCTCAGTCTTGTAGAAACAAGAGAACAATTATAGAACCAAAAACACATGGGCTACTTGCATAGTGAACAAGTCTGTAGAAACCTGTTCACACCACCAAAGAACTAAGAGCTAAAAGTTTGCCTGGATTTTTATCTCTGCATGTGAATAGGTTTGTGGGGATACCAAACTAATGACCATGGGATGTGGATTGTTCTTGGATTACAAAAAGCAGTAGCCTAAACTAACATGGCTGTCTATGACAGAAACAGGACAGCTAAAGGAGGTTTCAAGTGGAAAGACTCTGTAGAAGAGCAGAATTAAGCTTCAACCCATTTGATTATTAATAGTGAGTCAGTGGAATATTAAATTTGATTTCAGGCACACGTCAGTTTTCAGCTTTCCTGAAAATTGAGATCTTGCGTAGACAAAAGCTGCAGTCTTCAGGTTCTATTAAGAGAGCAAATTAAGGGTTTCACCCTGTTGTGGTCGACATTTCCTTTTTTATGGATCGTATAAAGTCAGCTGTATATTTTCCCTACATCACCTCCTGTAGTTTTCTGCACTTCTGTTTTCCCAAGGGTTTGCTGAGTAATTCCTTTGACTCAAGCAAAATGACTACAGCTTTCAGAATATCTAAACCACAGAGCTTAAAGATTGACCCGCTCCTCTCTCGGTAATGGGAATAATTACAAAACATTTTTCAAGCAATCATCGGCAACAATTTTGTAGATTTTACCGCAGAAGCGAAGGGAACATTGCTGTTCTACGATAGGAAAATAGGTGTTATTATGAATATAGTGTGGGTCTGTAATGATAGATCATACATACACACACACCGAATGTCTCTGCTGTGTTTCTAATATTTACTGAGAACTGATGACTGTATTTGGTGCAAGTAAAGGGGCTATGATTGTTCATCGCAAAACATTTACATTGAAACAAATCAGGATACTTACTTATTTCCACCCATTATAAAAACACAAGATGCGGTCAAAGGAAGCCACAAACACTAGGAAACAAAAGACACTGATACACTTCTCGATTAAATGTATTTATATGTCAAGCAGTTAGTTAGACCAACATAACTTGAAACTAGTACTTTAGTGCTAGGCATTGTGTAGATAATGGTGAATTCATTAAATTTGGCTTATCTTTGTCCCAGGTCACTCCAACCCAGTGCTTCCCAAACTAGGAGGTTGGCGTCACCAGTCAGACGTCAGCTAGTTTTTGGTACAGCGTTACAAAGGAGGCAGTTTTCACAGATGTTATCATATACTATAAATAATGTATAGTTTTACAACTCAGTTGACTCATTTTGTACTTATTGTAATGTTATAGTGGGATTAGGAAACAAAATGACAGAAAAAAAAACTTTCATTTTCACTATAGACTTCCACAGCAGGTGGACGTACTTGGACTTTTTGGTGAGGCCCATGAATTTTTCTTGGCCTTGTCTGATGAAGCTCTAGTGGAAAAGGTTTGAAAAGCCCTGTTCCAGCATATTGTCTGAAGTTTTTGACCCAGGAGCTTCAGTAAGTAATGTTTGAGATGACTGCAGTGTCCCAGAGACCTGGTCGTTGCAGTATGGCACTCTGCCGCTAAGGGGAGTAGCGGTACGTCTGATGGCACTAAGGAGTTCTCCTGACCAGGTATCACCAGAACACATTACACTTCACACTCCAGCCACTATGGGGAGAAAAAGGCTTTATTTATTGGGACACTCCTCACACTGGTAAAACTAGGGGCTGGGGAGGAAGTTAGTCAGAAGCTGACTGGGTTGGATTCAGGCAACATCCCGTGGCAGGGGGTGTTGCAGGGAGAAGGCACAGGGGGGCCCCTGTCAGGCATGGGAACCTGGCAGGTGCCTAGTGAACAGAACAGAACGTAACGGAACCGCGCCTGCACACCTTGCGGCGGTATCCTAAGAAAGAGACACGAAGGGAAGGATATTGTGGAACCGTGTAAACGAGATCAAGTACAAAGGAGAGCCGAGAGAGAGAGAGGCAACATCTTACTGAGGCGCGTAGTCGGTGTCCGGTACACCGTAGGAGTAACTGACTTCAGGCCTTACTTCAAACTCCGCTGGACAGTTAATCATAGGTTGGCTGTCTACCTTACTACACCTACGAAGACATAGGGGGCAACATTGGGAGAGGGGCGTCTCTAGGGTCCCGGAAGACCTCCAAGCCTTCCCGTCATACGGGTGGCGTCCTAGCCATAACATACCTGGGGGACGTTAGAAACTAGTAACATCTGGAACCAAAGAACGAGAGAGAGAGCTGTAGAGAACGAACGAACGAGAGCAGCAATTGTGAGGACTATTCCGAATGTTCAGCAGGATAGGACTACAACACACAGGCGCTATTGGTAGGCAACGATTTCCATCTGCGAAGGAAACTCTGGATGTGCCCATCGGACCGGCCGGTCTCTGAGAGCCCTGTTAAACGTACTCTGGATTGAGGATCCTGAAGCCTTCAGTAAAGAGGTAAAGCGACTGCAACCTTGTGTCCTCATTATTGACTGTACCTCACACCATCACCATCCACCTTACTGGGAAGCCCTGGGGACATACTTCACCTGTGGGAAGGTATGCCATCCAGCTGCCATTCCATCACCCCAGTGGACCCCATAGCAGCGTCGGTCACCCTGACCGAACACCACAGGTGGCGTCACGAACCACTGACAGACTGCTCTACTACTTTCATTGGACGTCCCTTAGCAGGGTGCGGACCGGGTCTAGCCACCGTGACAGCCTCAGAACCGAACCAGAGAGGCCCGGTACCGAAACACGTGGCCCTGTGTCTGGGGGCGCTCCATGACCACCTTAAATTAAATTAAAAGTAAGAAGGGCGTTCTTTAAGGAGAAGGTCAATGCACATAATATGTGATTAAAACTGGGGAAGCACAGTGACTCAGTGGTTAATACTGCATAGCTGGAGTCCTGGGTTCAACTTCCACCAAGGACACCATCTGCAAGTTGTTTGTGTGTTCTCCTCGTGTTTGCGTGGATTTCCTCCTGGTACTCCAGTTTACTCCCATATTCCAAAGACATACTGAAGAGCCCCATCGGGGACAGCGATGATAATGTGTGCAAAAACTGTAAAGCTCTGCGGAATATGTTGGTGCTATATAAATAAAGAGATTATTATAAAACTAAAAATCTGCCACAGAAAATATGGTCTGTGTAATGGACATGTTTTCTCAAACAGGTGGCCTTTTGTAGTGACTTCCCTCTTTGTGGATCTCTGTAGACAGCATTGTCCAAGATTAGTAGACTTTAACAATGGTGATGTCATGATCCAGACCAGGTTTTGAGTCCTGTCTTCCCTTTTCCCAGTCTGATCATGTCAGGGGTTAACTTTTTTCAGCCTCAGTCTGGTCTCAGGTTTGCTATTTAGCCTCACTGTGTCCTGCAGATCATGTCAGTTATAGTTAATGCCTAGTGCTGCTGTAAGCTGACTGTGATTGCGCCGATTTGTCCTGCTGCTAAACCCATGTCTCTGTTTTGCCCTGTTCCCGTCTTGACTCAGTGTTTCCCTTTAGTGTGCAGACTCCCTGGTTTTTACTTGGCGTGTATCCTGACCTGTTTCTGTCCTTTGTCTTTTGGCATATCCGTTCCTGACTGTAAAGGCCCCTTCACATTAAGCGACGCTGCAGCGATACCGACAACGATCCAGATCGCTGCAGCGTAGCTGTTTGGTCGCTGGAGAGCTGTCACACAGACCACTCTCCAGCGACCAACGATGCCGGTAACCAGGGTAAACATCGGGTAACTAAGCGCAGGGCCGCGCTTAGTAACCCGATGTTTACCCTGGATACCATGCTAAAAGTTAAAAAAAACAAACACTAGATACTTACCTACCGCTGTCTGTCCTCCAGGCCGGCAGATTCGTTCAAAGTGCATTTTGATCACTGAGATATAATCTATCCCAGTGATCAAAATAAAAAAATGATAAATGACCCCCCCCCTTTGTCACCCCCATAGGTAGGGACAATAAAAAAATATAGAATTTTTTTTTTTTCACTAATGTTAGAATAGGGTTAGGGGTAGGGGTAGGGTTAGAGTTAGGGGTAGGGTTAGGGTTAGGGTTAGGGCTAGGGTTAGGGTTAGGGCTAGGGGTAGGGTTAGGGGTAGGGTTAGGGCTAGGGTTAGGGTTAGGGTTAGGGCTAGGGTTAGGGTTAGGGTTAGAGCTAGGGTTAGGGCTAGGGATAGGGCTAGGGTTAGGGTTAGAGCTAGGGTTAGGGCTAGGGTTAGGGTTTTGGTATGTGCACACGTATTCTGGTCCTCTGCGGATTTTTCCGCTGCGGATTTGATAAATCCGCAGTGCTAAACCGCTGCGGGTTTATGGCGGATTTACCATGTTTTTTCTGCGCATTTCACTGCGATTTTACAACTGCGGTTTTCTATTGGAGCAATTGTAAAACCGCTGCGGAATCCGCAGAAAGAAGAGACATGCTGCGGAATATAAACCGCTGCGTTTCCGTGCAGTTTTTCTGCAGCATGTGTACAGCGATTTTTGTTTCCCATAGGTTTACATTGAACTGTAAACTCATGGGAAACTGCTGCGGATCCGCAGCGTTTTCCGCAGCGTGTGCACATACCTTTAGAATTAGGCCATGTGCACACGGTGCGGATTTGGCTGCGGATCCGCAGCGGATTGGCCGCTGCGGATTCGCAGCAGTGTTCCATCAGGTTTACAGTACCAAGTAAACCTATGGAAAACCAAATCCGCTGTGCCCATGGTGCGGAAAATACCGTGCAGAATCCGCAGATGAAATCCGCACAAAAAACACTGGAAATCCGCGGAAAATCCGCAGGTAAAACGCAGTGCCTTTTACCCGCGGATTTTTCAAAAATGATGCTGAAAAATCTCACACGAATCCGCAACGTGGGCACATAGCCTTAGGGTTAGGGTTGGAATTAGGGTAGGGATGGAAATAGGGTTAAGATTAGGCTGTGGTTAGGGTTATGGTTAGGGGTGTGTTGGGGTTAGGGTTGTGATTAGGGTTATGGCTACAGTTGGGATTAGGGTTAGGGGTGTGTTGGGGTTTAGTGTTGGAGTTAGAATTGAGGGGTTTCCACTGTTTAGGCACATCAGGGGTCTCCAAACGCAACATGGCGCCACCATTGATTCCAGCCAATCTTGTATTCAAAAAGTCAAATGGTGCTCCCTCAATTCCGAGCCCCGACGTGTGCCCAAACAGTGGTTTACCCCCACATATGGGGTACCAGCATACTCAGGATAAACTGCGCAACAATTACTGGGGTCCAATTTCTCCTGTTACCCTTGTGAAAATAAAAAAATGCTTGCTAAAACATCATTTTTGAGGAAAGAAAAATGATTTTTTATTTTCACGGCTCTGCGTTGTAAACGTCTGTGAAGCACTTGGGGGTTCAAAGTGCTCACCACATATCTAGATAAGTTCCTTGGGGGGTCTAGTTTCTAAAATGGGGTCACTTGTGGGGGGTTTCTACTGTTTAGGCACACCAGGGGCTCTGCAAATGCAACGTGACGCCCGCAGACCATTCCATCAAAGTCTGCATTTCAAAGGTCACTACTTCCCTTCTGAGCCCCGACGTGTGCCCAAACAGTGGTTTACCCCCACACATGGGGTATCAGCGTACTCAGGAGAAACTGGACAACAACTTTTGGGGTCCAATTTCTCCTGTAACCCTTGGGAAAATAAAAAATTCTGGGCTAAATAATTATTTTTGAGGAAAGAAAACGTATTTATTATTTTCACGGCTCTGCGTTGTAAACTTCTGTGAAGCACTTGGGGGTTCAAAGTGCTCACCACACATCTAGATAAGTTCCTTTCGGGGTCTAGTTTCCAAAATGGGGTCACTTGTGGGGGGTTTCTACTGTTTAGCCACATCAGGGGCTCTGCAAACGCAACGTGACGCCCGCAGAGCATTCCATCAAAGTCTGCATTTCAAAACGTCACTACTTCACTTCCGAGCCCTGGCGTGTGCCCAAACAGTGGTTTACCCCCACACATGGGGTATCGGTGTACTCAGGAGAAACTGGACAACAACTTTTGGGGTGAAATTTCTCCTGTTACCCTTGGGAAAATAAAGAATTGCAGGCTAAAAGATCATTTTTGAGAAAATAATTTTTATTTTTTATTTTCATGGCTCTGCGTTATAAACTTCTGTGAAGCACTTGGGGGTTCAAAGTCCTCAACACACATCTAGATAAGTTCCTTTCGGGGTCTAGTTTCCAAAATGGGGTCACTTGTGGGGGGTTTCTACTGTTTAGCCACATCAGGGGCTCTGCAAATGCAACGTGACGCCCACAGAGCATTGCATCAAAGTCTGCATTTCAAAACGTCACTACTTCACTTCCGAGCCCCGGCATGTGCCCAAACCGTGGTTTACCCCCACATATGGGGTATCAGCGTACTCAGGAGAAACTGGACAACAACTTTTGGGGTCAAATTTCTCCTGTTACCCTTGGGAAAATAAAAAAATTGCAGGCTAAAAGATAATTTTTGAGAAAATATTTTTTTTTTTTCATGGCTCTGCGTTATAAACTTCTGTGAAGCACTTAGGGGTTCAAAGTCCTCACCACACATCTAGATTAGTTCCTTTGGGGGTCTAGTTTCCAAAATGGGGTCATTTGTGGAGGTTCTCCAATGTTTAGGTATACAGGGGCTCTCCAAACGTGACATGGTGTCCGCTAATGATTGGAGCTAATTTTCCATTTAAAAAGCCAAATGGCGTGCCTTCCCTTCCGAGCCCTGTCGTGCGCCCAAACAGTGGTTTACCCCCACATATGGGGTATCAGCATACTCAGGATAAACTGGACAACAACATTTGGGGTCCAATTTCTCCTATTACCCTTGGCAAAATAGGAAATTCCAGGCTAAAAAATCATTTTTGAGGAAAGAAAAATTATTTTTTATTGTCATGGCTCTGCGTTATAAACTTCTGTGAAGCACCTGGGGGTTTAAAGTGCTCAATATGCATCTAGATAAGTTCCTTGGGGGGTCTAGTTTCCAAAATGGGGTCACTTGTGGGGGAGCTCCAATGTTTAGGCACACAGGGGCTCTCCAAACGCGACATGGTGTCCGCTAACAATTGGAGCTAATTTTCCATTCAAAAAGTCAAATGGCGCGCCTTCCCTTCCGAGCCCTGCCGTGTGCCCAAACAGTGGTTTACCCCCACATATGAGGTATCGGCGTACTCGGGAGAAATTGCCCAACAAATTTATGATCCATTTTATCCTATTGCCCATGTGAAAATGAAAAAATTGAGGCAAAAAGAATTTTTTTTGTGAAAAAAAAGTACTTTTTCATTTTTACAGATCAATTTGTGAAGCACCTGGGGGTTTAAAGTGCTCAATATGCATCTAGATAAGTTCCTTGGGGGGTCTAGTTTCCAAAATGGGGTCACTTGTGGGGGAGCTCCAATGTTTAGGCACACAGGGGCTCTCCAAACGCGACATGGTGTCCGCTAATGATGGAGATAATTTTTCATTCAAAAAGTCAAATGGCGCTCCTTCCCTTCCGAGCCTTACCATGTGCCCAAACAGTGGTTTACCCCTACATGTGAGGTATTGGTGTACTCAGGAGAAATTGCCCAACAAATTTTAGGATCCATTTTATCCTGTTGCCCATGTGAAAATGAAAAAATTGAGGCTAAAAAATTTTTTTGTGAAAAAAAAGTACTTTTTCATTTTTACGGATCAATTTGTGAAGCACCTGGGGGTTCAAAGTGCTCACTATGCATCTAGATAAGTTCCTTGGGGCGTCTAGTTTCCAAAATGGGGTCACTTGTGGGGGAGCTCCAATTTTTAGGCACACGGGGGCTCTCCAAACGTGACATGGTGTCCGCTAAAGAGTGGAGCCAATTTTTCATTCAAAAAGTCAAATGGCGCTCCTTCCCTTCCAAGCCCTGCCGTGCGCCCAAACAATGGTTTACCCCAACATATGAGGTATCAGTGTACTCAGGACAAATTGGACAACAACATTTGGGGTCCAATTTCTCCTATTACCCTTGGCAAAATAGGAAATTCCAGGCTAAAAAATCATTTTTGAGGAAAGAAAAATTATTTTTTACAACTTTCGTGGTTCAGTTTCTCCTTTTACCATTGGGAAAATAAAAAAATTGTTGCTAAAATATAATTTTTGTGACCTGAAGGGTTAATAAACTTCTTGAATGTGGTTATGAGTACCTTGAGGGGTGCATTTTTTAGAATGGTGTCACTTTTGGGTATTTTCAGCCATATAGACCCCTCAAACTGACTTCAAATGTGAGGTGGTCCCTAAAAAAAATGGTTTTGTAAATTTCGTTGTAAAAATGAGAAATCGCTGGTCAAATTTTAACACTTATAACTTCCTAGCAAAAAAAAAATTTTCTTTCCAAAATTGTGCTGATGTAAAGTAAACATGTGGGAAATGTTATTTATTAACTATTTTGTGTCACATAACTCTCTGGTTTAACAGAATAAAAATTCAAAATGTGAAAATTGCGA
This sequence comes from Ranitomeya imitator, assembly GCF_032444005.1. Classification (NCBI taxonomy): domain Eukaryota; kingdom Metazoa; phylum Chordata; class Amphibia; order Anura; family Dendrobatidae; genus Ranitomeya; species Ranitomeya imitator. Next base: position 500,399,450 of record NC_091286.1, read on the forward strand.
AATTTTCAAATTTTTCGCCAAATTTCCGTTTTTTATCACAAATAAACGCAGATTTTATTGACCTAAATTTACCACTAACATGGAGCCCAATATGTCACGAAAAAACAATCTCAGAACCGCTAGGATCCGTTGAAGCGTTCCTGAGTTATTACCTCATAACGGGACACTGGTCAGAATTGCAAAAAACGGCAAGGTCTTTAAGGTCAAAATAGGCTGGGTCATGAAGGGGTTAAGGTGGGTAAATGACACAAACTTGTTACCATCAAAGATGTCATATAGTTTAGAGATTCCCCAGTCAGCCCAATTTGAATGCAGATCAAACGAGAAAACAGTAGCCAAAAAAGAGAGGGGAAGTCTCAGCATAAGCTCCATCTTGGCAAAACCGCTTTTAAGTTTGATAAATTTCCACCATGCCACAAGAACAGCTACAAAAATCGGATGATCAGACCGAAGCAAAGACTTAGAGGTGAATAAATTCATAATAATATTACAAGGTGGAGAATTTCTATTAAAATATAATTCCAATTCCAGCCATGAAGGTGTATGATCTGCAGACCACCAATATAGACTCTGTTTAATTAAATTAGAGAAATAATAGGCCGAAACATTAGGTAGACCCATACCCCCACACAATTTATGTTTATACAGTTGACTAGAGGCTATACGAGCTCTCTTGTTGCCCCAAACAAACAGATTGAGGTGTGTCTGCAAACTGGTAAAATAGGAGGTAGAAACAAGTAAAGGAAGGGCCCTGAAGACATAGAGAATCTTGGGAAGAATTATTGATTTTACAATAAGGCACTTTCCCCACCACGATAATACTTTATCATCATAAAATCTAAGCTCTTTAGAAATGGAAGCAGTAAGAGAATCCAAATTGCTGGGAATCAAAGAGCTAAGGTTTCTAGAAAACCTCAGACCCAAATAAACAATATCCCTCTCCTCCCAACTACAGGGCGAAATATCCTTTATACTCCGGATTTGAGAATCAGTGAGATTAAATTGAAACATTTTCGACTTGGACTTATTTATTTTAACCCCTTACCGGCATCGGACGTACTATACCGTCCGATGATGGCTCCCCTGCTTTGATGCAGGGCTCCGCGGTGAGCCCGCACCAAAGCCGGGACATGTCAGCTGTTTTGAACAGCTGACATGTGCCCGTAATAGGCGCGGGCAGAATCGCGATCTGCCCGCACCTATTAACTAGTTAAATGCCGCTGTCAAACGCAGACAGCGGCATTTAACTACCGCTTCCGGCCGGGCGGCCGGAAACGACGTCATCGCCGACCCCCGTCACATGATCGGGGGTCGGCGATGCTTGTGAATGGTAACCATAGAGGTCCTTGAGACCTCTATGGTTACTGATTGCCCGTCGCTGTGAGCGCCACCCTGTGGTCGGCGCTCACAGCACACGTGCAATTCTGCTACATAGCAGCGATCAGCAGATCGCTGCTATGTAGCAGAGCCGATCGTGCTATGCCTGCTTCTAGCCTCTCATGGAGGCTATTGAAGCATGGCAAAAGTTAAAAAAAAAAGTTTAAAAAAATGTGAAAAAGATAAAAAAAAACATAAAAGTTTAAATCACCCCCCTTTTGCCCCAATCAAAATAAATCAATAAAAAAAAAATCAAATCTACGCATATTTGGTATCGCCGCGCTCAGAATCGCCCGATCTATCAATTAAAAAAAAGTATTAACCTGATCGCTAAACAGCGTAGCGGGAAAAAAATTCGAAACGCCAGAATTACGTTTTTTTGGTCGCCGCGACATTGCATTAAAATGCAATAACGGGCGATCAAAAGAACGTATCTGCACCGAAATGCTATCATTAAAAACGTCATCTCGGCACGCAAAAAATAAGCCCTCAACTGACCCCAGATGATGAAAAATGGAGACGCTACGAGTATCGGAAAATGGCGCAATTTTATTTTATTTTTTTTAGCAAAGTTTGGAATTTTTTTTCACCACTTAGATAAAAAATAACCTAGTCATGTTTGGTGTCTATGAACTCGTAATGACCTGGAGAATCATAATGGCAGGTCAGTTTTAGCATTTAGTGAACCTAGCAAAAAAGCCAAACAAAAAACCAATGTGGGATTGCACTTTTTTTGCAATTTCACCGCACTTGGAATTTTTTTCCCGTTTTCTAGTACACGACATGCTAAAACCAATGATGTCGTTCAAAAGTACAACTCGTCCCGCAAAAAATAAGCCCTCACATGGCCAAATTGACAGAAAAATAAAAAAGTTATGGCTCTGGGAAGGAGGGGAGCGAAAAACGAACACGGAAAAACCAAAAATCCCCCGGTCATGAAGGGGTTAAAATATGAAAAAAATGAAAAATTTTTAAGAAGGGTTTGCAAATGTGGAATAGAATGACAAGGATTAGTAAGGGTACAGGTGAATATCATCAGCATATAAACTGATTTTAAATTCCTTACGATCCGTGCAAACTCCCTCTATGGAGGGATTATCTCTAATGAGCTGGGCTAATGGCTCTATGTCAAGGGCAAAAAGCAATGGAGAAAGGGGGAAACCTTGCCGGGTACAATTAGAGATTGGAAATGGGGAAGAAAAGTGATTATTAATATAAATTTTTGCCTGAGGATCGGAATATAAAGCCATAATTTTATTTATAATGTCCAAATCAAAGCCAAATTTTTGTAGGGAACATTTGAGAAAAGTCCAATTTAAGCGATCAAATGCTTTCTCTGCATCAGGGGAAATTAAAGTGGAGTTAATTTTTTGGGAATTAATTTAATAATATTTATCAGCCTCCTGGTACCTTCAATGGATTGCCGATGCTGGATAAATCCAATCTGGTCCGTGGAAATTAATTTGGGCAAAATAAGGTTAAGGCGGTTAGCTAAGACTTTGGATTTTGAGTGTTAATTAATGAAATGAGACGGTAATTAAGTATTTGATCAGAACTAGTATGAGGCTTGGGAATAATTGTGGCATCCAAATTTTCCCTAGGGAAAAAAACCAATGGACGCAGCGGCATTGAAAATTTGAACTAATTTTTTGAAAATTTGAACTACTCAACACTGAAATTGAAATACCAAGAATGAAACGTGAAATTATACAAATAACAGGATCGATAGACTTAATGGTATTCAAACGATGAAAAAATGGAAACACAGTTTTTAAAACATCTTTAGTCAGTATGAAGTATAACTGACATGAGCAGAAATCTCTGCACTTACACACCTTGGCTGCTATCAGTGAGGTTATTTATGGTTGTCTCATCTGTGTAACAACTCTGCTGGCATTACGGCATGGCCTCTCATCTCTCACACTATCTTACACACTGCTCCAGGTCATGTTGTGGTTTCTGTTTCTTGCTAGCTCCATATTCTGTGCCTCTGCTCTCTGCATGCTTCCTGGCTGTGTGCATGGTTAGGCGGCACCTGAACTCTCTGGTTCTTATAGGAATCAGGTGCACCTGTCTAATCTGCTCCTGACCAATTACCAAGAGGCCTCCAGTATTTAGAGAAGCTCCACCCAGTGGACTGGGCCTGTTCAATGTGTTTACTCAGTTTGTGTTTTGCTTCTGAGCTGCCAGGCCTTGCTCTGTGTCTTGCCTTCTCTGAAGGCTGTTTTCCTTGCTTTGCCTTGTATCTTGTTTGTCTGCCCTCCAGGAGGCTGTATATCCTGATCCCTGTGTCTTTGTTCTTATACCTTGTCTTGTTTCATTACCTTGTCTGAACTTTGTCTTACCTCTGTCTCCTTATATGTGGTTTCTTTCCCTGCAGTGCCTCTCTGCTCTGCTCTCAGCTCCGCACTCTGTGACCTTGCTTTGCTTCTTACTCTGCAACCTGTGACTTTGCTCTGCACTCTGGTGCTTGCTCTGCTCTTATCTCTGCACTCTGTGCCTTTTCTTTGCTCTTAGCTCTGCACTCTGTGCCTTCACTCTGCTCTTGGCTCTTCACTCTGTGCCTTAACTCTGCTCTTGGCTCTTGGCTCTGCATTCTGTGCCTTCACTCTGCTCTTGGCTCTGCACTTTGTGATTCTACCCTTGTCGCTCTGCGGCTTTGCCTCTGCTCTGCACTCCTGCGGTTCTGCTCCATTCTACTCTGCTCCGCTCCTGCTGCTGCAGAAATCTCTTGCTGCAGTTCCTCTCCGCATTCCTTGCGGTTCCGCTCTGCTTAGCTTCTGCTGCTGCAGTAATCTCTTGCTGCAGCTCCTCTCCGCATTCTTTGCGGTTTCGCTCTGCTTAGCTTTTTGTTGCTGTGCTATCTCTTGCTGCTCTCCCGCTCCTATCCGCAGCCTTGTGGTTCTCTTCCTGTGTTAACAGGTCCCAACCTGTTCCTTCATTCTCCTTTCCTTCTGGCTTGTTTCTGTACCTGCATCTCCTGTGTGAAAAGAACCCAACCTGTTCCATCATACTTCATTCCTTCCTGCTTGTTTCCTTACCTGCACCTCCTGTGTGAACAGGTCCCTACTTGTTCCTTCATACTACATATCCGTACCTGCACCTCCTGTGTGAACAGGTCTCTACCTGTTCCTTCATACACCACACCAACCTGCCCTATGTCTCTGCCGTACCTGCCAGCCCTGTGTCTCTGCCGTGCCTGTGAGCCCTGTGTCTCTGCCATGCCTGCAAGCCCTGTGTCTCTGCTGTGCCTGCCAGCCCTGTGTCTCTGCAGTTCCTGCCAGTCCTGTATCTCTGCCAGCTCTGTTTCTCAGCCGTGCCAGCCTACTCATCTGAGTTTCATCCATGCTCATCTGCTAGTCCTGCCTGATGCCCGCACCAATCCTGGTGTTCCTGTTTCCCAAGTGGGATCAGCAGCCACAGCCAGACACCACCCTGGAGTAGCACCTGGCAGCTGCCTGCCGCACAAGCCTGACCTCGCCATCAGAGGCTCCAGTGAAGACCAAGGCAGCTGTCATAGTCACGCCCCTTCAAGGGTAGTCTGGTTCATGGCACAGTGGGGCCACAAACCCCCTGAGCTCACGCCCACCAGTCAGGGCGCGAGCGTGACAATCTGAGCAATGTTTTGCCACTATGAATGCATGCAACCAATTCCCAGTGTGCTCGATGGGAAACAAGTCTGGAGACCCTGCAGGACATGATAACACATATAGGCTTTGCAGACTACTTATGGTAACACGAGCAACATGTGTCTTGGTGTTATCATGTTAAAAAACTATTCCTGGGATACTCTGGAAAATGGTCATACCACTGGCTCCACAACAAAATCAATTCAACATGAAGCTGTTTGTGTACCTAGATTGAAGACGAGAGGGGTCTGGCTACAGTACATCATGCCACCCCACACCATAATCCCAGGAGTGGTTTAGTCAGATTAGAAGAATGGTGTATACTGATCTATTCTGCACCGCAAGTGAATTTAGATGGAACAAAGTAAACCTAAGGTATCAAATAGTGTCTACACAAACTATCAGAAAACATTTGCACAACATTGTGCTATAAGTCAGACATCCAGCTACAGTTCCATTGTCAACAAATGATAATGGAGACTGGAATAAAGATCTATCCCCTTCAGCAATCAGTCCTGCTTCTCCTGTTTGATAGCCAGAGATTTATCTGTAGACCACTCTGCCAATGCCGTGAATAAGACTTAACGAGGGAACATGAAAGTGACCCAGTAGCCATTTTTTAACACAACAATGATAGGCAGCATGTTGTTCATGCTACTGTGAGCAGACTGTGCGGCATAAAGGATGGCTTGTTTCACCTACATGGAGAGCTCCTTTGACCGCATGTTTACTTCACAGCAAAACCTTCCAAATGCAAGCACCACACCTCAAATCAACTTCAGGCCTTTTATCTTTAATTGAGAATGACATAACGAAGAGATTGCCCACACCTGTCCATGAAATAGCCTTAGAGTTTAAGGTACCGTCACATTAAGCGACGCTGCAGCGATATAGACAACGATGCCGATCGCTGCAGCGTCGCTGTGTGGTCGCTGGAGAGTTGTCACAGAGACAGCTCTCCAGCGACCAACGATGCCGAAGTCCCCGGGTAACCAGGGTAAACATCGGGTTACTAAGCGCAGGGCCACGCTTAGTAACCCAATGTTTACCCTGGTTACCATTGTAAATGTAAAAAAAAAAAAACACATACTTACATTCCGGTGCCTGTCACGTCCCCGGCGTCCGCTTCCCTGCACTCCTCCTGCATCCTGTGTAAGCGCCGGCCGAAAAGCAGAGCGGTGACGTCACCGCTGTGCTCTGCTTTACGGCCGGCCGGCGCTGACTGTTATGATCCGGTGACCTTGGAGCCGCATGAATAACTTTCACTGGAGTAGGTGGTAACTGTACTGACCGCAAATCCTGATCTGACACCGCAACTAGAAGTAGCCGTGGGGTGTGCCTAACAAACCCTAGACACCTCGTCACATCCGGAGAACTAAATACCCCTATAGATGGAAATAGGAATACTATCTTGCCTCAGAGCAGAACCCCAAAGGATAGGCAGCCCCCCACGAATATTGACTGTGAGTAGGAGAGGAAAGACACACGTAGGCAGAAAATAGGATTTAGCAAAAGAGGCCACTCTAGCTAAAATAGGAAAGGATAGGACAGAGTTCTGTGCAGTCAGTATTAAAACCCTTCCAAAAATATCCACAGCAGATTATACAAAAAATTCCTCCATCTAACTAAAGACGTGGAACTTATATCTGCAACTCCAGAGAATCCTACACACAGAGCAGAAATACAATAAAAAATCCAGCACACAGCATGTGTGCCATAGAAAAAAAACCAGACACTTATCTTTGCTGAATTGGCAGCTAAGCAGGAGGTCCAACACCTCCCAAGAACCATTGACAACTGGCAAGGACTAATGAATCCTGCAAACCTAAATACCCCAGTTAGAATTGAAATCAGCAGAAACACCTGACCATGACTGCAGCCCTGGGACAACTGCATTACCACCTACAACCACCGGAGGGAGCCCAAAAGCAGAATTCACAACAGCTGACACAGGATGCAGGAGGAGTGCAGGGAAACGGACGCCGAGGGACGCGACAGACACCGGAATGTAAGTATGTAGTGTTTTTTTTAACTTTTACAATGGTAACCAGGGTAAACATCGGGTTACTAAATGCAGCCCTGTGCTTAGTAACCCGATGTTTACCCTGGTTACCAGTGAAGACATCGCTGAATCGGCGTCACACACGCCGATTCAGTGATGTCAGCAGGTGATCCAGCGACGAAATAAAGTTCTGGCCTTCTAGCTCCGACCAGGGATCTCACAGCAGGATCCTGATCACTGCTGCGTGTCAAACACAATGATATCGCTATCCAGGACGCTGCAACGTCATGGATCGCTATCGTTATCGTTCTAAAGTCGCTCAGTGTGAAGGTACCTTTAGAGTCAATTGTCCAATTACTTTTGGTCTCTTTAAAAACAGGGTGGCACATGTTAAGGAGCTGAAACTCCTAAACCCTTCATCCAATTTTAATGTGGATACCCTCAAATGAAAGCTGAAAGTCTGAAATTCAACTGCATCTGAATTGTTTTGTTTAAAATTCATTGTGGTAATATCTATATCCAAAATTAGAAAAATGTTGTCTCTGTCCAAATATATATGGACCTAACTGTATAAGAAATTTTCAAATCATTGCATTCCTGTTTTACATTTTACACAGCGTCCCAACTTTTTTGACATTTGGGATATGGAAATATATAATAATGAGACATAAGCAGATCGATTCACAAAGGATCAAGTTTGATACTGATTTCCTGAAATTTGCAGTTTCACACGAATTTGAACATTTTAAGGTTCAATTTTCGGTTTACAAAAAGAAAAAAATTGCCAACCACCATTTCCCCATTTTGCACAATGCTAAAGTGGCAGAGAGCGGGCTCACATAATTTTACATTGCCATATGTACCTCCCCTTAATTGCCCTGCGGATATGACATTTTATTAATTATCATACCTTGTATGGTTGGTGCTCAATACCTGAGCTATCATAGATCAGCGGTTTTCTGCAGAGCAGTTTGTACAGCGGAGTTGTTGCCATCTGCAGAATTACTGAGTAAGGGTACCGTCACACTATACGATTTACCTACGATCACGACCAGCGATATGACCTGGCCGTGATCGTAGGTAAATCGTAGTGTGGTCGCTGGGGAGCTGTCACACAGACAGCTCTCCAGCGACCAACGATGCCGAGGTCCCTGGGTAACCAGGGTAAACATCGGGTAACTAAGCGCAGGACCGCGCTTAGTTACCCGATGTTTACCCTGGTTACAAGCGTTAAACTAAAAAAAAACAAACAGCACATACTTACATTCTGGTGTCCGTCAGGTCCCTTGCAGTCTGGTTCCCGCACTCAGTGACTGCCGGCCGTAAAGTGAAAGTGAAAGCACAGCCGCTGTGCTCTGCTTTCACTTTACGGCCGGCAGTCACATTGCGGGAAGCAGACGGCAAGGGACCTGATGGACACCAGAATGTAAGTATGTGCTGTTTGTTTTTTTTTAGTTTAACGCTTGTAACCAGGGTAAACATCGGGTAACTAAGCGCGGTCCTGCGCTTAGTTACCCGATGTTTACCCTGGTTACAAGCGAACGCATCGCTGGATCGCATCGCTAGATCGCTAGATCGGTGTCACACACACCGATCTAGCGATGACAGCGGGAGATCCAGCGATGAAAGAAAGTTCTAAACGATCTGCTATGACGTACGATTCTCAGCAGGATCCTTGATCGCTGCTGCGTGTCAGACACAGCGATATCGTAACGATATCGCTGGAACGTCACGAATCGTACCGTCGTAGCGATCGAAATGTTATAGTGTGACGGTACCCCAAGGGTACCGTCACACTATAACATTTCGATCGCTACGTACGTCGTACGCACTGTGACTGCCGGCCGTAAAGTGAAAGCAGAGCACAGCAGCTGTGCTTTCACTTTCACTTTACGGCCGGCAGTCACTGAGTGCGGGAACCAGACTGCAAGGGACCTGACGGACACCAGAATGTAAGTATGTGCTGTTTTTTTTTTTTTAGTTTAACGCTTGTAACCAGGGTAAACATCGTGTAACTAAGCGCGGTCCTGCGCTTAGTTACCCGATGTTTACCCTGGTTACCCAGGGACCTCGGCATCGTTGGTCGCTGGAGAGCTGTCTGTGTGACAGCTCCCCAGCGACCACACTACGATTTACCTACGATCACGGCCAGGTCATATCGCTGGTCGTGATCGTAGGTAAATCGTATAGTGTGACGGTACCCTAAGTCTCTCTCCTGTAGAGTGTCAAATCTTATGGTCTGCAGAGACCTCTCTCTCCTGTAGAGTGTAAGCTGTTATGTTCAGTGGGGTCCTCTCTTGTAGAGTATAAACACTTATGTTCAGCAGAATCCTCTCTCTCCTGTAGAGTGTAAGCTCTTATGGTCAGCAGGGTCCTCTCTCTCCTGGAGAGTGTATGCTTTTATGGTCAGCAGGGTCCTCTGTCTCCTGTACAGTGTAAGCTCTTATGGTCAGTGGGGTCCTCTCTCTTCTGTTGAGTGTAAGCTCTTAGGTTCAGCAGGGTCCTCTCTCCTGTAGAGTGTAACCTCTTATGGTTAGCAGGGTCTTCTCTCTCTCTCTCTCTCTCTCTTTCTTGTACAGTGTAAGCTCTTATGGTCAGTGGGGTCCTCTCTCTCCTGTAGAGTGTAAGCTGTTATGTTCAGCGGGTCCTCTCTCTCCTGTAGAGTGTAAGCTCTTATGGTCACTGGGGTCCTCTCTCTTCTGTCGAGTGTCAGCTCTTAGGTTCAGCAGGGTCCTCTCTCCTGTAGAGTATAAGCTCTTATGGTTAGCAGGGTCTTCTCTCTCTCTCTCCCTCTCTTTCTTGTAGAGTGTAAGCTCTTATGGTCAGTGGGGTCCTCTCTCTCCTGTAGAGTATAAGCTCTAATGATTAGCAGGGTCCTCTCTCTCTTCCTCTCTTTCTTGTAGAGTGTAAGCTCTTATGGTCAGCGAGGTCCTCTCTCTGCGGTAGAGTTTAAGCTCTAATGATCAGCAGGGTCCTCTCTCTATCTGCTGTAGAGTGTAAGCTCTTATGATCAGGGGGTTCTATATTTCTCCCACACGTATTTTCCAAGCCATTACAAGCTTTCCAGTATTGAGAGTTGCATGAATTTATTGATGCAAAGCAAAGTTTTGGTGGAAAATTCAGGGAAGTCAGCAAATTTGAATTTCCAAAGATCTGCTCATCTCTAATAATATCATGTATTATCATCATCATCACCATCTGTATCAGCTAATCGAGTTGTTTCCTTTTCCCACAGGTATGCTCTCAATGTACACAACTTTCCCTGGCATCTGACTGTATGTAGTGCATATAATCTCTCTCTGGTATGCTTTCTTACCTATCATTTCTTTTGCCATGATCTGTTTCATTCCTCTTGATTTTGTTAGTCTATCATATCTTTGACAGGTCACTCCAACCCCTCCCTCTCTTTTATGACCTTTGCTTAACTCCTCAGCATCTGGTCTGACCATACCCATTCACCTCCTCATTCACACCTGATTGCCCTTAGCTGAAAATATATTCAGACCCGTGAGTCTGATCCAGACTTTAGTCTGATCCATGCATCTTTCAAAATACATCTTTTTAGACTAGAAATGGACTGGAATTGACTGTAAGGTAATGGAAAAGTAACCCACTACAATGTTTCTGTTTCTTTTCACTTTCACCCCCATACTACTTAATTTCTTACTATCTTTTATAATAATCTTTATATTTATATAGCGCTAAAATATTCCCAGCGCTTTACAATTTGCACACATTATCATCGCTGTCCACGATAGGGCTCAGAATCTAAATTCCCTATCAGTATGTATTTGGTATGTGGGAGGAAACGGGCGTGCACGGAGGAAACCCACAGAAACAAACTCCTTGCAGATGTTGTCGTTGGTGGAATTTGAACCCAGGATCCCAGCACTGCAAGGCTGCAGTGCTATCAACTGAGCCACCTTGCTGCCCCACTATCTCCTGTAATCCCTCCATCTAGTAAGGAACTAGTTATATCTCCTTCCATCCTCCCCAGCCATCTCACCTCCTCCTCACAACTGTTCCTCCACATACAATCCTTTTTCTCCAGACAAACACAGCCACATCATGTCCTATGAAGTCCAAAAAGAGAAGAAACAAAATATACCCGCACTGCTGTCATTCGCGATCACCTATCGGCGTGCTACAATATGCTGTACCAGCCCTTATACCTCCTACTCAATGCATGGGCATAAGGGGTGCTCACCAAAAAGATATGTAATTCAAAAGCAAAAAAAAAAGTGGTTAGCACTCACCATACCCGATGCTGTAAAAAGTCTTTATTTTGACATGGACATGGACGGAGAGAACATGATGTCTGGAGGATGACAGCTGTTTCGCGCTACATGCGCTTCCACAGATCCCGATTTTTTTCACATCATGTCCTATCCTGCTCCCACATTCTAACCCTCTCTCTGCTACTCCTCATTGCTGGCGACATATCCCCAAATCCTGGGCCTCCTCAACACATCCCACACTCATTTCTAACACCCTGCCACGATCCTCTACAAGTTTTCACAACCGTGATAACCTCATACCCATTCATCCAGCCCCCACTCCCCGGTCCCCCTACCTGGAGCACTATGGAAGGCACGCTCAGTCTGCAACAAACTGTCGTAGATCCATGACCTCTTCATCACTAACAAACTCTGCTTCCTTGGCATCACCGAAACCAGGCTCACCCCCTCTGACTCAGCCTCTCCAGCTGCACTTTCTTATGGCGGATTCAATCTCTCTCACACCCTCGCCCCAGCAACAAACATGGTGGAGGAATTGGCTTGCTTCTGTCTGATATCTGCTCCTTTACCCCAATTCCACTACCACCCTCCGCTACTCTACCCTCGTTTGAGGTGCACTCTGTCAGCATCTACTCCCCCTCCAACCTCCAGCTGGCTGTCATCTATCGCTCCCCAGAACTAACCATCCCCACCTTCCTCGACCACCTCACCACCTGGCTACTTCATTTCCTTTCTGCTGACATCCCCACTGTCATCATGGGTAACTTCAACATCCCCATTGACACTTCCACCTCAGCTGCCTCTAAACGTTTATCACTAACTGCCTCCTATGGCTTGACTCAATGGTCCTCTGTGGCTACTCACAATGATGGACACACGCTGGACCTTATCTTTACCCACCTCTGTCCCCTTACTAATCTCACTATCTCACCCCTCCCCCTGTCTGACCATTACCTACTGACATTCTCTTCCCTCTCCTCTCCTTGTCAGCAACCCCCACTCCACAAACTCACTCATCCTCGCAGAACTCTCAAACTCCTCAATTTACATTCAGTCTCTGAGTCCCTTCTCTCTCTTACAGACATAGCTTCCTTACATGACACATATGCTGCTGCCACCTTATATAACACCACCATAACAGCAACACTCGATTCGGCCGCCCACCTTACGCACAGCAAATCTCGTACAATAAACATCCAACCCTGGCTAACCAGCCTGACCAAAGAACTAAGATGGGCTTCCAGAGTTGCTGAGCGGAGATAGAAGAGATCCTGTTCTGCCAAGTATTTTATCGCATACAAGCAATCCCTCGCCAGCTTCAAGTCCACGCTCACTGCTGCAAAACAAACTTACTTCTCATCTCTCATATCCTCGCTGTCTCACTACCCTAAACAGCTTTTTAACACTTTAAATTCTCTACTCCGTCCCCCAGCACCTCCTCCCTCTCCTCTCATGTCTGCTGAAGACTTTGCCTCTTTCTTTAAGCAGAAGATCGATAACATCAGAGAAAGCTTTGGCCCGCAGCCCCCTATGCCCCTCCTCTTAACTGGTCAGCCCTGTTCTTCCAAAACCAGCTTCTCCTCCATGACAGAAGATCAGCTCTCCGCCCTTCTGTCAAGATCACATGTCACCACTTGCACGCTTGACCAACTCCCGTCCCACCTCATCCCTAACCTCACCACAGTCTTCATCCCAACCCTAACACATCTTTTCAACCTTTCACTTACAAATGGTGTCTTCCCCTCATCCTTCAAACATGCCTCAATCAGACCCATCCTCAAAAAGCCCTCCCTCAACCGATCCTCTTTGTCTAGCTATCGCCCAATATCACTTCTCCCTTATGCCACAAAACTATTGGAACAGCATGTCCATTTTGAACTGTCATCCCACCTCTCCTCCTGCTCCCTCTTTGACCGGTTACAATCTGGCTTCTGACGGCATCACTCGACTGAAACTGCTCTAACTAAAGTCACCAATGACCTATTAACTGCCAAGAACAAGCACCACTACTCTATCCTCCTACTCTTGGACCTGTTGTCTGCCTTTGACACTGTGGACCATTTCCTCTTGTTACAGATTCTATGACCTCTTGGCATCACAGATTTGGCCCTATCCTGGATCTCGTCATATTTAAAAGACCGGACATTCAGTGTCTCCCTCTTCAACACCTACTCCGCACCTCGCCCTCTCTCCGTTAGTGTTCCCCAAGGCTCAGTTCTAGTACCCCTATGCTTCTTCATCTACACCTTCGGCCTGGGACAGCTCATAGAATCACACAGCTTGCAGTATCATCTCTACGCCGATGACATGCAGATCTACCTATCTGGACCTGACATCACCTCCTTACTGAACTAAATCCCACAGTGTCTGTCCGCTATTTCATCTTTCTTTTCTGCTCACTTTCTAAAACTGAACATGGACAAAACAGAATTCATCACCTTTCCCCCATCTTAATACATACAAAGAAAAAGCTGCAGACTAAGAATGGGGATCACCAAGCACAAGTACAAAAAATAATAGTTTTAATGAATACAAAAGCCAACAAACATATTAAAAACAATTGAAAGTCAAAAAACTTTGACATAAGAACATCCAAAATGCTTATAATAAAGCTTAAGACCACCTTTCCCGAGGCAAAATAAAGAATCCAAATAACATGATTAGTGCAATAGGTAAGTAACAAGAATTGCTAATTTGGGACACTATACAGTTAGGTCCATATATATTTGGACAGAGACAACATTTTTCTAATTTTGGTTATAGACATTACCACAATGAATTTTAAACAAAACAATTCAGATGCAGTTGAAGTTCAGACTTTCAGCTTTCATTTGAGGGTATCCACATTAAAATTGGATGAAGGGTTTAGGGGTTTCAGCTCCTTGACATGTGCCACCCTGTTTTTAAAGGGACCAAAAGTATTTGGACAATTGACTCCAAGGCTATTTCATGGACAGGTGTGGGCAATCCCTTCGTTATGTCATTCTCAATTAAGCATATGAAAGGCCTGGAGTTGATTTGAGTTGTGGTGATTGCATTTGGAAGGTTTTGCTGTGAAGTAAACATCTGGTCAAAAGAGCTCTCCATGCAGGTGAAACAAGACATCCTTAAGCTGCGAAAACAGAAAAAACTCATCCGAGAAATTGCTACAATATTAGGGGTGGCAAAATCTACAGTTTGGTACATCCCGAGAAAGAAAGAAAGCACTGGTGAGCTCATCAATGCACAAAGACCTGGGCACCAATGGAAGACAACAGTGGTGGATGATCGCAGAATAATCTCCATGGTGAAGAGAAACCCCTTCACAACAGCCAACCAAGTGAACAACACTCTCTAGGAGGTAGGCATATCAATATCCAAATCTACCATAAAGGGAAGACTGCATGAAAGTAAATACAGAGGGTTCACTGCACGGTGCAAGCCACTCATAAGCATCAAGAATAAAAAGGTTAGACTGGACTTTCCTAAAAACATCTAAAAAAGCCAGCACAGTTCTGGAATAACATTCTTTGGACAGATGAAACCAAGATCAACTTCTACCAGAATGATGGAAAGAGAAAAGTATGGCGAAGGCGTGGTACAGCTCATGATCCAAAGCATACCACATCATCTGTAAAACACTGCAGAGGCAGTGTGATGGCTTGGGCATGCATGGCTGCCAGTGGCATGGGGTTACTAGTGTTTATTGATGATGTGACACAGGACAGAAGCAGCCGACTGAATTTGGATGTATTCAGAGACATACTGTGTGCCCAGATCCAGCCAAATGCAGCCAAACTGATTGGTCGTCGTTTCATAATTCAGATGGACAATGACCCAAAACATAAAGCCAAAGCAACCCAGGAGTTTCTTAAAGCAAAGAAGTGGAATATTCTTGAATGACCAAGTCAGTCACCTGATCTCAACCCAATTGAGCATGCATTTCACTTGTTAAAGACTAAACTTCAGACAGAAAGGCCCACAAACAAACCAACTGAAAACCACCGCAGTGAAGGCCTAGCAGAGCATCAAAAAGGAGGAAACACAGCATCTGGTGATGTCCATGAGTTCAAGACTTCAGGCAGTCATTGCCAATAAAGGGTTTTCAAGCAAGTACTAAAAATGAACATTTTATTTAAAATTATTGAATCTGTCCAATTACTTTTGGTCCCTTTAAAAACAGGGTGGCACAAGTTAGGGAGCTGAAACTCCTTAACCCTTCATCCAATTTTAATGTGGATAACCTCAAATGAAAGCTGAAAGTCTGAACTTCAACTGCATCTGAATTGTTTTGTTTAAAATTCATTGTGGTAATGTCTATGACCAAAATTAGAAAAATGTTGTCTCTGTCCAAATATGTATGGACCTAACTGTATATATATATATATATATATATATATATATATATATATACCAACAATAATGTGGAGACCAATAACATACATAAATGGTAAACGTAGATATATACCCAAAAAAACAGCAAGAGGTCTAAGGGTACCGTCACACTATACGATTTACCTACGATCACGACCAGCGATATGACCTGGCCGTGATCGTAGGTAAATCGTAGTGTGGTCGCTGGGGAGCTGTCACACAGACAGCTCTCCAGCGACTAACGATGCCGAGGTCCCTGGGTAACCAGGGTAAACATCGGGTAACTAAGCGCAGGACCGCGCTTAGTAACCCGATGTTTACCCTGGTTACAAGCGTAAAACTAAAAAAAAACAGACAGCACATACTTACATTCTGGTGTCCGTCAGGTCCCTTGCCATCTGCTTCCCGCACTCACTGACTGCCGGCCGTAAAGTGAAAGTGAAAGCACAGCCGCTGTGCTCTGCTTTCACTTTACGGCCGGCAGTCACAGTGCGGGAAGCAGACGGCGAGGGACCTGACGGACACCAGAATGTAAGTATGTGCTGTTTGTTTTTTTTTAATTTTACGCTTGTAACCAGGGTAAACATCGGGTTACTAAGCGCGGTCCTGCGCTTAGTTACCCGATGTTTACCCTGGTTACAAGCGAACGCATCGCTGGATCGCATCGCTAGATCGCTAGATCGGTGTCACACACACCGATCTAGCGATGACAGCGGGAGATCCAGCGATGAAAGAAAGTTCTAAACGATCTGCTACGACGTACGATTCTCAGCAGGATCCCTGATCGCTGCTGCGTGTCAGACACAGCGATATCGTAACGATATCGCTGGAACGTCACGAATCGTACCGTCGTAGCGATCGAAATGGTATAGTGTGACGGTACCCTAAAGTACCATAGCTACTATACACAAATGCTGCCTGATAATGAACATATAGACACTAAATAAGCTAGCTGAAATAATGTGTCTGAAAAGCCTGGGAACAGGGGGGCCCATGGAGATGCCCGACGCGTGTCGCTACCGCAAGGTAGCTTCGCCAGGGCCCCCCCCCATCTTACTCTACCCCTCCACCAGACCTATCCATCAATGTTAATGGCTGCTCACTTTCCCCAGTCCAACATGCTCAGTGTCTCGGGGTGATCCTCAACTCTGCCCTCTCTTTCAAGCCACATATCCAAGCCCTTGCCTCCTCCTACTGACTCCCAACTCAAAAATATTTTCCGGATTCGAACATTCTATGACCAAGAAACTGCAAAAACGCTCATGCACACCCTCATCATCTTCCGCCTCAACTATTGCAACCTCCTACTTTCTGGCCTCCCCTTTAGCCCCCTTTACCACTCCTGTACCACTCCAATCTATCCTAAACTCTGCTGCACGACTAATCCACCTGTCTTCCCATTATTCCTCAGCCTTTCCTCTCTGTCAAGCCCTTTACTTACTTCCTATTGTCCAGAGACTCCAGTTCAAAACCCTAACTATGACATACAAAGCCATCCACAACCTGTCTCCTCCATACATCTGTGACATGGTACTTACCTACATACAACCTTCGATCCTCTCAAGACCTCCTTCTCTACTCCCCTCTTATCTCTTCTTCCCACAACCACATACAAGACTTCTCCCGTGCTTCCCCCATACTCTGGAACTCTCTATCCCAACACATCAGACTTTCGCCTACCACGGAAACCTTCATAAGGAACCTGAAGAACCACCTCTTCTGAAAAGCCTACAACCTGCAGTGATCCTCATTCTACTGAATGAACCACCGCACGACCAGCTCTACCCTCTCCTAGTGTATCCTCACCCATCCCCTGTAGACTGTGAGCCTTCTTGGGCAGGGTCCTCTCTCCTTTTGTACTTGTGTGCACCTTGTATTGCTCATGTTTATTGTACTTGTCTATGTATGCCCCTTTTTCACATGTAAAGTGCCATGGAATACATGACACTATAAAAATGAATAATAATAATTATTCCTTTTGATCATATATAGGCAGCCATAAGACAAACCATTCTGACCCATTTGCTATATAACTTCTATTACCAGTAGTGTTGTATGCAGCTTTGTGTAGAAAATGACTGCTACTTTTTATAGAAGTCATAATTATCTTCATGAACATGCCAGCTGTATTACTACAGATAATTTCTTGGCCTGGGGTCTATTTTCAGGTATTATTGTACAGATTATATACCAATAATAGGATGAATAGGAATAGTGGTGCTATGCAAGGTGTGTTGTTGCTTTAAGCTACGCATTGCAGTTATTGTTGACTCATTGCTCATACATGTGATGGATACATCTGTAGGGCAGATCATGTCCCATTACCGTACTACTAGTAACATGTCATTGTGACTCACTGTTTCACTACTTAATTGAAATGAGGTTGCTGGATTCATTTTCTAGACAAACAGTTCTGGGGTTCAAACTGGGATTTGGAAAGTGTTACTAGAACATTCTCTTCTAATTTAGCTTAGTGATTTCTTATGGTTTTGGACAGAAAAGATACTTCACAGGTATATAATGATTCACCAGTCACCACTGTCATGTACATGTGACTGAGAATTTTAATGTCATCTAGCCAACAACTGAGCAAACACGTGTACATTTTTAGGTATAGTTTAGTGGTGATATTTCGGCTCATATTTATTGTACATTGGCATTAACATATCCACAGATTGTTGGAGATATTACAAGCATTGTAATAAAGTTGACAGTGACAAAACATGCCATGTAGCCCTAGCCCTATATGTGTGACTACAGTGCATGTGCCCGCCTTGAGGAATGTAAATCCCTGGTAATATAAGTAAGACACTCAATCACTGGATATAAGAGAAGACTTTTACTCATTAATTAAACCCTAAAGATGGCCAAATAGATTAAAGTTATACTGTATAGGCTGAACCTGGGTATTCCAGAATGACTAGTCATTTATCTGATGAGCACGAAATGACCCAATTGTTCCATGGAAGTTGTAATGTTGTTGGGTTTCAAAATACCTGATTCTTTGTTCTTAGGGAAGATAAGCTGCTGTGTCTGGTGTTACCCCATTCTGCCACTGGCAGCATGCATGCAGGCTCACTTAAAAAGTAACTGAACTTTCATATTCTTTTTTTTAATAATTCTGCATGGAAAGGTCTGAAACTTTGCAAGTCATTTTATTAGGTAATTTGTCATCATTTGTGTAAAAACATTGCATGTAATTGCCTTTCAAACCGTTGCTTTTCCCCAATCTAATGGCCGGAATTTGGCTGCATTGATATCAAAAATACTCATTTGGAGAACGGACGGTGGCAGTGAAAGAGTCAGCACCTGTTTCATCTTCCGAGTGTTGTGCTTTTCAGAACAATATCCAGCAGCAACTTATCTCCAGAGATAATGACACAGATGTTAAAGGGAACCTGTTACCTTAATTTGGCGTGTACTACGGAGGACAGAGAATGAACTTCAATCCAATATTTCGGCCAGCATGCAGCCAGCGGGTAAGGAAAGGGTGAATCAAACACCCAAAAACTCCGCCCATATGACCCAAAACCAGTCCTGCCAAATTCAGGTGACAGGTTCCCTTTAATATGCAGGAAGTAAAAAATTACCAAATATGGGATGGACAAGGCTACGGTTAGGTGGATTCATAACTGGCTCAGTGATTGTACTCAAAGAGATATATTAAATGGTTGCATATCCAATTTTAAGAGTGTTTCATGTGGGGTACCTCAAGACTCTGTCCTGGCCCTAGTGTTGTTCACCATTTTTATAAATGATCGAGATAAGGGAACTGAAGGTAAACTAATCAAATTTGCAGATGATACAAAGCTAGGAGGGATAGCTAACACTACAGAAGATAAAGAATGGATTCAGAAGAATCTAGCTAATATTGAACAATGGGCAGCAGCTAATAGAATGGTATTTAACAATGAGAAGTGCAAGATTTTATATTTGGGCAAGAAAAACAAAGATTACATCTACAGAATGGAAGGAAAAGAACAAAAGAACTAAGCAACAACAAGTATGAAAAAAGACTTGGGTATACTAATAGATCGCAGACTGAACATGAGTCAACAGTGTGATGCAGCAGCAAAAAAGGCTAGCACAGTTATGGAACATATTAAAAGAAGCATAGTAGGGTCTAGACCACATGAAGTAATTATTCCCCTCTACTCCTCCTTGATCAGGCCTTATCTGGAATACAGTTCTGGGCGCCACATTAAAAAAGACATTGAAAAACTGGAGCAAGTTCAGAGAAGAGCTACCAGGACGGTGAGCGGACAGCAAAGTATATCCTACAAAGAACACATAAAGGATCTGGGAATATTTAGCTTGCAAAAAAGAAGGCTAAAAGGAGACTTAATAGCTGTCTACAACTATCTGAAGGGCTGTCACAGTGTAGTGGAATCATCCTTATTCTCATTTGCACATGGAAACACGAGAAGCAATGGAATGAATCTGAAAGGGAGAAGATACAGATTAGATATTAGAAAACACTTTTTGACAATGAGGGTGATCAATGAGTGGGACAGGCTGCCATGAGAGGTGGTGAGTTCTCCTTCAATGGAAGCCTTGAAACAGAGGCTGGACAGACATCTGTCTGGGATGATTTAGTGAATCCTGCATTGAGCAGGGGTTGGACACGATAACCCTGGAGGTCCCTCCCAACTCTACCATTCTATGATTCTAAATATTCCTGTCAATATCCAGATGCAGGTTCTCCCAGATATCTGTTATGATACGGTGGTCTAGGAGCAACATGGAACGAGCTCTGAAGGAAGTGGTAACTGTACTGACCGCAGTGTTGTGAATTCTGT
The DNA here is from genome assembly GCF_032444005.1 of Ranitomeya imitator. Taxonomy (NCBI): domain Eukaryota; kingdom Metazoa; phylum Chordata; class Amphibia; order Anura; family Dendrobatidae; genus Ranitomeya; species Ranitomeya imitator. The sequence goes on from NC_091286.1 coordinate 500,419,848, forward strand.
GGCCGAGTTCACTTCTGTGGTCACAAGTGGTATTGCAGTCTCTGGGCTTCCTCCCTCAGGTGTTTTGGTGAGCTTGTTGGCTGCCTTGCTATTTAGCTCCACCTGAGTCTGTCTTCCTTGCTCCTTGTCAATGTTCCAGTGTTGGATCTGAGCTACTGCATCTTTCCTTGGGCCTGCTGCTCTGCTAGATAAGTGCTTCTAGTTTGTTTTCTGTTTTTTCTGTCCAGCTTGCTATTAACTTTTGCTGGAAGCTCTGAGAAGCAAAGGGGTGCACCGCCGTGCTGTTAGTTCGGCACGGTGGGTCTTTTTGCCCCTTTGCGTGGTTTTCGTTTTAGGGTTTTTTGTAGACTGCATAGTTCTCTTTGCTATCCTCGCTCTGTCTAGAATATCGGGCCTCACTTTGCTGAATCTATTTCATTCCTACGTTTGTCTTTTCATCTTGCTAACAGTCATTATATGTGGGGGGCTGCCTATTCCTTTGGGGTATTTCTCTGAGGTAAGTCAGGCTTGTATTTCTATCTTCAGGCTAGTCAGCTCCTCAGGCAGTGCCGAGTTGCATAGGTAGTTGATAGGCGCAATCCACTGCTGCTTATAGTTGTGTGAGGATAGATCAGGTACTGCAGTCTACAGAGATTCCACGTCTCAGAGCTCGTCCTATTGTTTTTGGTTATTGCCAGATCTCTGTATGTGCGCTGATTACTGCACGCTGTGTTGCCTGATTGCCAGCCATAACAGTACAAGGAGCCCTCCAATGATTTCCAATAGAGGGAAAAAAGAAATCCTGACATCATTTTTTTTCCTTAGCTCTGTCTTCAGTCTTTTTTTTCCCCTAGACATTAGAGTGCTTCAGGACACAGCTGTGGACATGGATATTCAGGCTCTGTGCTCCTCAATTGATAATCTCGTTGTAAATGTACAAAAGATTCAAGATACTATTGATCAGAAATCGATGCTAGAACCAAGAATTCCGATTCCTGATTTGTTTTTTGGTGACAGAACTAAGTTCTTGAGCTTCAGAAATAATTGTAAGCTATTTTTGGCCTTGAAACCTCATTCTTCTGGTAATCCTATTCAACAGGTTTTGATTATTATTTATTTTTTGCGCGGCGACCCACAGGACTGGGCGTTTTCTCTTGCACCAGGAGATTCTGCATTGAGTAATGTTGATGCATTTTTCCAGGCGCTGGGATTGCTTTACGATGAGCCTAATTCAGTGGATCAAGCTGAGAAAAATCTGCTGGCTTTATGCCAGGGTCAGGATGATGTAGAAGTATATTGTCAGAAATTTAGGAAATGGTCAGTACTCACTCTGTGGAATGAATCTGCACTAGCGGCTTTGTTCAGAAAGGGTCTCTCTGAAGCTCTTAAGGATATAATGGTGGGATTTCCTATGCCTGCTGGTTTGAATGAGTCTATGTCCTTGGCCATTCAGATCGGTCGTCGCTTGCGCGAGCGTAAATCTGTGCACCATCTGGCGGTATTGTCTGAGAGTAAGCCTGAGCCTATGCAGTGCGACAGGACTATGACTAAAGTAGAACGGCACGAACACAGACGTCTGAACAGACTGTGTTTTTATTGTGGTGATTCTACTCATGCTATTTCTAATTGTCCTAAACGCACTAGGCGGTTCGATAGCTCTGCCGTTATTGGTACTGTACAGTCCAAATTCCTTTTGTCCATTACCTTAATGTGCTCTTTGTCATCATATTCTGTCATGGCGTTTGTGGATTCAGGCGCTGCCCTGAATCTGATGGATTTGGATTATGCTAAACGTTGTGGATTTTTCTTGGAGCCTTTGCGGTGTCCTATTCCGTTGAGAGGAATTGATGCTACACCTTTGGCCAAGAATAAGCCTCAGTACTGGGCCCAGCTGACCATGTGCATGGCTCCTGCACATCAGGAAGTTATTCGCTTTTTGGTACTGCATAATTTGCATGATGTGGTCGTGTTGGGGTTGCCATGGCTACAAACCCATAATCCAGTATTGGATTGGAACTCTATGTCGGTAACCAGCTGGGGTTGTCAGGGAGTACATGGTGATGTTCCATTTTTGTCTATTTCGTCATCCATTCCTTCTGACATCCCAGAGTTCTTGTCGGACTTTCAGGATGTATTTGAAGAGTCCAAGTCTGATGCCCTACCTCCGCATAGGAATTGTGATTGTGCTATCGATTTGATTCCTGGTAGTAAATTCCCTAAGGGTCGTTTATTTAATTTGTCCGTACCTGAACACACCGCTATGCGCAGTTATGTGAAGGAGTCCCTGGAGAAGGGACATATTCGCCCATCGTCGTCACCATTGGGAGCAGGGTTCTTTTTTGTAGCCAAGAAGGATGGTTCGCTAAGACCGTGTATTGATTACCGCCTTCTTAATAAGATCACTGTTAAGTTTCAGTATCCCATGCCATTGATTTCTGACTTGTTTGCTCGGATTAAGGGGGCTAGTTGGTTTACTAAGATTGATCTTCGTGGTGCGTATAATCTGGTGAGAATCAGGCAGGGAGATGAATGGAAAACGGCATTTAATACGCCCGAGGGTCATTTTGAGTATCTGGTGATGCCGTTCGGACTTGCCAATGCTCCATCTGTTTTTCAGTCTTTTATGCATGACATTTTCCGTGAGTATCTGGATAAATTCTTGATTGTTTACTTGGATGACATTTTGATCTTCTCAGATGATTGGGAGTCTCATGTGAAGCAAGTCAGAATGGTTTTCCAGGTACTGCGTGCTAATTCCTTGTTCGTGAAGGGATCAAAGTGTCTCTTCGGTGTGCAGAAAGTTTCATTTTTGGGGTTCATCTTTTCCCCTTCTACTATCGAGATGGATCCGGTTAAGGTTCAGGCCATCCAGGATTGGACTCAGCCGACATCTCTAAAAAGTCTGCAGAAATTCCTGGGCTTTGCTAATTTTTATCGTCGCTTCATCTGTAATTTTTCTAGCATTGCCAGACCATTGACCGATTTGACCAAGAAGGGTGCTGATTTGGTTAATTGGTCTTCTGCTGCCGTGGAAGCTTTTCAGGAGTTGAAGCGTCGTTTTTGCTGTGCCCCTGTGTTGTGTCAACCTGATGTTTCTCTTCCGTTCCAGGTCGAGGTTGATGCTTCTGAGATTGGTGCAGGGGCGGTTTTGTCACAGAGAGGTTCTGGTTGCTCAGTGTTCAAACCATGTGCTTTCTTTTCCAGGAAATTTTCTGCTGCTGAGCGTAATTATGATGTGGGCAACCGAGAGTTGCTGGCCATGAAGTGGGCATTCGAGGAGTGGCGTCATTGGCTTGAGGGTGCTAAGCATCGCGTGGTGGTTTTGACTGATCATAAGAACCTTACTTATCTTGAGTCTGCCAAGCGCTTGAATCCTAGACAGGCCCGTTGGTCGTTATTTTTTGCTCGTTTTGATTTTGTGATTTCATACCTTCCGGGCTCTAAAAATGTGAAGGCGGATGCTCTGTCTAGGAGTTTTGTGCCCGACTCTCCGGGGTTATCTGAGCCGGCGAGTATCCTCAAGGAAGGAGTCATTGTGTCTGCCATCTCCCCTGATTTGCGGAGAGTGTTGCAGAAATTTCAGGCTAATAAACCTGATCGTTGTCCGGCCGAGAAACTGTTCGTCCCTAATAGGTGGACTAGTAAAGTTATCTCTGAACTTCATTGTTCGGTGCTGGCCGGTCATCCAGGAATCTTTGGTACCAGGGAGTTGGTTGCTAGATCCTTCTGGTGGCCATCTCTGTCACGGGATGTGCGTGCTTTTGTGCAGTCCTGTGGAATTTGTGCTAGGGCTAAGCCCTGCTGTTCACGTGCCAGTGGGTTGCTTTTGCCCTTGCCGGTCCCGAAGAGGCCTTGGACACATATTTCGATGGATTTCATTTCTGACCTTCCCGTTTCTCAAAAAATGTCGGTCATTTGGGTGGTCTGTGATCGCTTTTCTAAAATGGTCCATCTGGTGCCCTTGGTTAAATTGCCTTCCTCCTCTGATTTGGTGCCTTTGTTCTTCCAGCATGTGGTTCGTTTACATGGCATTCCTGAGAATATTGTTTCTGACAGAGGTTCCCAGTTTGTCTCGAGGTTCTGGCGAGCCTTTTGTGGTAGGATGGGCATTGACCTATCTTTTTCCTCGGCCTTCCATCCTCAGACTAATGGCCAGACCGAACGAACCAATCAGACCTTGGAAACATATCTGAGATGTTTTGTTTCCGCTGACCAGGATGATTGGGTGTCATTTTTGCCGTTGGCTGAGTTCGCCCTTAATAATCGGGCCAGCTCGGCTACCTTGGTCTCTCCATTTTTCTGCAATTCTGGGTTCCATCCTCGTTTCTCTTCAGGACAGGTTGAGTCTTCGGACTGTCCTGGTGTGGATTATGTGGTGGACAGGTTGCAGCAGATCTGGACTCAGGTAGTGGACAATTTGACCTTGTCCCAGGAGAAGGCTCAGCTTTTCGCTAATCGCAGACGCCGTGTGGGACCCCGACTTCGTGTTGGGGATCTGGTTTGGTTATCTTCTCGTCATATTCCTATGAAGGTTTCCTCTCCTAAATTTAAACCTCGTTTTATTGGTCCGTATAGGATTTCTGAGATTCTCAATCCGGTGTCTTTTCGTCTGACCCTCCCAGACTGCTTTTCCATACATAATGTATTCCATAGGTCGTTGTTGAGGAGATACGTGGCACCTATGGTTCCATCTGTGGAGCCTCCTGCCCCTGTTTTGGTGGAGGGGGAATTGGAGTATATTGTGGAGAAGATTTTGGATTCTCGTGTCTCTAGACGGAAACTCCAGTATTTGGTCAAATGGAAGGGTTATGCTCAGGAAGATAATTCCTGGGTTTTTGCCTCTGATGTCCATGCCCCAGATCTTGTTCGTGCCTTTCATGTGGCTCATCCTGGTCGGCCTGGGGGTTCTGGTGAGGGTTCGGTGACCCCTCCTCAAGGGGGGGGTACTGTTGTGAATTCTGTGGCCGAGTTCACTTCTGTGGTCACAAGTGGTATTGCAGTCTCTGGGCTTCCTCCCTCAGGTGTTTTGGTGAGCTCGTTGGCTGCCTTGCTATTTAGCTCCACCTGAGTCTGTCTTCCTTGCTCCTTGTCAATGTTCCAGTGTTGGATCTGAGCTACTGCATCTTTCCTTGGGCCTGCTGCTCTGCTAGATAAGTGCTTCTAGTTTGTTTTCTGTTTTTTCTGTCCAGCTTGCTATTAACTTTTGCTGGAAGCTCTGAGAAGCAAAGGGGTGCACCGCCGTGCTGTTAGTTCGGCACGGTGGGTCTTTTTGCCCCTTTGCGTGGTTTTCGTTTTAGGGTTTTTTGTAGACTGCATAGTTCTCTTTGCTATCCTCGCTCTGTCTAGAATATCGGGCCTCACTTTGCTGAATCTATTTCATTCCTACGTTTGTCTTTTCATCTTGCTAACAGTCATTATATGTGGGGGGCTGCCTATTCCTTTGGGGTATTTCTCTGAGGTAAGTCAGGCTTGTATTTCTATCTTCAGGCTAGTCAGCTCCTCAGGCAGTGCCGAGTTGCATAGGTAGTTGATAGGCGCAATCCACTGCTGCTTATAGTTGTGTGAGGATAGATCAGGTACTGCAGTCTACAGAGATTCCACGTCTCAGAGCTCGTCCTATTGTTTTTGGTTATTGCCAGATCTCTGTATGTGCGCTGATTACTGCACGCTGTGTTGCCTGATTGCCAGCCATAACACCGCAGTCCCTAAGCTCAACACAACACTAGAAGTAGCCGTGGAATGCTCCTAACTCTCCCTAGGCATCTCGTCACAGCCTAAGAGCTAACTACCCCTAAAGATAGAAGCAGGAAAGCTATCTTGCCTCAGAGAAAATCCCCAAAGGATAGATTAGCCCCCCACAAATAATGACTGTGAGTGGAGAGGGAAAAGACATACACAGAATGAAACCAGGATGAGCACAGGAGGCCAGTCTAACTAAATAGATAGGGCAGGATGGAATACTGTGCGGTCAGTATAAAACACTACAAAAATCCACGCAGAGTTTACAAAAAATCTCCACTCCTGACTAAAGGTGTAGAGGGCAAATCTGCCTCCCAGAGCTTCCAGCAAGACAGAATTAATTCACACTGATAAGCTGGACAAACATAGAAAGCACAGAATGGATAAGTCCACAATCTATGGACAGAAAAGGGCAAGCAAAAACTTAGCTTAGCTGAACTGGTCAGGATAACAGGGAACTCCAAAGAGATGTGAATCCAACCAGGAACCATTTACAAGTGGCACTGGCTGAAGATAGAGCCAGACTTAAATAGCCGAGCAGAAGAGACGATAAGTGGAGGCAGCTGATGACAGCTAACTCCAAGGAGCAGCCATACCACTAGAAACCACAAGAGGGAGCCCAAGAGCAGAACTCACAAAAGTGCCACTTACAACCACCGGAGGGAGCCCAAGAGCGGAATTCACAACAGATATCACTGGCACTCTCGCATTTTTACAGTTCACTTATGTTTGTAGCTGTACAAGAAAAGCATGTCATGCATTATGTGATACAGTATATACACCTTGTGTGTGCTTAGTTTACAGTAGCGAATTGATCTGGGTTTTTATTATTTGTGGCTCGCAGCATGATGTGTGGCTCTCAGCTGTCTGCCAAATTGTTGCATTAGCACCAGGTCTAGCAAACAACTATGAAGACTAGGTCACCAGATGGTGACTTTTGTGACTAGCCCTCTCAATAGAGCAGATGTGGATGTGCATATACTGGCTTTGGGGTTGGAGAGATAAATTAAAGGGAATCTGTCATCATCACGATTTAGTATGTTAAAATAAAGGTATGGCCATAATGACGCTGTTATACTGATTTAATACCTGTAGGGAAGAAATCTGCATCTTGGTTCTTGTCTAATTCGCGTTAGACGTTTTGGTGCAATATCCTTTTCTTGCATTGTGGGCAGGACTGTGGGTATGGTTTTTAGTTCTGTCGCAGCCCCTCTGCACTTGTAGCCACCTTATTTAAAGTGCAGCACATGCACACATTCATCTCCCAACAGTCTTCAGCATAATGGTGGCTCATACCAGATTCAGACCTCGGCTCAATCACGAGCCGAGATTTCAATCTGTGCATGCGCCACCACCGACACCATTTTGCTGAAAGTTATTGCATGTCAATCTACATATGTACCGCAACCAGCGCCATTTTTCTGAAAACCATTGGATGTCAATCTGTGCATGCGCCACCACTGGTGCCATTTTGTTGAAGACCGCTGGGAGACGAATGTGCACAAGCACCGCCCGAGGTAGGGGCAGCTCTAGCCCAGGCTTTAGAAAAGGCTTTTGCAAGTACAAAGGGGCTGGGGTTGAGCCAAAAACCCTACCCACAGTCCTGCCCAAATCCATGAAAAGGATACTGCACCAAAACTTGTTGCGTGAATTACACAAGAACCAGGATGTGGATTTCTACACTACAGGAATCTATTAAATCAGTATAACAGGGCCATTATAGCCATACCTTTATTTTGACATCCTAAATCGTGATGAGAAGTTCTTTTTAAGTGCTAAACTGGAGATAAGGTGATACTGCCAGATAGAGGAGGTGATTGCGGCTATATGTGATATTGTGATGTGAGGGCTTAATGCGAGACTACCCTATGGAGGAATGGTGGGAACTCATGGATGCAAGTATACTTCCTCGGTGTTAATACTTTTGTGAAGCTTTGGCTATCATTATACCGATAATGCGGACTATGGGTGTCAATAATGTGGGGGAGACAGGAGCTGGATATCACTAATCGAGGGGAGGAGAGGGCTCTGGATGTTGCTTGGGCCCTTCTCACAGACCTGATTGTGGCTTTCATGATAAGAAATGTTGGGGGCCACTGCTGTTGAGTATACATATCTGAAGGTGAATGTTATAAGTGGGGGACAATACAGAAAGGAAAGTAATTTTACTAAGAAGTAAAGTAATCGGTCTTGACACAATACCTCGAGCTTTGCTGTATTTATCAAACATTACCCAAGTGAAAGGCACAAAATACACAATGTCACTGTTCCCAGCACTTCCTCCTGCGAATTACGTCAATATCTGCAAAAATGTAGTGTCTGTGACATGCCGAGAGAAATAAAAACATCAAGCACAGAGCATGTCATCAGTATGTCAACGACAAACGGCATTGTTTGCGTAAACTCTAACCGGCATGGGAATATCTTCCTGTCTACTACAGCACAAAATAAGCCCATCTCAAGTACGAAACGTGAAGACACGCTCATACATGCCTCCTGTGACATATGCTATGTGGTACTGTGAGCTTGTGAATGAGATCCAGCCTGCTGCTACAATAGATTTCCTCTCAGTGAGGCTGTGGAGGACATTCTTAGCTCTTGGTGCCGCCAGTCCTGTTTAACATTTTACGGAATGTAAATCAGGTTCTAGCAAAAGCTGTCAAAATGCTGCAGGACAGACTCACAGTGTCAGCTTCAGACACAGAGATACTCACAAGACAATACAGAGATAGGGGACTGGAGAAATGTGTGTCAGATTGATCAGAAGACACAGTATTGACAAAAATGTAACATTTGCCAGGATATTACGATCAAGAGCAAATCAGGCAACAGTGACTATAAAATGGTAGGCTCAGAATACTGAATGAGGCGAATAAGCCTCCTTCCCTTGACAAGCCAGAGATGGTATGTCACTCTCCATAAGGAGAAACCATACCCCTTAGACCCCAGTCCAGAGCCTCTCACCTAGCCAAATTAGTTCTCATGCTTTGCACTGACGAGGGCCAACAGCCCAAAACACCGTGTCTACGAATTGAGATACTGATTTGGCTCTTAATCTAAGTCATATTGCACGACTCGTTAAAGGGTTGATTGTGACTTGTAGGATCGCTACTTCCAACAGGTGGCGCTATAGAGTTTAAGTCCTCTTTTTCTCTGAAGAGGCACTTTGCATATTGAATGAGGACCAGACATATAGTATGACAGGTGTAACTAAAGATCCAAGTTGTTCTATGATGTCACTGTTTCTATCTCATGTTTTTTCTGCCACTCCCTTTCATTCTGCATTTTATTCTGCCTCCCATCTCTCCCTTTCCTTTTCGTGCTACCTCTAATGCACTTTAACTTTCCCTTCACATTGGTTTTATCTTCACTCTGTCTATTTTTTCTCACTTTCTCCCTTTACTTCTCTCTCTTCCTTTGCCCCTTATTTCTCACCTTTTTCATGCCCTTTACCTTTCCTCATTTTACCTTTATCTCTCTTCTGTGTCCTTTTCCTCAGTTTCTCCCTTTACATTTTCCTTCTTTGTTTGCCCCTCATTTCTTTCATGCTCTTTTACCTTTTCTTTTATTTGCCTTCGCCTCTATTCTGTCTCCCTTTTCTCACTCTTTTCCCCTTCCTTTGTCCCTTATTCATCTTCTTCTTTTCCCAGCCTTCACTTTTTTCTTTCTTTGACTTTACCTCCTCACTTCTCTTATCTCCCCTATTTTGTCCCTCATTCCTCCCCTTTATATCATCCTATCTTTTCCTTTACCTTCAGTCTGTCCCACTATCCCACTTTTTATTATTTCTTTCTCACCTTTTTCCTCTACTCACCTTTAATTATTATTATTATACATTTTTATAGCGCCATGTATTCCATGGCGCTTTACATGTGAAAAAGGGGGCAAATATAGACAAATACAATAAACATGAGCAAAAAACAAGGCACTAACAGGCACAGAAGGAGGGAGGACCCTCCCTGCAAGGGCTAACAGTCTGCAGGGGATGGGTGAGGATACACTAGGAGAGGGTAGAGCTGGTTGTGCGGCGGTTCAGTAGGTTGAGAATCACTCCTGGCTGTAGGCTTGTCGGAAGAGGTGGGTCTCCAGGTTCTTTTTGAAGGTTTCTATGGTAGGGAGAGTCTGATGTGTTAGGGTAGAGAGTTCACGAGTGTGGGGGAAGCATGGAAGAAGTCTTGGATGCAGTTGTGGGATGAAGAGACAAGAGGGGAGTAGAGAAGGAGATCTCGTGAGGATCGAAGGTTGTGTGTAGGTGAGTACCATGTCACAGATGTATGGAGGAGACTGGTTGTGGATGGCTTTGTAGGTCTTAGTAATATGCAAATTGCCTCTTCAGAGAATAAAAGAGGACTTAAACTCTATAGCGCCACTTGTTGTAAGTAACAATCCTACAAGTCACAATCAACCCTTTAACGAGTCGTGCAATATGACTTAGGATAAAAGCCAAATCAGTATCTCAATTCGCAGACACGGTGTTTCGGGCTGTTCGCCATCGTCAGTGCAAACCATGAGAACTAATTTGGCTAGGTGAGAGGCTCTGGACTGAGGTCTAGAGTGTAAGGTTTCTCCTTGTGGAGAGTGACAATGTTTTGTGTCTAATAGCCACGAAGCATGAGGCCGCGGGGACTCAAACATGTCACTCGAGCACCCACAATGCATACCCAAGCACGCTAGGCAAACTTGAGTAATGAGCACTTGCGCTCATCACTAGTTGCTAGCCATGCAACATATGATAGTCTTCTTGTTGGCGGCAAAGACAATCTGGTATGTTGAGCCACCATCTATTACCCCGTCCCGTTTGAAAGCCCATGTATGCTTGACCACACTGAGCATACACGTGTATTGCGTGATTGGGAGAATATAACTGTTTGGGCCCCAACTATTGAATGTGTATGGGAACCTTTACTGGAATATAACTATAACTCAATTTGCTTGCTTACAATGTAAAATGTAAAGAATCAGTGAGGAATGGAACTCAATCTTAACAGAAAAGAGAGCTGGACAATTCCACAATAGACAGTGAAGGTTGCAATAGTATTACTTCAGCAAAACTTTTTTTCTGGATGCTATGTTCCAGTACAAATAGCATAATGTGTTCCCATCTTTCAGTCACCAAGCGTATGGACAAGAACAATACAGAACAAATGTCAGTGTCTGCAAATTCTGTTACTGCTTGTCCTCCGTTCCAACATGCTCATATACAGAACAAGCTGTCCATAATATTTCTCATGATCCACAACACCTTTCTGGACTGTATCCGCACATTTATTTCACACATGATAGTACCATTTAATGATCAAGTAATACTGCTATACAATGCCTGTTAGGGCAGGGTAGAACAAACAATTGTATGTAATTCCAATGTTTGCTTTATGCATAAATGTACTGTATATATTAGAGCCCGAACTATTCATAAATCAAATAAACTAATAACATTTTTGCTATACGGGTTTTATAAATATGTTGAATATGGAAAGTAAAGCTGTTATACACTGCGCACAAGCTGGAAGAATGCTGTAAGACAACGCTTTATGGCTCCTGAAATAAACAGTTCTGTTCTGGTCATCAGTTCATAACATGCAAGAAAAAAATTTACTGTTCAAAGAAAAGCCACAAAACTGATGGGGCATGTAGAATGCTAGTTATGAGCAAAGATTCTTAGTTATGAGCAAACAATATCTTCCTTTCTGCTACAGCACAAAATTCAGGGGAAGGAAAGGTGCGCCGACGCTGCTCGGCCACAGCAAGGGCACATCGGACATCCTGATATTATATGGCAAGAAAGAGCATTTTCTGCAGAAGGACAGATTTATAAAGAAGACTAGCTGAAGAGCCCGGCGTTGCCTGGGCATAGTAAATATCTGTGGTTAGTTATAGCACCTCACTTCTCTTATTTTCCCATCACGCCTCTCATTTTCCCAATCACATCTTTCATTTTCCCCCTCACATCTCTCATTTTCTCCCTCACACCTCTCATTTTCTCCCTCACTCCTCTCATTCCCCCCTAACACTTGTCATTTCAACCTCACATCTGTCATTTTCTGATCACTCCACAATTTTTCCTCACTTCTCTCATTTTGCACTCACACCTTTTCATTTTCACCTCACACCTCTCATTTTCACCTCATCACCTCAGTATATACATGTTTGTCATCTCCCTTATATATAGTATACATCTGTATGTCATCTCCTGTATATAGTATATACCTGTATGTCATCTCCCCTGTATATAGTATATACCTGCTGTGTGTCATCTCCCCTATATATAGTATATACCTGAATGTCATCTCCTTCTATATATAGTATATACCTGTATGTTATCTCCTCCTGTATATAGTATATACCTGTGTGTCATCTCCCCTGTATATAGTATATATCTGAGTGTCATCTCCTCCTGCATATAGTATATACCTGCATGTCATCTTCTATATATAGCATATACCTGTATGTCATCTCCTCCTGTATATAGTATATACCTGTGTGTCATCTCCCCTGTATACAGTATATATCTGAGTGTCATCTCCTCCTGCATATAGTATATACCTGCATGTCATCTTCTATATATAGCATATACCTGTATGTCATCTCCTCCTGTATATAGTATATACCTGTATGCCATCTCCTCCTGTATATATATGTACCTATATGTCATCTCCTCCTCTATATAGTATATACCTGTGTGTCATCTCTCCTGTATATAGTATATATCTGTGTGTCATCTCCCCTGTATATAGTATATACCTGTGTGTCATCTCCTCCTGTATTAGACCTCATTCACACGTTATTTGCTCAGTATTTTTACCTCAGTATTTGTAAGCTAAATTGGCAGCCTGATAAATCCCCAGCCAACAGGAAGCCCTCCCCCTGGCAGTATATATTAGCTCACACATACACATAATAGACAGGTCATGTGACTGACAGCTGCCGTATTTCCTATATGGTGCAATTGTTGTAGTTTGTCTGCTTATTAATCAGATTTTTATTTTTGAAGGATAATACCAGACTTGTGTGTGTTTTAGGGCGAGTTTCGTTTGTCAAGTTGTGTGTGTTGAGTTGCGTGTGGCGACATGTGTCATGATCCCAATGGCAGGGGATCACAAAAGGACAAGCACAAAAACAAAACAAGCTCTAGGGTGATGGAACCTGAGCTGACCGCGATCCTAAACCTAAACACACAACTAGCAGTAGCCGGGGAACGTGCCTACGATGATTCCTAGACGTCTCGCGCCAGCCGAAGGATTAACTTCCCCTATAAGAAGAAACACAGACCTCACTTGCCTCCAGAGAAACACCCCACAGAAATAGCAACCCCCCACATGTAATAACGGTGAAATGAGAGGAAAGCACATACGTAGTTATGAAAATAGAATCAGCAAAAATGAGGCCCGCTAAAGCTAGATAGCAGAGGATACAAAAGTGAACTGCGCGGTCAGCGAAAAACCCTTCAAAAAACCATCCTGAAATTACTTGAACTCATGTGCCAACTCATGGAACATGAGGAGTAATTTCAGCCCACTAGAGCAACCAGCAGCAAGGAATCACATATCTGCAAGCTGGACTAAGACAAAAATTAAGCAAAACGTGGAACAGGAAAATCAAAACTTAGCTTGTCCTGAAGATAACAGATGCAGGGAGCAGAGGTAAAAAGACACGCTGATTACATTGATAGCCGGCGAGGAAATGACAAAAAAGCCAGGTTAAATAGGAAACTCCCATAACCTGATGGAACAGGTGGACACCAGAGACCGCAGAGAACACAAGTCACCCAGTACCATCAGTAACCACCAGAGGGAGCCCAAAAACAGAACTCACAACAGTACCCCCCCCTTGAGGAGGGGTCACCGAACCCTCACGAGAACCACCAGGGCGACCAGGATGAGCCCTATGAAAAGCACGGACCAAATCGGCAGCATGAACATCAGAGGCAATCACCCAAGAATTATCCTCCTGACCATAACCCTTCCACTTGATCAAATACTGGAGTTTCCGTCTGGAAACACGAGAATCCAAAATCTTCTCCACAACATACTCCAATTCACCCTCCACCAGCACCGGAGCAGGAGGCTCAAGCGAAGGAACGACAGGTACCTCATACTTCCGCAACAACGACCGATGGAACACATTATGAATAGCAAACGATGCCGGGAGATCCAAACGAAACGACACAGGGTTAAGAATCTCCAAGATCCTATAGGGACCGATGAACCGAGGCTTGAACTTAGGAGAAGAGACCTTCATAGGAACAAAACGAGAAGACAACCACACCAAGTCCCCAACAAGAAGTCGAGGACCCACGCGGCGACGGCGATTAGCAAACTGCTGAGCCCTCTCCTGGGACAACTTCAAATTGTCCACCACATGACTCCAAATCCGATGCAACCTATCCACCACCATGTCCACTCCAGGACAATCAGAAGGCTCCACCTGACCAGAGGAAAAACGAGGATGAAACCCCGAATTACAAAAGAAAGGAGAAACCAAGATAGCAGAACTAGCCCGATTATTAAGGGCAAACTCGGCAAGCGGCAAAAAGGAAACCCAGTCATCTTGATCAGCAGAAACAAAACACCTTAAATAAGTTTCTAAAGTCTGATTAGTTCGTTCCGTCTGGTCATTCGTCTGGGGATGGAATGCAGACGAAATGGACAAATCAATGCCCATCTTAGCACAGAACGTCCGCCAAAATCTAGACACAAACTGGGATCCCCTGTCAGAAACGATGTTCTCCGGAATGCCATGCAAACAGACCACGTTTTGAAAAAACAGAGGGACCAACTCAGAGGAGGAAGGTAACTTAGGCAAGGGTACCAGATGAACCATCTTAGAAAAACGGTCACACACAACCCATATGACGGACATTTTTTGAGAGACAGGGAGATCCGAAATAAAGTCCATGGAAATGTGCGTCCAAGGCCTCTTCGGGATAGGCAAAGGCAACAACAATCCACTGGCCCGAGAACAGCAAGGCTTAGCCCGAGCGCAAACTCCACAAGACTGCACGAAAGAACGCACATCCCTCGACAAGGAAGGCCACCAAAAAGACCTGGCCACCAAGTCTCTAGTACCAAATATTCCAGGATGACCTGCCAACACAGAAGAATGGACCTTGGAGATGACTCTACTGGTCCAATTATCCGGAACAAACAGTCTTTCCGGCGGACAACGATCAGGTTTATCCGCCTGAAACTCCTGCAAAGCACGTCGCAAGTCTGGGGAGACAGCCGACAAAATCACCCCATCCCTAAGGATACCAGTGGGCTCAGAATTTCCAGGGGAGTCAGGCACAAAACTCCTAGAAAGAGCATCCACCTTCACATTCTTTGAACCTGGCAGGTATGAAACCACAAAATTGAAACGGGAGAAAAACAGTGACCAACGAGCCTGTCTAGGATTCAGACGCTTGGCAGACTCAAGGTACATCAGATTTTTGTGATCAGTCAAGACCACCACACGATGTCTAGCACCCTCAAGCCAATGACGCCACTCCTCAAATGCCCACTTCATGGCCAAAAGCTCCCGATTACCAACATCATAATTCCGTTCAGCGGGCGAAAATTTTCTAGAAAAGAATGCACATGGCTTCATCACTGAGCCATCGGAGCTTCTCTGTGACAAAACCGCCCCCGCTCCGATCTCGGAAGCATCAACCTCAACCTGAAAAGGAAGCGACGTATCTGGCTGACGCAACACAGGAGCAGAAGAAAACCGGCGCTTAAGTTCCTGAAAGGCCTCCACAGCCGCAGGAGACCAATCAGTAACATCAGCACCCTTTTTAGTCAAATCCGTCAAAGGCTTAACAACACTAGAAAAATTAGTTATGAAGCGACGATAAAAATTAGCAAAGCCCAAGAACTTCTGTAGACTCTTAAGAGATGTAGGCTGCGTCCAGTCACAAATAGCCTGAACCTTGACGGGATCCATCTCAATAGTAGAAGGGGAAAAAATATACCCCAAAAAAGAAATCTTCTGAACTCCAAAGAGACATTTAGAGCCCTTTACAAACAAAGAATTGGCCCGCAGGACCTGAAACACCTTCCTGACCTGCTGAACATGAGACTCCCAGTCATCAGAAAAAACCCAAACATCATCCAAATACACGATAATAAATTTATCCAGATATTCACGGAAAATATCGTGCATAAAAGACTGGAAGACAGAAGGGGCATTAGAAAGTCCAAAAGGCATCACCAAATACTCGAAATGGCCCTCAGGCGTATTAAATGCGGTTTTCCACTCATCACCCTGCCTTATCCGCACAAGATTATACGCACCCCGAAGATCAATCTTAGTGAACCATTTAGCCCCCTTAATGCGAGCGAACAAATCAGTCAACAATGGCAAAGGATACTGATATTTGACTGTAATCTTATTCAAAAGACGATAATCTATGCAAGGCCTCAAGGAACCATCTTTTTTTGGCCACAAAAAAAAAACCTGCTCCCAAAGGGGACGAAGATGGACGGATATATCCCTTTTCCAAGGACTCCTTAACATAATTCCGCATAGCAGTATGCTCTGGCACTGACAGATTGAACAAACGACCTTTAGGGAATTTACTGCCAGGAATCAAATCTATAGCACAATCGCAATCCCTGTGAGGAGGAAGCGAACTGAGCTTAGGCTCCTCAAAAACCTCCCGATAATCAGACAAAAATACCGGAACCTCAGAAGGAGTAGATGAAGCTATAGAAATCGGAGATGCATCATCATGAACCCCCTGACATCCCCAGCTTAACACAGACATTGTTTTCCAGTCCAGGACTGGGTTATGAGTTTGTAACCATGGCAGACCAAGCACTAAGACATCATGTAAATTATACAGTACCAGGAAGCGAATCACCTCCTGATGAACGGGAGTCATACGCATGGTCACTTGTGTCCAGTACTGAGGTTTATTCATAGCCAAAGGTGTAGAGTCAATTCCTTTCAAAGGAATAGGAACTTCCAGAGGTTCCAGACTAAACCCACAGCGATTGGCAAATGACCAATCCATAAGACTCAGGGCAGCGCCTGAATCCACATAGGCATCGACGGAAATGGATGATAATGAACAAATCAGCGTCACAGACAAAATGAACTTAGACTGTAAAGTACCAATGGCAACAGACTTATCAACCTTTTTTGTGCGTTTAGAGCATGCTGATATAACATGAGCTGAATCACCACAATAAAAACACAATCCATTTTTCCGCCTATAATTTTGCCGTTCACTTCTGGACTGAATTCTATCACATTGCATTATCTCAGGTGCCTGTTCAGAAGACACCGCCAAATGGTGCACAGGTTTGCGCTCCCGTAAACGCCGATCAATCTGAATAGCCATAGTCATGGACTCATTCAGACCTGTAGGCGCCGGGAACCCCACCATAACATCTTTAATGGCCTCAGAAAGGCCATCTCTGAATTTTGCAGCCAGAGCGCACTCATTCCACTGAGTAAGCACCGACCATTTCCGAAATTTCTGACAATATATTTCTGCTTCATCTTGCCCCTGAGAGAGCCAATAAAGCTTTTTCAGCCTGAATCTCTAGGTTAGGTTCCTCATAGAGCAAACCCAATGCCAGAAAAAACGCATCCACATTGAGCAACGCAGGATCCCCTGGTGCCAATGCAAATGCCCAATTCTGAGGGTCACCCCGCAGGAAAGATATAACAATCTTGACCTGCTGAGCAGGGTCTCCAGAGGAGCGAGATTTCAAGGAAAGAAACAACTTGCAATTGTTCCTAAAATTCAGAAAACTAGATCTATCTCCAGAAAAAAACTCTGGGACAGGAATTCTAGGTTCAGACATAGGCGTATGTACAACAAAATCTTGTATATTTTGAACCTTAGCAGCAAGATTATTCAGGCTGGAAGCCAAACTCTGGACGTCCATGATAAACAGCTGAGGTCAGAGCCATTCAAGGATTAAGAGGAGGAAAGAAGCAGTCAAGCTGCAATTAAGGCTAGGCAGCAAACACTGAGGAGGGGAAAAAAAAAAAAAAAACTTCCTCAGACTACTTTTCCTCCTACTTCAGCCAAAACGATGACCAATTTTTTTTAGGCCGGCTATACTGTCATGATCCCAATGGCAGGGGATCAGAAAAGGACAAGCACAAAAACAAAACAAGCTCTAGGGTGATGGAACCTGAGCTGATCGCGATCCTAAACCTAAACACACAACTAGCAGTAGCCGGGGAACGTGCCTACGATGATTCCTAGACATCTCGCGCCAGCCGAAGGATTAACTTCCCCTATAAGAAGAAACACAGACCTCACTTGCCTCCAGAGAAACACCCCACAGAAATAGCAGCCCCCCATATGTAATAACGGTGAAATGAGAGGAAAGCACATACGTAGTTATGAAAATAGAATCAGCAAAAATGAGGCCCGCTAAAGCTAGATAGCAGAGGATACAAAAGTGAACTGCGCGGTCAGCGAAAAACCCTTCAAAAAACCATCCTGAAATTACTTGAACTCATATGCCAACTCATGGAACATGAGGAGTAATTTCAGCCCACTAGAGCAACCAGCAGCAAGGAATCACATATCTGCAAGCTGGACTAAGACAAAAATTAAGCAAAACGTGGAACAGGAAAATCAAAACTTAGCTTGTCCTGAAGATAACAGACGCAGGGAGCAGAGGTAAAAAGACACGCTGATTACATTGATAGCCGGCGAGGAAATGACAAAAAAGCCAGGTTAAATAGGAAACTCCCATAACCTGATGAACAGGTGGACACCAGAGACCGCAGAGAACACAAGTCACCCAGTACCATCAGTAACCACCAGAGGGAGCCCAAAAACAGAACTCACAACAGACATGCATGTAGCGACTTTTGTGAGATGAGTTTTGTGTAGCAACATGCGTGTAGCAACTTTTTGTGTGTCGAGTTACATGTGACAGGTTAGTGTAGCAAGTTGTGTGCAGCAAGTTTTGCGCATGGCGAGTTTTGCGCGTTGCGAGTATTATGTGTGGTGCCTTTCGAGTATGTGCAAGTTTTGTGTGAGGCAACTTTTGCATGTGTTGCAACTTTTGTGCATGTGGCAATTTTTCCGCGTGTGCAAGTTTTGCGTGTGGCGAGTTTTGCATGAGGAGAATTTTGCACTTGTGGCGAGTTTTGCAAGAGCCTAGTTTTTGCATGTGGTGAGTTCTGCGCGTGGCGAGTTTTGAGTGGCGACTTTTGTGTTTTGACTTTTATGTGGCGAGGTTGGTGTATTTGTGGTGAAATGTGTGCTGAGGGTAATATGTGTTCAAGCACGTGGTAGTGTGTGGCGCATTTTGTGTGTGTTCATATCCCCGTGTGTGGTGAGTATCCCATGTCGAGGCCACACCTTAGCAACTGTACGGTATATACTCTTTGGCGCCATCGCTCTCATTCTTTAAGTCCCCCTTGTTCACATCTGGCAGCTGTCAATTTGCCTCCTACACTTTTCCTTTCATTTTTTCCCATTATGTAGATAGGGGCAAAATTGTTTGGTGAATTGGAAAGCGCGGGGTTAAAATTTCACCTCACAACATAGCCTATGACGCTCTCGGGGTCCAGACGTGTGACTGTGCAAAATTTTGTTGCTGTAGCTGCGACGCTTCCAACACTTTTCCTTTCACTTTTTCCCCATTATGTAGATAGGGGCAAAATTGTTTGGTGAATTGGAACGCGCGGGGTTAAAATTTCACCTCACAACGAAGCCTATGACGCTCTCAGGGTCCCGACGTGTGACTGTGCAAAATTTTGTTTCTGTAGCTGCGACGCCTCCAACACTTTTCCTTTCACTTTTTTCCCCATTATGTAGATAGGGGCAAAATTGTTTGGTGAATTGGAAAGCGCGGGGTTAATATTTCACCTCACAACATAGCCTATGACGCTCTCGGGGTCCAGACGTGTGACTGTGCAAAATTTTGTTGCTGTAGCTGTGACGCTTCCAACACTTTTCCTTTCACTTTTTTCCCCATTATGTAGATAGGGGCAAAATTGTTTGGTGAATTGGAACGCGCGGGGTTAAAATTTCGCCTCACAATATAGCCTATGACGCTCTCGGGGTCCAGACGTGTGACTGTGCAAAATTTTGTGGCTGTAGCTGCGACGGTGCAGATGCCAATCCCGGACATACACACATACACACACACACACACACACACACACACACACACACACACACACACACACACATTCAGCTTTATATAGTAGATTTTTATAGGGGCTAAGTCCCTTTTTATGACTACATGCTTAGATTAAATTATGTCATACGCTCCCTGTAAGTTAGGAGGTAGGACCTTATTGAATCAGATGTGTTTTCTCAGCAGAAATAACAGCTGCTTGATTTGCGGCTGTTAGACAGCCTGAACACAAGTGGGAATTCCCTTACAAACAGGCAATCCCCACATGTGCTCAGGCTGTCTAACAGCCGCGAATCATGTAGCCAATGGGACTTGAACATAATATACGAGCACACCCAAGATATTCGCATAACACCCGAATATGCTCGGATAAGATGTGATCCGAGCACGTTCACTCAGACCTACTGGCAAGGCAAAACTGAAAGAAGTCATTGCTATAAAGCAATGTACTAAGTGTTCAACAATTTTAAGTAGGTGGACTTGTCAAAGTAACATCCAAGAATGCCAGGACACAAGGTTTCCCTTCAGAACATTGCCCTTGTTTGTTTTCTATTTATAGTGTATCTTGGTACCATCTCTTCCCCAGGTTGCCGATGAACATTCAGCCATTCAGACTTAGAATGGCCCACAAGGGAAGAGGTGAATCCCCCGGCAGGCTCTTGTGCAGAACTAAGCCACTTATTCCCAAACTTATCATTAGATGGCCCACTATATTTGATTCACTATGTAGTGACAAAATCAGCATCTACTATTATATACTGTATAAGCAAAGGTAAATTTCTGAATGAGGGTAATGTAATATGGTGCAGAGCTCCCTCCATCTGGAGGAAAAAGAATTCAGTCTCCAGAGGTGACAATCACAACATGAGGTGCACTTCTATGGAATTATTAACCTTGGGAGATAATCAGAGCAATAATAGTCCATGGTTTCTTTTAAAGCTGGACACAGGAACAAACCCTATTTTTATTACTTCTCTAAACAGTTGCAGCGCCCCAGAGATCTGGTCGTTGCAGTATGACGCTCTGCCACTAAGGGGAGTGATGGTACGTCTGATGGCACTGAAGGAATTCTCCTGACCAGGTATCACCAGAACACATTACACTTCACACTCCGGCCACTAGGGGGAGCAAAGGGCTTTATTTATTGGGCCACTCCTCACACTGGTAAAACTAGGGGTCGGGGAGGAAGTTAGTCAGAAGCTGACTGGGTTGGATTCAGGCAACATCCCGTGGCAGGGGGTGTTGCAGGGAGAAGACACAGGGGGGTCCCTGTCAGGCGTGGGAACCTGGCAGGTGCCTAGCGAACAGAACAGAACGTAACGGAACCGCGCCTGCACACCCCGTGGCGGTATCCAAGAGAGAGACACGAAGGGAAGGATATTGTGGAACCGTGTAAACGAGATCAAGCACAAAGGAGTACCAGTAGGAGTCGTGCCGTGAGACCGAGGCAACATCCTACTGAGGCGTGTAGCCAGTGGCCGGAACACCGCGGGAGTAACTGACTCTAAGCCTTACTCCGAACTCCGCAGGACGGTTAATTATAGGTTGGCTGTCTCACCTACAAAGACATAGAGGGCAACAGTGGGAGAGGGGGATCTCTAGGGTCCCGGAAGACCTCCAGGCCTTCCCGTCATACGGGTGCGTCCTAGCCATAACATACCTGGGGGACGTTGAACTAGTAACATCTGGAACTAAAGAGAGAGAGCTGTAGAGAATGAACGAACGAGAACAGCAGTTGTGAGGACTATTCCGAATGCTCAGCAGGGTAGCACTACAACACACAGGCGCAAGTGGTAGGCAACGATTTCCATCTGCGAAGGAAACTCTGGATGTGCCCATCGGACCGGGTGGTCTCAGATAGCCCTGTTAAGCGTGCTCTGGATTGAGGATCCTGAAGTCTTCAGTAAAGAGGTAAAGAGACTGTAACCCTGTGTCCTCGTTATTGACTGCACCCTAGACCATTACCATCTACCTTACTGGGAAGCCCTGGAGACATACTTCACCTATGGGAAGGTATACTATCCAGCTGCCATTCCATCACCCCAGCGGACCCCACAGCAGGGTCGGTCACCCTGACCGAACACCACAGGTGACGTCACGAACCCCTGACAGACTGCACCACCTTTATTGGATGCCCCTTAGCAGGGTCACGGACCGGGCCTAACCACCGTGACAGCCTCAGAACCGAACCAGAGAGGCCCGGTACCGAAAACTCGTGGCCCTGTGTCTGGGGGCGCTCCACAGTCATATAATGTTACAATCCAGGCTGCATTACAATAGTCTGGTGGTCAGATATTATTGGTTGCAATCAGTATACTATTACATAGACAGAAAAATTTATTGTGTGAAATGTCAGTTAATAGGGTAGACTAGACTAGGACATGAACATGTTCAAAGCTCATGACTTGTTTCATTGCATTACATTTAAGTTTTCAGTTATTGAGTGTAAAACTCTGGTTTTATTGGTGTTATTTTTTGCACAGTGTTCAGGTCACAGTCAATAGATGTTTGTAGTGTTTTATTTTTCTATTCAATGTAGCATAACTATAGAGAAATTATACCCACTGTTTAGGTCATTGGGAGCATAGTGCTTTCTACGTCTGTGGAAATATCCAAAACTCAGGTCATGTATGTTGAGAGTGCAGTGTCTTCTGTCTATATAGCAAGTCATAGATCAGTACTATGGTCATGTCCAAGGGTCAGCTCATGTTGAAGGTAGAGTATCATTTGTCAGTACTGTATTATAGGTCAGTATCCATTTATGTCATCTCGTGAATGTTTTTCTTCAGTGTGGAAGAACGATCATGTCCACCATTAAAATCACATATGGTAGATGTGGTTTTCTATGTGTCTGTCCAGTTGAACAAACGGAATTGTGTCCTTGTCCAGAGATGAGGTCATGGTGAGAAGATGTAGTCATATGTCTGCATAGACTGTTCTGCACAAGATACACACATATGTACCAGCCGACAGCAAAGTGTTCCTGGAAACAGTTTGTAAATATTGGCAAGCATGACTTGTTCTGCCATGTCCTGTCTACTTGGGGAATAATGCAGAAGTAATAGAGTCTACAGACAAACAGTATTTCATTGACAAGCATACGTCAATTTAGTCATTAGATGCACAGTATTTACAGATTAAATGCCTCCAATGGGGAGGATAACCACCTGATAGTTTATGTCCTGGTGGGGTTTATATATACCATATTAAAAAACAATATCGCCTGGTGTGGGCACTAAATCCACAACCTCTTGCAAATTTGGTATTAGAATGCTGTCCGGTTGCGCTGTGTCACTTTACAGACAAGGGGTGTCCCAGTGTGCTGTAGGATGTGGGGTGCATCACATTCACTTGTAGGCCGCAGGTGTCCGCTTCCTCCACACTTCCATCCTCAGGAGCCGCTGTACACAATGCATGGCATACCATGTTCATTGAAACAGTCAAACTTTACTAAACAGTTCAAGTTCATCAGGCGAGTACAGGTGGTATAAGGCACAGCAATGCAGACGACATCCTTCCTCCTTAACACAACTCCTCTTCTGTTCTGCCACACATTCATTCTGAGCTACCCCCAAGCCCGCTGACTTCTTCAGCAACAGGGATTCATTGTCTACTCCAGCAGTGCACCCAGGTCTGGCCACCTGTTCTTTACGTAACGCCTTGTCCACCAAACTCGTGATGTCGGAAGACCAGGCCCGCTCCATGGTACCTGGTCAGAGCCCTAAGCTCCAGACGTTGTTGGAAAGTCCATCAGGGATCTCCGTTTGGCCACTTACTGCCCTGAAAGTTTGCCCCATGCTGCCACTAGCAATACACCACCCCAGCTGAGCTTTACTCCACTCCACATTTCACTGGCTGACACTGACCTCCCCTAACCAGGAAGTGTCCCCCTACTTATCAGCACTAGTGCCCTCCCACTGGGCTAATCCTAATCTTAACCATTTCCTATGTACATGCTAACTTGTTCTATATCCTATGCTGTCCTAAGTCTAACCTTATGTTATATTCACATTATGCTCTAACACTTTATATAATGTACACCACCATAATACATTATACAGTTAGGGCCAGAAATATTTGGACAGTGACACAAGTTTTGTTATTTTAGCTGTTTACAAAAACATGTTCAGAAATAAAATTATATATGTAATATGGGCTGAAAGTGCACACTCCCAGCTGCAATATGATAGTTTCCACATCCAAATCGGAGAAAGGGTTTAGGAATCATAGCTCTGTAATGCATAGCGTCCTCTTTTTCAAGGGACCAAAAGTAATTGGACAATGGACTCTAAGGGCTGCAATTAACTCTGAAGGTGTCTCCCTCGTTAACCTGTAATCAATGAAGTAGTTAAAAGGTCAGGGGTGGATTCCAGGTGTGTGGTTTTGCATTTGGAAGCTGTTGCTGTGAGCAGACAACATGCGGTCAAAGGAACTCTCAATTGAGGTGAAGCAGAACATCCTGAGGCTGAAAAAAAAAGAAAAAATCCATCAGAGAGATAGCAGACATGTTTGGAGTAGCAAAATCAACAGTTGGGTACATTCTGAGAAAAAAAGGAATTGACTGGTGAGCTTGGGAACTCAAAAAGGCCTGGGCGTCCACGGATGACAACAGTGGTGGATGATCGCCGCATACTTAATTTGGTGAAGAAGAACCCGTTCACAACATCAACTGAAGTCCAGAACACTCTCAGTGAAGTAGGTGTATCTGTCTCTAAGTCAACAGTAAAGAGAAAACTCCATGACAGTAAATACAAAGGGTTCACATCTAGATGCAAACCATTCATCAATACCAAAAATAGACAGGCCAGAGTTAAATTTGCAGAAAAACACCTCAAGAAGCCAGCTCAGTTCTGGAAAAGTATTCTATGGACAGATGAGACAAAGATCAACCTGTACCAGAATGATGGGAAGAAAAAAGTTTGGAGAAGAAAGGGAACGGCACATGATCCAAGGCACACCACATCCTCTGTAAAACATGGTGGAGGCAACGTGATGGCATGGGCATGCATGGCTTTCAATGGCACTGGGTCACTTGTGTTTATTGATGACATAAGAGCAGACAAGAGTAGCCGGATGAATTCTGAAGTGTACCGGGATATACTTTCAGCCCAGATTCAGCCAAATGCTGCAAAGTTGATTGGACGGCGCTTCATAGTACAGATGGACAATGACCCCAAGCATACAGCCAAAGCTGCCCAGGAGTTCATGAGTGCCAAAAAGTGGAACATTCTGCAATGACCAAGTCAATCTCCAGATCTAAACCCAATTGAGCATGCATTTCACTTGCTCAAATCCAGACTTAAGACGGAAAGACCCACAAACAAGCAAGACCTGAAGGCTGCGGCTGTAAAGGCCTGGCAAAGCATTAAGAAGGAGGAAACCCAGCGTTTGGTGATGTCCATGGGTTCCAGACTTAAGGCAGTGATTGCCTCCAAAGGATTTGCAACAAAATATTGAAAATAAAAATATTTTGTTTGGGTTATGTTTATTTGTCCAATTACTTTTGACCTCCTAAAATGTGGAGTGTTTGTAAAGAAATGTGTACAATTCCTACATTTTCTATCAGATATTTTTGTTCAACCCTTCAAATTAAACGTTACAATCTGCACTTGAATTCTGTTGTAGAGGTTTCATTTCAAATCCAATGTGGTGGCATGCAGAGCCCAACTCGCGAAAATTGTGTCACTATCCAAATATTTCTGGCCCTAACTGTATCACATTATATTAGAGACATGTTACTTCACATATAAAACAGCACAACAGTATTCAAGCTCTGCGTCTGCATCTAATGGATGCACCATTTCTGGGGCGGCTGAGGGCTGGTGTTATTCGTCTGAGAGAGGGTCAATATCATGGCCTCGTACCAGCCTATTAAAACCAGTCTCCATCTGTCTGTTCAGCCTTTGCTGGTTATTAAAAATAGGGGGGACCCCAAGTCTTTTTTATCCCCCCTTTTTAATAACCAGTAAAGACCAAGTAGACAGTTGTGAGCTGTTATCAATAAGCTGGGAAGATCCGTAGATAGTGGACCCTTCCCAGAATAATAACACCAGCCCCCCGCTTAGAAAACTAGCTTTAAACTACAAGGTAAATGGCAGTATGTAAAAGCTCATGTTAAAAACACATTGCATACAGATTGCATATGCATGTCATAAGGAACTTACTTCATAAAAATGGCATTGTGCTCGCATGACACTCTCCCTACTTTTCAGGAACATCGGAGTGATTTTATTTACTCTGAGTTTCATCGGAGATTTTTTTGTACGAATGAAAAAAATTACATAGCTTTGTCTACTCATTGCAATTTAAAACAGACAGTACACAGATTTCACATAGATGACAATGTGCTGTCAGTGATTATCATGGACCCATAGACTTATACTAAACTCGGATTAGCCTCTTCATTCTAAGCCTGCTTTCACCTTCCGGACTAGTCTATTTTTTCAGTTTTGACCAGTTTCAACAGATCACACTGATTCTGACATTTTTCGTGATATACTGTACTTCACGATACTGGTAAAATTTATTCAATACAACTTGAGTTTATTTGCTAAATATTGGAAATTTGGTTAAAATTTTGAAAATTTTGCAATTTTCCAACTTTTTATTTTTATGTCCTTAACCCCTTTACCCCCAAGGGTGGTTTGCACGTTAATGACCAGGCCAATTTTTACAATTCTGACCACTGTCCCTTTATGAGGTTATAACTCCGAAACGCTTCAACGGATCCTGGTGATTCTGACATTGTTTTCTCGTGACATATTGTACTTCATGATAGTGGTAAAATTTCTTTGATAGTACCTGCGTTTATTTGTGAAAAAAACGGAAATTTGGCGAAAATTTTGAAAATTTCGCAATTTTCAAACTTTGAATTTTTATGCAATTAAATCACAGAGATATGTCACACAAAATACTTAATAAGTAACATTTCCCACATGTCTCCTTTACATCAGCATAATTTTGGAACCAATTTTTTTTTTTGTTAGGGAGTTATAAGGGTTAAAAGTTGACCAGCAATTTCTCATTTTTACAACACCATTTTTTTTTAGGGACCACGTCTCATTTGAAGTCATTTTGAGGGGTCTATATGATAGAAAATGCCCAAGTGTGACACCATTCTAAAAACTGCACCCCTCAAGGTGCTCAAAACCACATTCAAGAAGTTTATTAACCCTTCAGGTGTTTAATAGGAATTTTTGGAATGTTTAAATAAAAATGAACATTTAACTTTTTTACACAAAAAATTTACTTCAGCTCCAATTTGTTTTATTTTACCAAGGGTAACAGGAGAAATTGGACCCAAAAAGTTGTTGTCCAATTTGTCCTGAGTACGCTGATACCCCATATGTGGCAGTAAACCACTGTTTGGGCGCATGGGAGAGCTCGGAAGGGAAGGAGCGCTATTTGACTTTTCAATGCAAAATTGACAGGAATTGAGATGGGACGCCATGTTGCGTTTGGAGAGCCACTGATGTGCCTAAACATTGAAACCCCCCACAAGTGACACCATTTTGGAAAGTAGACCCCCTAAGGAACTTATCTGGATGTGTGGTGAGCACTTTGACCCACCAAGTGCTTCACAGAAGTTTATAATGCAGAACCGTAAAAATAAAAAATCATATTTTTTCACAAAAATTATATTTTTGCCCCCAATTTTTTATTTTTCCAAGGGTAAGAGAAGAAATTGGACCTCAAAAGTTGTTGTCCAATTTGTCCTGAGTACGCTGATACCCCATATGTGGCAGTAAACCACTGTTTGGGCGCATGGGAGAGCTCGGAAGGGAAGGAGCGCAGTTTGACTTTTCAATGCAAAATTGACAGAAATTGAGATG
This sequence comes from Ranitomeya imitator, assembly GCF_032444005.1. Lineage (NCBI taxonomy): Eukaryota > Metazoa > Chordata > Amphibia > Anura > Dendrobatidae > Ranitomeya > Ranitomeya imitator. Next base: position 500,447,497 of record NC_091286.1, read on the forward strand.
GGACGCCATGTTGCGTTTGGAGAGCCACTGATGTGCCTAAACATTGAAACCCCCCACAAGTGACACCATTTTGGAAAGTAGACCCCCTAAGGAACTTATCTAGAGGTGTGGTGAGCACTTTGACCCACCAAGTGCTTCACAGAAGTTTATAATGCAGAACCGTAAAAATAAAAAATCATATTTTTTCACAAAAATTATATTTTTGCCCCCAATTTTTTATTTTTCCAAGGGTAAGAGAAGAAATTGGACCTCAAAAGTTGTTGTCCAATTTGTCCCGAGTACGCTGATACCCCATATGTGGCAGTAAACCACTGTTTGGGCGCATGGGAGAGCTCGGAAGGGAAGGAGCGCCGTTTGACTTTTCAATGCAAAATTGACAGGAATTGAGATGGGACGCCATGTTGCGTTTGGAGAGCCACTGATGTGCCTAAACATTGAAACCCCCCACAAGTGACACCATTTTGGAAAGTAGACCCCCTAAGGAACTTATCTGGATGTGTGGTGAGCACTTTGACCCACCAAGGGCTTCGCAGAAGTTTATAATGCAGAGCCATAAAAATAAAACAAAATTTTTTTCCCACAAAAATTATTTTTTAGCCCCCAGTTTTGTATTTTCCCTAGGGTAACAGGAGAAATTGGACCCCAAAAGTTGTTGTCCAATTTGTCCTGAGTACGCTGATACCCCATATGTGGGGGGGAACCACCGTTTGGGCGCATGGGAGGGTTCGGAAGGGAAGGAGCGCCATTTGGAATGCAGACTTAGATGGAATGGTCTGCAGGCGTCACATTGCGTTTGCAGAGCCCCTAATGTACCTAAACAGTAGAAACCCCCCACAAGTGACACCATTTTGGAAAGTAGACCCCCTAAGGAACTCATCTTGATGTGTTGTGAGAGCTTTGAACCCCCAAGTATTTCACTACAGTTTATAACGCAGAGCCATGCAAATAAAAAATATTTTTTTTTCCACAAAAATTATATTTTAGCCCCCAGTTTTGTATTTTTCCAAGGTTAGCAGGAGAAATTGGACCCTAAATGTTGTTGTCCAATTTGTCCTGAGTACGCTGATACCCGATATGTGGGGGGGAACCACCGTTTGGGCGCATGGGAGGGCTCGGAAGGGAAGGAGCATCATTTGGAATGCAGACTTAGATGGATTGGTCTGCAGGCGTCACATTGCGTTTGCAGAGCCCCTAATGTACCTAAACAGTAGAAACCCCCCACAAGTGACCCCATATTGGAAACTAGACCCCTCAATGAACTTATCTAGATGTGTTGTGAGAACTTTGAACCCCCAAGTGTTTCACTACAGTTTATAACGCAGAGCCGTGAAAATAAAAAATCTTTTTGTTTTCCCACAAAAATTATTTTTTAGCCCCCAGTTTTGTATTTTCCCAAGGGTAACAGGAGAAATTGGTCCACACAAGTTGTTGTCCAATTTGTCCTGAGTACGCTGATACCCCATATGTTGGGGTAAACCCCTGTTTGGGCACACAGGAGAGCTCGGAAGGGAAGGAGCACTGTTTTACTTTTTCAACGCAGAATTGGCTGGAATTGAGATCGGACGCCATGTCGTGTTTGGAGAGCCCCTGATGTGCCGAAACAGTGGAAACCCCCCAATTATAACTGAAACCCTAATCTAAACACACCCCTAACCCTAATTCCAACGGTAACCCTAACCACACCTCTAACCCTGACACACCCCTAACCCTAATCCCAACCCTATTCCCAACTGTAAATGTAATCTAAACCCTAACCCTAACTTTAGCCCCAACCCTAACTGTAGCCCCAACCCTAACCCTAACCCTAGCCCTAACCCTAGCCCTAACCCTAGCCCTAACCCTAACCCTAACCCTAGCCCTAACCCTAGCCCTAACCCTAACCCTAACCCTAGCCCTAACCCTAGCCCTAACCCTAGCCCTAACCCTAACCCTAGCCCTAACCCTAGCCCTAACCCTAGCCCTAACCCTAGCCCTAACCCTAGCCCTAACCCTAACCCTAGCCCTAACCCTAGCCCTAACCCTAGCCCTAACCCTAACCCTAGCCCTAACCCTAGCCCTAACCCTAGCCCTAGCCCTAACCCTAGCCCTAACCCTAACCCTAATCCTAGCCCTAACCCTAGCCCTAATGGGAAAATGGAAATAAATACATTTTTTTTTATTTTTCCCTAACTAAGGGGGTGATGAAGGGGGGTTTGATTTACTTTTATAGCGAGTTTTTTAGCGGATTTTTATGATTGGCAGCCGTCACACACTGAAAGACCCTTTTTATTGCAAAAAATATTTTTTGCAATACCACATTTTGAGAGCTATAATTTTTCCATATTTTGGTCCACAGAGTCATGTGAGGTCTTGTTTTTTGCGGGACGAGTTGACGTTTTTATTGAAAACATTTTTGGGCACGTGACATTTTTTTATCGCTTTTTATTCCGATTTTTGTGAGGAAGAATGACCAAAAGCCAGCTATTCATGAATTTCTATTGGGGGAGGCGTTTATACCGTTCCGCGTTTGGTAAAATTGATAAATCAGTTTTATTCTTCGGGTCAGTACGATTACAGCGATACCTCATTTATATCATTTTTTTATGGTTTGGTGCTTTTATACGATAAAAACTATTTTACAGAAAAAATAATTATTTTTGCATCGCTTTATTCTCAGGACTATAACTTTTTTATTTTTTTGCTGATGATGCTGAATGGCAGCTCTTTTTTTGCGGGACAATATGACGCTTTCAGCGGTCCCATGGTTATTTATATCTGTCCTTTTGATCGCGTGTTATTCCACTTTTTGTTCGGTGGTATGATAATAAAGCGTTGTTTTTTGCCTCGTTTTTTTTTTTTTTTTCTTACGGTGTTTACTGAAGGGGTTAACTAGTGGGACAGTTTTATAGGTCGGGTCGTTACGGACGCGGCGATACTAAATATGTGTACTTTTATTGGTTTTTTTTTTTTATTTAGATGAAGAAATGTATTTATGGGAATAATATATATATTTTTTTTTCATTATTTTGGAATATTTTTTTTTATTTTTTTTACACATTTGGAAAATTTTTTTTTTACTTTTTTACTTTGTCCCAGGGGGGACATCACAGATCAGTGATCTGACAGTTTGCACAGCACTCTGTCAGATCACTGATCTGACATACAGCGCTGCAGCCTTCACAGTGCCTGCTCTAAGCAGGCTCTGTGAAGCCACCTCCCTCCCTGCAGGACCCGGATCCGCGGCCATCTTGGATCCGGGGCTCGAGCAAGGAGGGAGGTGAGGAGACCCTCGCAGCAACGCGATCACATCGCGTTGCTGCGGGGGGCTCAGGGAAGCCCGCAGGGAGCCCCCTCCCTGCGCGGTGCTTCCCTGTACCGCCGGCACATCGCGATCATCTTTGATCGCGGTGTGCCAGGGGTTAATGTGCCGGGGGCGGTCCGTGACCGCTCCTGGCACATAGTGCCGGATGTCAGCTGCGATAAGCAGCTGACACCCGGCCGCGATCGGCCGCGCTCCCCCCGTGAGCGCGGCCGATCGGCTATGACGTACTATCCCGTCCAGGGTCAGATAAGCCCAGGGCACCTCGACGGGATAGTACGTCTAAGGTCACAGAGGGGTTAAACCAGAGAGATGTCACACAAAATAATTAATAAATAACATTTCCCATATGTCTACTTTACTTCAGAACAATTTTTGAAAACATTTTTATTTTGTTAAGAAGTTAGAATGGTTAAAATTTGACCAGCAACCTCTCATTTTTCCAGCAAAACTTACAAAACCATTTTTTTAGGGACCACATCACATTTGAGTCACTTTGAGGGGTCTATATAACAGAAAATAGCCAAACCTGACAGCATTCTAAAAACTGCACTCAAAGTACTTCACAAGAACTAAAAAAAATGTGAAAGGAAAAAATAAGCATTTAACTTTTTTCACAAAAATTTTAGTTTCAACCCAATTTTTTTTATTTTCACAAGGGTAACAGGAGTAAATGGACCCCAAAATTTGTTGTGCAATTGGTCCTGAGCATGAGGATACCCCATATGTGGGGGAAAAACACTGTTTGGGTGCACAGAAGGGCTCGGAAAGGAAGGAGCACAGTTTGACTTTTTGAATGCTAAATTGGCTGGGATCGAAAGCGGACCCTATGTCAGATTTCTAGAGTCCCTGATGTACCTAAAAAGTGGTAGCCTCCCACAAGCGACCCCATTTTGGATACTAGACCCTTCAACTGACTTCACAGAAATTTACACACGTGGTCAAAATTGTTGGTACCCCTTGCTTAATGACAGAAAAAAATACAATGGTCACAGAAATAACTTGAATCTGACAAAAGTAATAATAAATAAAAAAAATCTATGAAAATCAACAAATGAAAGTCAGCCATTGCTTTTCAACCATGCTTCCACAGAATTAAAAAAAAATAAAATAAAACTCATGAAATAGACCTGGAGAGAAATGATGGTACCCCTAAAAATAATGTGACAAAAGGGACATGTTAAATCAAGATGTGTCCACTAACTAGCATCACAGGTGTCTACAATCTTGGAATCAGTGAGCGGGCCTGTATATAGGGCTACAGATACTCACTGTGCTGTTTGGTGACATAGTGTGTATCACACTCAACATGGACCAGAGGAAGAGAAGGAAAGAGTTGTCTCAGGAGATTAGAAACAAAATTACAGACAAACATGTTAAAGGTAAAAGTTGTAACACCATTTCCAAGCAGCTTGATGTTCCTGTGACTACAGTTGCACATATTATTCAGAAATTAAAGATCCATGGGACTGTAGCCAACCTCACTGGACATGGCCACAGGAGGAAAATAGATGACAGATCAAAGAGACGGATAATATGAATGGTAACAAAAGAGCCCAGAAAAACTTCTAAACAGATTAAAGGTGAACTTCAAGCTCAAGGAACATTAGTGTCAGATCGCACCATCCGTCGTTGTAAGAGCAAAGTGGATTTCATGGGAGACGACCAAGGAGGACACCATTGAAAAAAAATCATAAAAAAGCCAGACTGGAATTTGCCAAACTACATGTTGACAAGCCACAAAGCTTCTGGGAGAATGTCCTATGTTATGATCCGGTGACCTTGGAGCAGCATGAAAACTTTCACTGGAGTAGGTGGTAACTATACTGACTGCAAATCCTGATCTTAACACCGCAGCTAGAAGTAGCCGTGGGGTGTACCTAACAAACCCTAGACACCTCGTCACAGCCGGAGGACTAGATACCCCTATAGATGGAAATAGGAATACTACCTTGCCTCAGAGCAGAACCCCAAAGGATAGGCAGCCCCCACAAATATTGGCTGGGAGTAGGAGAGGAAAGACAAACACAGGCAGAAAACAGGATTTAGCACAAGAGGCCGCTCTAGCTAAAATAGGAAAGGATAGGACAGAGTTCTGTGCGGTCAGTATTAAAACCCTTCCAAAAATATCCACAGCAGATTATACAAAAAATTCCTCCATCTAACTAAAGACGTGGAACGTATATCTGCAACTCCAGAGACTCCTACACTCAGAGCAGGAATACAGTCAAAAAACAAGCACACAGCTTGTGTGCCATAGAAAAAGAAACAGACACTTATCTTTGCTGAATTGGCAGCTAAGCAGGAGAAGCCAGACATAGATCCAACACTTCCCAAGAAACATTGACAACTGGCAAGGACTAATGAGTCCTGCAAACCTAAATACCCCAGTCAGAGTTGCAATCAGCAGATACACCTGTCCAGGACTACAAGCCAGGGACAACTGCATTACCACCTACAACCACCGGAGGGAGCCCAAAAGCAGAATTCACAACAGTACCCCCCCTTGAGGAGGGGTCACCGAACCCTCACCAGTAGGGTTGAGCGAAACGGGTAGGCCAGATTCAGAAGTCGCCGACTTTTGGCATGAAACCCGACCCGACCCTTGTGTGGGGTCGGCCATGAGGTCGGCGATCTTCTGAATCTGGAATCGGAATTCCGATACCGAGTTCCAATATGTTTAAGATATCGGGAATCGGTATCGGAATTCATATTTAAGTGCAAAATAAAGAATAAAAATAAAAAAATATTGATATACTCACCCTCGGACGCGCCCTGGTTCTCACCGGCAGCCTTCCTTCCTAAGAATGAGCGCCTGAAGGGCCTTCGATGACGTCGCGGCTTGTGATTGGTCGCGTGAGCGGTCACATGGGCGGTCACGCGACCAATCACAAGCCGCGACGTCATCTAAGGTCCTTCAGGCGCTAATTCTTAGGAAGGAAGCGTCCGAGGGCGCGTCCGAGGGTGAGTATATTCCTAATAGGTATATACTCACCTTCGGACGCGCCCTGGTTCTAACCCGCAGCCTTCCTTCCTAAGAATCAGCACCTGAAGGACCTTAGATGACGTCGCGGCTTGTGATTGGTCGCGTGACGCCCATGTGACCGCTCACGTGACCAATCACAAGTCGCGACGTCATCGAATGTCCTTCAGGCGCTCATTCTTAGGAAGGAAGTCTGCCGGTGAGAACCAGGGCGTGTCGAGGGTAAGTATATCAATATTTTTTATTTTGATTCTTTATTTTACACTTAAATATGGATCCCAGGGCCTGAAGGAGAGTTTCCTCTCCTTCAGACCCTGGGAACCATTAGAAACCCAATGCACTGCATTGGGTTTCGTGTTTCGGTCGACCCCGACTTTTCTATAGGATCGGCCGATTTCACTCGACCCGACTTTTGAAAAAGTCAGGTTTCGTGAAACCCGACCCGATCCTATAAAAAGAAAAGTCGCTCAACCCTATTCACCAGAGCCCCCAGGCCGATCAGGATGAGCCAGATGAAAGGCACAAACCAAATCAGCGGCATGGAAATCAGAGGCAAAAACCCAAGAATTATCCTCATGGCCATAACCCTTCCATTTGACAAGGTACTGAAGCTTCCGCCTCGAAAAACGGAAATCCAAAATCTTCTCAACAACATATTCCAACTCCCCATCAACCAACACAGGGGCCGGAGGATCAACAGAGGGAACAACGGGCTCCACATATTTCCGCAATAAAGATCTATGGAAGACATTATGGATCGCAAAAGAGGCCGGAAGCGCCAGTCGAAAAGACACCGGATTAATAATCTCAGAAATCCTATAAGGACCAATAAACCGAGGCTTAAACTTAGGAGAAGAAACCTTCATAGGAACATCATTATGAACCCCCTGACAACCCCAACTAGTCACAGACATGGACTTCCAATCCAACACAGGATTATGTACCTGCAACCACGGAAAACCCAGCACACGATAGCATCATGCAAATTATGCAACACCAGAAATCGACAATCTTCCTGATGGGCTGGCGACATGCACATGGTCACCTGTGTCCAAAACTGGGGCTTATTTTTAGCCAAGGGTGTTGCATCAATGCCCCTTAAAGGAATAGGGTTCTGCAAAGGCTGCAAGGGAAAACCACAACGCCTGGCAAACTCAAAGTCCATTAAGTTCAAGGCGCGCCTGAATCCACAAACGCCATGACAGAAAATGATGACAATGAGCAGATCAAGGACACAGATAACAGAAATTTAGGTTGTACAGTACTGATGGTAAATGAACTAGCGATCCTCTTTGTCCGCTTAGGGCAGACTGAAATGATATGAGAAGCGTCGCCACAATAATAACACAACCTATTCTGACGTCTGAAACCTTGTCGTTCCGTTCTAGACAGAATCCTATCACACTGCATTGGCTCAGGAATCTGCTCTGAGGACAACGCCACAGCGCGCACAGTTCTGCGCTCCCACAAGCGCCGGTCAATCTGAATGGCCAGAGACATAGAATCACTCAGACCGGAAGGCGAGGGAAACCCCACCACAACATCTTTAACGGATTCAGAAAGACCCTTTCTGAAAATTGCCGCCAAAGCATCATTATTCCATTTAGTCAACACAGACCTTTTTTCTGAATTTCTGACAATACAATTCTGCCGCCTCTTGACCCTGAAACAGGACCAACAAGGACTTCTCAGCTTGATCCACAGAATTAGGTTCATCATATAATAATCCCAAAGCCTGAAAAAAGGAGTCTACATTAAGCAAAGCCGGATTCTCAGATTCCAGGGAAAACGCCCAATCCTGCGGGTCGCCACGCAGCAGGGAGATGACGATTTTAACCTGCTGAATGGAATCACTGGAGGATCGAGGTCTCAAAGCAAACAACAGTTTACAGTTGTTTTTAAAACTCAAAAATTTGGACCTGTCACCAAAAAACAAATCAGGAGTAGAAATCTTCGGTTCCAAAACAGGAGTCTGAACAATATAATCAGAAATACCCTGTACCCTAGCAGCAAGCTGGTCTACACGAGAAGCTAATTCCTGAACATTCATGCTAGCACTAGGCTCCTCAGCCACCCAGAGATAAAGAGGGAAGAGAAGATAAAGCAGACTGAAGAAAAAAAATGGCTCAACACCTTTCTTCCCTTCTTCTGAGATGCATTTAACCCATAATGGGCCAGTTGTACTGTTATGATCCGTTGACCTTGGAGCAGCATGAAAACTTTCACTGGAGTAGGTGGTAACTATACTGACCGCAAATCCTGATCTTAACACCGCAACTAGAAGTAGCCGTGGGGTGTACCTAACAAACCCTAGACACCTCGTCACAGCCGGAGTCCTGACAGGACTAGATACCCCTATAGATGGAAATAGGAATACTACCTTGCCTCAGAGCAGAACCCCAAAGGATAGGCAGCCCCCCACAAATATTGGCTGAGAGTAGGAGAGGAAAGACAAACACAGGCAGAAAACAGGATTTAGCACAAGAGGCCGCTCTAGCTAAAATAGGAAAGGATAGGACAGAGTTCTGTGCGGTCAGTATTAAAACCCTTCCAAAAATATCCACAGCAGATTATACAAAAAATTCCTCCATCTAACTAAAGACGTGGAACGTATATCTGCAACTCCAGAGACTCCTACACTCAGAGCAGGAATACAATAAAAAAAACAAGCACACAGCTTGTATGCCATAGAAAAAGAAACAGACACTTATCTTTGCTGAATTGGCAGCTAAGCAGGAGAAGCCAGACATAGATCCAACACTTCCCAAGAAACATTGACAACTGGAAAGGACTAATGAGTCCTGCAAACCTAAATACCCCAGTCAGAGTTGCAATCAGCAGATACACCTGTCCAGGACTGCAAGCCAGGGACAACTGCATTACCACCTACAACCACCGGAGGGAGCCCAAAAGCAGAATTCACAACAGTCCTATGGACAGATGAGACAAAAATGGAACTTTTTGGAAAAGCACATCAGCTCTATGTACACAGAAGGAAAAATGTAGCATATTAAGAAAAGAACACTGTCCCTACTGTGAAACATGGAGGAGGCTCTGTTATGTTCTGGGGCTGTTTTGCTGCATCTTGCACAGGGTGTCTAGAATCTGTGCATGGTACAATGAAATCTCAAGACTATCAAGGGATTCTAGAGAGAAATGTGCTGCCCAGTGTCATAAAGCTTGGTCTCAGTCGCAGGCCATAGGCCTTGCAAAAGGATAATGACCCAAAACTCACAGCTAAAACACCCAAGAATGGCTAAGAGGAAAACATTGGACTATTCTGAAGTGGCCTTCTATGAGCCCTGACCTAAATCCTATTGAGCATCTTTGGAAAGAGCTGAAACATGCCGTCTGGAAAATACAACCTTCAAACATGAGACAACTGGAGCAGTTTGCTCTTGAGGAATGGGCCAAAATACCTGTCGAGAGGTGCAGAAGTCTCATTGACAGTTACATGACTCGTTTGATTGCCTCAAAAGGTTGTGCAACAAAATATTAAGTTAAGGGTACTATCATTTTGGTCCAGGCCTATTTCATAAGTTTTAATTTTTTTTTTAATTCTGTGGAAGCATGGTTTAAAAGCAATGTCTGACTTTTATTTACATATTTTCATTGATTTTTTATTTATTGACACTTTTGTCAGATTCAAATTATTTCTGTGACCATTGTGGGTTTTTCTGTCATTAAGCGAGGGGAACCAACAATTTTGACCACATGTGTATAAGATTGAAATCTGAAAATAAAAAAATCACTTTTGTTCCTCAAAAATATTCTTGCAGCCCTATTTTTTTATTTTCACAAGAGTAACAAGAGAATGTGGACCCCAAAATTTGTTGTGCAATTTCTCCTGAGCATGAGGATACCCCCATATGTGGGGGAAAACCACTTTTTGGGGCACAGTTTGACTTTTTGAATGCAAAATTGGCTGGAATCGAGAGTGGACACCATGTCGCGTTTGAAGAACCTCTGATGTGGCTAAATAATGGAAAAACTCCACAACTGACCTCATTTTGGAAACTATACCTTTCAAGTTTATCTATATGTGTGGTGAGCACCTTGATCCCCAAAGTGCTTCACAGAATTTTAGAACGTTGAGCCGTGAAATTAAAAAAAAATCTAATTTTTTCCACAAAAATGTTCTTTTACCTCCAATGTTTTGATTTTCACAAGGGTAACAGGAGGAATTGGACCTTCAAAATTTTTGAGCAATTTTACTTGAGTACTCCGATGCCCAATATGTGTTGAAAACTACTGTTTGATAACACGGCAGTGCTCGAATTGTAAGACGTGATGGTTTGGAGTGCAGACTTTGATGATTCCATTAGGTCTGCAAGCGCCATGTCGCATTTGGAGAGCCCCTGATATGCTTAAACAGTGGAAACTCCCCACATGTGACCCTATTTTGGAAACTAAATCCCTCAAGGAATTTATCTATAGTATATGTGTGATGAGCACTTTGAACCCCCATGTGCTTTACAGAAATTTAGCCCCAATTTTTTTTATTTTCACAAGGGTAGCAGGAGAAGATGGGCCGAAAAAATTGTTGTGCAATTTCTCCACAGTATGTCGATACCCTATATGTAGGGTAAAATCACTGGTTGGCCGCGTGACAGGGATCGGAAGGGAAGGAGCACTGTTGTGAATTCTGTGGCAGAGTTCACTCCTGTGGTCACAAGTGGTACTTCGGCTGATTCTCTCTGGGATCTTCCGTTTGTGGAGGAAAGTGGTACTGCAGCTTCTGAGTTTCCTCCCTCAGGTGATCTGGTGAGCTCGTTAGCTTCTTCTCTACTTAACTCCACCTGATGCTTTGATCTATGCTTCCTGTCAATGTTTCAGTGTGGGACTTGTTTTTTCCCTGGATCATTCCTGTGGCCTGCTGCTCTGCAAAGCTAAGTTTTGCTTATGTTATTTTGTTGCTATTTTTCTGTCCAGCTTGCTTTATTGGTTTTTCTCGCCTGCTGGAAGCTCTGAGACGCAGAGGGACCACCTCCGTACCGTTAGTCGGTGCGGAGGGTCTTTTTGTCCCCTCTGCGTGGTTTTTGTAGGTTTTTGTGCTGACCGCAAATTTATCTTCCCTATCCTCGTTCTGTTCAGCTAGTCGGGCCTCACTTTGCTAAATCTGTTTCATCTCTATGTTTATGTTTTCATCTTACTCACAGTCATTATATGTGGGGGGCTGCCTTTTCCTTTGGGGAATTTCTCTGAGGCAAGGTAGGCTTATTTTTTTCAGGATTAGCTAGTTTCTCAGGCTGTGACGAGGCGCCTAGGTTCTGGTCAGGAGCGCTCCACGGCTACCTTTAGTGTGGTTTGATAGGCTTAGGGATTGCGGTCTGCAGAGTTCCCACGTCTCAGAGCTCGTTCTATTATTTTGGGTTATTGTCAGTTCACTGTATGTGCTCTGACCTCCATGTCCATTGTGTTTCTGAATTGCCTTTCATAACAGTACAGGAAGCCAAAAGTGCTAATGATTCTCAATAGAGGGAAAAAAGAAGTTCTGAGACAATTTTTTTTTCTTTGCACTGTGTTTTGTCTTTTTTTTCCCCTAGACATTTGGGTGGTTCAGGACACAGGTGTAGCAATGGACATTAAAGGTCTGTCTTCATGTGTGGATCAGCTCACGGCAAGAGTTCAAAATATTCAAGATTTTGTGGTCCAGAATTCTTTGCTTGAACCGAGAATTCCTATTCCAGATTTGTTTTTTGGAGATAGAACTAAATTTCTGAGTTTCAAAAATAATTGTAAACTATTTCTGGCTTTGAAACCTCGCTCTTCTGGTAACCCAATTCAACAGGTTAGGATCGCCATTTCTTTTTTGCGTGGCGACCCTCAAGACTGGGCGTTTTCTCTTGCGTCAGGAGATCCTGCATTGAGTAATATCGATGCGTTTTTCCTGGCGCTTGGGTTGCTGTACGATGAGCCTAATTCAGTGGATCAGGCAGAAAAAAATTTGCTGGCTCTTTGTCAGGCTCAGGATGAGATAGAGGTATATTGTCAGAAATTTAGAAAGTGGTCAGTGCTCACTCAATGGAATGAATCTGCGCTGGCAGCAATATTCAGAAAGGGTCTCTCTGAAGCCCTTAAGGATGTCATGGTGGGATTTCCTATGCCTGCTGGTTTGAATGAGTCTATGTCTTTGGCCATTCAGATCGGTCGACGCTTGCGTGAGCGTAAACCTGTGCACCATTTGTCGGTATTACCTGAGCTTAAACCTGAGCCTATGCAGTGTGATAGGACCTTGACCAGAGTTGAACGGCAAGAACATAGACGTCTGAATGGTCTGTGTTTCTACTGTGGTGATTCCACTCATGCTATCTCTGATTGTCCTAAGCGCACTAAGCGGTTCGCTAGGTCTGCCACCATTGGTACTGTACAGTCAAAATTTCTTCTGTCCGTTACCTTGATCTGCTCTTTGTCATCATATTCTGTCATGGCATTTGTGGATTCAGGCGCTGCCCTGAATTTGATGGACTTGGAATATGCTAAGCATTGTGGGTTTTTCTTGGAGCCCTTGCAGTGTCCTATTCCATTGAGAGGAATTGATGCTACGCCTTTGGCCAAGAATAAGCCTCAATACTGGACCCAGCTGACCATGTGCATGGCTCCTGCACATCAGGAGGTTATTCGCTTTCTGGTGTTGCATAATCTGCATGATGTGGTCGTGTTGGGGTTGCCATGGCTACAAGCCCATAATCCAGTATTTGATTGGAAATCCATGTCGGTGTCCAGCTGGGGTTGTCAGGGGGTACATGGTGATGTTCCATTTCTGTCAATTTCGTCATCCACTCCTTCTGAGGTCCCAGAGTTCTTGTCTGATTACCGGGATGTATTTGATGAGCCCAAGTCCAATACCCTACCTCCGCATAGGGATTGTGATTGTGCTATCAATTTGATTCCTGGTAGTAAATTACCAAAAGGTCGATTGTTTAATTTGTCCGTGCCTGAGCACACCGCTATGCGCAGTTATGTGAAGGAATCCCTGGAGAAGGGGCATATTCGCCCGTCATCGTCGCCATTAGGAGCAGGGTTCTTTTTTGTAGCCAAGAAGGATGGTTCGCTGAGACCTTGTATAGATTACCGCCTTCTTAATAAGATCACGGTTAAATTTCAGTACCCCTTGCCATTGTTATCTGATCTGTTTGCTCGGATTAAGGTGGCTAGTTGGTTCACAAAGATAGATCTTCGTGGTGCGTATAATCTGGTGCGAATTAAGCAAGGTGATGAATGGAAAACTGCATTTAATACGCCCGAGGGTCATTTTGAGTATCTCGTGATGCCGTTCGGACTTGCCAATGCTCCATCAGTGTTTCAGTCCTTTATGCATGACATCTTCCGAGAGTACCTGGATAAATTCCTGATTGTGTACTTGGATGACATTTTGATCTTCTCGGATGATTGGGAGTCTCATGTGAAGCAGGTCAGAACGGTTTTTCAGGTCCTGCGTGCTAATTCTTTGTTTGTGAAGGGATCAAAGTGTCTCTTTGGCGTGCAGAAGGTTTCATTTTTGGGGTTCATCTTTTCCCCTTCTACTATCGAGATGGATCCTGTTAAGGTCCAAGCCATCCATGATTGGACTCAGCCGACATCTCTGAAAAGTCTGCAAAAGTTCCTGGGCTTTGCTAATTTTTATCGTCGCTTCATCTGCAATTTTTCTAGCATTGCTAAACCATTGACCGATTTGACCAAGAAGGGTGCTGATGTGGTCAATTGGTCTTCTGCTGCTGTGGAAGCTTTTCAAGAGTTGAAGCGTCGTTTTTCTTCTGCCCCTGTGTTGTGTCAACCAGATGTTTCTCTTCCGTTCCAGGTCGAGGTTGATGCTTCTGAGATTGGAGCAGGGGCTGTTTTGTCGCAGAGAGGTTCTGGTTGCTCAGTGATGAAACCATGCGCTTTCTTTTCCAGGAAGTTTTCGCCTGCTGAGCGTAATTATGATGTGGGCAACCGAGAGTTGCTGGCCATGAAGTGGGCATTCGAGGAGTGGCGTCATTGGCTTGAAGGAGCTAAGCATCGCGTGGTGATATTGACTGATCATAAGAACTTGACTTATCTCGAGTCTGCCAAGCGCTTGAATCCTAGACAAGCTCGTTGGTCGTTGTTTTTTGCCCGTTTTGACTTTGTGATTTCGTACCTTCCGGGCTCTAAAAATGTGAAGGCGGATGCTCTGTCTAGGAGTTTTGTACCCGACTCTCCGGGTTTATCTGAGCCGGCGGGTATCCTCAAGGAAGGAGTAATTGTGTCTGCCATCTCCCCTGATTTGCGGCGGGTGCTGCAAAAATTTCAGGCTAATAAACCTGATCGTTGCCCAGCGGAGAAACTGTTTGTACCTGATAGGTGGACGAATAGAGTTATCTCTGAACTTCATTGTTCGGTGTTGGCTGGTCATCCTGGAATCTTTGGTACCAGAGAGTTAGTGGCTAGATCCTTTTGGTGGCCCTCTCTGTCGCGGGATGTGCGTGCTTTTGTGCAGTCCTGTGGGATTTGTGCTCGGGCTAAGCCCTGCTGTTCTCGTGCCAGTGGGTTGCTTTTGCCCTTGCCGGTCCCGAAGAGGCCTTGGACACATATCTCTATGGATTTTATTTCTGACCTTCCCGTTTCTCAAAAGATGTCAGTCATTTGGGTGGTCTGTGATCGCTTTTCTAAGATGGTCCATCTGGTACCCTTGTCTAAATTGCCTTCCTCCTCTGATTTGGTGCCTTTGTTCTTCCAGCATGTGGTTCGTTTGCATGGCATTCCAGAGAATATTGTTTCTGACAGAGGTTCCCAGTTTGTTTTGAGGTTTTGGCGAGCCTTTTGTGGTAGGATGGGCATTGACTTGTCTTTTTCCTCGGCTTTCCATCCTCAGACTAATGGCCAGACCGAGCGAACCAATCAGACCTTGGAAACATATCTGAGGTGCTTTGTTTCTGCTGATCAGGATGACTGGGTGTCCTTTTTGCCTTTGGCTGAGTTCGCCCTTAATAATCGGGCCAGCTCGGCTACCTTGGTTTCACCGTTTTTCTGCAATTCTGGGTTCCATCCTCGTTTCTCTTCTGGACAGGTTGAGTCTTCGGACTGTCCTGGTGTGGATACTGTGGTGGACAGGTTGCAGCAGATTTGGACTCAGGTAGTGGACAATTTGACCTTGTCCCAGGAGAAGGCTCAACTTTTCGCTAATCGCAGACGCCGTGTGGGTCCCCGACTTCGTGTTGGGGATCTGGTTTGGTTATCTTCTCGTCATATTCCTATGAAGGTTTCCTCTCCTAAGTTTAAACCTCGTTTTATTGGTCCGTATAGGATTTCTGAGGTTCTTAATCCTGTGTCTTTTCGTCTGACCCTTCCAGATTCTTTTTCCATACATAACGTATTCCATAGGTCATTGTTGCGGAGATACGTGGCACCTATGGTTCCATCTGTTGAGCCTCCTGCCCCGGTTTTGGTGGAGGGGGAATTGGAGTATATTGTGGAGAAGATTTTGGATTCTCGTGTTTCAAGACGGAAACTCCAGTATCTGGTTAAATGGAAGGGTTATGCTCAGGAGGATAATTCCTGGGTTTTTGCCTCTGATGTCCATGCTCCCGATCTTGTTTGTGCCTTTCATGTGGCTCATCCTGGTCGGCCTGGGGGCTCTGGTGAGGGTTCGGTGACCCCTCCTCAAGGGGGGGGTACTGTTGTGAATTCTGTGGCAGAGTTCACTCCTGTGGTCACAAGTGGTACTTCGGCTGATTCTCTCTGGGATCTTCCGTTTGTGGAGGAAAGTGGTACTGCAGCTTCTGAGTTTCCTCCCTCAGGTGATCTGGTGAGCTCGTTAGCTTCTTCTCTACTTAACTCCACCTGATGCTTTGATCTATGCTTCCTGTCAATGTTTCAGTGTGGGACTTGTTTTTTCCCTGGATCATTCCTGTGGCCTGCTGCTCTGCAAAGCTAAGTTTTGCTTATGTTATTTTGTTGCTATTTTTCTGTCCAGCTTGCTTTATTGGTTTTTCTCGCCTGCTGGAAGCTCTGAGACGCAGAGGGACCACCTCCGTACCGTTAGTCGGTGCGGAGGGTCTTTTTGTCCCATCTGCGTGGTTTTTGTAGGTTTTTGTGCTGACCGCAAATTTATCTTCCCTATCCTCGTTCTGTTCAGCTAGTCGGGCCTCACTTTGCTAAATCTGTTTCATCTCTATGTTTATGTTTTCATCTTACTCACAGTCATTATATGTGGGGGGCTGCCTTTTCCTTTGGGGAATTTCTCTGAGGCAAGGTAGGCTTATTTTTCTATCTTCAGGATTAGCTAGTTTCTCAGGCTGTGACGAGGCGCCTAGGTTCTGATCAGGAGCGCTCCACGGCTACCTTTAGTGTGGTTTGATAGGCTTAGGGATTGCGGTCTGCAGAGTTCCCACGTCTCAGAGCTCGTTCTATTATTTTGGGTTATTGTCAGTTCACTGTATGTGCTCTGACCTCCATGTCCATTGTGATTCTGAATTGCCTTTCATAACAGAGCACCGTTTGACTTTTTGGACGCAAAATTCAAAATTTGCTGGAATTGAGAGCAAACGTATATCACATTTGGAGAGCCATTGATGTGCCTAAACAGAGGCAATGCCCCACAAGAGCACCTTGAACACCTAGGTGCTTCACAGAAATTTTTAACATTGAGCCCTGAAAATAAAAATAATCACATTTTTTTACACAAAAGTTTTTCAGCCCCAATTATTTTATTTAGAAGAAAACAGACATCCAAAGTTGTGTAATTTCTCATGAGTACGCCAATACTCTATATGTGAGGGAAACCTCTGTTTAGGCGCAAGGCGGGGCTTGGAAGGGAAGGACAACGTTTGTCTTTTTGAATGTAAAATTGGCTGGAATGAAGAGAGGACGCCATCTCGCATTTGGAGATCCCTTGATGTGCCTAAACTGTGGAAAGCCCCAAGTAACCTCATTTTGGAAACTAGACCCTTCAAGGAACTTATCTAGATGTGGGGTAAGCACCTTGAACCCCCAAGTGCTTCACAGAAATTTATAACATTGAGCTGTGAAAATAAAAAATAATTTTCCAACAAAATGTTCTTCTTGCCCCATTTTTTTTATTTCACAGGGGTAACAGAAGAAAATGGACCCCAAAAATTATTGTGCAATTACTCCTGAGTACGCCGATACCCTACATGTGGAGGAAAATTACTGTTTGGTCGCACGGCAGGGCTTGGCAGGGAAGGAGTACCGTTTGGCTGGAATCGAGAGAGGACACCATGTAGAGTTTGGAGAGCCCATGATTTGCCTAAACAGTGGTAACCCCCCACAAGTGCCCCATTTTGGAAACTAAACCCTTCATGTAAATTATGTAGATGTGTGGAGAGCATCTTGAACTCTCAGGTGCTTCACAGAAATTTAGAGGTATTGTCATAAGGGTAACAGGAGAAAATGGACCCCAAAAATTGTTGTTAAAGTTCCCTTGAGTATGCTGATACCCCATATGTGGAGGAAAACCACTATTTGAGCACACAGCAGGGCTCAAAAGGGAAGGAGTGATGGTTTGGAGCACAGACTTTAATGGAATGATCTGCACGCGCCATGTGGCGTTTGAAGAGCCCCTGATGTGCCTAAACAGTGGAAACCTGACACATGTGACCATAAATTGAAAACTAGACCCATTAAGGAATTAATCTTTATGCATGGTGAGCATCTTGGAAGTAGCACTTTTGACTTTTTGAAAGCAAAATTTGCTGAAATTGAGAGCGCACGCCATGTCACGTTTGGAAAGTCCTTGATGTCAACAGTGTCAACTCTCCATAGGTGACCCCATTTTTTAGACTAGAACCTTCAAGAAACTCATCTACATATGTGGTGAGCACCTTAAACTCCCAGGTGCTTCACAGAAATGTATAAGTTTGAGCAGTGAAAATAGAAAAAAAAATCACATTTTCTCTATAAAATGTTCTTTAGCCCCAATTTTCTATTTTCACAAGGGTAGCAGAAAAAAATGAATCCCAAAAATTGCTGTGAAATTTCCCCTGAGTACATCGATACCCCAAATGTGTTGGAAAACTACTGTTTTGGCGCACGGAAGGGAAGGACTGATGGTCTTGGAGCCAAGACTTTAATTAAATGGTCTGTCTTCAGAGACACAGTGACGCTGCCAGAATGAGCATCGTAAATGCACTAGATTTTCATGAGTGGCGATGATGCCACTCATGCAAACTATATTATCACACCCACAGGGGTGTGATAACATGGAAAGAGGACTGACTAGTCTGGGGCAACTAACTCTCCATCGACTTGTCAAAGTCCTCATTAGCATAGCAAACGGGGACATTATAAATGTTTTTTTATACCTTGTGTGAGGCAGTGACCGGTGTTACAGTGGGTATGGAAAGTATTCATACCCCTTTACATTTTTCACTTTTTGTTTCATTGCAGCCATTGGGTAAATTCAAAAAAGTTCATTTTTCTCATTAATATACACTCTGTGCCCCATCTTGACTGAAAAAAACAGAAATATAGTAATTTTTGCAAATTTATTTAAAAAAAACTGAAATATCGCATGGTCATAAGTATTCAGACCCTTTGCTCAGTATTGAGTAGAAGCCCCTTTTGAGCTAGTACAGCCATGAGTCTTCTTGGGAATGATGCAACAAGTTTTCCACACCTGGATTTGGGGATCCTCTGCCATTCTTCTTTGCAGATCCTCTCCAGTTCAGTCAGGTTGGATGGTGCATGTTGGTGGACAGCCATTTTCAGGTTTCTGCAGAGATGCTCAATTGGGTTTAGGTCAGGGCTCTGGCTGTGCCAGTCAAGAATGGTCACAGAGTTTTTCTGAAGCCACTCCTTTGTTATTTTAGCTGTGTGCTTAGGGTCAATGTCTTGTTGGAAGGTGAACCTTCTGCCAAGTCTGAGGTCCAGAGCACTCTGGAAGAGGTTTTCCTCCAGGATATGTCTGTACTTGGCCGCATTCATGTTTCCTTCAATGACAACCAGTCATCCTGTCCCTGCAGCTGGAATCACCCTTATAGCATGCAGGGTTAGTTTTAGACAAAATGGGGCCCTGGGCAAAATTCAAAGTGGGGCCCCCAATCCTGAAATATTCCACCAACAACACTGTTAGACCCCCTTCACATGTCCATATAAAACACGTATGTGTTACCCTGGTATCGGTGTCACCAGTGTTTTCAATCAAGTGTGCCATCCGCGTTTTTCCAGTATGGATACTGGAAATGAAATTGCAAAGCTTCTCACATACTTTCCATGTTAAACACAGATGGCACACGTACGGCAAACGTACAGCACATGTACGCACACGGACGACACATGGATGGCATGTTTACATGGACCCATAGACTTGTATTGGTCCTTGTCATCTGTGCTGCAGAGAAAACACGGACATGAGTGCAGCACCGTAGGTTAAATTGGGCACACGTGGCATTTGTGCAAAACATGTTCGGTCATGTGAAGGGGGCTGTACAGTCATATAATAGAAAACATTAAGAGAATTTCTGTCTTTTTCTACATCCTACCTCACAAACAGCAGAATAAAAAGCGATAAAAAAATTTCTCCCCAAACTAGTCTGCTAAGTCCCTTCTGGCTCCGTGGCCGATGGTTATTATTCACTTTGCTGCTATAAGGTGCATCCACAAGACCACTGAAGCCCTGTGCTAAGACTGGCAGAGACCCCCGGAGCCACAAGACCACTTCACCCAGTGCTAAGACTGGCAGAGACCCCCGGAGCCACAAGACCACTGCATCCCAGTGATGAGACTGGCAGAGACCCCCAGAGCATCAGTGCTGGAGCTGCGGAGGATTTATCATTTCATGCTAATTAATTTTACATTCTCAGAAAACCCCTGTAGTTTCTTTTTACACCCACCATTTTTGCTGTCGATTGATCTAGAGTGTTGGCAGGAAATATTCTGCTTTTTTGCAGCCTTTTCACTTGCAGTTTTGTTTCCCATTCATTTAAATAGGGAAAAAAATGTGTCAGAAATGCTGAAAGATGACCTACAACAGATTTATTAAAAAAAAAAGTCTTCTGGCAGGTGTCAGTATCTGGCTGCTGTACTGGGACAGTGAGGAATAGTATAGTAGACTGCACTTTGCCAGACAATAGGATATTAAGCCCTGTTCACACTGCGCTTCTGCAGTGCGTCCTGGGGCTCTAAGTGAATCCCCGTAAAATAGGATTCACATAAATCCCTGACGGGGCCATAGCAGAGGTTAAAGGAATTTGTTTTTTTTTCTGAAATTGACTGATTTATTTTCTTCGGGTAATTGCACACGATCAGCAATTGGCAGCACTTTGGACGTCGCACATGTCCGCTGCCGGCTATTGGCTATTGAACGCAGGTGACTCCTCTATGATAACTGAACCCTGTGGATTCACTGTGTCCAATACATTGTACAGGTGACATTTATCTTGCGTCTCCGCAAGATAAATAGACATGCTGCAGTCTGGAAAGATGAGCCACATGTCTGTCTCCGTGGGTGAATGCGGGTGTCTCTGGACGCATGGTGGACGTGGGATTTCTTGAGATCCCATCCACTATTCTGTAACATCTGGATGCTGCACAAGTACACAGCATTCAACCCGCAGCGATTACGGATCGTGTGCACCTACCCTCAGAGTCTGTTTCTGTTTTTTTTGTCTAAAAGTGTCCACTTTTCTGTGGATGTTGGAACACTCGGACACGTTCGGAAAAAATCACATGTGGAATTTATGTGAACTCTATAATGGTGATGGCCGCATAGTGCCCAGGACCTCATCAGGGCTGCTCATGACTGCAGGATAATTTTATTCAATGTATTCTAACTCCCACAGTTCATAGGTCTTATGTGTTACCCCTTTTATAGGGATATATTTATAGGGGAGCTTGAACTTTTTTTTCAGTAAAATGAATATTCTGTTAGCGGAAAACCAATTCTAAATATATTGTTCCCATTTTATCTGATGAATACTATCAAACATAACCAAGGCCAGTCAGTTTCTTTGGGGATTCCCAAGGTTTACTGCTTTGACATGTCGATCTCTTACTTGTCATGTAAATGGTAGAGGTAGGCTCTATCCAAAGTGTTAAATCTAGAAAGCCAATGATAAACGCACTGGAGCTATTATCTGTGTTTCACAGCTGCAAATTATAAGCAGAAATCCACTATTTGCAAACTTGTGTGTGTTATATTAATTGTGCATTAAAGGAGGTGCAAATTTTTTTTTTACCATATTATTATATTTATCCATTTCACTTAGTGCACATCTGGAAAGTCCTTTAACCCTAGAACTAGAAGAAGAGGGGACGGGAAGAAAAACATTAGACTCGAACAAAGACGACCCAGGAAAACATACTCTGAAGGGAGGTAAGAACATTTCTAAAACAATCCACAGTGAGGAGATTGGAACAAAACAAAATCCTCTAAACTGCATGCTCGCAAACGCCAGAAGCCTGACAAACAAGATGGAAGAACTAGAAGCAGAAATATCTACAGGTAACTTTGACATAGTGGGAATAACCGAGACATGGTTAGATGAAAGCTATGACTGGGCAGTCAACTTACAGGGTTACAGTCTGTGTAGAAAGGATCGTAAAAATCGGAGAGGAGGAGGGGTTTGTCTCTATGTAAAGTCTTGTCTAAAGTCCACTTTAAGGGAGGATATTAGCGAAGGAAATGAGGATGTCGAGTCCATATGGGTCGAAATTCATGGAGGGAAAAATGGTAACAAAATTCTCATTGGGGTCTGTTACAAACCCCCAAATATAACAGAAACCATGGAAAGTCTACTTCTAAAGCAGATAGATGAAGCTGCAACCCATAATGAGGTCCTGGTTATGGGGGACTTTAACTACCCGGATATTAACTGGGAAACAGAAACCTGTGAAACCCATAAAGGCAACAGGTTTCTGCTAATAACCAAGAAAAATTATCTTTCACAATTGGTGCAGAATCCAACCAGAGGAGCAGCACTTTTAGACCTAATACTATCTAATAGACCTGACAGAATAACAAATCTGCAGGTGGTCGGGCATTTAGGAAATAGCGACCACAATATTGTGCAGTTTCACCTGTCTTTCACTAGGGGGACTTGTCAGGGAGTCACAAAAACATTGAACTTTAGGAAGGCAAAGTTTGAACAGCTTAGAGATGCCCTTAATCTGGTAGACTGGGACAATATCCTCAGAAATAAGAATACAGATAATAAATGGGAAATGTTTAAGAACATCCTAAATAGGCAGTGTAAGCGGTTTATACCTTGTGGGAATAAAAGGACTAGAAATAGGAAAAACCCAATGTGGCTAAACAAAGAAGTAAGACAGGCAATTAACAGTAAAAAGAAAGCATTTGCACTACTAAAGCAGGATGGCACCATTGGAGCTCTAAAAAACTATAGGGAGAAAAATACTTTATCTAAAAAACTAATTAAAGCTGCCAAAAAGGAAACAGAGAAGCACATTGCTAAGGAGAGTAAAACTAATCCCAAACTGTTCTTCAACTATATCAATAGTAAAAGAATAAAAACTGAAAATGTAGGCCCCTTAAAAAATAGTGAGGAAAGAATGGTTGTAGATGACGAGGAAAAAGCTAACATATTAAACACCTTCTTCTCCACGGTATTCACGGTGGAAAATGAAATGCTAGGTGAAATCCCAAGAAACAATGAAAACCCTATATTAAGGGTCACCAATCTAACCCAAGAAGAGGTGCGAAACCGGCTAAATAAGATTAAAATAGATAAATCTCCGGGTCCGGATGGCATACACCCACGAGTACTAAGAGAACTAAGTAATGTAATAGATAAACCATTATTTCTTATTTTTAGTGACTCTATAGCGACAGGGTCTGTTCCGCAGGACTGGCGCATAGCAAATGTGGTGCCAATATTCAAAAAGGGCTCTAAAAGTGAACCTGGAAATTATAGGCCAGTAAGTCTAACCTCTATTGTTGGTAAAATATTTGAAGGGTTTCTGAGGGATGTTATTCTGGATTATCTCAATGAGAATAACTGTTTAACTCCATATCAGCATGGGTTTATGAGAAATCGCTCCTGTCAAACCAATCTAATCAGTTTTTATGAAGAGGTAAGCTATAGGCTGGACCACGGTGAGTCATTGGACGTGGTATATCTCGATTTTTCCAAAGCGTTTGATACCGTGCCGCACAAGAGGTTGGTACACAAAATGAGAATGCTTGGTCTGGGGGAAAATGTGTGTAAATGGGTTAGTAACTGGCTTAGTGATAGAAAGCAGAGGGTGGTTATAAATGGTATAGTCTCTAACTGGGTCGCTGTGACCAGTGGGGTACCGCAGGGGTCAGTATTGGGACCTGTTCTCTTCAACATATTCATTAATGATCTGGTAGAAGGTTTACACAGTAAAATATCGATATTTGCAGATGATACAAAACTATGTAAAGCAGTTAATACAAGAGAAGATAGTATTCTGCTACAGATGGATCTGGATAAGTTGGAAACTTGGGCTGAAAGGTGGCAAATGAGGTTTAACAATGATAAATGTAAGGTTATACACATGGGAAGAAGGAATCAATATCACCATTACACACTGAATGGGAAACCACTGGGTAAATCTGACAGGGAGAAGGACTTGGGGATCCTAGTTAATGATAAACTTACCTGGAGCAGCCAGTGCCAGGCAGCAGCTGCCAAGGCAAACAGGATCATGGGGTGCATTAAAAGAGGTCTGGATACACATGATGAGAGCATTATACTGCCTCTGTACAAATCCCTAGTTAGACCGCACATGGAGTACTGTGTCCAGTTTTGGGCACCGGTGCTCAGGAAGGATATAATGGAACTAGAGAGAGTACAAAGGAGGGCAACAAAATTAATAAAGGGGATGGGAGAACTACAATACCCAGATAGATTAGCGAAATTAGGATTATTTAGTCTAGAAAAAAGACGACTGAGGGGCGATCTAATAACCATGTATAAGTATATAAGGGGACAATACAAATATCTCGCTGAGGATCTGTTTATACCAAGGAAGGTGACGGGCACAAGGGGGCATTCTTTGCGTCTGGAGGAGAGAAGGTTTTTCCACCAACATAGAAGAGGATTCTTTACTGTTAGGGCAGTGAGAATCTGGAATTGCTTGCCTGAGGAGGTGGTGATGGCGAACTCAGTCGAGGGGTTCAAGAGAGGCCTGGATGTCTTCCTGGAGCAGAACAATATTGTATCATACAATTATTAGGTTCTGTAGAAGGACGTAGATCTGGGGATTTATTATGATGGAATATAGGCTGAACTGGATGGACAAATGTCTTTTTTCGGCCTTACTAACTATGTTACTATGTTACTATGTAACCCTTTCATGAATGGGCTATTTTCCGTTTTTTCATCCCTTTTTTTCCCAGACCCATAACATTTTTATTTTTCTGCCCACATAACAGTATGACAGCTTGATTTTTGTGGGGACAAGTTGTACTTTTGAATGAAACCATTCAATTTATTTTTGATGCACTGGAAAGTGGGGGAAAAAAATTACAAGTGTCTGGAAATTGCAAAAAGTGCAGTTAGTGTTATACAATTTTTTTGGGGGGGTTATAGTTACCATTTTCACAGTAAAACTGATCTGACAATTAAATAGATCCCAAATGTGTACAGTTTTTTTAAATGTATTTGTTTAAAAAAATTTGTTTGTAAAAAATTTAAATAAAAATTTGTGTCGCCATTTTATGAGAATCAATTTTCGGTATATGAGGCTGTGTGTGATGTTTTACGGATACCATTTTGTAGTAGATATGATGTTTTGATCGCCTCTTATTGCATTTTATGGCAATATTACGACGGTTTGGATTTACACCGTTTACCGATCAGACTGATTTATATTTTGATAGATCAGACTTACTGTATTTGATAGTCCTATAATGGGACTTGAACATGTGATCGTCTGATCACTTGTATTATACATACTATACATAGCAGTGCATTAACACTGCTATGTATAGCAAAAATAACAGTCTCCTATAAACACTAGCTGTATGGTCATACAGGTGTATGGTCATGACAGGCACACAGTCTTCAGCAGACCCGCGGCTGTCATGGCAACTCATCGTCACCCTGAAATCACGTCACAGCTGTGTGGAATGACTCGTGCCACTGCTGCTTAAATGCCACTGTCAGAGATTGATCACAGCATTTAACAGGTTAAAGGTGCGAGCTTGGGGTACAAGCCGGCATTAAAGTCAGGGCCCCAACATATGGCGTAACTGTACGTCATATGTCGGGAAGGGGTAAAGGTCTTATTGAGTTCCTAAAGTTCCATGAAAGCTCAACCTTGGACTTTTAGCTCATGAAAAATACCTTGGAAAGTGTATGCTACCCCGTATACTGTACACAATCTTTATTAGCTATTATTATTATTATTATTTATTATTATAGCGCCATTTATTCCATGGCGCTTTACATGTGATGAGGGGTATACATAATAAAACAAGTACAATAATCTTGAACAATACAAGTCACAACTGGTACAGGAGGAGAGAGGACCCTGCCCGCGAGGGCTCACAATCTACAAGGGATGGGTGAGGATACAGTAGGTGAGGGTAGAGCTGGCCATGCAGCGGTTTGGTCAAGTTAATCAAAACAATGAAAAATATGATAAAAATTGAATCATAAAAAGAGTATGGGACACTGAGATCCCTCCTACCCAAGGAACAGGTATACAAACAGTTTAGTGATATATCAAGGACACTGTATAGTCATATAGGTCTGTCTATATCTATAGAAGCGATAATGGGTCTCTTGGTCTAGTGCCTATCCACATACATGAACATATACAGAAATATAATAAAAGGTCAATGGTGCCAAATAGCGTCAAGAATTGAGAGTCCTCAGTGGTTGATACCTTTTAATGCCTAACTGAAAAGATGGTAACAAATTGCAAGCTTTCGAGACTACACAGGTCCCTTCATCAGGCATAGACTAATACAAGTTCTGAAAAATACACATATTTATGCACAATACAGCCCAGAAAAAATGCCATAGATAAGACAGGTGACGTGTAGCAGAACCACCATTATGTGAGAGTGCTAAAATGTTTATGTCCAAAGATATTAGAATAGTTCATAGATGAGGAGTGTGAATGTTTTATTGTCCTCTGATTGGGGTCTGGTTCTATGTTGTGATGACCCCAAGGCTCTGAGGAGCAAATTCCTTAATTGTTGTAAAAAGACATATATCCATGCGACACATTCATTCCTGCACTGAGAGTGTCAAATGTCATCAGCTTATATTCCCAGACTCTTCTGTCTCTCTGAGATTTGAAGTTACCTACAAGTAATTTCATGTCCATAATGCTGTGATCCGGCAGACAAAAATGTATTGCCACAGGTATATCCATTCTTTTTTCTCTTATTGAATGGCGATGAGAGTTGATCCATGTTCTCAGTTTCTGCCCTGTCTCCCCCACATACAGACCCATAGTTGGACATTTAGTACAAAATTAGGTACACCACATTAGATGTGGTGCAGCTGAAAGTACCTGGGATCTTGTAGTCCTGATGTGAATTGGGGATCTTTATCTTTTATTTAGTCTAGAAAAAAGACGACTGAGGGGCGATCTAATAACCATGTATAAGTATATAAGGGGACAATACAAATATCTCGCTGAGGATCTGTTTATACCAAGGAAGGTGACCGGCACAAGGGGGCATTCTTTGCGTCTGGAGGAGAGAAGGTTTTTCCACCAACATAGAAGAGGATTCTTTACTGTTAGGGCAGTGAGAATCTGGAATTGCTTGCCTGAGGAGGTGGTGATGGCGAACTCAGTCGAGGGGTTCAAGAGAGGCCTGGATGTCTTCCTGGAGCAGAACAATATTGTATCATACAATTATTAGGTTCTGTAGAAGGACGTAGATCTGTGGATTTATTATGATGGAATATAGGCTGAACTGGATGGACAAATGTCTTTTTTCGGCCTTACTAACTATGTTACTATGTTACTGGGAGGGGCTGGTGAGGACCCAGCGGTCATGGTGCACATTGACACAAATGACAAAGTTAGAGGTAGGTAGAAGGTCCTTAAAGACGATTTCAGGGAATTAGGCTGCAAGCTTAAAGTAAGGATCTCCAAGGTGGTATTTTCCAAAATACTGCCTGTACAATGTGCCACGCCAGAGAGGCAAAGGGAGATTAGAGTGGTTAATAAGTGGCTCAAGAATTGGTGTAGGAAGGAGGGATTTGGGTTCCTGGAGAACTGGGCCGACTTCTCAGTTGGCTACAGGTTCTACACTAGGGCCGGCTGCACCTCAATGGAGAAGGTGCAGCTGTGCTGGGGGAGAAAATGGCTGAAAGGTTGGAGGAATGTTTAAACTAGGGATTAGGGAGGAGGTTATTCATTTTATAGGAGGGGAAGATAGTGCAGATAGTGACCTGGGCACAAATAAAGAAGTTGGGGGTGGCGGTGGCATGGGGGGTGGGGTTAGAACAGTTAATAATTTAAGAAAGAATAGAGGTGCAGAGAGATACATAAAATGTATGTATACTAATGCCAGAAGCCTTGCCAACAAAATGGACAAATTAGAATTATTGTTGTTGGAGCATAATTATGACATGGTGGGGATATCTGAGACATGGCTGGATAAGAGCCATGACTGGGCTGTTAACTTGCAGGGCTATAGTCTGTTCAGAAATGACCATACAGATAAGCGAGGGGGAGGGGTGTGTCTGTATGTAAAATCATCCTTAAAACCCATCCTGCGTGATAATATAGGTGAATCTAATTAAAATGTAGAGTCCCTGTGGGTGGAGATAAGGGGAGGGGGGGGAATAATAAATTACTGATAAGGGTTTGTTATAAATCTCCAAAAATAATGGAAGCAACGGAGAATATCCTCATAAAGCAAATAGATGATGCTGCGACTCAAGGGGAAGTCATTATTATGGGGGACTTCAACTACCCTGAAATAGATTGGGGAACGGAAATCTGCAGTTCCAGCAAAGGTAATTGGTTTTTGACAACTATGAGAGACAATTACCTTTCACAACTGGTTCAGGACCCAACAAGAAGTGGGGCACTGCTAGACCTAATATAAACCAACAGGCCAGACCGCATATCAAATATAGGGGTTGGGGGTCACTTGGGTAATAGTATTCACAAAATTATAAGTTTTCAAGTATCCTTTAATAAGATGTGTAGTAGAGGGGTTACAAGGACACTAAACTTCAGGAAGGCAAATTTCCAACGGATGAGAGATGATCTTGGTGCAATTAACTGGGACGATATCCTCAGACATAAAAATACAAAGAAAATGGGAGACTCTTATTAGCATCCTGGATAGGACCTGTGCACAGTATATACCGTATGGGAATAAACATACTAGAAATAGGAGGAAACCAATATGGCTAAATAGAGCTGTAAGGGGCGCAATAAGTGACAAAAAGAAAGCATTTAGAGAATTAAAAGAAGTAGGTAGTGAGGAGGCATTAAATAAATACAGAAAATTAAATAAATTCTGTAAAAAGCAAATCAAGGCAGCAAAGATTGAGACAGAGAGACTCATTGCCAGAGAGAGTAAAAATAATCCCCAAATATTCTTTAACTACGTAAATAGTAAGAAACTAAAAAATGATAGTGTTGTCCCCCTTAAAAATAGTCTGAGTGAAATGGTGGATAAGGATGAGGAAAAAGCCAATATGCTAAATGATTTTTTTTTATCAGTATTTACACAAGTTAATTCCATGGCAGACAATATAATCAGTGATAACAAAAATTCCCCATTAAATGTCACCTGCTTAACCCAGCAGGAAGTACGGCGGCGTCTAAAAATCACTAAAGTTGACAAATCTCCAGGCCCGGATGGGATACACCCTCGAGTACTGCAGGAATTAAGTACAGTCATTGATAGACCATTATTTTTAATCTTTAAAAATTCCATAATAACAGGGTCTGTACCACAGGACTGGCGTATAGCAAATGTGGTGCCAATATTCAAAAAGGGGACAAAAACTGAACTCGGTAATTATCGGCCAGTAAGCTTAACCTCTACTGTGGGTAAAATCCTGGAGGGTATTCTAAGGGATGCTATACTGGAGTATCTGAAGAGGAATAATCTCATGACCCAGTATCAGCATGGGTTTACTAGGGACCGTTCATGTCAGACTAATTTGTTCAGTTTCTATGAAGAGGTAAGTTCCGGACTGGACCAAAGGAACACAGTGGACATAGTGTATATGGACCTTTCAAAAGTTTTTGATACGGTGCCACACAAAAGGTTGATACATAAAATGAGAATAATGGGGATAGGGGAAAATATGTGTGAGTGGGTTAAGAGCTGGCTCAGGGATAGGAAACAAAGGGTGGTTATTAATGGAGCACACTCGGACTGGGTCGCGGTTAGCAGTGGGGTATCACAGGGGTAAGTATTGGGCCCTCTTCTTTTTAACATATTTGTTTATGACCTTGTAGGGGGCATTCAGAGCAGAATTTCAACATTTGCAGATGACACTAAACTCTGCACGGTAATCAATACAGAGGAAGACAATTTTATATTACAGGAGGATGTAAACTAGATGCTTGGTCTGATAAATGGCAAATGAGCTTTAATTATGTGCTTAATTGTAAAACACTGGGCAAAATCGTCAATGAAAAAAATCTAGGTGTATGGGTGACAACAAACTCACATTTATTGGCCAGTGTCAGACAGCTGCTACAAAGGCAAATAAAATAATGGGATGCATTAAAAGAGGCATAGATGCTCATGAGGAGAACATAATTTTCCCTCTATACAAGTCACTAGTTCGACCACACTTAGAATACTGTGCACAGTTCTGGTCTCTGGTGTATAAGAAAGACATAGCTGAACTAGAGCGGGTGCAGAGAAGAGCGACCAAGGTTATTAGAGGACTGGGGGGCCTGCAATACCAAGATAGGTTATTACACTTCGGGTTATTTAGTTTGGAAAAACGAAGGCTAAGGGGTGATCTTATTTTATTGTATAAATATATGAGGGGACTGTACTGTGCTGTTCCATGTATATTCCTCAGTTTCCATGTATGTTTATATTTTACTCTGTATTTAACTCTGCTGCCACCCAATGGCCTTTTTCTGCATGGCATCTTGTTATTCATTATATCTTGTGGGCATGTCTTACTTCCGGTTCAGGGGTCAAATCTTCTCTTCCTCTGGCAGCCATTTCCAGTTTACTTTCTGTTGTGAGAAGACACACTTTAACCGGCTTAGGAAGGCATCAGTCTTTTGACCACTCTCTCTTGCTGCTCTTTGTTGCTCACACTTGCAGACATACTTGGTGCTACATCTTACTGTACCCTGTCTACCCTGCATTTCTGGAGAAAATACTGTATTACCAGTTATATGCTGTATGTCCAGATCTACAAAATAAACAAGTCTGGATTACACAATCCCTGGAGTGCATCATCTCTTTGGACGCTGAGCATCATCGGTCCTGTCTGCCTCACGTGGAGGAAAATATGGAAGGTACATTTCTCTCTCACAACGCTTATTAATCAACTACACCTCCATTCGCCTCATGTGGGGACAGAACAGTCGAAAGACTGCCTTGAAGCCCGGCCAGAATCATCCTTATATCCCTATCCATGTGCCCACGCTCTGCCTGCTCACATACTGCAGCCCTGCTCTGCTAAGAAATCTCCTGCAGCATCACCTCAGACCGCATTGTACATAAAGACTCTGTGTATTATACCACATCGCTGCAGATAGTCGGACCGCAGAACCCCACAATTCTCCAAAAACACCTTGGGAATCTTATCAGGGGGTCGCAACTAAGCTGCACCGCAATTTCCAGCCTCCAATTCAAAAGTTCAGTTTCTTAAAGAGACAGTGCACCTTAAATCAAAATGGCCGAAAAGGACCTTTCGCAGTTCCCCAATGCTGAAACAGAGCAAATACAACCCGATACTGTCCATTATGAAGACCGGGAAGCAGAGCCGGCTTCTGCAGCAGACCCAGATGCACGACCAGTATGCTCCATCAAGCCAACATTAAAGGTCCGCGAGAATTACTATTCCACAAGGGATGAGTTCAATGACAACCTTAATGACCTATGGGAATGAGTCACCTCCCTTATGTCAAGCGTCCAATGCCACAAAAATGATGCAGCGGGTTTCCAGGACACTATAAGACAGCTAGACGTGGCCCACAGCAGATACAAGAGACTGTCCGCAAAGTATGCCGCCTTCCTAAAAGACTCTAAAATCGACAAAGCCCTATCAGAGTTAAGCAAGGCAGATTCCACAGACAGAGAAAGGGACGCTGCCGTGCAAGACGCCAAAGATAAAGCGGAGCTTCGTATCACCCATCTGCAAGAAACCAGATCACACAGGTCAGCCTCGTCTAAACACTCTATTCGGTCATACCAATCATCCTGCTCAAGAACTTCAGCCCTCAGTAACAGAATTCTAGAGGCCCGTTTAAACGCAGAGCGATCCAAACTAAGACGTTCCCACACAGAAAAGAAAGTAGAGGCAGAGGCAGAAGCAAAGAAAGCAGAAGCAGAGGCTTGAGCAAAGATTCTTCAAACAGAAATGGAGGAAGAAATCGCATTAGCCGAAGTAAAAATACTCGAGCAAGCATTGAAGCAAAACCTCGACCCAATTTGCCTGCCACCACAGGAAGAAGACGACCCAGCTGTTCATACCAGAGACTACGTGCAGAAACAGTTACCTGCAGCGCACACCTTCCCCAGCGACGTTCAACCCAACATTGCGGAAACGTCCAAGTCAGCCCAACCTATGGTGCCAGTATTGCCCACAGCCCCTACAGAGACCCAAGACCAACACCGTGATGTACCCCCTCAGGAGCAGTCAGCACCACAAGACGACCACAAGGCACACTCCAGCCTGCCTCCACAGTTCAAGCAGCAGTCATCAGAATCTCCAAAGGTTAAACCACAGCTCAACCCTTCAGCAACATCATTTTACCTGGGAGCAATTCACCCTTCCACGCAACACAGCTTATACGCCCGAGGGGCACCACAAGCTACTACTGTAACAAAGAGTGAAGGATCAGACATGTCCGAGTTTGCCAGGTTCATGGTGAGCAGGGAGCTACTCAGCACTAGCCTCTCAAAATTCGATGACCGTGCAGAGAACTACAGAGCCTGGAAAGCAACCTTCAAGGCCGCCATTGCTGATCTCAACCTATCCGCGGAGCAGGAGCTCGACCTCATGGTAAAATGGTTGGGTCCTGAATCCACAAACCGTATCAAGAGTCTTAGGACTGTCTATGTGGGGCAAGCTGAAGCAGGTCTCGCCGCGGCCTGGCAGAGACTCGAAAGAACCTACGGCAGCGCTGAAGCCAGAGAAAAGTCCCTATTCAAGAGACTGCAGAACGTTCCACGGATCAACCTTAAGGAAGCCCACAAGCTTCTGGACTTAAGTGACCTGCTTATGGAGCTGGATCTTGCTAAAAGAGACCCTCGTCTGTCTGGACTGTGCTACCTGGACACTGCCCATGGGGTGAACCCAATCGGTTCAAAGCTGCCACATAGTCTGCAAGAGAAGTGGGCAGTGTGCATCTCCAGGTATAAAAGGTCACATGACGTCACCTTTCCTCCGTTCATTCAGTTCTGCAAGTTCATTGACGAACAAGCCCAAATGAGGAACAACCCTAGCCTCGACTTCCTGGAGTCTAACACTGCAGCTCCAGCAACACCTTCATCAAGGTATGAAAGCATCACACATAAGACGCAAGGACTCGAGGAACAGTGTAAGCGTCAGAAAGACTAACCTGCCATCACCTGCAGAACCTGCCGATAAGCAGAACACTATTCCATTGAGGGATAAGTCTTTCAATTGTGAGTGTCCCATTCACAAAAGACCACAGTCACTGAACAAATGTAGAGGCTTCAGGTCCAAAACCATGCAAGGTATACAATAAACTTGGCACTCAAAACGGTAGTAAGGTGAAGTTAATCAGCTTTATTGCAAGTCCCAGATACAGTTTCGACAGTTAAACGTTTTCGGTCCCACCGGACCTTCTTCAGAACAATTTCCAATTTATCTGATGCAAAATACCAACAAAGGCATATAGAACAATATTTTAGTTTCTGTCTGGTTACACAATATCACATATTAAGTGCAAAAATTAACAAAAGATATGTCTACAAAAGAAAGCAACAAAAAAAATAATAAAACAAGGGCAGAAAAATATCAAACAAATTTCAAAACCAAGTATATACAAAATATACGATAATTAAGCGGATGCTACCGCAGCCTACGATTAACTCCAAGGACTAAACATTTAATGGAGATCTGACTCAGAAAAATTGGATATAGTATACTATGCTATAAAGAGCCCCTATGAGAAAAGGATATATGTTCATAGGTGAGGGGTGGAGCTCCCACGTGGATCAGAAATGAAGTGACGATATTTATTCATCTTTATAGCCTGATAAACTTAGTGCATGGTATAACGTGCCTAGGGAGATAAAGCATATAGGGTGTTGAAATCTAAACACAGACTTAACCTATATATGGAAAATAGAACAAGAGTACCTGGTAGTGGTGCTAAATGGTATGAGGTAAGATTGAAGCTGTGGATTAACCCCTTCCCGACCTGTGACACAGCGTATGCGTCATGAAAGTCGGTGCCAATCCGACCTGTGACGCATATGCTGTGTCACAGAAAGATCGCGTCCCTGCAGATTGGGTGAAAGGGTTAACTCCCATTTCACCCGATCTGCAGGGACAGGGGGAGTGGTAGTTTAGCCCAGGGGGGGTGGCTTCACCCCCTCGTGGCTACGATCGCTCTGATTGGCTGTTGAAAGTGAAACTGCCAAACAGAGCGATTTGTAATATTTCACCCATTATAACGGGTGAAATATTACAATCCAGCTATGGCCGATGCTGCAATATCATCGGCCATGGCTGGAAATACTAGTGTGCCCCCACCCCACCCCACCGATCGCCCCCCCAGCCTCCCGATCTGGCCGGTACACTGCTCCGGCTCCCCTCCATCCAGTGCTCCGCTCCCCCCCGTGCTCTTGTCCGCTCCCCCCGTGCTCCAATCACCCCCCCGTGCTCCAATCACCCCCCCTGCATTCAGATCCACCCCCCCGTGCTCCGTTCCACCCCCCCATGCTCCGTTCCAGCCCCCCCGTGCTCCGTTCCACGCCCCCGTGCTCCGTTCCACGCCTGCCGCGCTCCGATTCCCCCCCCGTGCTCCGATCCCCCCCGTGCTCCGATCCCCCCCCCGTGGTCCCCCCCCACCCCATCATACTTACCGATCCAGCCGGGGTCCCGTCCGTCTTCTCCCTGGGCGCCGCCATCTTCCAAAATGGCGGGCGCATGCGCAGTGCGCCCGCCGAATCTGCTGGCCGGCAGATTCGTTCCAAAGTGCATTTTGATCACTGAGATAGATTATATCTCAGTGATCAAAATAAAAAAAATAATACATGACCCCCCCCCCTTTGTCACCCCCATAGGTAGGGACAATAAAAAAATAAAGACATTTTTTTTTCCACTAATGTTAGAATAGGGTTAGGGTTAGGGGTAGGGTTAGGGGTAGGGGTAGGGGTAGGGTTAGGGCTAGGGCTAGGGTTAGGGTTAGGGGTAGGGTTAGGGCTAGGGTTAGGGGTAGGGCTAGGGTTAGGGCTAGGGTTAGGGCTAGGGTTAGGGGTAGGGCTAGGGTTAGGGGTAGGGTTAGGGCTAGGGTTAGGGTTTCGGTATGTGCACACATATTCTGGTCCTCTGCGGATTTTTCCGCTGCGGATTTGATAAATCCGCAGTGCTAAACCGCTGCGGATTTATGGCGGATTTACCGCGTTTTTTTCTGCGCATTTCACTGCGGTTTTACAATTGCGATTTTCTATTTGAGCAGTTGTAAAACCGCTGCGGAATCCGCACAAAGAAATGACATGCTGCGGAATGTAAACCGCTGCGTTTCCGTGCAGTTTTTCCGCAGCATGTGTACAGCGATTTTTGTTTCCCGTAGGTTTACATTGAACTGTAAACTCATGGGAAACTGCTGCGGATCTGCAGCGTTTTCCGCAGCGTGTGCACATACCTTTAGAATTAGGCTATGTTCACACGGTGCGGATTTGGCTGCGGATTGGCCGCTGCGGATTCGCAGCAGTATTCCATCAGGTTTACAGTACCATGTAAACATATGAAAAACCAAATCCGCTGTGCCCATGGTGCAGAAAATACCGCGCGGAAACGCTGCGTTGTATTTTCCACAGCATGTCAATTCTTTGTGCGGATTCCGCGGCTTTTTACACCTGTTCCTCAATAGGAATCCGCAGGTGAAATCCGCACAAAAAACACTGGAAATCCGCGGAAAATCCGCAGGTAAAACGCAGTGCCTTTTACCCGCGGATTTTTCAAAAATGGTGCGGAAATATCTCACACGAATCCGCAACGTGGGCACATAGCCTTAGGGTTAGGGTTGGAATTAGGGTTGTGGTTAGGGTTGTGATTAGGGTTATGGCTACAGTTGGGATTAGGGTTAGGGATGTGGGGGGGTTAGTGTTGGAGGTAGAATTGAGGGGTTACCGCTGTTTAGGCACATCAGGGGTCTCCAAACGCAACATGGCGCCACCATTGATTCCAGCCAATCTCGTATTCAAAAAGTCAAATGGTGCTCCCTCACTTCCGAGCCCTGAAGTGTGCCCAAACAGTGGTTTACCCCCACACATGGGGTATCAGGGTACTCAGGAGAAACTGGACAACAACTTTTGGGGTCCAATTTCTCCTGTAACCCTTGGGAAAATAAAAAATTCTGGGCTAAATAATTATTTTTGAGGAAAGAAAACGTATTTATTATTTTCACGGCTCTGCATTATAAACTTCTATGAAGCACTTGGGGGTTCAAAGTGATCACCACACATCTAGATAAGTTCCTTTCGGGGTCTAGTTTCCAAAATGGGGTCACTTGTGGGGGGTTTCTACTGTTTAGGCACATCAGGGGCTCTGCAAACGCAACGTGACGCCCGCAGAGCATTCCATCAAAGTCTGCATTTCAAAACGTCACTACTTCAATTCCGAGCCCCGACATGTGCCCAAACAGTAGTTTACCCCCACATATGGGGTATCACCGTACTCAGGAGAAACTGGACAACAAATATTGGGGTCAAATTTCTCCTGTTACCCTTGGGAAAATTAAAAAATTCTGGGCTAAATAATTATTTTTGAGGAAAGAAAACGTATTTATTATTTTCACGGCTCTGCATTATAAACTTCTATGAAGCACTTGGGGGTTCAAAGTGCTCACCACACATCTAGATAAGTTCCTTTCGGGGTCTAGTTTCCAAAATGGGGTCACTTGTGGGGGGTTTCTACTGTTAAGCCACATCAGGGGCTCTGCAAACGCAACGTGACGCCCACTGAGCATTCCATCAAAGTCTGCATTTCAAAACGTCACTACTTCACTTCCGAGCCTCGGCATGTGCCCAAACAGTGGTTTACCCCCACATATGGGGTATCAGCGTACTCAGGAGAAACTGGACAACAACTTTTGGGATCCAATTTCTCCTGTTACCCTTGGGAAAATAAAAAATTCTGGGCTAAATAATTATTTTTGAGGAAAGAAAACGTATTTATTATTTTCACGGCTCTGCATTATAAACTTCTATGAAGCACTTGGGGGTTCAAAGTGCTCACCACACATCTAGATAAGTTCCTTTCGGGGTCTAGTTTCCAAAATGGGGTCACTTGTGGGGGGTTTCTACTGTTAAGCCACATCAGGGGCTCTGCAAACGCAACGTGACGCCCACAGAGCATTCCATCACAGTCTGCATTTCAAAATGTCACTACTTCACTTCCGAGCCCCGGCATGTGCCTAAACAGTGGTTTAACCCCACATATGGGGTATCACCGTACTCAGGAGAAACTGGACAACAACTTTTGGGGTCAAATTTCTCCTGTTACCCTTTGTAAAATAAAAAATTGCAGGCTAAAAGATCATTTTTGAGAAAATAATTTTTTTTTTTTATTTTCATGGCTCTGCGTTATAAACTTCTGTGAAGCACTTGGGGGTTCAAAGTCCTCACCACACATCTAGATTAGTTCCTTTGGGGGTCTAGTTTCCAAAATGGGGTCATTTCTGGGGTATCTCCAATGTTTAGGCACACAGGGGCTCTCCAAACGTGACATGGTGTCCGCTAATGATTGGAGCTAATTTTCCATTTAAAAAGCCAAATGGCGTGCCATCCCTTCCGAGCCCTGCCGTGCGCCCAAACAGTGGTTTACCCCCACATATGGGGTATCAGCGTACTCAGGACAAACTGGACAACAATATTTGGGGTCCAATTTCTCCTATTATCCTTGGCAAAATAGGAAATTCCAGGCTAAAAAATCATTTTTGAGGAAAGAAAAATTATTTTTTATTTTCATGGCTCTGCGTTATAAACTTCTGTGAAGCACCTGGGGGTTTAAAGTGCTCAATATGCATCTAGATAAGTTCCTTGGGGGGTCTAGTTTCCAAAATGGGGTCACTTGTGGGGGAGCTCCAATGCATAGGCACACAGGGGCTCTCCAAACGCGACATGGTGTCCGCTAACAATTGGAGCTAATTTTCCATTCAAAAAGTCAAATGGCGCGCCTTCCCTTCCGAGCCCTGCCGTGTGCCCAAACAGTGGTTTACCCCCACATATGAGGTATCGGCGTACTCGGGAGAAATTGCCCAACAAATTTTATGATCCATTTTATCCTACTGCCCATGTGAAAATGAAAAAATTGAGGCGAAAAGATTTTTTTTGTGAAAAAAAAGTACTTTTTCATTTTTACAGATCAATTTGTGAAGTACCTGAGGGTTTAAAGTGCTCACTAGGCATCTAAATAAGTTCCTTGGGGGGTCTAGTTTCCAAAATGGGGTCACTTGTGGGGGAGCGCCAATGTTTAGGCACACAGGAGCTCTCCAAACGCGACATGGTGTCCGCTAACGATGGAAATAATTTTTCATTCAAAGAGTCAAATGGCGCTCCTTCCCTTCCGAGCCTTACGATGTGCCCAAACAGTGGTTTACCCCCACATATGAGGTATCGGCGTACTCAGGAGAAATTGCCCAACACATTTTAGGATCCATTTTATCCTGTTGCCCATGTGAAAATGAAAAAATTGAGGCTAAAAGAATTTTTTTGTGAAAAAAAAGTACTTTTTCATTTTTACGGATCAATTTGTGAAGCACCTGGGGGTTCAAAGTGCTCACTATGCATCTAGATAAATTCCTTGGGGCGTCTAGTTTCCAAAATGGGGTCACTTGTGGGGGAGCTCCAATTTTTAGGCACACGGGGGCTCTCCAAACGTGACATGGTGTCCGCTAAAGAGTGGAGCCAATTTTTGATTCAAAAAGTCAAATGGCGCTCCTTCCCTTCCAAGCCCTGCCGTGCGCCCAAACAGTGGTTTACCCCCACATATGAGGTATCAGCGTACTCAGGACAAATTGCACAACAACTTTCGTGGTTCAGTTTCTCCTTTTACCATTGGGAAAATAAAAAAATTGTTGCTAAAAGATAATTTTTGTGACTAAAAAGTTAAATGTTCATTTTTTCCTTCCATGTTGCTTCTGCTGCTGTGAAGCACCTGAAGGGTTAATAAACTACTTGAATGTGGTTTTGAGTACCTTGAGGGGTGCAGTTTTTAGAATGGTGTCACTTTTGGGTATTTTCAGCCATATAGACCCCTCAAACTGACTTCAAATGTGAGGTGGTCCCTAAAAAAAATGGTTTTGTAAATTTCGTTGTAAAAATGACAAATCGCTGGTCAAATTTTAACCCTTATAACTTCCTAACAAAAAAAAATTTTGTTTCCAAAATTGTGCTGATGTAAAGTAAACATGTGGGAAATGTTATTTATTAACTATTTTGTGTCACATATCTCTCTGGTTTAACAGAATAAAAATTCAAAATGTGAAAATTGCGAAATTTTCAAAATTTTCGCCAAATTTCCGTTTTTATCACAAATAAACGCAGAATTTATTGACCTAAATTTACCACTAACATGAAGCCCAATATGTCACGAAAAAACAATCTCAGAACCGCTAGGATCCGTTGAAGCGTTCCTGAGTTATTACCTCATAAAGGGACACTGGTCAGAATTGCAAAAAACGGCAAGGTCTTTAAGGTCAAAATAGGCTGGGTCATGAAGGGGTTAAAGTGTGTAGTGAGGATGAAGAGCCATGATGAATGGTAAAAAATGAATAAAAATAAATAAAAAATGAAGTGTAAAATGAAAAATGAATCACCTGGTTAAGCTGGTTACAACGTGTGGAAGGAAAAATCACCTTCTTACGCGAAACTGGAAATTGTTCTGAAGAAGGTCCGGTGGGACCGAAAACGTTTAACTGTCGAAACTGTATCTGGGACTTGCAATAAAGCTGATTAACTTCACCTTACTACCGTTTTGAGTGCCAAGTTTATTGTATACATTGACTGACGGGTTGGAGACCCTACTTGAGCACCATCTCTCACCAACTAGCAGAGTGCCGTGTTTTGTTTATTATTTGAACTTTCCTTCTACACGAGCACCTGTCGAGTATGTCTAGTGAAACTTTCTTCTATAATGCTGAAGAAACAGCAGAGATTATCTCCAAGGTCACGGCATCTGGCGAATTCCTTCATACCTCCACGCAGGAATTGAAGAACAGGGATCTGGAGAGGGAGACTAAGAGGGCGATCAATCTCGAGCTACACACTGTCACCATTGCCGAGTATCTACGTGTTCAACGGATTCCTAGGGGATTACGAGTACCGCTTCAACCTACGTTCTTCAAGGAAGATAGAGAATACTGTTCTAAATTCGAACACATCCTGAACAAATGCTCATTTGATCTCATGACTTTAACCCTAGCATATTTACAGAAAAATCTTGATACAGTGAATACACAGATAACCACCATTGAAAACCAATTGTCAAGCACTTTAACACAAGAAGAGTTCCAGTCTTTTAAAGCAAAGAACCAGGAGACCCTACAGGCCCATCGTCAAGACCTTGAGAAGAGGAAGAGGTCAAAATATTTAAGAGACACTGAAGATTATTTACAAAATAGAGTTTATCAATGGCGGGACAGACAACGGTCTTTCAGACGAAACACCTCACCAAGTTCCTCTGGATCAGCGGACAGCAGAACCGGCCCAACAAACTCCTTTACTACAGCTTCTTTTTTAGGGGTCAACAGAGGCCGATCCAAAGGAAGACGAGGCGGGGGGGCCAATGCCGCCGGGGACACCAGGACACAAGTCACAACCAGGTCACAGGTAGGCTAAACCCCCTAGTTGTCAACATTTCCTCTAAGAATTTAGACTCCCACCAACTCTCATTGTTACAAAAAGGCCTATCTTTTTGCCCAGCATATAAGTTCAATTTTTTTTAACTTAATCTGGACCTCCAGAGATTCTTCCGCAATCTAAGACTTAAGGCACACTTCCAGGGTATTCCTGATTCTGTGGCCAGTCAAAATGACTCGGCCCCATTACAACTTAGTAAACTAGGTTTACGGATACCTAGTACATTCATGCCATCCAAAAACTATCCCCCTATCGAGACGTTCATTTCTCTGGTTGAAAAAGATATCGAGACTTTTAACCGTGAGGTCCATTTAGGGAAGTTCCACCATCAAACTAATTTGACACAACAAGAGAAATTGGCTCTGAATAAATTATCCACCGACAAAACACTAACCATAAAACCTGCCGACAAGGGCGGTGCCATCGTTGTGATGGACAGTACATATTATATGTCTGAAATATTAAGACAATTAAATGACACCCAGGTTTATGAATCTATCCCTCACAATCCTACAAACAGTATAGCTTCTAAAATCAAGTCAGTTGTTAATCATCACTTTGAAGAGGGAACTATAGACAAAAAATTGAAAAATTATCTCATTAAAACCGACCCTATAACACCAATCTTTTATGTACTTCCAAAGATACATAAAAATCTGCATAAACCACCGGGACGTCCCATAGTCTGATCAACTGACTCCATTCTCTCACCTCTAGCCATTACACTAGAAAGAATTTTGACACCACTCACCAAACAAACAAAATCCTTCCTGCTTGATACCAATGAATTTTTGGGACTAATTAAATCCTTGGGCCCACTATCTACATCTACTATACTCGACACCTGGGATGTATGTAGTCTTTACACATCCATTACACATACCAAGGGGATGGAAGCCACAGATCGACTACTGACAGAGGCCAAGGTTGAACCCAAAGTAAGGCGGTTCTGTGCAGACATTTTGAGTTTAGTCCTCAGGGAGAATTTCTTTCTTTTTCAAGACACGTTTTATGTCCAGCGACAAGGGACCGCTATGGGCTCTAACGTAGTGCCTCCTTATGCAGTAGCCTACATGGCGGCCTTTGAGGAAGATTTCATATTTAATCATTCCCTTTTTCAACAACATTCTAGGATATGGCGGAGGTTCATAGATGATATTTTTTGCATATGGGAAGGCCCCCTTGAATCACTCCTTCTCTTTGATTCTCACATTAATAATATATGGCCGGAACTTAAATTCACCTTACAATACAGTGTCGACAA
Source organism: Ranitomeya imitator (assembly GCF_032444005.1). Lineage (NCBI taxonomy): Eukaryota > Metazoa > Chordata > Amphibia > Anura > Dendrobatidae > Ranitomeya > Ranitomeya imitator. Next base: position 500,489,195 of record NC_091286.1, read on the forward strand.
CATCAGTTTCCTTGACACTAGAGTTTGTAAAAACACGGATGGCAGGCTTTCCATTGACCTACATACCAAACCTACCGACAGAAACAGTCTTCTTCAGTACACTAGCTTTCATCCTACGGCAATAAAAAAATCTATCCCAATATCTCAATTTCAGAGGGTTAAAAGGATAGTTACTGATAATGACATTAGAAACCAAAGACTGAACGAAATGGAGGAGAAATTCTCCAATAGGGGTTATCCCAAGAGCCTTTTAGCACAAGCCAAACACTCATCCCCTAAGCCCAAAAATTCGGTCCCACGAATTCCATTCGTGAATACATACCATCCATTCTCAAGACGGGTTCAGGCCTCAATCCACCGTCATTGGAACATCCTAAGCAAGAGCTATCCTAGAGTTCCAGAATTTCAGCAACCTTTCCTGTCTTGTTACCGGCGCCCAACCAACATTAAGGACAAGTTGGTGAGGGCTGATGTAGGTTCCGACGTTCGAGTACCTAGACAGACTTTTCTACGCACTCAAAAACAGGGAACTTTTCCCTGCTTAAACTGTCTGCAGTGTAATAATGTCCAGAAGGGAGACAAGGTCTTCCACCCGCACACTGGAAAAGGCATTCCTATACGTGGCTTCTTCACTTGTGATTCCTCGTATGTAATCTACATCATTAAGTGCCCCTGCGGCCTGGCATACGTTGGAGAAACTACTCAAGCCATACGTGATCGTGTATCACAACATAAGTCGAACATACGGTGTAACAGGGACCATCTTCCCCTCCCACACCATTTCCGTACTACGGGCCATAGCGTTGCCCAACTACGCTATCAGGTATTGGAACATGTCGACCAAGGGAGAAGGGGACAGAGCAGGACAAGGCTGTTCAAGAAACGTGAGGCCTATTGGATTTTCACTTTACAGACTTTAGAACCGAAAGGCCTTAATAGAGATTTTGATACATCTAGTTTCCTCTAAGCTGTACCCTTGTATTATGCTTGAACATGTGGTTGACATTTGCTCAATAAGATATGTCAGTATTAATCCTGTTTTCTTTATCTTTTTAGAATCGCTAAAACCTCTTCCCTCTTTATGCTTCCCTCGTGGCACCCTGCACTCTTCACGGTATAGTATATAGTATATAGGATGCCACTCAGTACACTATTACTGAAGGTTTCTACCCTCAACCTCCCGCTCACAGCTTCATAGCACGCTCATATAGCTCCTTCTTTCTTTATATTGCGCTCCAGCGCGCTACACAGACAGCAGACACTTATATAACTCTCCTGCGTCTCATTTTTAGAGCATATTACAACGCTCCAGCGTTTCGCTTTATAGCACTATCTAACGTCACATTTTAGAGCAAATTACAATGCTAGAGCGTCCCGTTTTTTCTGTGATGACGTGTGGCACCATGTGACCCGTCAGACTGCACTTAAACCCGGAAGTAATACCCAGGCATTCAGTGCGTCCCTCTCTGGCGATCCGGTGCCACGCATATCTGAGCTCCTCACCCTGGTAAGTCGGGCTGGTCCCCACATGCAGCGTCCTTAGATAGCGGTCTGATTAGACACGGTGGTCAGGCATTTATCTTATTGTGTGCTTCCTTATCACGCAGATTATGGGCCACAGACTCCATTAGCGACTTAGTTCGCCTAGAGCCCTTTCGTTTTCTCATTTATTGGTAAGCCCCCTGTCAACCCTTTCTTAAGGACATTTATCCCACATGCTGCATTATTTTCACAACCACTCACATTCTCCCTCTGGTAATTTTTTACTTTTTACAGCATTACTCCACAGTTTCGCGTAAGAAGGTGATTTTTCCTTCCACACGTTGTAACCAGCTTAACCAGGTGATTCATTTTTCATTTTACACTTCATTTTTTATTTATTTTTATTCATTTTTTACCATTCATCATGGCTCTTCATCCTCACTACACACTTTAATCCACAGCTTCAATCTTACCTCATACCATTTAGCACCACTACCAGGTACTCTTGTTCTATTTTCCATATATAGGTTAAGTCTGTGTTTAGATTTCAACACCCTATATGCTTTATCTCCCTAGGCACGTTATACCATGCACTAAGTTTATCAGGCTATAAAGATGAATAAATATCGTCACTTCATTTCTGATCCACGTGGGAGCTCTACCCCTCACCTATGAACATATATCCTTTTCTCATAGGGGCTCTTTATAGCATAGTATACTATATCCAATTTTTCTGAGTCAGATCTCCATTAAATGTTTAGTCCTTGGAGTTAATCGTAGGCTGCGGTAGCATCCGCTTAATTATCGTATATTTTGTATATACTTGGTTTTGAAATTTGTTTGATATTTTTCTGCCCTTGTTTTATTATTTTTTTTGTTGCTTTCTTTTGTAGACATATCTTTTGTTAATTTTTGCACTTAATATGTGATATTGTGTAACCAGACAGAAACTAAAATATTGTTCTATATGCCTTTGTTGGTATTTTGCATCAGATAAATTGGAAATTGTTCTGAAGAAGGTCCGGTGGGACCGAAAACGTTTAACTGTCGAAACTGTATCTGGGACTTGCAATAAAGCTGATTAACTTCACCTTACTACCGTTTTGAGTGCCAAGTTTATTGTATACATTGACTGACGGGTTGGAGACCCTACTTGAGCACCATCTCTCACCAACTAGCAGAGTGCCGTGTTTTGTTTATTATCAAAACCATGCAAGAGCGCAAGAAAATCCTCAGCGAACTTGGGGTATGTTTCAAGTACTGCGCTTCATCAGAACACATGGCCAAGGACTGTAAATCTGCCATTAAGTGTGAAGAGTGTCACAGTGACAGACACCCAACAGCTTTGCACCCAGCCTCAGTCACCGGCGATCCAGCAGTTGCAGTTACCTCTGGTCCCGCTACAAACCATGGCTGCGAGCCACAGAATCTCGCCAAGTCCACCACAGCTGTTTCCTGCTCATGCTCAGAGGTATGTGGGGAGAATCAAAGTGCTAAATGCTGTGCCAGAATATGCCTAATCAGAGTCTATCCAGAAGGGCAACCAGAGAAGGCTGTAAAAATGTATGCCATCATTGATGATCAGAGCAATCGATCCCTAGCTGGACCTAAGTTCTTTGAAGCCTTTAGAATTATGGGACCAGCAACGCCCTACACTCTGAATACTTGCTCGGGGCGCATAGAGACTAGCGGCAGAAGAGCACAAGGTTTCATCGCTTCTCTTGTCAATGGAGACGTAGAAATACCCCTACCTACGCTAATCGAATGCGATCAAATAGCCAACCAAAGGGACGAGATCCCTACCCGGAAGCTGCTTTCCACCAACCACAATTAAGGCACCTAGCCAGCGTTATCCCAACTTTGGACACAGATGCTGAAATCCTACTTCTGCTCGGCAGAGACAATTTGAGGATACATAAGGTCCGCCAACAGTGTAGTGGTCCTGACTACGCCCCATACGCCCAGAGACTTGACTTGGGGTGGGTAGTCATAGGAAACGTATGATTGGACCGAACAGGAGTCCATTCCTTTAAGACCTACGTATGCTGAGATGGGCGCACTACTTTCTGCAAACCATGTACTCATCACTATGAGGTGAAGGAAAAGCTTCCAGATCCTGTACAGCTGCCTGATGTTATTCCTTCTCCCTATGCAGACGACTTGGGAAAATCGGTGTTTCGTACCACTAAGGATGACAACAAAGTAGCCCCATCAATGGAAGACAAGGAATTCATCAGGATAATGGACAATGAGTCCCTTAAGGATGAGACCAATCACTGGGTTTTTCCCTTACCCTTCCAAGCTACCAGGGTAAGGCTCCCGAACAATCGTGAACAAGCCTTGTCCAGATTCAACTCTCTCCAGCAATAAACCGGAGATGAAAGAACACATCGTCACCTTTATGGGCAAAATATTCCATAACAACCATGTGGAGCCAGCGCCTCCCTTAAAGGAAAACGAGGAGTGCTGGTACCTACCCTCATTTGGAGTCTATCACCCGAAGAAACCTAACCAAATTAGAGTTGTCTTTGATTCAAGTGCCAAACATCAAGGCGTATCTCTCACTGATGTCCTCCTCACAGGTCCTAATCTGACAAACAACCTAGTAGGAGTGTTGATGAGGTTCAGGAAAGAGCCCATTGCCATCACCGCTGACATTGAACAGATGTTCCACTGTTTCATAGTCAGAGAGGACCACAGGAATTTCCTCAGGTTCCTGTGGTACAAGGACAATGACCCCAGCAAAGAGATGGTGGAGTATCGCATGCGGGTGCATGTATTTGGGAACAGCCCTTCACCCGCAGTGGCAACATATGGCCTGCGGAAAACCGCACAAGAAGGAGAGTCAGAGTATGGAACAGACACCAGAGACTTTGTAGAGAAAGACTTCTACGTAGATGATGGACTAAAGTCTCTACCCACAGAAGAAGCGGCAATCGACCTACTTAAAAGGACCCAAACATATGCTGTACCGAGCTAAGCTTAGACTGCACAAAATTGCTTCAAACAGCCCGGCTGTCATGAGAGCCTTTGAGTCAAGTGACCACGCACCGGGATTCAAGGACATAGACCTGGGACCAGACCGTCCGCCTGTGCAGAGAAGCTTATGCCTGAGGTGGAACCTGTCAGCCGACACCTTCAAAATCAACTGTGCAGACAAACCATTCACTAAACGTGGTGTCCTGTCAGTGGTAAATAGCCTGTATGACCCACTGGGATTCGTGGCACCAATTACCATACAAGGTAAATCCCTTCTGAGACAGCTTTCCAAAACCGTCATGGACTGGGATACCCCACTACCTCCTGATAAGGAACCAAAATGGGAAACCTGGAAGCAGTCTTTGTGTGCTTTGGATGAAATCCATATACCGAGATGCTACGCTGGAATCTCACTTGCTGCTAGCACTAGGACGGAACTCCATGTGTTCTCGGATGCATCCACGGAGGCCATTGCAGCTGTTGCCTACCTGAAGGTGACGGGATCTGACAATCAAGATCAAGTTGGTTTCGTTTTCAGCAAGGCTAAGTTGGCTCCCAAGCCTGACCATACTATTCCCAGGCTGGAACTCTGTGGGGCTGTGCTTGCAGTAGAACTCGCAGACTTTATTCAGCATGAGCTGGACACTCACATAGATGATGTACAATACTACAGTGACAGTAAAGTTGTCTTAGGTTACATCTACAACCAAACAAGGCGCTTCTACGTGTACATCAGTAACTGCATTGAGAGAATAAGAAGGTCTTCCAAACCTGAACAGTTGCACTATATCCCATCTGAACTTAATCCAGCCGACCATGCCACTAGACCTATGTCTATAAATTCCTTTGCTAACTCTTCTTGGCTTTCAAGTCCAAAGTTTCTGCTGGAACAGAAGGGAAGTGAATGTGTCCAGGAAGTCTTCAGCATCCAGGATCCGGACGATGATCCAGAAGTCCGCTCCGAGGTCAGTGCTCTGGCCACGAACGCTAAACCAACCTCCACCCTCGGTTGTCAGCGATTCGAACGCTTCTCCAATTGGATGAAACTCGTCAAGACTATCGCAAGGTTAGTCCACATTGCGAGATCTTATCACAAGCCACATGGAGACAAAGACTGTCATGGATGGCACGTCTGCCAAAAACTACTCTCCATCGAGGACATTCCAGGAGGATAAACCATGAACAGAACACTGCACATGTACTTTGTCCATTGGATTACAGTGGGTCAGAGATAGTTTGGCCTAGTGCGGCTTCTCTGATCTTAAGATGGGTTTTCCTTTGGATTATCTCAGGAACTGACTTAATGTCTTATCTTGTTTAAAGTTGTTATTGCATTGCATGCATGTTTGGTTTCATTTTTCTAGGTTGTTGGACATTATTTCACGGACATTAATATAGTGAAATCCCTTACGGAATTTCAGACAGGGAGTGTGCTGTTCCATGTATATTCCTCAGTTTCCATGTATGTTTATATTTTACTCTGTATTTAACTCTGCTGCCACCCAATGGCCTTTTTCCGTATGGCAGTTTGTTATTCATTATTTCTTGTGGGCATGTCTTACTTCCGGTTCAGGGGTAAAATCTTCTCTTCCTCTGGCAGCCATTTCCAGTTTACTTTCTGTTGTGAGAAGACACACTTTAACCGGCTTAGGAAGGCATCAGTCTTTCGACCACTCTCTCTTGCTGCTCTTTGTTGCTCACACTTGCAGTCATACTTTGTGCTACATCTTACTGTACCCTGTCTACCCTGCATTTCTGGAGAAAATACTGTATTACCAGTTATATGCTGTATGTCCAGATCTACAAAATAAACAAGTCTGGATTACACAATCCCTGGAGTGCATCATCTCTTCGGACGCTGAGCAGCATCGGTCCTGTCTGCCTCACGTGGAGGAAAATACGGAAGGTATGTTTCTCTCTCACAATGCTTATTAATCAACTACACCTCCATTCGCCTCATGTGGGGACAGAACATGTACAAAGACCTTTCTAATGATCTTTTTACTCATAAACCTGAGACAGGAACAAAGGGCATCCTCTACATCTGAAGGAAAGAAGGTTTAAGCATAATCACAGACGCGGATTCTTTACTGTAAGAGCAGTCAGACTATGGAACTCTCTGCCATGTCATGTTGTAATGAGTGATTCCCTACTTAAATTTAAGAGGGGACTGGATACCTTTCTTGAAAAGTATAATGTTACAGGTTATACAGTATATACTAGATTCCTTGATAGGGCATTGATCTAGGGAACTAGTCTGATTGCTGTATGTGGAGTTGGGAAGGAATTTTTTTCCCCCAATGTGGAGCTTACTCTTTGCGACATGGGTTTTTTTTTGCCTTCCTCTGGATCAACATGTTAGGGAATGTGTTAGGGCTAGCGGAACGCATCAAATAATAAGAAAGATAGAATAAGGTGCGTTTGCAGCCCGGGTTCCACCGTGCAGAGATGGAACCTGCTGCCAAGTAATGACGGACTATATGGCGGTACAATGTGAATACACACACGGGTAAACTTCACCCTGTGTGAAGGAAGCGAATCCTGTTAAGTCACAGGGTCACAGTACCGCACACAAGAGCGCAAGCAAAGAGTCACCGAGCTCAGTCCCAAGACTTGGGATCCGAGTCCGTCTAGACTTCTTGCGCTCGACACCGCTAATGGGGTGTCAGCATAACAAAAATAATAATTAAAGCTGCACGAGATTGCGAACTGTGCCGTACTGGCGGACGCCACTAACCACCCAGACTTAGGCTAAAGAAGTGCTCTAATGGCGTGTGGCACCATACTGGTGGTCACAGCAGTAGACGCTGTTTCGTGTGTTAACGCTGTGAGTTCAGCCGGGCGCTAGATTGCAGCCATACACCTTACGCAAACAGTCATACTCAAGGGATGGGTTTTTTAAGGTACGACTTGCACTCATCAACACACACACGATTACAATTGTATACTAGTGCATGGCCGTGCGGTCATGCGAACCTTATATAGCTGCAGCATGTACATGACCTTCCCAGAAGGACCAATGGGAGGCTGCCACAGAAGTTGAGCACCTTCAGGACCTTCCTGGAGGACCAATGGGATCTGCTGCAGCATCTGAGCATGTGACCCTCGATCTCCAACGGGCATGCTCAGAAGGGAAAAAGCAGGACTTAGTCCCGAAAGCGTCTGCTCGCCGCTGCCCAGCACTGGCTTCAATGGCAGAAGCTGGAAAAGCAGCAGTAACCCTATGCACAGAGTGAGACTGAGCAAGACGCTGGGACCGAAGTCTCCGCTGAGCAGACTCCACTGCGGCTGGAGAAGAATGGGAGACTGCAGCAGAGATGGTTCGAGATTCCCCCTGTGCAGAGGCGGGAACTCGACATCTAACAGCGTGTTAGGTTAGGATATGGGTTAATCTAGATGGACTTAAAGTCTTCCTTCAGCCTTAATAACTATGATATTATGTATGTTATTACTACTAGAGGCACCCGGTTGTTTTCTTCTTCAGCTTTATAATGTAGCAGGTGATTCCTTGATATTCTACTTGCTCTTGTAGTTTGGTTTTGAATAGTTCTTGGATGGTAGCCCTGATTCAAAAAGGTCTTTCTGAGGCTACCAAGGTGTTCATCCCTATCCATGGGGTTGGAACATATACGATTGTATCTGATGGCTTGGCTGTAGACAATAGAGTTTTTTATGTGTTTTGGATTGAAACTGTCCCATTTAAGGTGTGCTGTGCGGTTGATTGGCTTCTGATACAGGGATGTTTCTATTTTATTGTTCTGCAGCTTAATAATGATGTCCAAAAAGTTAATTTCAGTGCTTGAGTGTTAAGTTAATGGTAGGATGGAATTGATTTCAGAATTTGTCTATACCTGATGAAGGGACCAGCGTAGTCTCGAAAGCTTGCAATTTGTTACCATCTTTTAAGTTAGCCATTAAAAGGTATCAACCACTGAGGACTCTCAATTCTAAATATTTTTCTATCCACTGGCTAACACGGTACCAAGATATATATCTTTCCTGTATCAAAATGGAGGATACCAGAATGTGCCACATCTTTATTGAACTAAAGCCACTTGTGAAGAAACATGCACAAATGGACAGCAACATTTTTTCCTATCTACATGCAAAAAGGAGAATCTACCGTATATACTCGAGTATAAGCCGACCCGAGTATAAGCCGACCCCCCTAATTTTGCCACAAAAAACTGGGAAAACTTATTGACTCGAGTATAAACCTAGGGTGGAAAATACAGCAGCTACCGGTGAATTTCAAAAATAAAAATAGATGCTCCATAGCGTTCATTATGGCCCCATAGCTGTGCCATATAGTGCTCTGCACCGTTCATTCTTGCCCCATAGCTGTGCCATATAGTGCTCTGCACCGTTCATTCTTGCCCCATAACTGTGCCATATAGTGCTCTGCACCGTTCATTCTTGCCCCATAGCTGTGCCATATAGTGCTCTGCACCGTTCATTCTTGCCCCATAACTGTGCCATATAGTGCTCTGCACCGTTCATTATTGCCCCATAACTGTGCCATATAGTGCTCTGCACCGTTCATTCTTGCCCCATAACTGTGCCATATAGTGCTCTGCACCGTTCATTCTTGCCCCATAACTGTGCCATATAGTGCTCTGCACCGTTCATTTTTGTCCCATAGCTATGCCATATAGTGCTCTGCACCGTTCATTCTTGCCCCATAGCTGTGCCATATAGTGCTCTGCACCGTTCATTCTTGCCCCATAGCTGTGCCATATAGTGCTCTGCACCGTTCATTCTTGCCCCATAGCTGTGCCATAGAGTGCTCTGCACCGTTCATTCTTGTCCCATAGCTGTGCCATATAGTGCTCTGCACCGTTCATTCTTGCCCCATAACTGTGCCATATAGTGCTCTGCACCATTCATTATTGCCCCATAGCTGTGCCATATAGTGCTCTGCACCGTTCATTTTTGCCCCATAGATGCTCCGTATAAAGCTGTGCCATTGCTGCTGCTGCAATAATAAAAAAAAAATGCCATACTCACCTCTCTTGCTTGCAGCTCCTCAGCGTCCCGTCCTGGCGTCTCTCCGCACTGACTGATCAGGCAGAGGGCGGCGCGCACACTATATGCGTCATCGCGCCCTCTGACCTGAACAGTCAGAGCAAGAGGACGCGAAGACAGAGCGGCGCCCGGCGTGTGGAACGCGGACAGGTGAATATAAAATACTCACCTAGTCCCGGCGCTCCTGACGTTTCCCCTGCCTGTCACACGGTCTCCGGGTGCCGCAGCTCTTCCTGTCAGCGGTCACTGGCACCGCTCAGAGGAATGAATATGTGGCTCCACCCCTATGGGAGTGGAGTCCATATTCATTTCTCTAATGAGCGGTCCCACGTGACCGCTGAACAGAGCTGCGACACCCGGAGACCGTGTGACAGGCAGACGCAGCGTCAGGAGCGCCGGGACTAGGTGAGTATGCCTCAGCGCCCTCTCCCCCTCACCCGCCGACCCTGCCTCCCACCGTGACTCGAGTATAAGCCGAGAGGGGCACTTTCAGCCCAAAAATTTGGGCTGAAAATCTCGGCTTATACTCGAGTATATACGGTAATTCCCAAATGACTCTGGATTACAAACCCAATTCTTCATACCTGCAATACCCATTATGCACAAAACCTTTGTCACAGGACTTCTGAGAGATTAAGGAATCATCTTTTGCATGTCTACCACAGCATAAAGAGTAAAGTCCAAGGTCAATTTGAAACTCTGAGGAAGACACTTACAGAAGACACAGAGCAAAAATTACAACAATATTACAACAAACTACGGACCCATCTAATTCATAACAAGGAAAAGAAACTGCACAGATTGCACCTCAATTCAGGACTCTATACAAACAGATACAAAACAAAGCCAAAACCTGACAACTTGGACAACCACTCCATTCCAGACACAAAGCATCTAACTGTGTCATCAATCTCTCAGATTATAATCCCAACAAAGTGGAGCTTGCCGTGCTTTCCAGAGGACTCTCATTTTGTCCTACTAAGGCCCTGGATAAAACTGAACTCTGCAGTGATATGGAACATTATTTCAGGAGACTGCGTCTGAGGGAATATTTCAATGATACAGAATATTCAGAAAACACTCCGACTGAAGGAAAAGAGATCCTAACAACCAAGAAGAGGTCAGACTGGACACCTCCACCTGGACGCAACCCTTATTTGGATAAATATATAGACTCCTTCAGACATTTGATAAAATCCACCATCATAGATAATAACAGGAGACAAGCATCCAACATCAGTGCCCAGGAGAGAAAGGCCATACAGTCTTTGAAAACCAACAAAGAAATCATCATTAAACCTGCTGACAAGGGTGGTGCAATAGTCATGGTGAACACATCAGACTATATGAGGGAAGCAAACAGACAACTTATAGACACATGCTTCTACAAAACATTGGAGTCGGATCCTACACAGGACTATTACAAGTAACTAAACAAGTTAGTATATTGTCTGCCCGACAAAGCCCAAAGAGCAGATGACCTAATACCAGAAAGTCCAAGGATAGGGACATTCTACATGCTTCCCAAAATCCACAAATCTGGAAATCCAGGAAGACCATTTATTTCATGTGTGCGCACCCTTACTGAGCAGGTATCTGGATGGGTAGAGGGTATTCTTAAACCACTGGTAAAGGATACACCCAGCTTCATTCAGGACACAACTGACCTATTGAATATCTATCAGCAATAGGTCCTCTACCAGAAGGAACCATCCTGGCCACCATGGATGTGGAATCTTTGTACTCTAATATCACACACCAGGATGGATTAAATGCCTGCAAGCTCTTCCTGGAAAACACAGGGACTGATGCTGATTCTGTAGTGAAACTTATACAATTAAGCTTCACTAGCATAGAGACTGCAATTTTTAAATTTCAGGTCCTTGCTTTCATATTCATAGGGTTTCTTTATCTTTTGGGAGTGCCCCTTACATATTTCGACCTGAAATAGGTATTTATAGTATGGATCAGGTAGTCATATAGTATCTCACATGGGAAGCTTCCATTTTGCCTGCAGCTATATGTTAACGACTACATTTATGGAGTACATTTTTCAAACTTCAAGTTGTTTCTTAAGCTGTAACCACTAGGGTTGAGCGAAACGGGTCGAAATTTTTCAAAAGTCGCCGACTTTTGGCAAGGTCGGGTTTCATGAAACCCGACCCCACCCCAGTGTGGGGTCGGCCATGCAGTCGGCGATCTTTTGAATATGGAATCGGAATTCCGATACCGATTCCCGATATGTTTAAGATATCGGGAATTGGTATCGGAATTCAGATTAAAGTGTAAAATAAAGAATTAAAATAAAAAATATCGCAATACTTACCCTCTGACGCGCCCTGGTAGTAACCGGCAGCCTTCCTCCTTCGAATCCGCGCTTCAAGGACCTTGCCGTGACGTCGCGGTGACGTCGCGGCTTGTGATTGGTCGCGCGGCCGCCCATGTGACCGCTCGCGCGACCAATCACAAGCCGCAACGTCACCGCGACGTCACGGAAGGTCCTGGAAGGGCTGAGTCTTAGGAAGGAAGGCTGTCGGAAGGAAGCAGGGCGCTTCCGAGGGTGAGTATATACCTAATAGGAATATACTCACCCTCGGAAGCGCCCTGCTTCCTTCCGACAGCCTTCCTTCCTAAGAATCAGCCCTTCCAGGACCTTCCGTGACGTCGCGGTGACGTCGCGGCTTGTGATTGGTCGCGCGAGCGGTCACATGGGCGGCCGCGCGACCAATCACAAGCCGCGACGTCACCGCGACGTCACGGCAAGGTCCTTGAAGCGCGGATTCGAAGGAGGAAGGCTGCCGGTTACTACCAGGGCGCGTCAGAGGGTAAGTATTGCGATATTTTTTATTTTAATTCTTTATTTTACACTTTAATATGGATCGCAGGGCCTGAAGGAGAGTTTCCGCTCCTTCAGACCCTGGGAACCATGGAAACCCAATGCATTGCATTGGGTTTCGGGTTTCGGCCGACCCCGACCCCGATTTTTTTATAGGATCGGCCGATTTCACTCGACCCGACTTTTGAAAAAGTCGGGTTTCGTGAAATCCGACCCGATCCTATAAAGGTAAGGGTCGCTCAACCCTAGTAACCACAATCTGAAGTATGATTAACTTTCCACTATCCTTCACATTGAAGATACGTGAAGCATCTCACTGTTGCCAAATTACATGACTTAATATTTTGCAGATGTTCACACACCCTACTCCTATACTAGAACTTTGTCTTCCTTACATATTTGTCTTGGCGTCAACATATCGGCAGAACATTAAGGCCACCAATGAATTTACATTCAATTGTACATTTTCTTTGGAAAAGCATATCATACATTTTTGGAGAATTGTGTTAGCTAAATATTTGTACTCATAACTGTGTATACTATACTAAGGGAGCATAGTATTCAGGTTATGGGACAGCCATTGCGGTGTGAGCATTGCCTTACAAAGTTATGGCATGTTAGGATTGTAGATTGAGCTCAATGTGTTTTCTTGTATTGTGGTATATGCACAAGAATTTCCCATTAAAAAGTAACATTTAATATTATCGTTAAAAGTTATCTCAAAATAGAAAATATCAAGACAAAACATTAAACTCCAGTGGGGGAAGTGCACTCTGAAAAGGCTAGTAGTTGTAAAATGGATAGTCAAAATAGTTGTTAGTCTAAAGGCCCCTTCACATTTAGCGACGCTGCAGCGATACCGACAACGATCCGAATCGCTGCAGCGTCGCTGTTTGGTCGCTGGAGAGCTGTCACACAGACCGCTCTCCAGCGACCAACGATGCCGGTAACCAGGGTAAACATCGGGTAACTAAGCGCAGGGCCGCGCTTAGTAACCCGATGTTTACCCTGGTTACCATGCTAAAAGTAAAAAAAAACAAACAGTACATACTTACCTACAGCTGTCTGTCCTCCAGCGCTGCGCTCTGCTTCTCTGCTCTCCTCCTGTACTGTCTGTGAGCCGGAAAGCAGAGCGGTGACGTCACCGCTCTGCTTTCCGGCTCACAGCCAGTACAGGAGGAGAGCAGAGCGCAGCGCTGGAGGACAGACAGCGGTAGGTAAGTATGTACTGTTTGTTTTTTTTTACTTTTAGCATGGTAACCAGGGTTAACATCGGGTTACTAAGCGCGGCCCTGCGCTTAGTTACCCGATGTTTACCCTGGTTACCAGTGAAGACATCGCTGGATCGGTGTCACACACGCCGATCCAGCGATGTCTCCAGGGAGTCCAGCGACGAAATAAAGTTCTGGACTTTATTCAGCGACCAACGATCTCCCAGCAGGGGCCTGATCGTTGGTCGCTGTCACACATAACGATTTCATTAACGATATCGTTGCTACGTCACAAATAGCAACGATATCGTTAACAATATCGTTATGTGTGAAGGTACCTTAAGTTGCCCTTACTTGTTCCCTAGCAGGTGTCCCTTCCTAGCTGCAGAGGTTGGCACCCTATCTTGGACGCAAAGTGGCGCCCTCGATAACTGACGGCTATCCCTGATAAGCCCTGTTAAAAACTATTCTAATAAAAATTTGGTCGGTAATCAAAAAGAATCACCATAACTGCCCATGTGGCCCAGAGATCAACCAGAGTAAGATAGGCCTCAAAAACAATCATTGACTATAGATAATTAAAATCTATTCATATTCAAGTACAATATGCATTGTTCCAAATAAAAAAAAGTCACAATAACACCACATCATGGACCTAATCCCAAAAGTGCAAGCATCTGTCAGACAAAATACTCTCTAAACTTGAAGGCCACACCAGTTGGTAAATAATAATGAGAAAGATGAGAATACCAGCCCTCAGCTGTTTGCTTTAGCTTGGCTGGTTGTAAAAAATGGGGGGACTCCAAGCCGTTTTTCTTTTAATTATTTAAATAATGAAACAAAAACAATGGTGTGGGACTCTTCTATTCTTGATAACCAGCCATGATAAAATTGACAGCTGTTGGCTGCAGCCCATAGCTGTTGGTTTTGCCTGTGATGGTTATCAAAAATAGAAGAGACCACATGTCTTTTTATTATTATTTATTTATAGCACAGGCACCGACTGATGAATACTCTCATCAGCTTTGCCTGTTATCGCTGCTATCAGTGACAGTAGGCGTATGCTGATGAGAGTACTACTTTCATCTGCCAATGCCTGTGACTGGCGGTAACCTTTTTACCACCAGTTACAGTTGCTGGCTCACATGCTGTCATTTGACTGCGTGGGCACTGCAGAGCTCAGACCAGCGGTAACGATCTTACCACAAATCAAAGCCCATGTGTGCTACGCAGTCACGCAGATGACAGCGTGGCACACAACAGATGTTTGGGCCCTCCATTCAACTAAATGGGGTACCTGCTGGACCCGAACATCCATGGGTTTGCCCATCACTAGTTCTGACATTTCTTGTATTATGTGCTGAAAGTCTTCTGTATTAAGTATCCTGCTGATAGACATCCTGTTAGACCTTGCCTAATATATTGCAGACCTAGGAGAACCTCCATCTAATCCATGTAACCGCTTAGATGCACTACTGTATTGACAGTGCCATTTAAAGAAGGTAACAGCTGGAATTAGAGCTATCTATGATCACATCAACTGGAGCCTGTCTCTATCTATCAGCTGGGTACAATGCAATATCTGCAAGATCTGTGTGATGCATATATCCATCACAGAACACAAACTAGCCCTCCCCCGTTCAGGAAAATTAGTCATAGTGCAGAAGTGGTACATAATTAGTATGACAAAATGTAACTGAACTCTAAAAAGGACTTGTCAACTTTCCTGATTTAATTAACACTAGCATTTCCATATGGTAACAACACTGGATCATCTTTTCTTAGTATTATGTGCTGTCTTGTTGTTCTGAAATTCTCCCTGGAAATGTATCAATCATTTGACAATTAGGTTTACTATTCTTTGTAAATGAATAGGGATTGAACAGTGTCAGATTGTGAAGGGGAATGCCTCACCTACAAGGAAAATAGTAACACTGATTTGTCAATTTAGTCTTACATTCCCAGGAGGATTAACAGAGGGAAAACATAATGCATACATCTACAATTAGGTCCAGAAATATTTAGACAGTGACATAAGTTTTAGCATTTCAGCTTTTTACCAAAACATATTGAAGATACAGTCATGAAATCAATATAGGCTTAAAGTGCAGACTCTCCGGTTTAATTTGAGGGCATCCACATCCTAACTGGAGTAAGGGTTTAGGAATTGCAGCTCTTTAATATGTAGCTGCCTCTTTTTAAAGGAACCAAAAACAATTGGACAAATATCTAAAAATCTCATTATTGGGCTGAATGGGCTATTCCCTTGTTAAGCCATAATCAATTAAGCAGGTAAAAGGTCTGGAGCTGATTCTAGTTGTGGCATTTGTAGGTTGTTGCTGTGAAGCCACAACATAAAGTCAAAGGAGCCCTCAATGGAAGTGAAACAGACCACCATTAGGCTGTAAAAAGAAGAAATCAATCAGAGAGATAGCAGAAATGTTAGGAATGGCTAAATTAACAGTTTGATACATTGATCATGGTTGATCGCAGAATCCTTTCCATGGTGACAAACTACACCCTTTGTAAAATATGGTGGAGGCAGTTTGACGGCATGGGCATGCATGGCATCCAATGGCACTGGGTCACTAGTGTTTATTGATGATGTGACTGAAGACAGAAGCAGTCAGATGAATTCTGAAGTGTACAGGGTGATACTTTCTGCCCAGATTCAACTAAATGGAGCAAGGCTGATTGTATGGCACTTCTTGGCAATGTATCACAACTGAAGAAACCCAGCGCTTGATGACGTCCCTGGCTTCCAGATTTCAGGCAGTCTTTGCCTACAAAAATTGATCTACAAAGTATTAAAAATTAACATTTTGTTTATGGTAAACTTAAGTTGTCCAATTACTTTTGAGCCCCTGAAATGAGGAGGCTTTGAAAAAAAAATGGTTACATTTCCTAAACGTTTCACAGGTATTTTTGTTCAACCGCTTAAAGTAAGCCTGAAAGTCTACACTTCACTTGCATTTCAAAGCTATCCTGGTAAATAAAAAATAATGGCATAAAGAGCCCAAATCATGGAGGTTCGGTCACTAGCCAAATATATCTGGACCTAACTGTATATTATTATTTCATGGAGAATTCAAGTATTTGCTAAAACAGACATTTTCTGCAAGCTGAGAGGTCTTCTTCATGTACAAACTATTAATAATATTATTCACCATCTTTTTACCGTCACATTATTACTGGGGTAGACACCTAAATGGACCGAGATAAAGGAAGGGGAACTTGGTGGTAAATTCGGACTGTAGTTATAGATCGTATGCTTAGAGAATGCTTACTTGATACAGTTTGAAAAATACTGTGGTTTCTTCACATCCATTTCCATTATGTAAAGCAGAATGTTTTCCAGAGGGAAGGTTTAACAGATAGATCTTCACTTTGCTTCTTGCCAGGAGGCAGCTGGCTACAGCAGAAGTCTACTTGGCTTGCAAGAAATAACAGACATGCTAAGCCACACTTTCTCGCACACACTTGCACAACATTTTGATCCTGACAAATGGGCATTACATTATTAGAAATAGTCCCATGTCTGCGGCATGACACTCGCACATTGTATTCTAATCTATTCTGTTGGGAAATTTTATGTGGAAACACTTTCGGAGCACATTCAATCAGTTTAGGGCATGACACTAGACATATTGTACAGACACAGTGGATGGCATTGTGTAGAGAAAAGGGCAAACACATCCAAGAGGAGATCAAACATCGTAGAGTTTTCATGGAATCAATGACAGTATTGAAGTCACCGGAGATAATAATAAATCCTTTTACGTCTCTAAACTGAATTAACCTTACCTGGTCCTCGCTCAGCTCCATGTGCAGCTTTGTTTTCCTAGTGTACATGCTGGAGAGTAGCACTCCTCTGGGAAGGAAAAATAATACTGGATTCTCTCGTCTTTATATTGGGAATGTCACACTAAGTTTCTTCTCACTTCTAGTTTGGGGTACATAATGTGATGAATCGTTAAATTGAACTTTTAACCCCTTCACGCCACATGTTGTTTTTATTGGTTATGTTATTTTATCATGTGATATACTGAGAAATGGTCTAAAAAAAATTTGTGGGGTGTCAGTACCATTGCGGCATTTGTAAAGTTCCTTATCCTGTTTTAATGCTTTTTTTTTTATTAAACATTTTGGTATGTATAAAACTTCTTTATTTTTTTTTATTAGAGAAGTAGACCCGAAAAACAGCAATCCTGGCATTTTTATTTTTTATGGAGTTTATAGTGCAGAACAAAAATCACATTCTATTAGTTGTAGTAATACCAAATATATGGTTTTTGCTATTATTAATTTTTAGTTTGACTGAAGTTTATACATTAAAAAAAAACAAAAAACTTTTTACAGTTCCTTTTCACATTTTTTTCAGTTCCATTTATTTCTGCAATTGCTTGATCACTAGTACAGTAGCCTGCTATACTTTTGTGCACAAAGATGGCAGACACCCCTAATGAAGGTCCACCCAGCATTCACCATCTATCCTTCAAGGATGTTGCAGGGTGAAGTATGATGAGGTTGCATATACAGTTAGGGCCAGAAATATTTGGACAGTGACACAATTTTCCCGAGTTGGGCTCTGCATGCCACCACATTGGATTTGAAATGAAACCTCTACAACAGAATTCAAGTGCAGATTGTAACGTTTAATTTGAAGGGTTGAACAAAAATATCTGATAGAAAATGTAGGAATTGTACACATTTCTTTACAAACACTCCACATTTTGGGAGGTCAAAAGTAATTGGACAAATAAACATAACCCAAACAAAATATTTTTATTTTCAATATTTTGTTGCAAATCCTTTGGAGGCAATCACTGCCTTAAGTCTGGAACCCATGGACATCACCAAACGCTGGGTTTCCTCCTTCTTAATGCTTTGCCAGGCCTTTACAGCCGCAGCCTTCAGGTCTTGCTTGTTTGTGGGTCTTTCCGTCTTAAGTCTGGATTTGAGCAAGTGAAATGCATGCTCAATTGGGTTTAGATCTGGAGATTGACTTGGCCATTGCAGAATGTTCCACTTTTTGGCACTCATGAACTCCTGGGTAGCTTTGGATGTATGCTTGGGGTCATTGTCCATCTGTACTATGAAGCGCCGTCCAATCAACTTTGCAGCATTTGGCTGAATCTGGGCTGAAAGTATATCCCGGTACACTTCAGAATTCATCCGGCTACTCTTGTCTGCTCTTATGTCATCAATAAACACAAGTGACCCAGTGCCATTGAAAGCCATGCATGCCCATGCCATCACGTTGCCTCCACCATGTTTTGCAGAGGATGTGGTGTGCCTTGGATCATGTGCCGTTCCCTTTCTTCTCCAAACTTTTTTCTTCCCATCATTCTGGTACAGGTTGATCTTTGTCTCATCTGTCCATAGAATACTTTTCCAGAACTGAGCTGGCTTCTTGAGGTGTTTTTCTGCAAATTTAACTCTGGCCTGTCTATTTTTGGTATTGATGAATGGTTTGCATCTAGATGTGAACCCTTTGTATTTACTGTCATGGAGTTTTCTCTTTACTGTTGACTTAGAGACAGATACACCTACTTCACTGAGAGTGTTCTGGACTTCAGTTGATGTTGTGAACGGGTTCTTCTTCACCAAATTAAGTATGCGGCGATCATCCACCACTGTTGTCATCCGTGGACGCCCAGGCCTTTTTGAGTTCCCAAGCTCACCAGTCAATTCCTTTTTTCTCAGAATGTACCCAACTGTTGATTTTGCTACTCCAAGCATGTCTGCTATCTCTCTGATGGATTTTTTCTTTTTTTTCAGCCTCAGGATGTTCTGCTTCACCTCAATTGAGAGTTCCTTTGACCGCATGTTGTCTGCTCACAGCAACAGCTTCCAAATGCAAAACCACACACCTGGAATCCACCCCTGACCTTTTAACTACTTCATTGATTACAGGTTAACGAGGGAGACGCCTTCAGAGTTAATTGCAGCCCTTAGAGTCCATTGTCCAATTACTTTTGGTCCCTTGAAAAAGAGGACGCTATGCATTACAGAGCTATGATTCCTAAACCCTTTCTCCGATTTGGATGTGGAAACTATCATATTGCAGCTGGGAGTGTGCACTTTCAGCCCATATTACATATATAATTTTATTTCTGAACATGTTTTTGTAAACAGCTAAAATAACAAAACTTGTGTCACTGTCCAAATATTTCTGGCCCTAACTGTAAGTGTCTAACCGCTTATATGCAAGGGATGCCATTGGCCATGATATCTAAGGGGTTGAACTATCATGATTGGAGCTAACAGCACAATTTGCGTACATGCAGGCGATGCGTCGGATGATTGTTTGTGGCATACCAAGCTTTTATTTAACTTTTGATGCATCTGTACATGTATTCTTTTTTAAACAAATAGTTCAACAAATGAAAGACAAAAAACTGGAAGCAAATGAGAGGCTGGTTTCTTGCTTCCTCCGTGTAGCTCCACCCAGACTCCGCCTACTGCTGCCTGAGTCCTGCGTTTCCCTGTGTACCTATCTTTAACATTGGGTATGCAGGGACATGCGTTGTATGCGGATGCGTCCGCCTGCAGCGATTTGAGGGAAACGCAAAATTTAGCAAAATGGTGTCACTTGTGGGGGATTTTCATTGTTTAGGCACATCAGGGGCTCTCCAAACGCGACATAGCATCTGCCAATTGTTCCAGCAAATTTTGCATTCAAAAAGTCAAATGACGCTCCTTCCCTTCCGAGCTCTGCTGTGTGCCCAAACAGTGGTTTTCTCCCTCATATGGGGTATCGGCATGCTCAGGAGAAATTGCACAACAAATTTTGGGGTCCATTTTTTCCTGTCAATATAAAAAAAGAATTGGAACTAAAGTAAATTTTTTGTGAAAAAAAGTTAAAAGTTAAATGTTAATTTTTTTTCAAAAAATTCCTGAGAAGGGTTAAAACACTTCTTAAATGTGGGTTTGAGCACCTTGAAGGGTGCATTTTTTTTAAAATGGTGCCACTTTTGGGTATCTTCTATCATATAGACCCCTCAAAGTGATTTCAAATGAGATGTGGTCCCTAAAAAAAAGATGGTTTTGTAAATTTTGCTGGAAAAATGAAAAATCACTGATCGTATTTTAACCCTTATAACTTCCTAACAAAAAAAAAATTTGGTTCCAAAATTATGATGATGTAAAGTAGACATGTGGAAAATGTTATTTATTAACTATTTTGTGTGACATATTTTTGCCAAATTTCCGTAGTTTTTCACAAATAAACGCAAGTCATACCGAAGAAATGTTACCACTTTAATGAAGTACAATATGTTACAAAAAACAGTCTTAGAATCACTGGGATCCGTTGAAGCGATCCAGAGTTACAACTTCATAAAGTGACAGTGGTCAGAATTGTAAAAATTGCTCCAGTCATTAATGTACAAACCTCTTGTGAATTCAGCTTTTGGGCTCCCTCCAGTGGTTGTAAAGGGTAATGCAGTTGTGCCTGG
This sequence comes from Ranitomeya imitator, assembly GCF_032444005.1. Lineage (NCBI taxonomy): Eukaryota > Metazoa > Chordata > Amphibia > Anura > Dendrobatidae > Ranitomeya > Ranitomeya imitator. Next base: position 500,510,188 of record NC_091286.1, read on the forward strand.
ATTGCAGGAGTGGACATGTGTATCTACTAATTGCAGGACTGACTGGGGTATATAGCTTTGCAGGATCCTTTAGTCAGTGCCAGTTGTTCATTGTTCTTGCAGGATTCACTTCCCTGCTGGTATCTCCAGTTTGCTGTGCTTTTCTACAAAGATAAGTCCTGGCTTTGTTTTTGCTGTCCACATGCTGTGGACCTTAATAGTTCTGTGCATGTTCATGTTTTTGCCTTGTCCAGTTTTGTCTGTGAAGGATTTTTTGCAGCCTGGTTATTTCTCTGGAAATGCAGATATACCCCCCATGTCTTTAGTCAGATGTGGTGATTCGTATCTTCTGTGGTGGATATTTTCTAGCATTTTTATACTGACCGCATAGTACTCTGTTCTTTTCTTTCTTTTTAGCTAGTATGGCCTCCTATGCTAAAATCTGATTTCATATCTGCGTATGTTATTTTCCTCTCCGCTCACAGTCAATATTTGTGGGGGGCTATCTATCCTTTGGGGATTTTCTCTGAGGCAAGATAGGTTTCCTGTTTCTGTATTTAGGGGTAGTTAGATCTTAGGCTGTGCCGAGGGGTCTAGGGAGTGTTAGGTACCCCCCCACAGCTACTTCTAGTTGCGCTGCTAGGCTCAGGGTTTGCGGTCAGTACAGGGACCACCTTCTCCAGAGTCCGTCTCATGCTGCTCCTAGGCCACCAGATCATAACACAAACCACCCTCAGGGGTAAAGGGGTTCATCAGAATTTTTGCCCTTTATTTTAGTTTTTTATGATGGATATGTTATAACCTTAGTTCTTGCTTTGTCCTATGATAATATACACCCATCAAAACTTATTAGCAAACTGGAAGTTAAAGGAGAAAACATCACTTCTAGTTTAAGAGTCCAACAATCATAATCATGTATTACATGACAAAGAGAAAGAAAACAGGATAAAGGAAGAAAAGCAAAATACAACTAGATCTTCTCACAAAACATTTGTATGCGAGCCAAAAGGCCACATTCCAGCTGCCAACACTCACTTTGTTTGACGTCAACAATCGTTAAAAAATGTCTCCGATTGCCAAGGTAATAAGCATGATTGTAAAGGATCTGCAGGTGTGGGAGAGCAGGCTCCGTCTTGCTTAAAATGGAAGCTCTTAAGTATCAGTCAAGAAGTTTGCTGTGTGTCTTGTAAGTGGCCTACAGTAACTTTCATATCAAATCACTTTCAAAGGAGAGATAACATTTCCGTTCAGTAGTTGTACTTAGATTTAGCTTGTTGCTCAGATTTATTTCTTAAACTTGCCCTTTATCTGCCTCTTAACCTCTACCACCTTAAGGCTTTCACCTATATAATATAAACAGCTTTTAAATATGATATATACATATATGTGTATATATAATGTACTCCCCATAGGCCTCCATACAATATAATGCACTCCCCATAGGCCTCAATGCAGTATAATGTACTTCCCATAGGCCTCCATACAGTATAATGCACTCCCCATAGGCCTCCATACAGTATAATGCACTCCCCATAGGCCTTCATACAGTATAATGCACTCCCCATAGACCTCAATATAATAACGTATAATGCAGTCCCATTAGGACTCCATATAGTGCATTATACTATATGGAGGTCTATTGAGCGTGCTGTTGTGAATTCTGTGGTCAAGCTCCCTCCTGTGGTCATGAGTGGTACTTCGGCTGGTTCTGTCTATGAGCTTCCTCTGGTGGATGTGAGTGGGGCTGCGGCTTCTGAGTTTCCTTCCTCAGGTGACGAGGTTAAGTCGTTAGGTGCTGCTCTATTTAACTCCACCTAGTTCTTTGTTCCTGGCCTCCAGTCAATGTTCCAGTATTGGTCTTGCTTTCTCCTGGATCGTTCTTGTGGCCTGTCTGCCCTGCATAAGCTAAGTTTTGCTTGTGTTACTTTTGTTTGCTATATTTTCTGTCCAGCTTGCTATATTGGTTTTTCTTGCTTGCTGGAAGCTCTGAGACGCAGAGGGAGTACCTCCATACCGTTAGTCGGTGCGGAGGGTCTTTTTGCCCCCTCTGCGTGGTTGTTTGTAGGTTTTTGTGCTGACCGCAAAGCTATCTTTCCTATCCTCGGTCTATTCAGTAAGTCGGGCCTCACTTTGCTAAAATCTATTTCATCTCTGTGTTTGTATTTTCATCTTAACTCACAGTCATTATATGTGGGGGGCTGCCTTTTCCTTTGGGAAATTTCTCTGAGGCAAGGTAGGCTTATTTTTCTGTCTTCAGGGCTAGCTAGTTTCTCAGGCTGTGCCAAGTTGCATAGGGAGCGTTAGGCGCAATCCACGGCTACCTCTAGTGTGGTATGATAGGATTAGGGATTGCGGTCAGCAGAGTTCCCACGTCTCAGAGCTCGTCCTATGTTAGTAACTATCAGGTCACTTTGTGTGCTCTTAACCACTAGGTCCATTGTGGTTCTGAATCACCTGTTCACAACAGTACTGGAGGCCCAAAGTACTAATGCTTCTCAAGAGAGGGAAAAGAGAAGTTCTGAGACCATTTTTTTTTTCTCTGTACTGTGTTTTGTCTTTCTTTTCCCCTAGACATTTGGGTGGTTCAGGACACAGGTGTAGTGATGGACATTAAAGATCTGTCTTCTTGTGTGGATCATCTCACTGCAAGAGTACAAAATATTGAAGACTTTGTGGTCCAGAATTCTATGTTAGAACCAAGAATTCCTATTCCTGATTTGTTTTCTGGAGATAGAGCTAAGTTTCTGAGCTTTAAGAATAATTGTAAACTGTTTCTGGCTTTGAAACCCCGCTCCTCTGGTGACCCAGTTCAACAAGTTAAGATCATTATTTCTTTTTTACGTGGCGACCCTCAAGACTGGGCATTTTCCCTTGTGCCAGGAGATCCTGCATTATGTAATATTGATGCGTTTTTTCTGGCGCTCGGATTGCTGTATGATGAACCTAATTCAGTGGATCAGGCAGAGAAAAATTTGCTGGCTCTGTGTCAGGGACACGATGAGGTAGAGATATATTGTCAGAAGTTTAGGAAGTGGTCTGTGCTCACTCAATGGAATGAATGTGCGCTGGCAGCAATTTTCAGAAAAGGTCTCTCTGAAGCCCTTAAGGATGTCATGGTGGGATTTCCAATGCCTGCTGGTCTGAATGAGTCTATGTCTTTGGCCATTCAGATCGGCCGACGCTTGCGTGAGCGTAAAACTGTGCACCATTTGGCGGTATTATCTGAGCATGGACCTGAGCCTATGCAGTGCGATAGGACTCTGACCAGAGCTGAACGGCAAGAACACAGACGTCAGAATGGGCTGTGTTTTTACTGTGGTGATTCCACTCATGCTATCTCCGATTGTCCTAAGCGCACTAAGCGGTTCGCTAGGTCTGCCACCATTGGTACGGTACAGTCGAAATTTCTTTTGTCCGTTACTTTGATCTGCTCTTTGTCATCCTATTCTGTCATGGCATTTGTGGATTCAGGCGCTGCCCTGAATTTGATGGACTTGGAGTATGCTAGGCGCTGTGGGTTTTTCTTGGAGCCCTTGCAGTATCCTATTCCATTGAGAGGAATTGATGCTACGCCTTTGGCCAAGAATAAGCCTCAGTACTGGACCCAGCTGACCATGTGCATGGCTCCTGCGCATCAGGAGGATATTCGCTTTTTGGTGTTGCATAATCTGCATGATGTGGTCGTGTTGGGGTTGCCATGGCTACAAGTCCATAACCCAGTATTGGATTGGAAATCAATGTCTGTGTCCAGCTGGGGTTGTCAGGGGGTACATGGTGATGTTCCATTTCTGTCTATTTCATCATCCACCCCTTCTGAGGTCCCAGAGTTCTTGTCGGATTACCGGGATGTATTTGATGAGCCCAAGTCCAGTGCCCTACCTCCGCATAGGGATTATGATTGTGCTATCGATTTGATTCCTGGTAGTAAGTTTCCTAAGGGTCGACTGTTTAATTTGTCTGTGCCTGAGCACGACGCTATGCGGAGTTACGTAAAGGAATCCTTGGAGAAGGGTCATATTCGCCCGTCGTCGTCGCCATTGGGAGCAGGGTTCTTTTTTGTGGCCAAGAAGGATGGTTCGCTGATACCTTGTATTGATTACCGCCTTCTAAATAAAATCACGGTCAAATTTCAGTACCCCTTGCCGCTGCTGTCTGATTTGTTTGCTCGGATTAAGGGGGCTAGTTGGTTCACCAAGATAGATCTTCGTGGTGCGTATAATCTTGTGCGTATTAAACAGGGCGATGAATGGAAAACAGCATTTAATACGCCCGAGGGCCATTTTGAGTACCTGGTTATGCCATTCGGGCTTTCTAATGCTCCATCAGTGTTTCAGTCCTTTATGCATGACATCTTCCGAGAGTACCTGGATAAATTCCTGATTGTATACTTGGATGATATTTTGGTCTTCTCGGATGATTGGGAGTCTCACGTGAAGCAGGTCAGAACGGTGTTCCAGGTCCTGCGTACGAATTCTTTGTTTGTGAAGGGGTCAAAGTGTCTCTTTGGTGTTCAGAAGGTTTCATTTTTGGATTTCATTTTTTTCCCCTTCTACTATCGAGATGGACCCTGTTAAAGTTCAGGCCATTTATGATTGGACTCAGCCGACATCTCTGAAGAGTCTGCAAAAGTTCCTGGGCTTTGCTAATTTTTATCGTCGCTTCATCAATAATTTTTCTAGTATTGTTAAACCGTTGACTGATTTAACCAAAAAGGGTGCTGATGTGGTCAATTGGTCTTCTGCTGCTGTGAAAGCTTTTCAAGAGTTGAAGCGTCGTTTTTCTTCTGCCCCTTTGTTGTGCCAACCAGATGTTTCGCTCCCGTTCCAGGTCAAGGTTGATGCTTCTGAGATTGGAGCAGGGGCTGTTTTGTCGCAAAGAAGTTCTGATGGCTCGGTGATGAAACCATGCGCCTTCTTTTCCAGGAAGTTTTCGCCTGCTGAGCGTAATTATGATGTTGGCAATCAAGAGTTGCTGGCCATGAAGTGGGCATTCGAGGAGTGGCGTCATTGGCTTGAGGGAGCTAAGCATCGCGTGGTGGTCTTGACTGATCACAAGAACTTGACTTATCTCGAGTCTGCCAAACGGTTGAATCCTAGACAGGCTCGTTGGTCGCTGTTTTTCTCCCGTTTTGACTTTGTGGTTTCGTACCTTCCGGGCTCTAAAAATGTGAAGGCGGATGCCCTGTCTAGGAGTTTTGTGCCCGACTCTCCGGGTTTGTCTGAGCCGGCGGGTATACTCAAAGAGGGGGTAATTTTGTCTGCCATCTCCCCTGATTTGCGGCGGGTGCTGCAAAAATTTCAGGCTAATAGACCTGACCGTTGCCCAGCGGAGAAACTGTCCCTGATAAATGGACGAGTAGAGTTATCTCTGAGGTTCATTGTTCGGTGTTGGCTGGTCATCCTGGAATCTTTGGTACCAGAGATTTGGTGGCTAGATCCTTTTGGTGGCCGTCTCTGTCACGGGATGTGCGTTCGTTTGTGCAGTCCTGTGGGATTTGTGCTCGGGCTAAGCCCTGCTGTTCTCGTGCCAGTGGGTTGCTTTTGCCCTTGCCAGTCCCGAAGAGGCCATGGACACATATCTCTATGGATTTTATTTCGGATCTCCCCGTCTCTCAAAAAATGTTGGTCATTTGGGTTGTTTGTGATCGCTTAAGATGGTCCATTTGGTACCCTTGTCAAAATTGCCTCCCTCCTCTGATTTGGTGCCATTGTTCTTCCAGCATGTGGTTCGTTTACATGGCATTCTGGAGAACATCGTTTCTGACAGAGGTTCCCAGTTTGTTTCGAGGTTTTGGCGAGCCTTTTGTGCTAGGATGGGCATTGATTTGTCTTTTTCCTCGGCTTTCCATCCTCAGACAAATGGCCAGACTGAACGAACCAATCAGACCTTGGAAACATATCTGAGATGTTTTGTTTCTGCCGATCAGGATGATTGGGTGTCCTTTTTGCCTTTGGCTGAGTTCGCCCTTAATAATCGGGCCAGCTCGGCTACTTTGGTTTCGCCGTTTTTCTGCAATTCTGGTTTCCATCCTCGTTTCTCTTCAGGGCAGGTTGAGTCTTCTGACTGTCCTGGTGTGGATACTGTGGTGGATAGGTTGCAGCAGATTTGGACTCATGTGGTGGACAATTTGACATTGTCTCAGGAGAAGGCTCAACGTTTCGCTAACCGCAGGCGCTGTGTGGGTCCCCGACTTCGTGTTGTGGATTTGGTTTGGTTGTCATCTCGTTATATTCCTATGAAAGTTTCCTCTCCTAACTTTAAGCCTCGTTTCATTAGTCCGTATAGGATTTCTGAGGTTCTTAATCCTCTGCCTTTTCGTTTGACCCTTCCAGCTTCTTTTTCCATCCATAACGTATTCCATAGGTCATTGTTGCGGAGATACGTGGCACCTGTGGTTCCATCCGTTGATCCTCCTGCCCCGGTTTTGGTGGAGGGGGAGTTGGAGTATATAGTGGAGAAGATTTTGGATTCTCGTATTTCGAGACGGAAACTCCAGTACCTGGTTAAGTGGAAGGGTTATGGTCAGGAAGATAATTCCTGGGTCTTTGCCTCTGATGTTCATGCTGCCGATCTGGTTCGTGCCTTTCATTTGGCTCATCCTGGTTGGCCTGGGGGCTCTGGTGAGGGTTCGGTGACTCCTCCTCAAGGGGGGGTACTGTTGTGAATTCTGTGGTCAAGCTCCCTCCTGTGGTCATGAGTGGTACTTCGGCTGGTTCTGTCTATGAGCTTCCTCTGGTGGATGTGAGTGGGGCTGCAGCTTCTGAGTTTCCTTCCTCAGGTGACGAGGTTAAGTCGTTAGGTGCTGCTCTATTTAACTCCACCTAGTTCTTTGTTCCTGGCCTCCAGTCAATGTTCTAGTATTGGTCTTGCTTTCTCCTGGATCGTTCTTGTGGCCTGTCTGCCCTGCATAAGCTAAGTTTTGCTTGTGTTACTTTTGTTTGCTATATTTTCTGTCCAGCTTGCTATATTGGTTTTTCTTGCTTGCTGGAAGCTCTGAGACGCAGAGGGAGTACCTCCGTACCGTTAGTCGGTGCGGAGGGTCTTTTTGCCCCCTCTGCGTGGTTGTTTGTAGGTTTTTGTGCTGACCGCAAAGCTATCTTTCCTATCCTCGGTCTATTCAGTAAGTCGGGCCTCACTTTGCTAAAATCTATTTAATCTCTGTGTTTGTATTTTCATCTTAACTCACAGTCATTATATGTGGGGGGCTGCCTTTTCCTTTGGGAAATTTCTCTGAGGCAAGGTAGGCTTATTTTTCTGTCTTCAGGGCTAGCTAGTTTCTCAGGCTGTGCCGAGTTGCATAGGGAGCGTTAGGCGCAATCCACGGCTACCTCTAGTGTGGTATGATAGGATTAGGGATTGCAGTCAGCAGAGTTCCCACGTCTCAGAGCTCGTCCTATGTTAGTCACTATCAGGTCACTTTGTGTGCTCTTAACCACTAGGTCCATTGTGGTTCTGAATCACCTGTTCACAACAGCGTGCATTATGCTGTAGGGAGGCCTATTGAAAGTGCATTATACTGTATAGAGGCCTAAGGGGAGCTGCATTATATTCTATAAGTGGGGCTGCATTATATTCTATAGGGGGGCTACATTACATATTATGTGGTGGGCTGCATTATACACTGCTCAAAAAAATAAAGGGGACACTAAAATCCCACATCCTAGATATCACTGAATGAAATATTTTGGTTGCAAATCTTTATTCATTACATAGTGGAATGTGTTGAGAACAATAAAACATAAAAATGATGAATGTAAATCACAACTAATATCCCATGGAGGTCTGGAGTTGGAATGATGCTCAAAATCAAAGTGGAAAATGAAGTTACAGGCTGATCCAACTTCAGTGGAAATGCCTCAAGACAAGGAAATGATGCTCATTAGTGTGTGTGACCTTCACGTGCCTGTATGACCTCCCTACAATGCCTGGGCATTGTCCTGATGAGGTGGTGGATTTTACCCTGAGGGATCTCCTCCCAGACCTGGATTAAGGTATTAGTCAACTCCTGGACGGTCTGTGGTGCAATGCAGCGTTGGTGGATGGAATGAGACATGAAGAACCCAGGGCCAACTGCACCAGCATATGGTCTCACAAGGGGTCTGAGGATCTCATCTTGGTACCTAATGGCAGTCAGGCTACCTCTGGCGAGCACATGGAAGGCTGAGCGGCCCTCCAAAGAAATGCCACCCCACACCATTACTGACCTACTGCCAAACCAGTCATGCTGAAGGATGTTGCAGGCAGCAGATTGCTCTCCACGGCGTCTCCAGAATCTGTCACGTCTGTCACATGTGCTCAGTGTGAACCTGCTTTCATCTGTAAAGAGCACAGGGCGCCAGTGGCGAATTTACCAATCCTGGTGTTCTGTGGCAAATGCCAATCGTCCTGCATGGCGTTGGGCTGTGAGCACAACCCCCATCTGTGGATGTCGGACACTCAGACCATCCTCATGGAGTCGGTATCTAACCGTTTGTGCAGACACATGCACATTTGTGGCCTGCTGGAGGACATTTTGCAGGGCTCTGGCAGTGCTCTTCCTGTTCCTCCTTGCAGAAAAGCTGAGGTAGTGTGCTGGGTTGTTGCCCTTCAACGGCCCCCTCCACATCTCCTGGTGTACTGACCTGTCTCCTGGTAGCGCCTCCAGCCTCTGGACACTATGTTGACAGACACAGGAAACCTTCTTGCCACAGCTCGCATTGATGTTCCATCCTGGATGAGCTGCACTATCTGAGCCACTTGTGTGGGCTGTAGAGTCTGTCTCATGCTACCACAAGTGTGAAAGCACAACCAACATTCAAAAGTGACCAAAACATCAGTCAGAAAGCATTGGTACTGAGATGTGGTCTGTGGTCCCCACCTGCAGAACCACTCCTTTATTGAGTGTGTCTTGATAATTGCCAATAATTTCCATCTGTTGTCTATTCCATTTGCACAACAGCATGTGAAATTGATTGTCAATCAGTGTTGCTTCCTAAGTGGACAGTTTGATTTCACAGAAGTTTGATTTACTTGGAGTTATATTCTGTTGTTTAAGTGTTCCCTTTATTTTTTTGAGCAGTGTATATACATTTAGCTTTTACATTTTAAAAATTACAAAAAGGAAAATGGGTCGATGCAAAAGTTTGGCATCTTTGGAGATTTGTGTGCTAATATAACTTTGACCAAGTTTTCAGACATTAATTAGCCTGTTAAGGTTATGGCTTGATTACTATCATCTTTAGGAAAAGTCAGATGATAAAGATTTCCCAGCTTTATAAAAACCCGGCCTCCTCTTGTTCCAAAAATAGCAGCCATGGGTTCTTCTAAGCTGCTGCCTAGCAATTTGAGTATAAAAATAGTGGAGGCCCACAAAACAGGAAAAGTCTATAAGAATTCGCCCTTTTCTTACTTTCGACTCTGCAAAAACTCTTACTGACTCACTTATTCATTCTCGTCTGGACTATTGTAACTCTCTACTAATCGGCCTCCCTCTTACCAAACTCTCCCCGCTCCAATCTGTCCTGAATGCTGCAACCAGGATCATATTCCTCACCAACCGTTACACCGATGCCTCTACCTAGTGCCAGTCATTACACTGGCTACCCATACACTCAAGAATCCAGTACAAAACTACTACCCTCATCCACAAAGCACTCCATGGCTCAGCAGCACCCTACATCTCCTCTCTGGTCTCAGTCTACCACCCTACCCGTGCCCTCCGCTCTGCTAATGACCTGAGGTTAGCATCCTCAATAATCAGAACTTCCCACTCCCGTCTCCAAGACTTTACACGTGCTGCGCCGATTCTTTGGAATGCACTACCTAGGTTAATACGATTAATCCCCAATCCCCACAGTTTTAAGCGTGCCCTAAAAACTCATTTGTTCAGACTGGCCTACTGCCTCAATGCATTAACCTAACTATCCCTGTGTGGCCTATTAAAAAAAACTAAAAAAAAATAATCAGGTTCCTCGCATCATATTCTCATACACTTTATGCAGTTAATAGCCATCTGTTTCTGTACTGTTACATACTTAGGCAGTTAACTGGTTCATGCAGCTTTACATGAACACCTGAGCCTTACACTATGGCTGGTCCGAATAACTAAAGCAATTGTTACCATCCACCTCTCGTGTCTCCCCTTTTCCTCATAGTTTGTAAGCTTGCGAGCAGGGCCCTCATTCCTCCTGGTATCTGTTTTGAACTGTGATCTCTGTTATGCTGTAATGTCTATTGTCTGTACAAGTCCCCTCTATAAGTTGTAAAGCGCTGCGGAATATGTTGGCGCTATATAAATAAAAATTATTATTATTATTATTATCAAATCTTTGTAGAGGATGAAGATGGCACACCTAAGGATAAAGCAATACCAGCAAGCAAAAAAGAAAAGGGCACACAGCAACAAGTGACAGCAAAAAGTACAGCCAAGAAGCAACGAAGAGTGGTGGTGGTGGGAGACTCACTACTGAGAGGCACAGAAGCAGCCATCTGCAGACCGGACATAACTGCAAGAGAAGTATGCTGCCTTCCAGGTGCGATGATCAAGGATGTGACCGATAGGATACCAAAGCTCTTCAACTCCAAGGACGTCCACCCATTTCTTCTGATACATGTTGGCACCAATGACACGGCAAGGAAGGACCTACCGACAATCTGCAAAGACTTTGAAGAGTTGGGGAAGAAAGTAAAGGAACTGGATGCACAGGTAGTTTTTTCTTCTATCCTTCCAGTAGACGGGCATGGCACCAGGAGATGGAACAGGATCCTTGATGCAAACAACTGGCTAAGACGATGGTGCAGACAACAAGGATTCGGATTCCTGGACCACGGTGTGAATTACTTGTACGATGGACTCCTCGCCAGAGACGGACTACACCTCAACAAACCTGGGAAACACACATTCGCCAGAAGACTCGCTACACTCATCAGGAGGGCGTTAAACTAGAAGAAGAGGGGACGGGAAGAAAAACATTAGACTTGAACAAAGAAGATCCAGGAAAACATACTCAGAAGGGAGGTAAGAACATTTCTAAAACAATCCACAGCGAGGAGATTGGAACAAAACAAAATCCTCTAAACTGCATGCTTGCAAACGCCAGAAGCCTGACAAACAAGATGGAAGAACTAGAAGCAGAAATATCTACAGGTAACTTTGACATAGTGGGAATAACCGAGACATGGTTAGATGAAAGCTATGACTGGGCAGTTAACTTACAGGGTTACAGTCTGTTTAGAAAGGATCGTAAAAATCGGAGAGGAGGAGGGGTTTGTCTCTATGTAAAGTCTTGTCTAAAGTCCACTTTAAGGGAGGATATTAGCGAAGGAAATGAGGATGTCGAGTCCATATGGGTCGAAATTCATGGAGGGAAAAATGGTAACAAAATTCTCATTGGGGTCTGTTACAAACCCCCAAATATAACAGAAACCATGGAAAGTCTACTTCTAAAGCAGATAGATGAAGCTGCAACCCATAATGAGGTCCTGGTTATGGGGGACTTTAACTACCCGGATATTAACTGGGAAACAGAAACCTGTGAAACCCATAAAGGCAACAGGTTTCTGCTAATAACCAAGAAAAATTATCTTTCACAATTGGTGCAGAATCCAACCAGAGGAGCAGCACTTTTAGACCTAATACTATCTAATAGACCTGACAGAATAACAAATCTGCAGGTGGTCGGGCATCTAGGAAATAGTGACCACAATATTGTACAGTTTCACCTGTCTTTCACTAGGGGGACTTGTCAGGGAGTCACAAAAACACTGAACTTTAGGAAGGCAAAGTTTGACCAGCTTAGAGATGCCTTTAATCTGGTAGACTGGGACAATATCCTCAGAACTAATAATACAGATAATAAATGGGAAATGTTTAAGAACATCCTAAATAGGCAGTGTAAGCGGTTTATACCTTGTGGGAATAAAAGGACTAGAAATAGGAAAAACCCAATGTGGCTAAACAAAGAAGTAAGACAGGCAATTAACAGTAAAAAGAAAGCATTTGCACTACTAAAGCAGGATGGCACCATTGAAGCTCTAAAAAACTATAGGGAGAAAAATACTTTATCTAAAAAACTAATTAAAGCTTCCAAAAAGGAAACAGAGAAGCACATTGCTAAGGAGAGTAAAACTAATCCCAAACTGTTCTTCAACTATATCAATAGTAAAAGAATAAAAACTGAAAATGTAGGCCCCTTAAAAAATAGTGAGGAAAGAATGGTTGTAGATGACGAGGAAAAAGCTAACATATTAAACACCTTCTTCTCCACGGTATTCACGGTGGAAAATGAAATGCTAGGTGAAATCCCAAGAAACAATGAAAACCCTATATTAAGGGTCACCAATCTAACCCAAGAAGAGGTGCGAAACCGGCTAAATAAGATTAAAATAGATAAATCTCCGGGTCCGGATGGCATACACCCACGAGTACTAAGAGAACTAAGTAATGTAATAGATAAACCATTATTTCTTATTTTTAGGGACTCTATAGCGACAGGGTCTGTTCCGCAGGATTGGCGCATAGCAAATGTGGTGCCAATATTCAAAAAGGGCTCTAAAAGTGAACCTGGAAATTATAGGCCAGTAAGTCTAACCTCTATTGTTGGTAAAATATTTGAAGGGTTTCTGAGGGATGTTATTCTGGATTATCTCAATGAGAATAACTGTTTAACTCCATATCAGCATGGGTTTATGAGAAATCGCTCCTGTCAAACCAATCTAATCAGTTTTTATGAAGAGGTAAGCTATAGGCTGGACCACGGTGAGTCATTGGACGTGGTATATCTCGATTTTTCCAAAGCGTTTGATACCGTGCCGCACAAGAGGTTGGTACACAAAATGAGAATGCTTGGTCTGGGGGAAATTGTGTGTAAATGGGTTAGTAACTGGCTTAGTGATAGAAAGCAGAGGGTGGTTATAAATGGTATAGTCTCTAACTGGGTCGCTGTGACCAGTGGGGTACCGCAGGGGTCAGTATTGGGACCTGTTCTCTTCAACATATTCATTAATGATCTGGTAGAAGGTTTACACAGTAAAATATCGATATTTGCAGATGATACAAAACTATGTAAAGCAGTTAATACAAGAGAAGATAGTATTCTGCTACAGATGGATCTGGATAAGTTGGAAACTTGGGCTGAAAGGTGGCAGATGAGGTTTAACAATGATAAATGTAAGGTTATACACATGGGAAGAAGGAATCAATGTCACCATTACACACTGAATGGGAAACCACTGGGTAAATCTGACAGGGAGAAGGACTTGGGGATCCTAGTTAATGATAAACTTACCTGGAGCAGCCAGTGCCAGGCAGCAGCTGCCAAGGCAAACAGGATCATGGGGTGCATTAAAAGAGGTCTGGATACACATGATGAGAGCATTATACTGCCTCTGTACAAATCCCTAGTTAGACCGCACATGGAGTACTGTGTCCAGTTTTGGGCACCGGTGCTCAGGAAGGATATAATGGAACTAGAGAGAGTACAAAGGAGGGCAACAAAATTAATAAAGGGGATGGGAGAACTACAATACCCAGATAGATTAGCGAAATTAGGATTATTTAGTCTAGAAAAAAGACGACTGAGGGGCGATCTAATAACCATGTATAAGTATATAAGGGGACAATACAAATATCTCGCTGAGGATCTGTTTATACCAAGGAAGGTGACGGGCACAAGGGGGCATTCTTTGCGTCTGGAGGAGAGAAGGTTTTTCCACCAACATAGAAGAGGATTCTTTACTGTTAGGGCAGTGAGAATCTGGAATTGCTTGCCTGAGGAGGTGGTGATGGCGAACTCAGTCGAGGGGTTCAAGAGAGGCCTGGATGTCTTCCTGGAGCAGAACAATATTGTATCATACAATTAGGTTCTGTAGAAGGACGTAGATCTGGGGATTTATTATGATGGAATATAGGCTGAACTGGATGGACAAATGTCTTTTTTCGGCCTTACTAACTATGTTACTATGTTACTATGTTATTATAAGAAGATAGCAAAGCATTTTCAAGTTGCTCTTTCCTGAGTTGGAAATGTAATTAAAATGACCTGAAGACCCACCTCTTCAGACAAGCCTACAACCTGCAGCTACCACCGATCGACCAAACCGCTGCATGACCATCTCTACCCTCACCTACTGTATTCTCACCCATCCCTTGTAGATTGTGAGCCCTCGCGGGCAGGGTCCTCATTCCTCCTGTACCAGTTATGACTTGTATTGTTTAAGATTATTGTACTTGTTTTCATTATGTATACCCCTCCTCACATGTAAAGCGCCATGGAATAAATGGCGCTATAACAATAAATAATAATAATAATAATAATAATAATAATAATTAAGAAAAGGCAGTTAACCGGAACAGTGGAGGTCAAGATAAGGTCTGGAAGACCAATAACATTTCAGTGAAAGATGCTCTTAGGATTGTGTGACGCCCAGGAGACCGGGATACCCAGCACCGGACCAATGGAGTCTGTCTCTTGAGGGGGATGTCACGGGTGGCTTGACCCGGTGCTGTGGCCTCAGGCAATGCACAGTGTAAGGGGTATCATGAGGGGACAGGCACTTACTTGATCAGCAGCAGATTCTCCCAGCGGTGACGATCCCGATCCTGGATAGATGGCTATTGTCCAAATGAAAGACTGAGGCACTGAAACGTTTAACCAGTTTACTTTAACATAAAAGGATTTACAACCAGTCCTGTCACCGGAGTCTGTATGGGAACTCTGAGTTACTTTGACCCTGCCGGGGTCTTCGCCTCTTATTGTGCGCAATTTCTGTGTGGCCCTGCTGCTGTATGTGAACTGGCTGCCGGCCCAATCTGTCCCCTCCGGGTCCTGGTTCGACGGGCAACCCGAGTCCTTTTATCGGTTTACCCCCTCTGGGAGTACCGCTGAACTCTGTGTCTGTTGCTGCGTCCGGCCCTAGTGAAGCTGATATCACCTCACGTTTTTCCGGTTGCTGTATTATATATAATGAATACAGCCACGGATCCGGTATCCGTCTTTGCGCCTGTTCTGGGTAGTGATTAATGCTACCCGGTTCTCACAATGTCCTTTTTCTCTATCCCTCTTCTCCTCAGGCCGGTGATTTAGGCCTGGTAACAGTCACAGGGCTGTTAGAGATTCAACTGTATGACCTCTCACTTTCAGCTCCTTAGCCCAACTGCCATTTCTTCTCTCAGACCAGAATGGATTAAGGGGAGTTTCTGGAGCTCCCCCTTCTGGCCGGAGGTGGTAGTGCAGTTTTGCTATCTTAATATTTGTGTTTAGTGTCAGTAACTATTTTTGTGGCAAATACCCCTAGGGGTGCCACATTTGCTATAGAGGCAAATTAAAACCCCCTCTTCACTGCAAAAGACCTTCTGAAAGATTTAGCAGACTCTGAAGTTGTGGTACATTGTTCTACTGTTCAGAGACACCTGCACAAATATGGCCTTCATGGAAGAGTCATCAGGAGAAAATATCTCCTGCCTCTTCACCATAAAATTCAGCATCAGAAGTATGCAAAAGAACATCTAAACAAGCCTGATGCATTTTGGTAACAAGTCCTAGTGAACAATGAGATTAAAATAGAACTTTTTGGCCACAATGTTCTAAAGTTATGTGTGGGAAAAAAGAGCACAGAATTTTCGAAAAAGAAAATCTCATCAAACATTAAGCATTAACCTAACTATCCCTGTGTGGCCTATTAAAAAGAAAACAACATAATCAGGTTCCTCGCATCATGTTCTCATACACTTTATGCAGTTAATAGCCCTCTGTGTCTGTACTGTTACATACTTAGGCAGTTAACTGGTTCATGCAGCTTTACATGAACACCCGAGCCTTACACTATGGCTGACCCGACTAACTAAAGCAATTGTTACCATCCACCTCTTGTGTCTCCCCTTTTCCTCATAGTTTGTAAGCTTGCGAGCAGGGCCCTCATTCCTCCTGGTATCTGTTTTGAACTGTGATTTCTGTTATGCTGTAATGTCTATTGTCTGTAAAAGTACCCTCTATAATTTGTAAAGCGCTGAATATGTTGGCGCTATATAAATAAAAATTATTATTATTATTATAAGCATGGGGGTGGATCAATCATGCTTTAAGGTTATGTTGTAGCTAATGGCACGGGGAATATTTCATGGGAAAAGGAAAGCAAGAATTCATTGAAATTTCAACAAATTCTCAATGAAAACATATCGATATCTTCAAAAAAGCTGATGTTGAAAAGAGGATGGCTTCTACTACTGGATAATGAGCCTAAACACACATCAAAATCCACAATAGACTAAAAGGTGCAAACTGAAGATTTTACAGTGGCCCTCACAGTCTCCTGATCTGAACATCATTTGAAAATTTGTGGCCAGGCCTCAAAATAGCAGTGCATACAAGACGACCCAGCCGGCCACTAGGTACTAACCATGTGTTGTGCAATACTTTTTCACTGACCCATTTTTCTTTTTGTAATTTATATAATGTAAAAGATGAATATATATATATATATATATATATATATATATATATATATATATTGTGCCTAAAATACAAAGGAAATGTGTGATCTTTAACTTTAGGTCTTTTAGAGATCATTTCATCTTCAACTTGCTCAACTGTTCACAATAACAGACATTATGAAGAGGGGTGCCCAAACTTTTAGATGCCACTGTACTGTTAGTTGCATGCCAGACTCCATGGTATATAAAGAATTGCTTGGGCCCTTATATATAGTACACTTACAACAGTTGTTCTCAAACATATTCTCAGTCTTGGTCTTGCAAATGACTCTCATATAAATGTTCAGAGATGAGTGTGGATCGCCCCCATGGGGCCGTGGGGTACTCGATACCGGGCCTTTCGGTTCACAGGGGGATATGTTATGATAAGGTAATTCAGTAACCCAATGGACATAGAAGTCAGAGCACATACAGTGACCTGACAATAACCCAAAAACATAGAACGAGCTCTGAGACGTGGGAACTCTGCTGACCGCAATCCCTAATCCTCTCCAACCACACTAGAGGCAGCCGTGGATTGCGCCTAACGCTCCCTATGCAACTCGGCACAGCCTGAGAAACTAGCTAGCCTGAAGATAGAAAATAAGCCTACCTTGCCTCAGAGAAATACCCCAAAGGAAAAGGCAGCCCCCACATATAATGACTGTGAGTTAAGATGAAAAGACAAACGTAGAGATGAAATAGATTTAGCAAAGTGATGACCGACTTTCTGAACAGAGCGAGGATAGGAAAGGTAACTTTGCGGTCAACACAAAACCCTACAAAAAACCACGCAAAGGGGGCAAAAAGACCCTCCGTACCGAACTAATGGCACGGAGGTACACCCTCTGCGTCTCAGAGCTTTCAGCAAGCAAGGAAAAAACAATAAGCAAGCTGGACAGAAAAAACAGCAAACAAAATAGCAAAAGCGGAACTTAGCTATGCAGAGCAGCAGGCCACAGGAACGATCCAGGAGGAAACAGGTCCAATACTAGAACATTGACTGGAGGCCAGGATCAAAGCACTAGGTGGAGTTAAATAGAGCAGCACCTAACGACTTCACCACATCACCTGAGGAAGGAAACTCAGAAGCTGCAGTACCACTCTCCTCCACCAACGGAAGCTCACAGCGAGAATCAGCCGAAGTACCACTTGTGACCACAGGAGGGAGCTCTGCCACAGAATTCACAACAGGGATATCACGGTGGCTGACCTGGTCCATGGCCCTCGGGACGTCCGTGTAAAAGGGAAAGGTCTTTAAAGGGGAAATGTTCTTGACACCACCTGTGGTATTCGGTCAAGGTGATCGACGCTGCTTTTAGGGGTCCACTGGGGTGATGTTATGGCAGCTAGATGGTATACCTTCCCACAGGTGAAGTATATTCCCAGAGCTTCCCGGTGTGTAGATGGTGGATGGTGAGAGGCGCAGAGAAGAACTAGGACACAAGGTTGCAGTCTCTTTACCTTTACTGAAGACTTCAGCATCCACAGTCCAGAGCACCAGATCACAGGGCAGGCAGAGTCCTGCCAGTTTGGAGGCAAGTCCAGAGTCCCCTTGTCCAGGTGGAAATCAGTAGCCTTCCATTGCGCTGCAGTGTTGTAGTTCCTTACTGCCTAAGGCTTCACATAAGGTCCTCACAGATGTAATGTCTCTCTCTGTCCCCCATATAGGATAGGACAAACCCGTAAGGCTAGTGGCTTGAGGCAGTTTATAGGGACTCTATCATGCCCCAGCCTCTAAGGGGTGCCACCGTGCATCCTGGGTGTAGGACGTAACGTGAAATTAGCTGTCCTGCCAGTCTCTGGAGCAAGGCATAAAGGTCGTTACTCCCTCGGTGTTCCGGCTACCGGGATTCTGCACCTCAGAAGGAGGAAGCATGTGTAGGGCTGGTCTTCTTCTGATATCCACTCCTTTGCTACGACTTCTTTTGCATGCTCGCTGCAATACAATTCTGCCTTCGATGTCTCTTTCCAGGAGCTGCAACTCTGAGGGCATGCACAGCTCAGTGTCCTTCTCCCTCGATCTCTGACAGGATCCCACCCCTGCCTGGGACCAACTAAGGCTACTTTCACACTGGCCGTCGCAATGCGTCGTTTGGCAAAAAACGCATCCTGCAAAGTTGTTTGCAGGATGCGTTTTTGCCCCATAGATTAGCATTAGCGACGCATTGCGACGCTTTGCCACACGTCGCAACCGTCGTGCGACGGTTGCGCCGTGTTGTGGCGGACCGCCGGGAGCAAAAAACATTACATGTAAAGTTTTTTGCTCCTGACGGACCGCTTTTTCCGACCGCGCATGCGTGGCTGGAACTCCGCCCCCACCTCCCCGCACCTTACAATGGGGCAGCGGATGCGCCGGAGAAATGCATCTGCTGCACCCGTTGTGCAGTGCGTCAAACGCTAGCGTCGGAATCTCTGCCCGACGCATTGCGACGGGGAGATTCCGACGCTAGTGTGAAAGTAGCCTAACTGAGCAAAGCTCAGCCAGCAACTGACTAACTTTCCCTACAGGTCACCAGTTTTACCAATGTGGGGAGTGACCTAATAAATAGGAGCAAGAGCTCCCCCTGGTGGCCTGGAGTGTGAAATGTCTTGCATGTTTGTGATACCTGGATGCAGTTTTCCATCTTTGCCTCCAAACGTAACACCACTCTCCCCTAGAGGAAAATGACATTACTGCACCGACCTGGACCCTGGGGCGCTGCAAGTGAAGCTGAGATAAAGATATTTTTTTATCGTTATTATGCAATCTGTCTATATGACACCTGGCCATGCATAGAGCTTTTATTGCAGTAAACATGAATTAAAATCTTATCTGTACTTTTGACCCCAATTGATCTTAGGAATGTGTTACTGACTTTCCTCGGGTTGTCCGTAGAATGAAGAGTTCATGCTCGAGCTCTGTCTCTACAAGGTTTATACCTCACAGGATAAGAGGTTCAAGTGTGCCTGTATTCGTTTAGATCTGACATACCTGTCACATCAACCTTATAATAGGATTTCAGCATTTTATACGTACACACAGAGAGTACAAAGACAAATCACTGTTGTCGAGAAAACACAAACTGCTTACCCCTGTCACCTTGTCCCCTGAACATTAGCACCA
The DNA here is from genome assembly GCF_032444005.1 of Ranitomeya imitator. Lineage (NCBI taxonomy): Eukaryota > Metazoa > Chordata > Amphibia > Anura > Dendrobatidae > Ranitomeya > Ranitomeya imitator. Next base: position 500,529,720 of record NC_091286.1, read on the forward strand.
GGTAAGAACAGGCAGGTGCTGTAGGATTAGCACAGCCCTGTAACCCAGCTCTATAGACTGTGGTGTCACCTGCAATAAATCACTGTGAGTTTCAAAGGCAATGAAGGAATTTTGTGAAGTACAATACATCACTGCAAGAAGAAGCTTGTGTCCACACTGGGGAGTCATTGCTAGTGCTGACAAAGAACAGATACTACTTTTTATTATACCTATTAACCCACTAAGCACCTGATTGGTGCCAGATTAATAAATTACAATTAATATTTTAGAGCAGAGGTGGGCAATGAATTTTCTCGAGGGGCCACGAGAGACCGTGACAGTTGTGGTGGGCTGAACTAATAGGCTGCAATTAATTCTGCTCAATATTAATAATAACATAATTATAATTTTATACAATATTAATTGTATAATGTAACATTAAGCAGAATTAATTATAATGACACCCTCCTGTATACTATATGAGCACTCACAAATCCCCCTTATATCCAGTATGAGCCCCCACACAGCTCCCTAATTATAGCATGATCCCCCATACAAACCCCCTATATGACATGAGCCCCCACAAATGACCCTCCTAAATTCAGCATGAACTAATACACAACCCCCCATATGCAGTATGAGTCTATACATAGCCCCACATATACAGTATGAATCCCCCACGCAGCCTCTACATACAGTATGAAGTCCCATACACAATTCCTATATACAGAATGATCCCAAACACAGACCCCCTATATACAGTATGAGCCCCCACACAGCCTGCTAGGTATTTTCTCAGAACCATCTTCTGGCTCTCCTGTGAACTTCTACCTATCTCTTTACAATATGTGACAATAGATTTCTCACGGAACCTGAACATTCTTATTTATTAAAGAATACAGAAACAAGTTAAAGAAATATCAATTTGTAGACAATTTGCACAAGATTCTTGCCCGAGCATGCTGAAGTGGTGACAATAAGGGATATACTATGGAGAATGAGAGGTATGGTAATTAGGGGTGTCCCGAAAGCACTGTCATATTAGTGGCAGGCAGCAGTACTCGATATTCAGGAAGTGCCATGTCTTACCCTCTTTACACACCTTCAGTCTGTGAAATCCTATGCAGATACAATGATCTGCCAAAACATTAATACCACTGATATGAAGTGAATATCATTGGTTACAACATAACAATAGCATTTCTCAGGGGTTGGGATATTTACTAGGCAAGTCAAAAGTCAGTTCTTGATGTTGATTTGTGAAAGCAGGAAAAATGAGCAAGCATAAGAATCTTAGTGACTTTTCCAAGAGCTATATTGTGACGGTTAGATGACTTGACTCTACAAAAAGGCATGTCTTGTGGGGTGTCCCCAGTGTGCAGTGGGTGGTACCTTCTGAATCAACGAAGATGATGAAGCAACAGGATGATTGGCACCAAAGACTCATTGATGCGCATGAGGAGCAAAGTCTAGCCCATCTCATCTATTCCTGCAGAAGTGCTCTACTTGAGGGCAAATTGCTGAAAAAGTGAATGGTGACAATAGAAAGGTGTCAGAACATACAACACATTGAAGATTGCTATGCCTGGAGCTGTGTGCCCGCATGGCGGTCAGAGTTCCGATACAGACCGGTCGGTGTGCACATGTGCCTCAACTGGGAAAAAGATGATGTTCAGGATGTACTATTAAAAGAAGGCAACATATGTTCTGGGCAATGTGCAGCTGGAGAACCTTGAGTCCTGGCTTTCAGGTACAGGTGCTTCTCACAAAATTAGAATATCATCAAAAAGTTAATTTATTTCAGTTGTTCAATATAAAACGTGAAACTCATATATTAGATAGAGTCATTACAAACAGAGTGATCTATTTCAAGTGTTTATTTCTGTTAATGTTGATGATTATGGCTTACAGCCAATGAAAACCCAAAAGTCATTATCTCAGTTAATTAGAATACTTTATAACACCAGCTTGAAAAAATGATTTTAAAATCCGAAATGCAGGCCTACTGAAATGTATGTTCAGTAAATGCACGCAATACTTGGTCAGGGCTCCTTTTGCATTAAATTTCTGCATAAATACGGCATGGCATGGAGGCGATCAGCCGGTGGCACTGCTGAGGTGTTATGGAAGCCCAGATTGCTTTGATAGCAGCCTTCAGCTCATATGCATTGTTTGGTCTGGTGTCTCATCTTCCTCTTGACAATACCCCATAGATTCCTCAATGGGGTTAAGGTCAGGCGAGTTTGCTGGCCAATCAAGCACAGTGATACTGTTGTTTTTAAACCAGGTATTGGTACTTTTGGCAGTGTGGACAGGTGCCTGCTGGAGAATGAAATTTCCATCCCCAAAAAGCTTGTCAGCAGAGGGAAGCATGAAGTGCTCTAAAATTTCCTGGTAGACGGCTGTGCTGACTTTCGTCTTGATAAAACACAGTGGACCTACACCAGCAGATGACATGGCTCCCCAAGCAATCACTGATTGTGGAAACTTCACACTAGACCTCAATCAGCTTGGATTCTGTGCCTCTCCACTCTTCCTCCAGACTAGGGGACGTTGATTTCCAAATGAAATGCAAAATTTACTTTCATCTGGAAACAGCACAATGGACCACTGAGCAACAGTCCAATTCTTTTTCTCCTTGGCCAAGATAAGACCCTTCAGGCCTTGTCTATTGGTCATGAGTGGCTAAGCACAAGGAATTCGACACTTGTAGCCCATGTCCTAGATACCTCAGGGTGTGGTGGCTCTTGAAGCAATGACTCCAGCAGCAGTCCACTCCTTGTGAATCTTCCCCAAATTTTTGAATGGCCTTTTCTTAACAATCCTTTCAAGGCTGCGGTTATCTGTTGTTTGTGCACATTTTTCTACCACACTTTTTCTTTCCACTCAAATTTCCATTAATATGCTTGGAAACAGCACTCTGTGAACAAGTCCGCTTCTTTAGCAATGACCTTTTGTGGCTTATCCTCCTTGTGGAGTGCATCAATGACTGCCTTCTGGACATCAGTATTGTTAAAAAAAAGAAATAATAATAAAGAAAAGACATGGGGTCTCCCCTATTTTGGATAACAAGATTAGGTAAAGCAGGCAGCTGCAGCTGAAGCCATCAGCTATCTGCTTTAGATTGGCTAGTTATCAAAAAATAGAAGGGGCCCCCACACTGTTTTTTTTATTTAAAACCAGCCAAGGTAAAGCAGACAGCTGGGGGTGGTATTCTCAGGCTGGGAAGGTCCATGGATATTTTGACCTCCCCAGAGTAAAAATAGTAGACCGCAGCGACCCCAAAAAAGTCGCATCCATTAGATGCACCAGTTCTGCCTCTTTGCCTGGTTCTTCCCTTTTTCCCTGGTGCATTGGCAAGTGGGGTAATATTTTGAGGTTGATGTCAGCTGTGTAATATCAGCCGACATCAAGCCAGGAGGTTAATAATGGGACAGCGTCTATCAGACACCCCCATTGCTAACCCAGTAAGTGAAAAGACTCCCACATACTCCCTTTTTTATCCAATTATTAAAAATAAATCCAAGAAGTTCTGACGGTAATCCAATAGTGAAATGTCCAACAACACCCATCAAATCTTATGGAGTCTCTTTTTGAGAACATTCTCAGAAGGAAACTTCATAGTTCACTTCCATTCAGTAGCAGGCACAGAAATTCCCACTCTCCTGCCTTCCGCTGATAATCAACAATCCTATTGAGTCTCGTTCTCAGAACGACACTTCATTGGGTTACTCAGAAGCCAAGAGCATGAGAATTTCCATGCCCCTACCACTGAACAAGAGTGAACTATGAAGTCTTGTACTGAAAACTTTCTCAGATTGGGATTCCATAGAATTTGATGGGCTTCGTGGGACATTTCACTATAAATAAATAATTCACTTCCAATAAAGATTTTTTTCTGGATTTTTTTAACTATTCACTTACTGGGTTAGTAATGGGAGTGTCTGATAGCTGCCACCCCATTACTAACCTCTGGGCGTGGTGTCAGGGGACATTATACAGCCAACATCAACCCCAAAATATTACCTCGCTTGCCAACACACCAGGGCAAGCAGGAAGAGCCATGCAAAGTGCCAGAATTTTTCTGGGGTGGCTTCAGGCTGCCATTTTTAGGCTGGGGGGCCAAATATCCATGAATCTTTCCAGACTGAGAATACCAGCTGCCAACTGTCTGCTTTACCTTAGCTGGCTATCAAAAATAGGGAAGACCTCACACATTTTTTTCATTTATTTATTACTGATAAATAAATAAATGAAAAATACTAATAAAAAAAAAATGAAAGAAACGAAGTCGGGTCATCCCCTATTTTTAATAAACGGTAAAGGGAAAGCAGACAGCTGTGAGCTGGTCTTATATTTGAGGGAAGGGGCCAATATCCATGGACCTTCCCAGCCTATTACCATCAGCCCCCAGGAGAGATCCCACATCATTTTTTTTGGGTCCCCGCATTTTTAATAACCACCAAAGGCAAAGCAGATAGCTCATAGCTGTCTGCTTTCCCTTGGCTGCTTATTAACCCCTTCCCGACATGCATTGTACATGTACTGCTCTGTGGGAGCTGCGTTCCCACAAACAGCAGTACATGTGTGGCGCCACGATCGCATGGTCTCATGCTGAGCGCTGCAGCGATCGGGTGCGGGTGTCAGCTCTATGTGAGAATTGACACCCTGCAGCAGTGCCAACGATTAGTGCTAGTATCAATTGCAGACATTTAACCTCTCTGATGCTGCTGTTAGTAGTGATAGCGACATCGAGGAGCATCACGTAGGGAATGGATTCCCTGCGCTCTTCCTTCAGGACAACGTGATGTGATTTATGTAAATAAAAAAATAAACTATAAAAGTACACATATTTGGTATCACCACGTCTGTAACGACCCAAACAGTCGGGTGAACATCATAAATGTTTTTTTTAAATAACTGGCAAAAAACAACGCTTTATCATCATACCACTGAAAAAAATTGCAATAAGGCCTCTTTCACACTTCCATCTTTTGTCTCACGTCGAAATCTGTCGAGTTTTGAAAAAACTCTGAGCATGCCTGGAAGGATTTGAAGTCCGGGGAAATGCAAAAAAAATCTCTCTCTCTCTCTCTCTCTCGAATCCGCAAACTATTCTAGGAAAATCTGCACTCCAAGAGGCAAATAGTGCTCCGTCCTTCCCCAGTCCCTTAGGATGGCTAAACATTACTGTACATCCACATGTGGGATATTTCTACATTCAGCAGAAATTGTGGGAGACATTTTAGTGCCATTTTTACCCATTTCCCAGTATGAAACTTGTGGCTAACACACAATCTTGGTGGTAAAAAGTAAATTATTTTTCTTCACTGCCCAATGGGCTAATTTATGGGTGTTCTGCTGTTCTGGCACCTCAGGGGCTCTGCCAATGAAACATGACACCCTCAAACAAGTGCATCAAAATCTGCACCATAATATGGGGCTCTTTCCCTTCTGAGCTTTGCACTGTGTCTCAAAAAAAAAGTTTCAACCACATATGGGGTACCGGTAAACTCAGGAGAAATTGCACAACAAATTTTGGTGTCCATTTTCTCATGTTATCCTTGTGAAAATACAGAATTTGGAGCTAAAAAAGATTTTATGTGAAAAATGTGATTTTTATATTTTCACAGGTTAACGTTATACATTTCTGTGAAGCACCTGGGGTTTCAAGGTGCTCAATATACATCTAAATAAGGTCCCAAAGGGGTTTAGTATTCAAAATGGTGTCATTTGTGGGGGGTTTCCACTGTTTACGCACATCAAGGGCAAATTTTACCTTCAAAAAGTCAAATGGTGCTTCTTCCCTTCCAAGCCCTGCCGTGCGCCTAAACAGTAGAATTCCCCCACATAAGGGGTATTGGAGTACTCAAGACAAATTGCACAACAAATTGTAAGGAGCAATTTCTACTGTTACAATTATGAAAATGCAAAATTTGGAGCTAAAAAAAATTATTTGGGAAAAATTTTATTTTTTTATTTCCACGGCTCTACATTATAAACTTCTGTGAAGCACCTGTGGGTTCAAGGTGCTCAATACACATATAGATAAATTTCCTAAGGGGTCAAGTTTCCAAAATGAGGTAAGTTGTGGCGGGTTTTGACCGTTTAGGCACATCAAGGCCTCTCCAAACATGACATGGCATCTGCTAATTTTGCCAGGAAATTTTACATTCAAAAAGTGAAATGACGCTCCTTCCCTTCCGAGCCCTGCCGTGCACCCAAAAGTGGTTGTCCCCCACATATGGCATATCGGCATGCTCAGAAGAAATTGCAAAACAAATTGTATGGTCCATTTTATCCTGTTACCCTTGTGAAAGTAAAAAAAAAAATTAGGTCTAAAGGAAAATTTTTGTGAAATAAAGTTAAATGTTTATTTTTTCCTTCCAGATTCCATGAATTTCTGTGAAGCACCTGAAGGGTTAATAAACTTCTTGAATGTGGCTTTGAGTTCGTTGAAGGGTGCACTTTTTAGGGTGGTGTCACTTTTGGGTATTGTCTGTCATATAAGCCGCTGAAAGTCACTTCAAATGTGAGGTGGTCCCTGAAAAAATGTTTTTGCAAATTTTGTTGTAAAAATGAGAAATCGCTGGTCAACTTTTAACCCTTATAATTTCCTAACAAAAAAAAATAAGTTTCAAAAATCATGATGTAGACATGTGGGAAATGTTATTTATTAACCATTTTGTGTGACATGACTCTCTGATTTAAGGGCATAAAAATTAAAAGTTGAAAATTGCGAAAATTTCCTATTTTTTCCCAAATAAGCACAAGTCATATCAAAGAAATTTTACCGCTATCATGAAGTACAATATGTCAAGAAAAAAACAGAATCAGTAGGCCTCATAAAGTGACAGTGGTCAGAATTGTAAAAATTGGCCTGGTCAGGAAGGTGAAAACAGGCTTCAGGGAGAAGGGTTTAAAAATAGGCATCTTTTCTTTATTTATTTCTTCGTATTTTTCATTTACTGTATTTATTAGTAATAAGTAAATAAAAATGAAAAAAAAGGCATTTCGTCCCCCGTTTTTAATAACCAGCTAAGAGAAAGTAGACAGCTGTGGGCTAGTATTAATAGGCTGGAAATGCCCATGGTTATTGGTCAATTCACAATCTGAAAATATCAGCCTGTAGCTGACCCAGAAGTGGCGCATCATTTTTCATGAGCCAATTCTGGCATTTAGCCTCAGCTCTTCCCGATTGCACTGGTGCGGTGGCAATTGGGGTAATTGTTTTGGGGATTAGAAATGGGGAGTTGTCAGTCAGAAATCCCCATTACTAAACCAATGGAAAAAATAAACACACACAGAAACAAAACTTTATTTGAATAAAGACTCCCCCACAAAGGCCTTTGTTCACCAATTTATTAATAAAATGATCTTATGAAGTAGTCCATGTTCATCTTCTTGGTCTGTGGTACTTGTGGATAGCAGTAAATCCACTGCTGTGCACAGGCAGTCGGCTGATATATACTCTCATCAGTGTCACCTGCTCTTCCTGCTTCCAGTAGTAGTCACCAGCTGGTGGCTGACTGGGGGTAACCTTGTCACCCACGGTGACACGCTGTCCTCTGTATGACAGTATGGGAACCCGCAACGGACCGCAATACCCAGTGGCTGTGATTGATGGTGACTTCAGTTAGGTTAGTGCTGGTCAGAATTGCTGTTTTCCGCTCTGTCACTAGTGTTGAGCCATCTCCCTAGTGTTCGGGTTCGGTTCGTCGAACTGGGACGTGTTCGACGAACTGTTCGTTGAACGTTCGACGAACACCGTCGAACCCCATTGAAACCAATGGCAGGCAAACACATACAAACACATAGAAAACACATAGAAAACACCTTAAAAGGTGTCCAAAAGCTGACAAACTGCTCAGAAGACACAACAAACACATGGAAAAGTCACAACTACATATAGTCATGCGAAAAGAAAAGAGGTGGAGGAGTAAAAGGAGGAGGAGATATAGGCATGTCATGCCCTTCTAAAATCAAGAAAGGCTGGAGTAAAAATCTAAAATCGCTCTACCAACACCCAGACGTCTTGACAAAATAAATAAAAAAATAAATATCTTTAGGTAGAATGGCGGCGGGTCCATTCAGAACACTTTCCTTAGAAGACGTAGTGGTACCCCCATTGGAGTTGTGCCAAAAAATGAACCCAATACATTCAGACTAATCCACCATTTGTCATATCCAAGGGGCAGGTCAGTAAACGAAACATCGACGTGGAACCAAGTACAGTACTAGGTACTGTACCTCCTTTGATGGGGCAATTAGGCGGGTCAAGAAGTTGGTAAGGGGCACCCTAATGGCCAAAACAGACATTGAGGGGGCGTTCCGGTTACTACCTGTGCCTCCGAATAGTGTTCTTCCATTGGGCTGCTTCTGTGGAGATCGGCATTATTTCAGCGCACAGATCTATCCCCCGCCCACTATACACTGAATCAGTCTATTAACACTGATAAACAGTTTTAATGTGCAAATCTAGTTAGGCTTTTGGTGAACGAACAGTTATCGAACAGAAACTCGAACAGCCGAATTTCAAGCAAATTGTTTCGAGTTCCTCGAACGACTTAAACACCGCCCAAAACAGCTCAAATTTGAAATTGGCGAACAGTTTGACTCGAACACCGCTCATCTCTATCTGTCACACAGAGGACCGTGTGGGAACTGCAGGCTGTTCGGGCCTTTCATTCACTTGAATGGGTTTTGAGCTTGGGATCAAGTTTTTTATAAAGTTTGGCTGAACCTGACGACCCGAACAGGTCTGCCCATCTTTAGCCCTTCTAAGTCTTCTTAGTCCTTTCTCTCACTGTGTAAGTTTTGGCTTAAAGGGCTATTTCCAGCTCCAAATCCTATCCCGATATGTAGTAGGTGTAATAATAACAATTGTCACGATTCCTCAGTGATGGACAGCTCTGTCATCCTATCCTGTACTGGGACATGCTGTCAGTGCTTTGATTGACAGCTCGGTTGACCTATCTGAGACCTGGAGGTGCAGAGATTTCCACAGGTGCTCCCTGTTCTTGGTAATTGCCCTGCTATTTAGGTGAGCTGTCTGGCCCGGATTATTGCCAATCAAAAGCTTGTGCTCTCTGATGTGTGTTCATCTGATCCTTGTGCTGTAAGTTCTGATCTTCTGCTGCTGACCTTTCAAACGTGCTCTGACTACCCATTTGTTATTGCCCCTTTGCTTATCCCTTATTTCTCTGGTATTCTGACCCTGGAATGTGGCCTAACTTACGTCTTCATATTTTCCCTTGGTTTACTACGTGCTCTTTTGGTATTGACCCCAGAAAGTCTGACTTTGTTGACTCACAGTCTGTTCATAGCTAGTGACTAGTATCACAATAATATTAGCAAATACCTCCAATTAGAAATATAGCTATAAAAGTGTATAATAATATAGTATAGTTCTTCTGATTATTTATGTTGCTTACCCCATGTGTAAGGCATTGCTCTAGCTTAGATATCCATGGTTACAACCACTCATATAGTGACAGTCAGTTAGTTGGTTGCTAGTGGCCAAAACCATGGATGCCTAAGCTACTGTAATGCCTTGCACATGGGGAAAGCAACATAGTGAATCAGAAAAACTATACTACATTTCTAATTGTAGTTATTTGCTAATATTATTACTACATCTACTACATATTGGGATAGAATTTTGAAGATGGGAATAACACTTTAAGGAAAAAAAACTGTGTGTAAACTTGACCTTATTCACATGTAAAGCTCCAAGGAATAAATGGCGCTATAATAATAAATAATAATAATAATACCTGCTTCTGTTTCCTGATCACCATTATGGTTGCATTTGAGGTTGACACCAAGTTTTCCTAAAACCCGATACAACTAAAACAGTTCAATAAAGAATAAGTGGAGAACAATAGAAAGGTTTATATCTGTCTGAGGAACAGTTGAGGTTCTGTATCTCTCCTTAGTAGACAGTTTCGTCATTCCTAACTCTAGGAATAGAATCCAATCCAAAGAATAGCTTGTAGTTTCTGTGCCCTGAGGAAGAAGTTGTACCACTGACAAGTCTCACCATTCCTAGTGATGCCGTGATGATTCACAATACAATGGAAAATGTATATGCATCATCGCAGCTAAGTAGATCTATCCAGGGTTGCCAGTTGTCAAGAAATTCTGGAACAGCCAGTACAAATAAAAAACTTTTTTGCACGGTCCATAAAACATATTTGAGGAGTCCATGATTTTTTTGAAGTTTAAGAAACTCACACAGATTACTTTGACTGTAATTATCATTTTACAGTTTATAATGAACGCAGCTGCAGAATTTTGAGCTGGAGACATGTATCATTTATCATAATGATCTATTATGGTTCTCTAATGTGTCTGTAAAAAATATCATCTGTCCATGAGTTTTTATAAGCTGTCTAAACAAAAAGTCAAGTTGGCAACCATGACTCTAGTGTTACTACCATAACTGTTCATATGTAATGATATCCATGTACACTTGTATACAGCCCATTTATTCCCTTGCTCGTTAATTTATAGGTGGAAGGATTGGGTTCACTCAGACCTCTTATGGCCAAAATATTCCAGCTTTTTTTCAGTATTTAGCAATACCATGTCAATGTTCGAATGTAAAAAAAAATAGGATCAATGGAATAATCGGGAGGGGGTTAAAAATCAAACATTTAGTTACACCTCTGATTAGTGAAACTGATCTTTGGTCTAAACTGATGACAATAAATCATTTAAATGAACAAATGGTATCAATCAAAGCAAGGTGAGATTTGGGGAAAAAAAATGAAACTCTTTGTCTTCTTGCGGTGACCTTGACAAGCAAGAGATGGTATGTCACTCTCCATAAGGAGAAATGATGCCCCTTAGACCCCAGTCCAGAGCCTCTCATCTAGCCAAATTAGTTCTCATTCTTCGCACTGACGAGGGCCAATAGCCCGAAACACCGTGTCTGCCAATTGAGCTACTGATTTGGCTTTTATCCTAAGTCATATTGCACGACTCGTTAAAGGGTTGATTGTGACTTGTAGGATCGCTACTTCCAACAGGTGGCGCTATAGAGTTTAAGTCCTCTTTTTCTCAGAAGAGGCAATTTGCATGCGGTGACCCAAACACTTTTCTAAAATGTGGGAGCTTAGCAAAAGAGATGTGGTCAAAAGTCATGCAACAAATGTAATATGTAATGTAATTCATAGCCATGAGTCTGACCAGACGTGTCTGACCATCTTAGAAATTGCATTTTTAAATTGCAGTTTTTTAATTGCTATGAATTAGACTAGAATTCCATGGGGCATTCGACCATTCATCACTGCTGTACTTTCATCATCCTCATCACCACCTGTATCCTCTAATCAAGCTCTTTTGTCTACCCACAGGTATGCTGCTGTTCATCTACTCTGCCTTTCCTGCAATGTGTGTTTATGTGAACTGCATATAATTCCCACCTGGTATGCTGCTGTTCATCTACTCTGCCTTTCCTGCAATGTGTGTTTATGTGAACTGCATATAATTCCCACCTGGTATGCTGCTGTTCATCTACTCTGCCTTTCCTGCAATGTGTGTTTATGTGAACTGCATATAATTCCCACCTGGTATGCTGCTGTTCATCTACTCTGCCTTTCCTGCAATGTGTGTTTATGTGAACTGCATATAATTCCCACCTGGTATGCTGCTGTTCATCTACTCTGCCTTTCCTGCAATGTGTGTTTATGTGAACTGCATATAATTCCCACCTGGTATGCTGCTGTTCATCTACTCTGCCTTTCCTGCAATGTCTGTCTATATGAAGTGCATGTAATTGCCACATGGCATTCTTTGCTTACCCGTTATTTTCTATCCATATGTACTTCACTCCTCTCTTGCGTCTTCCTTGCATACCTGAGTAGCCATCTACCCCACCCCCTCTTTATGACCTGGCTTAACTGTGAACATGTGCTCTGGACACACACGCCCACATCCTCCCTCTCAGCTGTGAGCCCTTAGGTGCCCATAAATTCATAGCCATGAGTCTGACCAGACGTGTCTGACCATCTTAGAAATTGCATTTTTAAATTGCAGTTTTTTAATTGCTATGACTTAGACTAGAATTGGACTGGAATTGACTGGAAGGTAAAGGAATAGAATACCACTATAATGTTTCGGTTTCTCTTCACATTCACCCCCATACTACTTTATTTCTTCCTAACTCCTGTAGTCCCTCCACCCAGTAAGGAACTAGTCATTTCTCCCTCCATCCTCCCCAGTCATCTCACCTCCTCCACAGAACTATTCCTCCACATACAATCCTTTCTCGCCAGGCACACACGGCCACATCATGACCTATCCAGCTCACACCTTCTAACGCTCTGTCTGCTGCTCCTCATTGCTGGCGACATATCCCCAAATCCTGGCCCTACTCATCACATCCCCACCCTCATTTCTAATCCCCTGCCACGATCCTCTACACATCCTCGCAACCACAGTAACCTCATACCCATTCATCCAGCCCCCACTCCCCCAATTTCCCTATCTGGAGCACTATGGAACGCACGCTCTGTCTGCAATAAACTGTCATTTATCCATGACCTCTTTATCAATAACAAACTCTCCTTCCTCGGCATCACTGAAACCTGGCTCACCCCTTCTGACACAGCCTCCCCTGCGGCACTCTCTTACGGTGGCTTCCACCTTTCTCACACACCCCGCCCCAGCAGCAAACATGGCGGAGGAGTTGGTTTTCTCCTGTCAGATAACTGCTCCTTCACCCCAATCCCACTGCCACCCTCTGTTACCCTCCCTTCCTTTGAGGTGCACTCTGTGCGCATCTACTCCCCCTCCAACCTCCAACTGGCTGTCATCTACCGTCCCCCAGGGCCAGCCACCACCTTCTTCGACCACTTCACCACCTGGCTACTCCATTTCCTCGCCGCTGACATCCCCACTATCATCATGGGCGACTTCAACATCCCCATTGACACTTCCCTCTCAGCTGCCACTAAACTTCTATCCCTCACTTCCTCCTTTGGCCTTACTCAATGGTCTTCTACAGCCACCCACAAAGATGGTCACACACTGGACCTCATTCTCACCCGCCTCTGCTCCCTATCTAACCTCTCAAACTCACCTCTTCCTCTTTCTGACCACAACCTACTTACATTCTCTTCCCTTTCCACTCCTTGTCTACAACCCCCACCCCACAAACTCTCACACCCTCGCAGAAATCTTAAACACCTTGATCTTCACTCACTCTCTGAATCCCTCCTCCCTCTCACAGACATAAGCTCCCTACACAATGCGGATGATGCTGCCGCTCTATATAACACCACAATAGCTGCAGCTTTGGAATCTCTTGCCCCTCTCACACATGCCAAAGCTCGCAAAATCAACAGACAACCCTGGCACACCAGCATGACCAAAGAACTGAGGCGAGCTTCCAGAGCTGCTGAGCGCAGATGGAAAAGATCCCACTCCATCGAGCACTTCATCGCATTCAAACAGTCCCTCACTGCTTTCAAAACCACGCTCGCCACAGCAAAACAAACCTACTTCTCATCTCTCATATCCTCCCTGTCTCACAACCCCAAACAGTTATTCAACACCTTCAACTCTCTCCTCCGTCCCCCAGCACCTCCTCCCTCCCCACTCATCTCAGCTGAAGACTTTGCCTCATTTTTCAAGCAGAAAATTGAGAACATCAGAGACAATTTTAGTAAACAACCCCCAGAACCCTTCCTCCCAACTACCCAGCCCTCCACCTCCAAAACCAACTTCTCCACCATTACAGAAGATGGACTCTCCACTCTACTCTCAAGATCGCATCTCACCACCTGTGCACTTGACCCACTCCCATCCCACTTCATCCCAAACCTCACCACAGTCTTCATCCCAACCCTAACCCATCTCTTTAACCTATCACTAACAACTGGCATTTTCCCCTCAAGCTTTAAACATGCCTCAATCACACCTATCCTCAAAAAGCCCTCTCTTGACCCATCCTCTGCATCTAGCTATCGCCCTATATCACTTCTCCCCTTTGCCTCAAAACTACTGGAACAACATGTCCATCTTGAACTGTCCTCCCATCTATCTTCCTGCTCCTTCTTCGACCGCTTTCAATCAGGCTTCCGGTCACACCACTCCACTGAAACTGCCCTAACTAAGGTCACCAATGACCTATTAACCGCCAAGAGCAAGCGACACTACTCTGTCCTCCTCCTCCTGGACCTGTCCTCTGCCTTTGACACAGTGGACCATTCCCTGCTGCTGCAGACCCTCTCATCCCTTGGAATCACAGAATTGGCCCTATCCTGGATCTCATCATACCTAACTGACCGTACATTCAGCGTCTCCCACTCACACATCACCTCCTCACCTCGCCCCCTATCTGTCGGAGTCCCGCAAGGTTCAGTTCTAGGACCCCTGCTCTTCTCCATCTACACCTTTGGCCTGGGACAGCTCATAGAATCTCACGGCTTTCAGTATCATCTCTATGCTGACGACACACAGATCTACATCTCTGGACCAGATATCACCTCCCTACTAACCAGAATCCCTCAATGTCTGTCTGCTATTTCATCCTTCTTCTCCACTAGATTTCTAAAACTTAACATGGACAAAACAGAATTCATCATCTTTCCCCCATCTCACGCGACCTCCCCAACGAACCTATCCATTACAGTAAACGGCTGCCCACTCTCCCCAGTCCCACAAGCCCGCTGTCTTGGGGTAATCCTTGACACTGATCTCTCCTTTAAACCACATATCCAAACCCTTTCCACTTCCTGCCGCCTCCAACTCAAAAATATTTCACGGATCCGCACATTCCTAAACCAAGAATCTGCAAAGACCCTAGTCCATGCCCTCATCATCTCCCGCCTTGACTACTGTAACCTCCTGCTCTGTGGCCTCCCCTCTAACACTCTTGCACCCCTCCAATCTATTCTAAACTCTGCTGCCCGACTAATCCACCTGTCCCCCCGCTATTCCCCGGCCTCTCCCCTCTGTCAATCCCTGCACTGGCTCCCCATCACCCAGAGACTCCAGTACAAAAACCTAACCATGACATACAAAGCCATCCACAACCTGTCTCCTCCATACATCTGCGACCTCGTCTCCCGGTACTTTCCTGCACGCAACCTCCGATCCTCACAAGATCTCCTTCTCTACTCCCCTATTATCTCCTCTTCCCACAATCACATACAAGATTTCTCTCGTGCATCCCCCCTACTCTGGAATGCTCTACCACAACATATCAGACTCTCGCCTACCATCGAAACCTTCAAAAAGAACCTGAAGACCCACCTCTTCCGACAAGCCTACAACCTGCAGTAACCACCGATTGACCAAACCGCTGCACAGCCAGCTCTACCCTCACCTACTGTATCCTCACCCATCCCTTGTAGATTGTGAGCCCTCGCGGGCAGGGTCCTCTCTCCTCCTGTACCAGTTGTGACTTGTATTGTTAAAGATTATTGTACTTGTTTTATTATGCATACCCCTCCTCACATGTAAAGCGCCATGGAATAAATGGCGCTATAATAATAAATAATAATAATAATAATAATAATAATAATAATAATGTCACTGATACAACTGACATACATTATAGAAGCAATCTATGCCGGCTCATGCCTGCCGATAATATCACCTACTGGGCAAACCAAAGATGTACCAAATTTAGCAAGAGGTTTGTAATAAATTTGGTGCATCTTACTCCAGAAGGCTTCTGGTTCAATGTACAACAATCATCATATATTCCCTCTAAAGGGAGACAAACTCATTTTGTTAAAAAAAATGATAGGAAATGGAATGAAGCATCCAGAAAGAAGGATGGGAATGTCCAGATGCAGAGTCACTGATGAGGCCTC
The DNA here is from genome assembly GCF_032444005.1 of Ranitomeya imitator. Taxonomy (NCBI): domain Eukaryota; kingdom Metazoa; phylum Chordata; class Amphibia; order Anura; family Dendrobatidae; genus Ranitomeya; species Ranitomeya imitator. Next base: position 500,545,529 of record NC_091286.1, read on the forward strand.
AAAAACAGAAAAAAAATGTGTGTATAGATCATAATTGCTGTGTACAGATATCACATGTATTCCAGTCACCAGTGCATCTCTATGCAAAGTAACCCCCAGGTACACGGCACTTCATCAATCATGTGGCATGCATCTGTCTGATGCTGAGTTGCTACAGCACATGCTTAGTAAGCTGACCTGTGTGTCAATGTATGCTACTGCACAGGCACACATTTTCTGACATCGGGTGTCATTGGATCAGTAGTTTTTTAGTTTGTTGATATTTTTCAACAAGTTTGGTTCTCAAGTCCTCAGACAGTTCTCTTCTCCTATTTCTGTTCTCCATGCTTAGTGTGGCATGCACAGTCACGCAATGCAAAGATTGAGTCAACTTCCCACCTCTGGTTTCAGGTGTGATTTTCATAACACCCGTACCTGTTACTTGCCACAGGTGAGTTTGAAAGAGCATCCCATGCTTTAAACAAAGTTGTTTATCTACAATTTTGGAAATATGCCAACAATTTTATCTGGCCCATTTTGGGAGGTTTTGTGTGAAATTATGTTCAATTTGCTTTTTATTTTGTTTTTTTTTGTGTTGTTCCAATACAAAAAAACAAACATATGTAATTGCAATAATTTTCTGTTAGAAATAGTTCATTTTCTGGAACAATTTCAAGGGTGCCAACATCTTCGGCCATGACTGTATATAATATTGTTTTAAATATTGGTATAGCAAAACATCAAAAATCAAGATAGGACAAGTTAAGCCACAATACAACAGAGCAATTTGTGGGAGCAGCTGTCACAAGTGTGTCACGCCAACCTAGGAGATCTGGGGGTAGAAGATCTCTGCGTATTGTGAATTGCAGATCTTCCATTTAGCCTGGGTGTTTGGATTTATATTAAATGAATTTGGTTTCCTTTGGTGCTGAAAAGGTTAATGACTCTTTCAATGCCGGTAAGAAACATGGAGCTCCATTTCAGCTATTCTTGATGTGATCATTAACTCTTCCTTGCCAGAGAAAGCTCTGCTTCCTTGCTCTTCCTAGCTCTTCGTTGTTGCTATTCCAAATTTGTCTTCCTGTGCTGTGTGCTTAAGCTAAGTATTTGTAGAGAATTGTTGTGGAGGTGTTTTTGTATGTGTTTGTTCATCTCCTGGCCCTTGTTCCCATATAGTTTATTCTTCCCTGTCCCTATCCTCCTCCATATTGTTGGTTAGTGCTTTCTTGTGACAGAGGGTTTCTGCTATCCCTGTTTTGTCTTTTGTGTCTTGTTCACATTTCATTATTGTGCCCGGCTCCTTAGGGTGGGCGAGAGGACAGACCAGGGATTAACAGGAGCATAGTGAGGTCAGAGGCTCAGGCTTCTATACTATCCAGAGTACTCCCGCGGCAGGGATAGTTAGGGTCCCAGTTCCAGGGACAGGTTGAGCCCCTCCCCCTCCCCTACCTAATACCATATCTGTGGGGTAAGACTGTTGTCAAGTTCATAGGCATGGTCACAGAATAAATTGGCCAAAAACATTGGAAGACATGGCCAATCTTTACGGTACTTATTAGCCAACTAAACTTGCTGATATGTATGGCTATGAAGGATGCCATTTCCTAGGAGTCCCAACTGGGATCAAAAGTAAGCAAACTCAAGCATGACTCTTGCTCCTTTTGTTTTTTTTTTTTTTTTTTTTAAACATCATTTTTATTGGTTGTTTTTTTTTTTTTTTTTAAACAAATAAGTACAATACATATTGCAAGTGTTACTTTAAATTATTACACAGAAATAAAACACTCGTTAATCTTTATAACACAAATAATATTAACATGTCCCCTAATGTCCACATCTAACCCACTTCAATGATTGGAGTCCGACAATCAAATCTAGAACATACACCAACTGATGCCTTTATCATGTGACAAATTTTAATTTATCCAAACTACCACTTAAATCTTCTAACAAATACCAATCTGAATTAACAAAGGGCCTCATTATCTCTTGAATTTCCCCTGTTGACAATAGGGATTCTATGAACACTCTCCATTTTTTGAAAAATCTTTTCGTCATCTTATCTTTATCCCTTTCTGCTTCTCTTTTTTCTAAATATAGGACAGCCATTAGTCCTGCTTTAATCTCTTTTATCCCTGGGAGTAAACTAGCCAACCAATATTGCAAAATTAAACGTTTTGTCTTTTGTTTTAAAGCCCATAAAGCCTCTTTCACATTAGATTCAATGCTGTAAATTATAATTCACTTCCAGAGAACATACAAAAACATCTGGAATATTAGGTTCAATTCTGAGTACTAGATACACTGGAGTTAGAAACCGTATAAAGAAGAGCCACAAAACTGATATGGAGCATGGAGGGATCTTAGTTAGTTTTGCAGGGCCCAGCATGCATTGCAACAATGACTTTGTGCTTGGCCTAGTAATCAGAAGAAGCGATGGACAAGGCTTCTGGACAAGGGCACTCCAAATCTTTTTGCCCAACTCTACAAGAATTACAATTAATTACCGTAGTCTTTGGAAGAGATGTCTAAGGGGCAACCATGATTAACTTGTACAAGTACAAATGATACAAAGTACAAAAAATCGGGTTTGCATATAAAATCCCCTGAAAAGACAAGAGTACTCCATCCACCTGGAGAAAGAAAGGGACAATATCCAGAGGAGGCAAGACTTCATTACCCTTAGAACTATTAGCTGTTGAGTAAATTAATGCAGAAATTTCGGCACCATTTCTGCAGCTCTTGGCAGGAAAAACGCAGGTGCAAAAAAGGTGCGTTTTTGGTGCATTTTTGCTCTGCGTTTTTGACTGATTTGAGTGAAGTCAATGATGAAACACAGGACAAAAACGCACAGAGAATTGACATGCTGCAAATTATTTTCTGCACCAAATCTGCAAGTCACAAATAAGCTACATGTGAATGACACTTCAGTTTTCTCATTCACTTTGCAGGATTGCTTCAAGTTTTGCTACGTCTGCAACGTGTGCTCAAGCCCTTAATCTGTGGACCTCAGCAGCAGGTTACAGTGAGAACCTTTGATGGTTTCAAAAAGACTTCAATGCATTTTTTTTTGCTAAGACAGAAAACAACATAAATAATTATTCTTGTTCTGAATATTTGATTCAGGTCTAGGCACTTAGAATTCATAGGGAAAAATCTGCACTTTTATGGCAGATTGCTTCAGGCATTAGAAATGTGGGTACACCCCATTCCCTTTCTCCTTTGCCATCATTTGATTGAACTTGATGACCATGAATCTTTTTCTCAGCCGGACCATGTAAAACATAAAGCACATCTGAACTTATCATTATCTGTCTATAATATACATAAAATGTTATAGGATACAAGTACATTACATAGCAGCATTGTACAAATACAGTCTAAAGTGTAGTAGATTGTTAAACTGTGTCTCCCACAATACTCTATGAGTATTTCATGTCTACATACTGGTACTTTGCGACTGGCGAAATATTGACTGCGATTACTAGTAGTCACCAGTAGATGGCGAGTAGAGTCCTCGGAATGACTTCTGTCACAGGAGCAATCATTAGATTAGGATGTTACATTATGAGCTGGTGGTAAATGGATACATATATGTGTGTGATATATACATGTAACTATATATTGTACGTAGATCGATACTGCAGATGTTCTTGTGATGCTTTAACCAGGCCAATCCTTAGAGCTGGACAGCGGAGTGTACGTCCCGGTGGGCTCGTCCGTGTGCTTGCTCCGGCATGCTGTGCCTCCGTTGGAAACCTGCTGATGAGTTGCCCTCTCCTGGTTAAGAGATTTCCTCAGGATCTCAGGTTGTGTTCGCTTTATACACAGCGACGAGGCCCAATGTTATAAATGAACACAGACACATCACTGATATGGACATAGCTGTGCCTGGAATTCCCTTTAATTACAACTATTTAGGAAATATACAATGTAGCAGTCAATTATTTTTTTGTCGTTACAGAGATATATTTTTTATTTTAGGGAAGGGACTCGGCCTCCAAGTGTGAGGACATTGTGAGATTAGTGAAAGATGCTTTTCACTTTGACAAACAATGCCACTTTTGCTCTTAATCGTCCAGACCCAACCCGTTTCTCCTGCGTTCCTCTCATTTTGGCAATATTATATAGACCTGTCTCAGTCCAAAATCCAGCATGCTGAATGGCCTGTACACAGGGTGAGTGCAGTGATACCTGAGAGCATCTATCGCCTGACGCCTGTCTCGGCCTGTGCTCTGGTGATACTGCTCAGAGGGGCTTTTTCCAGAATAGAATAGTCTTGCATGGAGCAATAAATCCATTCTGCATTTCTGCACCCAAGTTGTTCTTCTGGTATTTAGCCACTGCTAATTCTAGAAAAAAAAGCAATTATCTGAGCTAATTAGGAAAATCTTCATTCCTGTGTGTGCTATTGTTGAGTAGAATTTCTCCTGAGAATTGCAGTTATTTTGTGCCGAGTATCAGTCAGGGACGATGTTTTTTCTTTTGGAGGGTGTGGTGGCTGCAGCAGAGGTAAGCTACTACTACCACTACTCTGCCGCAGCTTGTTGTAGTTGGTGGCACTGACCGAGCCATACGTTCCGGATAAGCTCATTAGCTTGGTACCATTATGGGTTGGTAAGCCTGGAGGAGCTTTCTTCTGTGCACCAGGCAAGATGAGAGCTGAGGTTGGCTTGTCTGCAGTCAATGTCTTCTGTGATAATGGGAAACTTCCGTTGACTCTTTTCATTTCCAGCAGTTGCTGCTTCGCTTGTGTCAAGGCCTCGGTGAGCTCGTAGCGTTCTTCACACTCCATACGCACAGTTTCCTTAAGGAAGTCAATCTAAAAAGAGAAACCTATTTAGTTCAGGACCAGACTTGCAGTTCTTACAAAAAACACTTAGGCTATGTGCACACGTTACGGATTGGGGTGCAGAATTGTCTGCACAAAATCCGCATCTCCTGGCAGAAACCGCAGGTGCAGATTTGCCGCGGATTTTTCTGTGCATTTTTTATGCGGAATTGATGCGGATTTTCTGCGGTTTTTACCACTGCGGATTTCTATAATGGAATGGTGCAGAAACGCTGCAGATCCGCTCAAAAGAAGTGACATGCACTTCTTTTAAATCCACGGATTTTTCCGCACTATCCGCACAGCTTTTTTTTTTCACATTGATTTACATTGTACTGTAAATCATAGTGCGGATCTGCAGCGTTTCTGCGCGGAAAAATCTGCTGTGGATCCGCACTAAATACGCATCGTGTGCACATAGCCTTAAAGAGAACCTAACAACAGGGTTTAGCCCTATAAACTAAAGGCATGGCTATAACGGCGCTGTGATGCTGATTAATATGATACCTGATGTAGAGGGATCCACTCAGTGGTTGATGAATAATCACCTTGTGAAGTCTTCATAAAATGATGTCTTGTGTGCTTTAGGGCAGGACGTGGAGGCAAGGGTCTTTTTCTGGTTCTCCGCATCCCCACCAGCCTCCTCTGCTTTTTGTGCAGGCCTTCCTTCTTCTTAAAATTCCCTGCGGCCGCCGCCATCATTGTGTGGGTGATGTGTGCGCAGTGTGAGTCGGCGTCCTGTGTGCAGGACTTCAATAAAATGCACAAATCGAGGTTTCAGCTTAATTAAAAATTTCCTGAGAAATTTCAAAGTCCTGCACTTGCACTGCGCATGCGCCGCCCACACAATGATGGCGGTGGCATGGAATTTTAAAAAGTAGGAAGGTCTCTGAATAATCAGGAGGCTATTGGGAAGGCGGAGAATGATAATAAGACCCTGCCCCCACACCCCACTATGAAGCACACACAGAAGACGCCATTTTATCAAAACTTCATAAGGTGAGTATTCGTCAGCCAATAAGCGAATCCCTCTACATCACACTGTCATTATGACCATGGCTTTACTTTATAGGGCTAAATCCTGCTGACAGATTCTCTTTAAAGCCAAGCATACAGGCTAGAATGAGGTAGGTAGCCTTCTCACCGTCACAATCTGCATTGCCATAATTTTTATTTATGCTCCATTATAGGAACAGAAATGTGGATATAGCAGAAGTGTTGGACCTATTTGCATGTCGGACATCAGTGGTGTCATTTGGACCACACTGACTATTATGGGCTTTGTATTGTTGCCAGCATCAATCACAGTAGCTATCGTCCAGCATTTTTGGCCAGATCTGAGATGGAGACTCCAAATCGAGTCCCTAACGTCTGAGCCTTACAGCCATTTTGTATCAGGTATCAAATATATTTGTCACACAATGAGAGTGGTTTCTGCTTTTTTTGCAGATTGCCATATTGGATAATGAGAACCTGAATGATAATGTGATACTTTTATAATTAATTATTATTGCACATAACCTAGGCACACCTGGTGGTATAAGTAAGTAAATAGTAATAGTGCATGTAAATAAATCGGGTACTATTTGCTCTCTTACTTACTGCATGGTATTTGCTCATTGTTTTTATCCTAGGTTTTGTCTGTTAATGGTCACAGTGTGAATGTGCACCTACATATTGCACTTATCCCAACAGGTCTGTTGGCCCATTTCTTTGGTTTTAATAATTAACGAAGCTTCTAGTTACATCTTACACATTTAAGCTTACTGCACACTTGGTTCCATGATGGTTTGATGGCTTCCATCTGAATCTGTGAAAAACGGGATTTGGACGTGTCCCTGAAGGAGCCTTTTCTGACAGTGAAACAAACTGGGTGCTCTGTGTGGCCAGTGTGAGTCTATTCAGAGGGGCAAAAGAATGTAGTCACCTGATTATTTCTCTCTGATAGAGAGAACCTAAGACTTCCAGGTTTCTCCTGGCTGCTTTCACACCAGCTCATTTATCATCAGGATCCTATGCTATATATTAGTCACTAATAGAGACTTATTGTTAATCTATAAGTCCATCTGTATGGGTGTATAAAATAAATGTGTGTCTAAAAAACTCAGCATGCCCTCAGAAGTCTAATGAAACACTGATGCATCTGTATCCATATGGCATAAGCATGTGATTAGTACTGGTCCTGTATTACATCCGGTGCTGGTTTATGTAGCTCACCTACCTGCCTAGAAGACAGCCCCCCATTATACACACCTATAATACATCTGCATTGTGAATCCATATTACAGATGAATACTAATACTCCTGGGTGAAACAGACCTAATTATTTTCTCCATAGACTATTATTCCCAATGTCTTCATCATTGCGATTAACTCATGGAAGAGATGGTGCCACCATTTATTATGATTAAGTTGTGTGATAACAATGTTCCATAAATATGGTAACTATTTCCCAAACTGTTGTGCGCTTGGTCAGGTTCTCGTGTGATTAATATTTAATTTTGTTTAGAGATCAGAAACTGTTCAGTCTGATAAAAATGCAGTGATAAGGAACATTTGGTGGCGGCCCTCAGGGACCATGCATATGGTAAAGCCTGTACAGGGGCACATGGAGTCCCTACAGATCTGTATTACAGACCCTTAGGCAATCTGAGCGCTGCCATTTGGTGCTTCTGTGCAGAACTATATTATCCCCTAGAAACATTGCTTCTAGGGAAGAGTACTTCTGCATAAAATCAAAAGCATATGGAGGTGCAGAATGGGTCTTTAGCAAGCCGTACAGAACACAGATCAGTGAGCATGAGCCCTTACATCTTGCACTGTAATGGGCCAAGTGCATAATTCACATTTAATGGTTGCGTTCCTAATTATCATCTCATCTGTTGAATAAATGGATGTCAAATAGATCAAATGTTGATTATATTCCAGATAGATGAACCATGAACACTCTACCTCTTGCGTGGCCTGGTCCAGGTGGAGTCTCAGCTCTGCACAGTTTAAGTTCATCTCTTTCAGTTTGTCAGCTTTTGTGTGGACGTCTTTTCTCATTTCTTCCAAAACGGAGATGTTGTGGTCTTGCTCTCGTGACAATCGAAGTTCCAGCTCAGAAACTATTTTTTTCAGGTTTGTAACCTCACGTTCTTTACCCAGATCTTTCTCAGTAAGTCTTGCCTGAGCTTCGTGTAACTTCTTTTCCAGCATGGTCACCTCGGCGTGGAGTTCATCACACGCCTGGGAGATAAGAGAAGGTATCTGTAAGACATTAGAATAAAATTCATTAATGACTTGTAAATTAGATATGAAGACATACAATGCCCAAGTGACCAAAGTGAAAAGATGTGAATGAAATAATTCAGCATCGGTTCCCAGCGCTTCGGTTTGAGGACAGGTCAGGAGGCTGACCTTGTGTGTCCACAGACACAAGAGACTTGGAGGTTAATGCAGTGTCCATTTCTCATGGTTACATTCTTTCCACATATATCTCACTGCTGTCCATGCGGAGGTGCCGACCACATAGCACAGACAGTGTAGGAATCTGTAGGCCACACTCTTCTATTATGGTAGCAATCGATATCTCTTCGGGGATGTGAACACCACCAGTGATGCGTGTCTATTTATCTTTGTGCCCACTGACGGCTAGAGATAAATGGAACAAGTGATTTATAATGTGTACATGTGGAGAATTGACAACCTGATTTTTTATTTTTTTCTAGACAACTTACCAAAAAAAAATCAAGGACAGACAACATTTTTTAAGGACAGATTGGAAAGTCATCATGAATTTATGTGATTACAGTGTAGAACTCAATATTCAGATGGGCAACCATTACCAGCAATTACTTCAAGCTAAAGAACCTCCAGCTTCACCCAAACCACAGATGCATTCATATTTTTGGATGGATAGTGGAACAAAGAGCCAAGCCTTTACTGATTTTATTATGTAATTACATCTAGAGTTTTACTATGACGCAGAGAAGCTCTACCGTGTAAGGAAGCCACCAAACAGCTCGATGTATCTCAGCATCTGGGCCTTATTAATCACAACATGGAAAGGTAACTATTCACAACTGAATCCTCAGTTTAGACTTCAATGTAAATAACATTTAGGCCACGTTCACACATGCAGTATATGGTCAGTATTTTACCTCAGTATAAGCCAAAACCAGGAGTGGGTGATAAATTCAGAAGTGGTGACGTATTTCTATTATACTTTTCCTCTGACTGTTCCACTCCTTGTTTTGACATACAGATACTGAGGTAAAATACTGATCAAATACTGAATGTGTGCATGTGGCATTAGAAAGGGTGCCGCAGGGGTCCGAGAAGCCCAGCGCCTGCGCACTGCAGTGATTGACTCTGCCTTCAACACGGCAGATAAAGTACGCCTGCGCAGGAGTCGCGACAGGAAGCAAAGAAGAGGACGTCATCGCATGAAAATGGGAGGCGCCGGAACCGGACCACGACGCTCATCAGACCGGACCGCACTGGACCGCCCCCCAGGTGAGTATAATCTAACTTGTTTTTCTTACCTTTCAGGATACATCGGGGCTTTTCTACAGCATTACAGAATGCTGTAGAGAAGTCCCTAATGGTGGTGGCCAAAGCTTATATACGAAAAAGTAGGTGACAGATTCCCTTTAATGTGTTTTCCCCATTCATTTGAATGGGTGAAAAATGCTGCAAACACACTGAAAGAACGGACAGTCTGCAAATGTGAAAAAACAACTTAAAGGTTCAAATCTGTAAAGAAAAAATAAGCACATATGCATGAGATTTCAGAAATTTCATTCAATTTGCTGTTACTTAAAATGCTCTGTGGCAAAAAAAAACATGCCCAGAAAGACACTGCAAAAATGCAGCATGTGAACAAGCATGTACCCCCATCAGTCACAAAGTGGTAATGCTATCACACCTTGTCATGAGTAAAACCCTTCCTTTAAAACGCATGTTAAACACAGCAAAAATGCATGAACAGTAGGCAGCGCTTTTTTTGCAAACACTCTGCTGCAATTACTGAATGTGTGCAAGTATCATACAACAGCAAGAACTACCACCAAAGTTGAGAACACAGGGGCTGCAGTGCTGGTTTAGTGCTTCTGACTAGTGGTGAGCGAGTATACTCGCTGCTCAGGTCTCTCCAACAATGCTTGGGTGATCTTTGAGTATTTTGACGTGCTCGAAGATTTAGTTTTCGTCGCCTCAGCTGCATGATTTACAGCTGCTAGACAGGCTGAATACATGTGAGGATTGCCTGTTTGTTAGGGAATTCCCACATGTATTCAGGCTGTCCAGCAGCCGTAAATCATGCAACTGAGGCAACGAAAACTAAATCTCCGAGCATGCCAAAATACTCGGAGACCACCCTAGCGTGTTTGGGGAGACCCGAGCAACAATGCTATTTGCTCATCACTACTGCTGACCCTTCACAGCAGCGCTTCAGGATGGGCTGCAGTCCCTTATTTCTCAGAGTCAGTGGGGGGATCCTGGCAGTTGGACACCCACCAGAAAATGATGGAATATCCATTGCTTTATTACTACTCTTATATATGACGATACCATGCTGAAATAAACATAAAATATATTTAATAAATTCTGAATGATCAGAATTGAACTAACACAATGTGACTAACGTGAGGCAGCATAAAGATGACATTTAGAGAAGAACTGTACTGAGTAATGAATGTGGGAAAACGAGTAGAGGAAAAAGAAAGGCTACAATAGAAATGATAATAACAAGACGGATGATTGGATTCTCCTGAGAATGAGATGAATGAAAAGTGTGAACACACAAATAGAGAATTGCGGAACAGCAGGTCATTGGAGGAGCACTGAGGCTGATTACAAGAGTGTCCAAAAATGGGGTTGGATATGGGGAAAAGATGGCGGAGCAATCTCATAAACTGCACTGCAAACATCAATCACATACGTGCAACAATCCCACATCTCAAAAACGAATGTATTTCACAAAAGCGGCAAGTATCAGGCTAATTCATATTTATAGGCAAACAAGCCGACATTTCCTTCACTTCTTACCCCACTGACTCGCATTCATCTTATATTGTATAAAACCACTTCTAAAAAGAGTGACCACCAATATGGTTCTTTGCATTGTAAATGTTTTCCACCCATTTTTCTAAGAACCCAGAATTACAGAACATCCCAGATACTGTATGCCGCTGTATGAGAGTTCGGCATGGGACACTGGACAGTGACCTCGGAAAGGTGAACTTGATGGACCTGTCTTTTATCAACCTATATCATCTGTAAACTACGTATTTCAGACCATATTTCCACATAGCGTATATACTGTGTTTATTTCTGCTGTGTTTTATTGTGGGAAGAAAATCTATTGCGTTTCACTATCAAAGCAAAGTGGATGTGATTTCATGAAAACCCAGGCCTACTTGGCGTTTGAAGACGCTGCTGAACTGTGCGTTTCTTGTGAGTTTTTTCCTATAAAGGCTTCTATAGGGACACTGCAAAAAATAAACCGTATTTAAAAACACATGTAAATAAAGGTTTCTGTACTAAAAAAAAACACATTAAAAATCTCTGCTTAAAATCAGTCTTCAAAACATTTCACAAGAAGAGAAAAATCCATCAAAAATCAGCAAACACGCAATAATCAGATAAGATTGTTAGTGAATATTTTTTGTGGACACTTGCTATAAACATTTGCATAAAAAGCAGCAAAAAATTCAGTGTGAAGACACGGGGTCAGCGGGTGCTCTAGTACGCTGCCAGAAACCGCATGAACTGGGGCACATCCCACCGAACGCCTGCTCTACATTTACCGTGGGCATAATACTACTCAAACAACACAGGGTGAAGGTAAAACAATGTGGCAACACTTTATTGAACCACAAAACAGGCAAAAAACATGTAAAACAGTCCCAGCAAAATACTCAAGATGGTGCAAATTACAGTCTCGCCTGTCTGCTGACTCGCCTGGATAAGAGCAACTGTGACGTCTGAGCATCCAGGGCCAACTACCCCACCTGTTGCACACACAGAGAGGAGGTAATGACAAGCTTAGGAAAATGACAGTTCATTGAGGTTCACGGCCAGGTTCCCAGAGTGTCACAACCTGGCTTCTCCAAATGTATTCATGGGGCTCAGGTGACCGGTGGGTCCAAATCCTGACTACCCGAAACATATCCATGGTTCTGTGATGGTCAATGGAGCAGATCTGAATTCTTTTAGCAAGAGCTGTGGTCACCTACGCTGGCATCCTGTAGAATGTCAAATCTGTGTTGTTTGTGATGCAGCCATGATGTCTTGGCTGCTGTCTTGTGAACAGTTTCTGTTTCTTTGGATGTCCAGATGTCTTGGCTGAATTATGTTACAGAGGCGCATAGCCTCTTTTTATAGTTAACAACTGTCCTTCAAGCCAGTATCCAGTGGTAAAAGGGATGAATGGTGACAACTCATATTGTTTGATTATTTATAGTTTATTCTTCAATGTTTGCAAGTCAACAAACTGGCTGGCCTGGACAATGTGTAATCAACATATCAGCAAACATCATTGCTCAATTAACCTGTGTCTCTATCTTCCAGCACAACACCACAATATGTTACAACAAATGTCAACTTACAAGTCAATAATACAAGCTTATACGCACAAAAGTCTGTGTTTTCTTGACCTACCAGAAAGAAACACATAAATTCAAAAATCAACAAATAGATAACAATCTATTCCTCCTGGCTTACTGAAATAGCCATCTGGTTAATTAAGATAAAATGCTGTGTTGTCACACTCAGCATTTATACTACGTGGGACTACAGCCTCAAGATGGTTGTTGTGGTTGATTTGGTTGTTCACCAGGAGCAGACTGCACTATAGGTTTCTTTATACAAAGCAACTTTTTTAATACCCTGAAGTAGAGTCAGTGGTTGGACATGGCTTAAAATGGATGGATATTTACATTATACACTTTGAAACCAGCAGGTCTCAAAAGCAAGATATAATTGTTTGCCTTTTAAGAATGAAGAACTCCTAAAAAACAATTGGATCCTGAAATAAGGTACTTGACTAAATAAAGACTGCTAGATATGGCAGGTGTCCCTGATGAAGGCGGTCGCAAGCGCAAAAAACATGTACAGCAGTAACTGTCCCGCACCATACTGACACCATTCATCAAACGTGGATCCAGTTATTCGTCTGTATGCATAAATGCTTTGGAAAATCTCAGTGTGAACACTGTAGACTAATATTACTAATATTCTGAATATAAACTAGACACAGTCGTGAGTCACAATGACTCACTCGCCAGCATTTCCTCATTTGATGAGTTCTTTGAGAAATCTAAAAGATAATGGTGGCCGTCAAGAAGGAAAATCCTGGCGCAGGTTAACTGTAGAAAATGACCTATTGTGTTTTATTACAAAAAGTGCATAGGGTTACATAAGAGTAATTACTTAAGGAAATCCATTAATCACATGGCTGCAGCGTTCAATTACTGACAATATATTTTTGAATATTAATCATAATGTTTCAGTGGTGCTTTCATCCACTTCTCACTTAGCCAACCCATCTACTGCTGTGCACTGATGAGGGGCAGTTACCCCCAAACAGTTGTATGCAAATAGAGATTCTAGTTTATATATCCCAAGCCATATGGTAATGCTCTGTAAAGGGTAAATTGGCTTATAGGATTGCTACTAGGTGGCACTAAAGTCCCTGAACTCTTCTTGTATGAAGAGGCTATTTGCAAATTACATTGGATAATGAGACTAATGTAACCCATAAACATTAGATAAAAGTTGACCAAACCTTACAATTTAGGCAGGATTGCCTGTCCATCTATTGTGTAAGGTAGGGGTGGGGAACATCAGGACCCAGGGCCATTTACGGCCCTCAATGACCTTTTATCAGGCCCCTGAGCAGATTCTCAGGGGCCGCATTCTTGGGCAAGGAGCTGTATTTTGATTGCCTCCATCTCATTAATTTATTCTTGCTCTGTTAGCACACACACGGTGTTCACTACTGAACATTAAAGGGCATGCAATGAAAAATTATGTCCTGAAACCAGTGCCAGAGTCAGGATGTACTTTGTGGGTGGAGCTTGTACGTCCCCGAAGGATGGTATAAATATCCAAATGGCCCTTGGCAGAAAAAAGATTCCCCACCCCTGGTGTAACGAGTTGAGTTGACTCTCTCCCAATGATGTTGGGAGCTGGAAGGAATGGGCAAGTTGACTGTTAACCCATTATCTACCAATGTCCTTTTTTCGGGATGCCTAATCTTTTGCTTCTAGCAACTAAGATTTTATAATTTTTATAATTAATGTTTTGTGTTGTGTTTGTAAAATGAATGTTTTCAAAATAGGAAATCATGTCATTGTCATTTTTAATTGAATATTGGGACGCCCTTTTCTGAAAAATCCATACTTGTAAAAATTTTAATTTGGCAAGTAATGGGTTAACCCCTGATCCTTTTGATCACCCATGAGATGAGCCATCACTTTACCAGTCGGACTGTGGCTTACTTCGTTCTCCCATTCAAACCACAGGCATACTCAGCCAATCCAAGAATGAATGGATATGGTGAAAGATGTCTGTGGGATGAACCAGGACTTAGCTGTCTAATGTTTGAGTACCTTTACATAAGCAGATCTGTAGACTAAAGATAGGAAATACAGAGAGCACCCAGTTGACACATAGTATCCATTATATACAGTTAGGGCCAGAAATATTTGGACAGTGACACAATTTTCGCGAGTTGGGCTCTGCATGCCACCACATTGGATTTGAAATGAAACCTCTACAACAGAATTCAAGTGCAGATTGTAACGTTTAATTTGAAGGGTTGAACAAAAATATCTGATAGAAAATGTAGGAATTGTACACATTTCTTTACAAACACTCCACATTTTAGGAGGTCAAAAGTAATTGGACAAATAAACATAACCCAAACAAAATATTTTTATTTTCAATATTTTGTTGCAAATCCTTTGGAGGCAATCACTGCCTTAAGTCTGGAACCCATGGACATCACCAAACGCTGGGTTTCCTCCTTCTTAATGCTTTGCCAGGCCTTTACAGCCGCAGCCTTCAGGTCTTGCTTGTTTGTGGGTCTTTCCGTCTTAAGTCTGGATTTGAGCAAGTGAAATGCATGCTCAATTGGGTTTAGATCTGGAGATTGACTTGGCCATTGCAGAATGTTCCACTTTTTGGCACTCATGAACTCCTGGGTAGCTTTGGATGTATGCTTGGGGTCATTGTCCATCTGTACTATGAAGCGCCGTCCAATCAACTTTGCAGCATTTGGCTGAATCTGGGCTGAAAGTATATCCCGGTACACTTCAGAATTCATCCGGCTACTCTTGTCTGCTCTTATGTCATCAATAAACACAAGTGACCCAGTGCCATTGAAAGCCATGCATGCCCATGCCATCACGTTGCCTCCACCATGTTTTACAGAGGATGTGGTGTGCCTTGGATCATGTGCCGTTCCCTTTCTTCTCCAAACTTTTTTCTTCCCATCATTCTGGTACAGGTTGATCTTTGTCTCATCTGTCCATAGAATACTTTTCCAGAACTGAGCTGGCTTCTTGAGGTGTTTTTCTGCAAATTTAACTCTGGCCTGTCTATTTTTGGTATTGATGAATGGTTTGCATCTAGATGTGAACCCTTTGTATTTACTGTCATGGAGTCTTCTCTTTACTGTTGACTTAGAGACAGATACACCTACTTCACTGAGAGTGTTCTGGACTTCAGTTGATGTTGTGAACGGGTTCTTCTTCACCAAATTAAGTATGCGGCGATCATCCACCACTGTTGTCATCCGTGGACGCCCAGGCCTTTTTGAGTTCCTAAGCTCACCAGTCAATTCCTTTTTTCTCAGAATGTACCCAACTGTTGATTTTGCTACTCCAAGCATGTCTGCTATCTCTCTGATAGATTTTTTCTTTTTTTTCAGCCTCAGGATGTTCTGCTTCACCTCAATTGAGAGTTCCTTTGACCGCATGCTGTCTGCTCACAGCAACAGCTTCCAAATGCAAAACCACACACCT
Organism: Ranitomeya imitator; assembly: GCF_032444005.1. Lineage (NCBI taxonomy): Eukaryota > Metazoa > Chordata > Amphibia > Anura > Dendrobatidae > Ranitomeya > Ranitomeya imitator. Next base: position 500,561,354 of record NC_091286.1, read on the forward strand.
GGAATCCACCCCTGACCTTTTAACTACTTCATTGATGACAGGTTAACGAGGGAGACGCCTTCAGAGTTAATTGCAGCCCTTAGAGTCCATTGTCCAATTACTTTTGGTCCCTTGAAAAAGAGGACGCTATGCATTACAGAGCTATGATTCCTAAACCCTTTCTCCGATTTGGATGTGGAAACTATCATATTGCAGCTGGGAGTGTGCACTTTCAGCCCATATTATATATATAATTGTATTTCTGAACATGTTTTTGTAAACAGCTAAAATAACAAAACTTGTGTCACTGTCCAAATATTTCTGGCCCTAACTGTATAGCGTATGACACAAGTGTGCAGACTCAACTGGATACAATTTTGAAAAACAAAAGAAAATACAAGGCGGTATTTTTCAATTTTTGGGCAAATGCTTGCTATTAATATTAAAATGGGATGATGTATTTACTTCAACATATACATATATTATCCAGATAAAGAAGGATAAATGCCAAGAACAAAGCCACAAGCCAAAGGAATGGACTGTGATAGTGACATAAGCAGATGTATGAAAACGAGCACGAAGAAAGCACCGATGTGTTCCATTTGGATACATGAAGGTTCTGAAATATTATATAACATTATCTTTCATTTCTCTTTTTTGACACTGACAAAGTTCTGTAAGAAAAGTGGTGAGAACACAAATTGGTTTCACAAGCCGTAAAGTAAAAAAAAGGATCAATAAATTATGTGTAAGCTAGGTGGTGGGTTGTCAATTGATAGCAAAAAGGTCAAGACACGACTTAAGGTCAATCCAAGCACCGGCTATAATTCCCATGATGTGGGAGACAATACTTGCAAGTAAAATGTCAGAACCTGTTGAAAAAAGGATATTGCAGCTTGTTTGACCACAACATGCAGTTAATAAGATATAGAACCAGTGATGTATTAAGAGAAATATGCAAAATCGTGAGTAAGCTAAAAATCTTGTTTATTAATAACAGAGTAAGGGTACCGTCACACAGTGGCATTTTGATCGCTACGACGGCACGATCCGTGACGCTCCAGCATCGTAACAATATCACTCCAGCGTCGTAGACTGCTGTCACACTTTGCAATGTACGACGCTGGAGCGATAATTTCATGACGTATGTGCGATGTAGAAGCCGTTGGTTACTATGCGCACATCGTATACAATATCGTGCACACCTTTGTTACACCATGCGATCATGCCGCCACAGCGGGACACTAGACGACGAAAGAAAGTTTCAAACGATCTGCTACGACGTACAATTCTCTGCGGGTCCCTGATCGCAGGAGCGTGTCAGACACAGCGAGATCGTAACTATATCGCTGGAACGTCACGAATCGTGCCATCGTAGCGATCAAAATGCCACTGTGTGATGGTACCCTTAGTCAACTAGACCCTACACCATTATATGTCATTGCTCATTCACAGTGATATCATTCAGTTCAGGACTGAAGATACAATCTGGCAATGGGAATGTAGGCAACTGCGGAGTCACCATGTTTCCACTGGCAGAAATCCATCTTTTTTTTTTGTGTCTTTTTATTTTATGTGTCAGATTTGGCTGACATTTATCAGGTTTACTATATGTGATATACACAAACAAACCCAGAAGCAAACTGTTATGCTTGAATCATACATACACTGTATCTCCTTCTGTGAAATGTATACATATTGACATTATACTTGCCCAGCGGCGGACACATATAGACGAGGGCCCCTGTGTGAATACAGTATATGGGTCCTTTTCAGTCAAATAACTTATCAAAATGTACAATTCCACCTGCATTACAGGTAAAAGTGGGCCTCATTACCTGCTGGGCACCTGTGCGCTGCACCAATGGTAAGTCCACCTCCGTACTTGCCAACTCTTGTAGATTGTATGGTACAGAAGAAAGCAGAGACCTTGGTACTGAAAGAACTGCAGGCAGAACCCCTGCAAAGCCAGGAGTCTGCACTGCGGCAGCACTCGTACTAGGATCTTTGCGACATTTATTTTTTAAAAAGCAGCTTAAATGAAGAATAAAGCCACTATTCAAAGAGTTTTTTTTTTATTAAATACATCTGTTTTGTATATACAGTTAATATAAAGACCAGATTGATGCACCATGGTTACAGACTACTAACAAACCTATATGTAGTCCGATACAAACTCCACTTCTACCTTTATCAATTGCAAACTTTCATTGAACATTTGCAAAATCTGAATCATACATAGATAGGTATATGTTTATATAAATGAGGCTTCAAATATGTGGGGTTTATAAGGTTGCAATCTAAAAAGGAGAAAAAAATATCTCTTTTGAACAGTCAAAATGTTTTTTAGTAAATAAAACAACTAAAATGCAAACATCATACGTGAGTGTGGCTACCTGCTGTCCAAGCCCTGGCTGAATGTAATATGTGGCCCCTTAATGCAGTCAAGGATCACATTTGAGGCTCCCACAATGTGCCCCATTGACTACTTCTGGTTTACATTATACTTTTAAAAGCTAATACATTACAAAGGAATCTGGTACTCTGATTACCTCCCACACTCCATAGACATCCTAATAGGGAATTTAGACTGTGAGCCCCAATGGGGACAGTGATGATCAAGCACCTTGGAATAGGATGGAGCTATATACGGAAGGAAAATAAGTAAACAAATGAGTCCAAAGCATCACTTTCTGGTTTAACATGGAACACATAGGCAAAAACATTGAAATTTCAGCACACAGGTCGTCTTCAAGCTTGCAATAATTGATCATTCTGATGATGTCTCGGACTCTTGTGCATTTTTGAATCTTTGGTTGGACTAAGGTGGATTTTACCCCTAAGGCAGAGCGTAATACTTGGAAAAGGGGTTTGAAGGCTAGAGGTCACACTGCATTATAACAAACAACCAGGGATGTCAGGGATGGATTTGACAAGACATTTGTCAACTACTTGCAATGACAACCAGCAGAACTATAAATTCAGTCCTGGGTTATACAGGTCACAACTCAATCATTAAAATGGGTATCACGTGATTCTGCACTACAGGAGAAAAAAGCCAGTCTGGTGAGCTGCTTTAGCGAACAGGTTTGTCTTATGGGACATGCCCTTTTGATAAACTTACAGTGGGGAAAAAAGTATTTAGTCAGCCACCAATTGTGCAAGTTCTCTCACTTAAAAAGATGAGAGAGGCCTGTAATTGACATCATGGATAGACCACAACTATGATAGTCAAAATGAGAAAACAAATCCAGAAAAATCACCTTGTCTGATTTGGCAAGATTTATTTTGCAAATTATGGTGGAAAATAAGTATTTGGTTACCTAAAAACATGCAAGATTTCTGGCTCTCACAGACCTGTAACTTCTTCTTTAAGATGTTCTTCTGTCCTCCACTCATTACCTGTAATAATGGCACCTGTTTGAACCTGTTATCAGTATAAAAGACACCTGTCCACAACCTCAAACAGTCAGACTCCAAACTTCACTATGGTGAAGACCAAAGAGCTGTCGAAGGACACCAGAAACAAAATTGTAGCCCTGCACCAGGCTGGGAAGACTGAATCTGCTATAGCCAAGCAGCTTTGTTTGATGAAATCAACTGTGGGAGCAATAATAAGAAAATGGAAGACATACAAGACCACTGATAATCTGCCTTGATCTGGGGCACCACGCAAGATCTCACCCGATGGGGTCAAAATGATCACAAGAACGGTGAGCAAAAATCCCAGAACCACACGGGGGGACCTAGTGAATGATCTGCATAGAGCTGGGACCACTATAACAAAGGCTACCATCAGTAACACACTAAGCCACCAGGGACTCAGATCCTGCAGTGCCAAATGGGTCCCCCTGCTTAAGCCAGTATATGTCCAGGCCCATCTGAAGTCTGTTAAGAGAGCAATTGGATTATTCATTAGAGTATTGGGAGAATGTCATATAGTCTGATGAAACCAAACTAGAACTGTTTGGTAGAAACAAAACTCATCGTGTTTGGAGGAGACAGAATGCTGAGTTGCATGCAAAGAACACCATACCTACTGTGAACACCATGCTTTGGGGCTGTTTCTCTGCAAAGGCACCAGGACGACTGATCCGTGTACATGAAAGAATGAATGGGGCCATGTATTGTGAGATTTTGAGTGCAAATCTCCTTCCATCAGCAAGGCCATTGAAGATGAAACATGGATGGGTCATTCAGCATGATAATGATCCCAAGCACATCACCAGGACAACGAAGGAGTAGCTTCGTAAGAAGCATATGAAGGTCTTGGAGTGGCCTAGTCAGTCTCCAGATCTCAACCCCATAGAAAACCTTTGTAGGGAGTTGAAAGTCTGTGTTGCCCAGCCGACAGGCCTAAAACATCACTGCTCTAGAGGAGATCTGCATGGAGGAATGGGCCAACATACCACCAACAGTGTGTGCCAACCTCGTGAAGACTTACAGAAAACGTTTGACCTCAGTCATTGCCAACAAAGGATATATAACAAAATATTGAGATGAACTTTTGTTAATGACCAAATACTTATTTTCCACCATAATTTGCAAAATAAATCTTGCCAAATCAGACAAGGTGATTTTCTGGATTTGTTTTCTCATTTTGACCTTCATAGTTGTGGTCTCATCTTTTTAAGTGGGAGAACTTGCACAATTAGTGGCTGACTAAATACTTTTTTCCCCCACTTTTTAAGGCCGGTTTCACACGTCAGTGGCTCTGGTACTTGTGGTGACAGTTTCCTCACGTACCGGAGACACTGACACATGTAGACACATTAAAATAAATGTGTCTCTGCAGATGTCAGCGTGTTTTCACGGATCGTGTGTCCGTGTGAAAAACACGGAGACATGTTAGTGTTCGTGGGAGCGCACAGATCACACAGACCCATTAAAGTCAATGGGTGTGTGTAAACATGTACCGCACACGGATGCCATCCGCGTGCTGTCCGTGTGCTTTTTATTAAAAGTCATAGGGTTAAAATTGAAACAAATTGTTTCAATACACGGACACGGACAGCACACAAACAGCACACGGACAGCATATGGACGATAAACACGGACACACGGATGACACACGGATGGCCTTCGTGCACACACGGACACGGATAGCTCCGGGACCATTTCTTCTGGTACCAGAAATATCTGGACGTGTGAGACTGGCCTAAAGGTGCTTGTATCGGGGTCCGTAAAATACAAAATCACAATGGGAAACATTCCCAGATTAATGAGTTGTAAGTCTGAGCATGTGTTCAGTAAACTTTTACCAGAGGCCCTGGTCATATTTGCACTGCACTTTATTAATTTCTTCCTTTCAGTTACGATATATTACCCCTGGCAAAAATTATGGAATCACCAACCTTGGAGGATGTTCATTCAGTTGCTTAATTTTGTAGAAAAAAAGCAGATCACAGACATGGCACAAAACTAAAGTCATTTCAAATGGCAACTTTCTGGCTTTAAGAAACACTAAAAGAAATCAAGAACAAAAAATGTGGTCGTCAGTAATAGTTACTTTTTGTAACCAAGCATAGGGGAAAAAATTATGGAATCACCCAATTCTGAGGAAAAAATTATGGAATCATGAAAAACAAACAAAAAAACTCTCCAAATCATCAGTAATATTTTGTTGCACCACCTCTGGCTTTTATAACAGCTTGCAGTCTCTGAGGTATGGACTTAATGAGTGTCGAACAGTACTCTTCATCAATCTGGCTCCGTTGTCTCTGATTGCTTTTGCCAGATCAGCTTTGCAGGTTGGAGCCTTGTCATGGACCATTTTCTTCAACTTCCACCAAATATTTTCAATAGGATTGAGATCCGGACTATTTGCAGGCCATGACATTGACCTTATGTGTTTTTTTTCAAGGAATGTTTTCACAGTTTTTGCTCTATGGCAGGATGCATTATCATCTTGAAAAATGATTTCATCATCCCCAAACATCCTTTCAATTGATGGGATAAGAAAAGTGTCCAAAATATCAACATAAATTTGTGCATTTATTGAAGATGTAATGACAGCCATCTCCCCAGTGCCTTTACCTGACATGCAGCCCTATATCATCAATGACTGTGGAAATTTGCATGTTCTCTTCAGGCAGTCATCTTTATAAATCTCATTGGAACGGCACCAAACAAAAGTTCCAGCATCATCACCTTGCCCAATGCAGATTTGTGATTCATCACTGAATAAGACTTTCATCCAGTCATCCACAGTCCACGATAGCTTTTCCTTAGCCCATTGTAACCTTGTTGTTTTCTGTTTAGGTGTTAATAATGGCTTTCATTTAGGTTTTCTGTATGTAAATCCCATTTCCTTTAGGCGGTTTCTTACAGTTCGGTCACAGACGTTGACTCCAGTTTCCACCCATTCGTTCCTCATTTGTTTTGCTGTGCATTTCCTGTTTTGGAGACATATTGCTTGAAGTTTCCAGTCTTGATGCTTTGATGTCTTCCTTGGTCTACCAGTATGTTTGCCTTTAACAACCTTCCCATGTTGTTTGTATTTGGTCCAGATTTTAGACACAGCTGACTGTGAACAACCAACATCTTTTGCAACATTGCATGATGATTTACCCTCTTTTAAGAGTTTGATAATCCTCTCCGTTGTTTCAATTGACAGCTCTTGTGTTGGAGCCATGATTCATGTCAGTCCACTTGGTGCAACAGTTCTCCAAGGTGTGATCACTCCTTTTTAGGCTGCCGTCACACTAGCAGTATTTGGTCAGTATTTTACATCAGTATTTGCAAGCCAAAACCATGAGTGGGTGATAAATGCAGAAGTTGTGTATATGTTTCTATTATACTTTTCCCCTAATTGTTCCACTCCTGGTTTTGGCTTACAAATACTGATATAAAATACTGACCAAATACTGCTGGTGTGACGGCAGCCTTAGGCTACTTTCACACTTCCGTTTTGTGGGGTTCGTCGTGGTGCAGCAAAATGACCTATCGACGGACGTCATGAAAATAGGTAAAAACGTTTGCGACGGATCCAGTGTAATGACGGATCCGTCGTACAGAAATTCCGGGAATTTAATGTCCGGGAACGAGAGAGAGAGAGAGACTTTTTCCCGGACTTGAAAATCCTTCTGGGCATGCTCAGAAGGGAAAAACTGGTTCCATCGCTGGATTCCAGTGTGTGACGGTCAGCGACGGATTCTGCATCCATAGGCTTCCATTGTAGCCGATGATGGGCAGCGCAGGATGCGTATTTTGGGGTATGAAAAGTTACAGGGTGATTCCATAATTTTTTCCTCAGACTTAAGTGATTCCATAATTTTTCCCCTATGCTTGGTTAAAAAAAGTAACCATTACTGACTACCACATTTTTTTGTTCTTGATTTCTTTTAGTGTTTCTTAAAGCCAGAAAGTTGCCATTTGAAATGACTTTAGTTTTGTGCCATGTCTCTGATCTGCTTTTTTCTACAAAATGAAACAACTGAATGAACATCCTCCAAGGCCGGTGATTCCATAATTTTTACCAGGGGTTGTATTAGGCACTAACAGATGTTCCTCCAACTCCAACACCAGCCCAGTAGTACTTACTATCCTATCAGCATTTTCTTTTTATACTACTGACATTACTGATAGTCATAGAGAAAATGATTCAAAATATTTGTACACTTGTACGGTGCCAACATTTTTTTGTATATTTGATATGATATATATTTAATATATGGGAAATATACAGCTAGAAAAATATGTAGCTAAGGAATTCTGTTGAGAACCCTGCTATTAGAAATGAAAATAAAGGACAAAGACATAAAATTCCAAATAAAAGTAGAGGAGCAAAAGAGGCAGACTATAAACTAAAATGTGCCTATACAAATGTACAGAGCATGGCAAACAAACAAAGAGAATTGGAGCTAACACAGGAAGAGAGATATGATGTCATAAGCATCACTGAAACTTGGTGGGGTTATACATATGACTGGGATACAAACCTTGAAGGCTACAACTTATGTATAAGAAGCCTGCTGAACAAGGAGGAGGAAGAAAGGAGGAGGTATTGCATTGTATGTGAGGAAAGAGTATATCTCCACAGAGATCCAAGCTTCAAAGAATGGTAGCTCTATAGAAACTGTTTGGGTTGAATACAAGGAGAGAAGAACAGAAATTACACAATTGTAAGTGTTTATTATAGGCCACCTGGACAGACTGGAGATATAGATTAATTCTTTTTACATCAGATGTCTTTGTTCTGAAAAAAGTACGACATAGTGATTATGTGAGATTTTAAAGGGAACCTGCCACCAGGTTTGGCCAATAAGAGAAGTGGCCACTGCCTTTCAGAGCTTATATACAGGTCCTTCTCAAAAAATTAGCATATAGTGTTAAATTTCATTATTTACCATAATGTAATGATTACAATTAAACTTTCATATATTATAGATTCATTATCCACCAACTGAAATTTGTCAGGTCTTTTATTGTTTTAATACTGATGATTTTGGCATACAACTCCTGATAACCCAAAAAACCTGTCTCAATAAATTAGCATATCAAGAAAAGGTTCTCTAAACGACCTATTACCCTAATCTTCTGAATCAACTAATTAACTCTAAACACATGCAAAAGATACCTGAGGCTTTTATAAACTCCCTGCCTGGTTCATTACTCAAAACCCCCATCATGGGTAACACTAGCGACCTGACAGATGTCAAGAAGGCCATCATTGACACCCTCAAGCAAGAGGGTAAGACCCAGAAAGAAATTTCTCAACTAATAGGCTGTTCCCAGAGTGCTGTATCAAGGCACCTCAATGGTAAGTCTGTTGGAAGGAAACAATGTGGCAGAAAACGCTGTACAACGAGAAGAGGAGACCGGACCCTGAGGAAGATTGTGGAGAAGGACCGATTCCAGACCTTGGGGAACCTGAGGAAGCAGTTGACTGAGTCTGGTGTGGAAACATCCAGAGCCACCGTGCACAGGCGTGTGCAGGAAATGGGCTACAGGTGCCGCATTCCCCAGGTAAGGCCACTTTTGAGCTACAGAGAAGCAGCACTGGACTGTTGCTAAGTGGTCCCAAGTACTTTTTTCTGATGAAAGCAAATTTTGCATGTCATTCGGAAATCAAGGTGCCAGAGTCTGGAGGAAGACTGGGGAGAAGGAAATGCCAAAATGCCTGAAGTCCAGTGTCAAGTACCCACAGTCAGTGATGGTGTGGGGTGCCATGTCAGCTGCTGGTGTTGGTCCACTGTGTTTCATCAAGGGCAGGGTCAATGCAGCTAGCTATCAGGAGATTTTGGAGCACTTCATGCTTCCATCGGCTGAAATGCTTTATGGAGATGAAGATTTCATTTTTCAGCACGACCTGGCACCTGCTCACAGTGCCAAAACCACTGGTAAATGGTTTACTGACCATGGTATTACTGTGCTCAATTGGCCTGCCAACTCTCCTGACCTGAACCCCATAGAGAATCTGTGGGATATTGTGAAGAGAAAGTTGAGAGACGCAAGACCCAACACTCTGGATGAGCTTAAGGCCGCTATTGAAGCATCCTGGGCCTCCATAACATCTCAGCAGTGTCACAGGCTGATTGCCTCCATGCCACGCCGCATTGAAGCAGTCATTTCTGCCAAAGGATTCCCGACCAAGTATTGAGTGCATAACTGAACATTATTATTTGTTGGTTTTTTTTGTTTGTTATTAAAAAACACTTTTATTTGATTGGATGGGTGAAATATGCTAATTTATTGAGACAGGTTTTTTGGGTTATCAGGAGTTGTATGCCAAAATCATCAGTATTAAAACAATAAAAGACCTGACAAATTTCAGTTGGTGGATAATGAATCTATAATATATGAAAGTTTAATTGTAATCATTACATTATGGTAAATAATGAAATTTAACACTATATGCTAATTTTTTGAGAAGGACCTGTATAATGTTGTATATAAACCCCCAACCTGGCCTGTAAGAGGATAAAAATAAACTTTATTATACTCACCTGCATGGCGGTCCGGTCCGAGGGGTGTCGCTCATCTTGGAAAAAAAATTCCAAACTTTGCTAAAACAAAAAATAAATTGTGCCATTTTCCGAAACCAATAGCGTCTCCATCTTTTGTGATCTGGGGTCGGGTGAGGGCTTATTTTTTGCGTATCGAGATGACATTTTTGATTATACCATTTTGGTTCAGATATGTTCTTTTGATCTCCTGTTATTGCATTTTAATGCAATGTTGCGGATGTCAAAAAAATTTAATTCTGGCGTTTCAATTTTTTTTTTCGCTACGATGTTCAGCGATCAGGTTAATCCATTTTTTATTGATAGATCTGGCGATTCTGAACGCGGTGATACCAAATATGTGTATATTTGATTTTTTTATTGTTTTATTTTGAATGGGGCATAAGGGGGGTGATTTAAAGGCCGGGGACACACATAACGTATAAAAAAACGGACCGTTTTTGATGGACGAGAATCGCACAAATGTTACCAAAACATTGATCCGTGTGCAGTGCGAGGATGCGATTTTCTCGCATCAAATGATCCGTGTGACATCCGTATGGCATCTGTACTGCGTGTTTTTATCGCAGGCTTGCAAAACCGACATACGGCAATACAAGGGATCCATGTGACCAAAAAAAACAAACATATATACTGTCTATATATATATGTCAGTAGACACATATATGTATATATATTAATATTTCATCCAGCGCGATATAGCAGAAAGCCGGTAATTCAATTACCGGCTTTTGCTTTCTCCTTCCTAAAACCCGACATGATATGAGACCTGGTTTACCTACAGTAAACCATCTCATATCACCATTTTTTTTGCATATTCCACACTACTAATGTCAGTTGTGTGTCTATGCAAAATTTGGCCGTTCTAGCTAGTAAATTAAGGGGTTAAATGGCGGAAAAAATTGGCGTGGGCTCCCGCACAATTTTCTCCGCCAGAGTAGTAAAGCCAGTGACTGAGGGCAGATATTAATAGCCTGGAGAGGGTCCATGGTTATTGGCCCCCCTCGGCTAAAAACACCTGCCCCCAGCCACCCCAGAAAAGGCACATCTGGAAGATGCGCCTATTCTGGCACTTGGCCACTCTCTTCCCATTCCCGTGTAGCGGTGGGATATGGGGTAATGAAGAGTTAATGCCACCTTGCTATTGTAAGGTGACATTAAGCCAAATTAATAATGGATTAATAAATAATTAATAAAGGGGTTAAAATATTTTGCAGGCAGGAGTTCTGTTAATACAGCGCTACTCCTGCCTGCAAAACCCCAGCGAATGAAGGTAAAGTAGGTCAATGACCTATATTTAGCTTCATTTGTGGTGAGGCGCCCTCTGCTGGCTGTTCCTAGATCGTGGGAACTTTACTAGAAAGCTCCCTGGCTCGAGTTCATATGAGGACAACCAGCAGAGGGCGCCCTCTTATGATCTCGAGCAAGGGAGCTTTCTAGGAAAGTTCCCACGATCTAGGAACAGCCAGCAGAGGGCGCCTCACCGCAAATGAAGCTAAATATAGATCATTGACCTATATTTAGCTTCATTCGCCGGGGTTTTGCAGAAATGAGCATCCTGCATTAGCGGAGCTCGTGTCTGCAAAATATTTTAACTCCTTCAGATGGATCTACATCGTTGGACGTGCCAGATCCTCGGAAGGTATGTATATTGTTGGTTTATTATTTTTTTTTATTTACAGATCGAGGGTCTTCAGTGAGTGGATTGAGAGTAGAATAAATTATTACAACAACCTTTGTGTTTATTTCATTAAATTAATTTTTAATAATGTGTTTGTGTATTTTTTTAACCCTTTACTAGTATTGGATTAATAATGGATAGGTGTCATAATTGACGCCTCTCCATTATTAATTAGGCTTAATGTCACCTTACAATAGCAAGGTGGCATTAACCCTTCATTACCCCATATCCCACCGCTACACGGGAATGGGAAGAGAGTGGCCAAGTGCCAGAATAGGCGCATCTTACAGATGTGCCTGTTCTGGGGTGGCTGGAGGCAGATGTTTTTAGCCAGGGGGGGGCCAATAACCATGGACCCTCTCCAGGCTATTAATATCTGCCCTCAGTCACTGGCTTTACTACTCTGGCGGAGAAAATTGTGCGGGAGCCCACGCCAATTTTTTCCGCCATTTAACCCCTTAATTTACTAGCTAGAACGGCCAAATTTTGCATAGACACACTAATGACATTAGTAGTGTGGAATATGCAAAAAAAAATGGTGATATGAGATGGTTTACTGTATGTAAACCAGGTCTCATATCATGTTGGGTTTTAGGAAGGAGAAAGCAAAAGCCGGTAATTGAATTACCGGCTCTAAAGCTGTCTAGCGCTGGAAGAAATATTAATATATATATATATATATATATATATGTGTCTCACTGACATATATATATATATATATATATATACCTATTCTATGTGTACACATTTATTCGACCTATTCTATTGTAAGCTGTCAGTGTGATTTTACTGTACACCGCACTGAATTACCGGCTTTTCTCTCTAACAGCGCCGCGTATTCCTCGCAAGTCACACTGCTGGTCCGTGTGTGATCCGTATTTTTGGGCCTTCCATAGACTTTCATTGGCGATTCTCGGCCGAGAAACGCTGACAATCGCAGCATGCTGCGATTTCACTCGGATCCTGAATACGGCCGAGAAAATATCGGATGATGGGAGCTGCCCCATTGATTAACATTGGGACGAGTGCTATGCAATTTTTTATCGCATTGCACTCGTCCGTATTACGGTCTAGTGTGACCCCGGCCAAACTTTTATATATTTTTTATTTTTTTCATATTTTTTAAAACATTTTTTTTTTACTTTTGCCATGCTTCAAAAGCCTCCATGGGAGGCTAGAAGCTGGCACAACTGGATCGGCTTAGCTACATACACTCCCTGACAGAAGTTATGTCGCTTATCCTTGTTATGTAAATAAAAGCTTGTAACCTGACGTTAAATTCATCCATTGGTTGTATAAATTATTCTTTTGAAAGCCGAAACTCTCCGAAATGTGGTTTAGGTTAAGAAAATAAATTGGCATCAGTGCAGAAGTATTGATCTGTTAATCGACACAGAATGGTCAGATTTTGGCAAGACAAAAGTTTTGTCGCCCACAGAAAGTAATGTGATATTCAAACAAATAATTAACTTAAAATACAAATATATGTTGCATAACATTGGCGAATGAAGTTGTGGTGCTATTAGAGTCATATTTAATATTTTGTGTGACTTCCATGAGCTTGAAGGACTGCATCCATCCGGTTCAACAATGATTCATACAATTTATTAATGAAGTCATCAGGAATAGCAAAGAATGCAGTCTTACATGCCTCCCAAAGTTCATCTAGATTCTTTGGTTTTGTCATCCAAGCTTTCTCTTTCATCCTACCCCAAACATGCTTAATGATGTTCATGTCTGACCCCTTTTATGATTTGGGATATAAGAGGTAGCTAATACTTCATGATATTTTAGGCTATTGATATTGCCTTCCACCTTGCAAAAGTTTTGCACACCCCCATACTGAATGTAACCCCAGAACATAATCTTTCCACCACCAAATGTAACTGTTTTCTGGGTGTATTTTGCATCCATACGGGCTCCAGTAGGTCCCCTGCAGTATTTGCGGCGGCTGTGGTGTAATTCTACTGAAGATTCATCAGAGAAATCCACCTTCTGACACTTTTCCAGAATCCATCTGTTTAGCAGGCTGTGGGACTTTGCAAATGCCACACGGCTTTTTATTTGCCTTTTGTTTAGTTCTGGCTTCTGGGCACTGATTCGACCATGGAGGCCATTTTGAGACAGAATCCTACAAACTGTTCTAGTTGACACAGGGACTTGAGGTGACCAGGCCTGTTGGAGCTCTGATGTAGTGAAAGAGGGGCTTGCTTTGGATTTTCTGTTGTGAATTCTGTGGTCGAGCTCCCTTCTGTGGTCACAAGTGGTACTGCGGCTTCTGAGTTTCCTTCCTCAGGTGATGAGGTTAAGTCGTTAGGTGCTGCTCTATTTAACTCCATCTAGTGCTTTGATCCTGGCCTCCAGTCAATGTTCTAGTATTGGTCTTGCTTCCTCCTGGATCGTTCCTGTGGCCTGTCTGCTCAGCATAAGCTAAGTTCTGCTTGTGTTACTTTTTGTTGCTATATTTTCTGTCCAGCTTGCTTTATTGGTTTTTCTTGCTTGCTGGAAGCTCTGAGACGCAGAGGGAGCACCTCCGTACCGTTAGTCGGTGTGGAGGGTCTTTTTGCCCCTCTGCGTGGTTGTTTGTAGGTTTTTGTGTTGACCGCAAAGCTATCTTTCCTATCCTCGGTCTATTCAGTAAGTCGGGCCTCACTTTGCTAAATCTATTTCATCTCTGTGTTTGTGTTTTCATCTTACTCACAGTCATTATATGTGGGGGGCTGCCTTTTCCTTTGGGGAATTTCTCTGAGGCAAGGTAGGCTTATTTTTCTGTCTTCAGGCCTAGCTAGTTTCTCAGGCTGTGCCGAGTTGCATAGGGAGCGTTAGGCGCAATCCACGGCTACCTCTAGTGTGGTGTGATAGGATTAGGGATTGCGGTCAGCAGAGTTCCCACGTCTCAGAGCTCGTCCTATGTTTTTTGGTTATTGTCAGGTCACGTTGTGTGCTCTGAACTTCAAGGTCCATTGTGGTTCTGAATTACCTATTCATAACAGTACTGGAGGCCCAAAGTACTATGCTTCTCAATAGAGGGAAAAAAGAAGTTCTGAGACCATTTTTTTTTCTTTGCACTGTGTTTTGCCTTTTTTTTCCCCTAGACATTTGGGTGGTTCAGGACACAGGTGTAGTGATGGACATTAAAGATCTGTCTTCATGTGTGGATCATCTCACTGCAAGAGTACAAAATATTCAAGACTTTGTGGCTCAGAATTCTATGTTAGAACCAAGAATTCCTATTCCTGATTTGTTTTCTGGAGATAGAGCTAAATTTCTGAGTTTCAAAAATAATTGCAAACTGTTTCTGGCGTTGAAACCTCGCTCCTCTGGTGACCCAGTTCAACAAGTTAAGATCATTATTTCTTTATTACGTGGCGACCATCAAGACTGGGCATTTTCCCTTGCGCCAGGAGATCCTGCATTATGTAATATTGATGCGTTTTTTCTGGCGCTCGGATTACTGTACGATGAACCTAATTCAGTGGATCAGGCAGAGAAAAATTTGCTGGCTCTGTGTCAGGGTCAGGATGAGATAGAGATTTATTGTCAGAAGTTTAGAAAGTGGTCCGTGCTCACTCAATGGAATGAACGTGCGCTGGCAGCTATTTTCAGAAACGGTCTCTCTGAAGTCCTCAAGGATGTCATGGTGGGATTTCCTATGCCTGCTGGTCTGAATGAGTCTATGTCTTTGGCCATTCAGATCGGTCGACGTTTGCGTGAGCGTAAATCTGTGCACCATTTGGCAGTATTATCTGAGAATAGGCCTGAGCCTATGCAGTGTGATAGAACTTTGACCAGAGCTGAACGGCAAGAACACAGACATCGGAATGGACTGTGTTTTTACTGTGGTGACTCCACTTATGCAAGAGTACAAAATATTCAAGACTTTGTGGCTCAGAATTCTATGTTAGAACCAAGAATTCCTATTCCTGATTTGTTTTCTGGAGATAGAGCTAAATTTCTGAGTTTCAAAAATAATTGCAAACTGTTTCTGGCGCTGAAACCTCGTTCCTCTGGTGACCCAGTTCAACAAGTTAAGATCATTATTTCTTTATTACGTGGCGACCCTCAAGACTGGGCATTTTCCCTTGCGCCAGGAGATCCTGCATTATGTAATATTGATGCGTTTTTTCTGGCGCTCGGATTACTGTACGATGAACCTAATTCAGTGGATCAGGCAGAGAAAAATTTGCTGGCTCTGTGTCAGGGTCAGGATGAGATAGAGATTTATTGTCAGAAGTTTAGAAAGTGGTCCGTGCTCACTCAATGGAATGAACGTGCGCTGGCAGCTATTTTCAGAAACGGTCTCTCTGAAGTCCTCAAGGATGTCATGGTGGGATTTCCTATGCCTGCTGGTCTGAATGAGTCTATGTCTTTGGCCATTCAGATCGGTCGACGTTTGCGTGAGCGTAAATCTGTGCACCATTTGGCAGTATTATCTGAGCATAAACCTGAGCCTATGCAGTGCGATAGGACTTTGACCAGAGCTGAAAGGCAGGAACACAGACGTCAGAATGGGCTGTGTTTCTACTGTGGTGATTCCACTCATGCTATCTCCGATTGTCCTAAGCGCACTAAGCGGTTCGCTAAGTCTGCCACCATTGGTACGGTACAGTCGAAATCTCTTTTGTCCGTTACTTTGATCTGCTCTTTGTCTTCCTATTCTGTCATGGCATTTGTGGATTCAGGCGCTGCCCTGAATTTGATGGACTTGGAGTTTGCTAGGCGCTGTGGGTTTGTCTTGGAGCCCTTGCAGTGTCTTATTCCATTGAGAGGAATTGATGCTACACCTTTGGCCAAGAATAAGCCTCAGTATTGGACCCAGCTGACCATGTGCATGGCTCCTGCGCACCAGGAGGTTATTCGCTTTCTGGTGTTGCATAATCTGCATGATGTGGTCGTGTTGGGGTTGCCATGGCTACAAGTCCATAACCAGCTGGGGTTGTCAGGGGGTAAATGGTGATGTTCCATTTCTGTCTATCTCATCATCCACCCCTTCTGAGGTCCCAGAGTTCTTGTCTGATTACCGGGATGTATTCGATGAGCCCAAGTCCAATGCCCTACCTCCGCATAGGGATTGTAATTGTGCTATCGAGTTGATTCCTGGTAGTAAGTTTCCTAAGGGTCGACTGTTTAATTTATCTGTACCTGAGCACGCCGCTATGCGGAGTTACGTAAAAGAATCTTTGGAGAAGGGTCATATTCGCCCGTCGTCATCGCCATTGGGAGCAGGGTTCTTTTTTGTGGCCAAGAAGGATGGTTCGCTGAGACCTTGTATTGATTACCGCCTTCTAAATAAAATCACGGTCAAATTTCAGTACCCCTTGCCGCTGTTATCTGATTTGTTTGATCGGATTAAGGGGGTTAGTTGGTTCACCAAGATAGATCTTCGTGGTGCATATAATCTTGTGCGTATTAAACGGGGCGATGAATGGAAAACTGCATTTAATACGCCCGAGGGCCATTTTGAGTACCTAGTTATGCCATTCGGACTTGCCAATGCTCCATCAGTATTTCAGTCCTTTATGCATGACATCTTCCGAGAGTACCTGGATAAATTCCTGATTGTATACTTGGATGATATTTTGGTCTTCTCGGATGATTGGGAGTCTCATGTGAAGCAGGTCAGAATGGTGTTCCAGGTCCTGCGTGCTAATTCTTTGTTTGTGAAGGGATCAAAGTGTCTCTTTGGTGTTCAGAAGGTTTCATTTTTGGGGTTCATTTTTTCCCCTTCTACTATCGAGATGGACCCTGTTAAGGTCCAGGCCATTTATGATTGGACTCAGCCGACATCTCTGAAGAGTCTGCAAAAGTTCCTTGGCTTTGCTAATTTTTATCGTCGCTTCATCTGTAATTTCTCTAGTATTGCTAAACCATTGACCGATTTGACCAAGAAGGGTGCTGATGTGGTCAATTGGTCTTCTGCTGCTGTGGAAGCTTTTCAGGAGTTGAAGCGTCGTTTTTCTTCTGCCCCTGTGCTGTGTCAACCAGATGTTTCGCTTCCGTTCCAGGTCGAGGTTGATGCTTCTGAAATTGGAGCGGGGGCTGTTTTGTCGCAAAGAGGTTCTGATTGCTCGGTGATGAAGCCATGCGCCTTCTTTTCCAGGAAGTTTTCGCCTGCTGAGCGAAATTATGATGTTGGCAATCGAGAGTTGCTGGCCATGAAGTGGGCATTCGAGGAGTGGCGTCATTGGCTTGAAGGAGCTAAGCATCGCGTGGTGGTCTTGACTGATCACAAGAACTTGACTTATCTCGAGTCTGCCAAACGGTTGAATCCTAGACAGGCTCGTTGGTCGCTGTTTTTCTCCCGTTTTGACTTTGTGGTTTCATACCTTCCGGGCTCTATAAATGTGAAGGCGGATGCCCTGTCTAGGAGTTTTGTGCCCGACTCTCCGGGTTTGCCTGAGCCGGCGGGTATTCTCAAAGAGGGAGTAATTGTGTCTGCCATCTCCCCTGATTTGCGGCGAGCGCTGCAAAAATTTCAGACTAATAAACCTGATCGTTGCCCAGTGGAGAAACTGTTTGTCCCTGATAGGTGGACGAATAAAGTTATCTCTGAGGTTCATTGTTCGGTGTTGGCTGGTCATCCTGGAATCTTTGGTACCAGAGATTTGGTGGCTAGATCCTTTTGGTGGCCGTCTCTGTCGCGGGATGTGCGTTCTTTTGTGCAGTCCTGTGGGATTTGTGCTCGGGCTAAGCCCTGCTGTTCTCGTGCCAGTGGGTTGCTTTTGCCCTTGCCGGACCCGAAGAGGCCTTGGACACATATCTCTATGGATTTTATTTCGGATCTCCCCGTCTCTCAAAAAATGTCGGTCATTTGGGTAGTTTGTGATCGCTTCTCTAAGATGATCCATTTGGTACCCTTGTCTAAATTACCTTCATCCTCTAATTTGGTGCCATTGTTCTTCCAGCATGTGGTTCGTTTACATGGCATTCCAGAGAACATCGTTTCTGACAGAGGTTCCCAGTTTGTTTCGAGGTTTTGGCGAGCCTTCTGTGCTACGATGGGCATTGATTTCTCTTTTTCCTCGGCTTTCCATCCTCAGACAAATGGCCAAACTGAACGAACCAATCAGACCTTGGAAACATATCTGAGATGTTTTGTTTCTGCTGATCAGGATGATTGGGTGTCCTTTTTGCCGTTGGCTGAGTTCGCCCTTAATAATCGGGCCAGCTCGGCTACCTTGGTTTCGCCGTTTTTCTGCAATTCTGGGTTCCATCCTCGTTTCTCTTCAGGGCAGGTTGAGTCTTTGGACTGTCCTGGTGTGGATACTGTGGTGGACAGGTTGCAGCGGATTTGGACTCAGGTAGTGGACAATTTGACCTTGTCCCAGGAGAAGGCTCAACGTTTCGCTAACCGCAGGCGCTGTGTGGGTCCCCGACTTCGTGTTGGGGATTTGGTGTGGTTGTCATCTCGTTATATTCCTATGAAGGTTTCCTCTCCTAAGTTTAAGCCTCGTTTCATTGGTCCGTATAGGATTTCTGAGGTTCTTAATCCTGTGTCTTTTCGTTTGACCCTTCCAGATTCTTTCTCCATCCATAACGTATTCCATAGGTCATTGTTGCGGAGATACGTGGCACCTATGGTTCCATCTGTTGATCCTCCTGCCCCGGTTTTGGTGGAGGGGGAGTTGGAGTATATAGTGGAGAAGATTTTGGATTCTCGTGTTTCGAGACGGAAACTCGAGTATCTGGTTAAGTGGAAGGGTTATGGTCAGGAAGATAATTCCTGGGTCTTTGCCTCTGATGTCCATGCTGCTGATCTTGTTCGTGCCTTTCATATGGCTCATCCTGGTCGGCCTGGGGGCTCTGGTGAGGGTTCGGTGACCCCTCCTCAAGGGGGGGGTACTGTTGTGAATTCTGTGGTCGAGCTCCCTTCTGTGGTCACAAGTGGTACTGCGGCTTCTGAGTTTCCTTCCTCAGGTGATGAGGTTAAGTCGTTAGGTGCTGCTCTATTTAACTCCACCTAGTGCTTTGATCCTGGCCTCCAGTCAATGTTCTAGTATTGGTCTTGCTTCTTCCTGGATCGTTCCTGTGGCCTGTCTGCTCAGCATAAGCTAAGTTCTGCTTGTGTTACTTTTTGTTGCTATATTTTCTGTCCAGCTTGCTTTATTGGTTTTTCTTGCTTGCTGGAAGCTCTGAGACACAGAGGGAGCACCTCCGTACCGTTAGTCGGTGCGGAGGGTCTTTTTGCCCCTCTGTGTGGTTGTTTGTAGGTTTTTGTGTTGACCGCAAAGCTATCTTTCCTATCCTCGGTCTATTCAGTAAGTCGGGCCTCACTTTGCTAAATCTATTTCATCTCTGTGTTTGTGTTTTCATCTTACTCACAGTCATTATATGTGGGGGGCTGCCTTTTCCTTTGGGGAATTTCTCTGAGGCAAGGTAGGCTTATTTTTCTGTCTTCAGGCCTAGCTAGTTTCTCAGGCTGTGCCGAGTTGCATAGGGAGCGTTAGGCGCAATCCACGGCTACCTCTAGTGTGGTGTGATAGGATTAGGGATTGCGGTCAGCAGAGTTCCCACGTCTCAGAGCTCGTCCTATGTTTTTTGGTTATTGTCAGGTCACTTTGTGTGCTCTTAACTTCAAGGTCCATTGTGGTTCTGAATTACCTATTCATAACAATTTTCTACCCAACAAACGTTTCTCCTGAGCATTTGTCTTGCCAGGTCTGTCGGACCTGGGCTTGTCAAACACATCTCCAGTCTCTTCAAATCTTTTTTTAATTCTTTTTACTTGACGCTGAGACACATTAAAGGTGCCAGCCACCTCTGCAGTGGATCTGGTCTTCAGCCTCTTGATAATCCAGGCTTTGGTCGCAGGATGGATTTTTGGCATGTTGTCTGAGTCCAAGTTGCAGTTCAAGTGAAGGTCTGGGCTGCTGGGTTTCTTTTTATACACACACACTAATTAACCGATCATTTACTAAGCACAGGTGAGAATGCAAACTAGGATTGGGTGCATAATATGACCAGGTGACAAAACTTTTGTCTTGCTAAAATCTGACCATTCTGTGTCCATTAACTGATCAATATTTCTGCATTGATGCCAATTTATTTTCTTAACCTAAACCACATTTTGGAGGGCTTCAGCTTTCAAAAGAATAATTTATACAACCAATGGATGAATTTAATGTCAGGTTATAAGCTTTTATTTACGTAACATGGATAAGTGACATAACTTCTGTCAGGGAGAGTAGGAGCGAAGCTCAAATAGCTCCTATGAATTCAGCTGAATTCCTGCATTGCTATGAGCGCCGACCACAGGGTGGCGCTCATAGCAATCTGGAATCAACAACCATAGAGATCTCAAGGAGACCTCTGGTTGTTATGTCGACACATCGCTGACCCCTGATCGTGTGACGGGGGTCAGCGATGCTCTCATTTCCGGCCCGATGGCTGGAAGCGGTAGTTAAATGCCGCAGTCAGCATTTGACAGCGGCATTTAAAGGGACACTGTCACCTGAATTTGGAGGGAACAATCTTCAGCCATGGAGGCGGGGTTTTTGGGTGTTTGATTCACCCTTTCCTTACCCGCTGGCTGCATGCTGGCTGCAATATTGGATTGAAGTTCATTCTCTGTCCTCCATAGGACACGCCTGTGCAAGGCAAGATTGCACTTGTGCAGGCATGTACTACGGAGGACAGAGAATGAACTTCAATCCAATATTGCAGCCAGCATGCAGCCAGCGGGTAAGGAAAGGGTGAATCAAATACCCAAAAACCCCGCCTCCATGGCTGAAGATTGTTCCCTCCAAATTCAGGTGACAGAGTCCCTTTAACTAGTTGAAAGCGGCAGGTGAATTGCGATTCCACCCACCGCTATTGCAGGCACATGTCAGCTGTTCAAAACAGCTGACAGGTCCCGGTTTTGTTGCGGGTTCACTGCCGGAGCCCGCATCAAAGCAGAGGATCTGACTGCGGACGTACTATCCCGTCCAAGGTCAGAAAGGGGTTAACATATTAGATAATGAAGAGAGCAGAGGCCAAACAAGCACAAACTCTGCTCCATTCAGGACGAGACTTCAGACCTCTGTTCTCAGAATCTCTGGGGGGCCCAGTGGTTGTTTCCCCAGTGAACAGCAAGTTTTCCATGATCCTGAGGATAACTTGATTATTTGGTGAATAACCATTTAAAAGCCAGGTAGATTCTACTGTTCTTTACAATTACAGTATCATACACGCACCAAAAACAAATATGTCCTCACACACATATACACCCAAATAAATACATGCATACAATACACACATACACACATACACAAAGGATGAAAAGGGTAAAGTAGTCAAGAATGATGTTGAGAAGGACGAACTTTTAAATTCCTATTTTGCATCATTTTTCTCTAAAAATACAAATGTAACAACAACTGATCTTCACTGTACTATTGAAGGAATAAAAGAATCCACACTATCCATAAACAGAGAGTTGGTAAGGCCACACTTAGCTAATTTAAATTAATTTTAACCTACAGGTG
This sequence comes from Ranitomeya imitator, assembly GCF_032444005.1. Taxonomy (NCBI): domain Eukaryota; kingdom Metazoa; phylum Chordata; class Amphibia; order Anura; family Dendrobatidae; genus Ranitomeya; species Ranitomeya imitator. Next base: position 500,583,442 of record NC_091286.1, read on the forward strand.
AAGATGAAATACATCCTAGGGTAGTGAAAGAGTTAGCAGAGGAAATTGCAGAACCACTGGCCTGAATCTTTCAATATTCCTAGAGAACAGGAGAAGTACCAGAAAATTGGAAATGGGGAAATGTTGTCCCTATCTGCAAAATAGGTAAGAAGATGGAGCCAGGAAATTACAGGCCAATGAGCCTTACTTCTATACCAGGAGAGATGTTTTAACAAATTATTAAACAACATGTATTTAAGTATTTGGATAAGAATAAAGTAATTAACCAGAGCCAGCATGGGTTTGTAGCAAACAAGTCATGCCAGATGAAATCACTGACTGGGTTGATCAGGGAAATGCGGTAGATATAGTGTATCTGGACTTCAGCAAAACATTTAATAAAGTCTAAGAATCTGGGTATGTTTAATGCTTGCAAAAAAAGAAGGTAAAGAGGAGACTTAATAGCTGTCTACAAATATCTGAAGGGATGTCACAGTGTAGGAGGATCATCCTTACTCTCATTTGCACATAGAAACACGAGAAGCAAAGGAAAGAAAATGAATGGGAAAAGATAAAGACTAGATATTAGAAAAACTTTTCGACAGTGAGGGTGATCAATGAGTGAAACAGGCTGCCACGAGAGGTGGTTAGTTCTCCTGCAACAGAAGTCGTCAAAAAGAGGCTGGACAGAAATCTGTCTGAGATGGTTTAGCGAATAATGCATTATGTGTGGGGCTGGACACGATGACCCTTGAGGTCCCTTCCATCTCTAAAATTCTATTATTCTATAGAACAGGAGGAGCTGATCAGATTGATATGAATTTTTGTAGGAAAAGTTTCAGTAAAACTTATATTTTATTTATTGAAATGCCTGGTGTTTGTATGCATGAGTCCAGTAGGCAGTCTTATGCAGTGATTGTCAGTCCTCCCTTTATAACTAACTGTGCATGGAAAGTTCGCTATCAGTCACTATATAACATTCTGCTCAGCTTCTCCTTCTCTCTACCATGTTGTCAACAGATTGGACTGCAAATACAACGTGACCGGTTCCCTTTATGTCAGATGTACGATATAGGCTGCAGTCAGGACATTGAAGTTCCCATACATCAAAAGAATCTGCATAACATATATTAGAAACTCAGGAATGGAAAGTTTTAGGCTATGTGCACAGGTTGCGTATTTTTCCGCACCGTTTTTGAAAAATTGCAGGTAAATTGCACTGTGTTTTACCTGCGGATTACCTGCGGAATTACCCCAGATTTCGTGCATTTTTTGTGCGGATTTCACCTGCGGTTTTACACCTGCGCATTCCTATTGAGGAGCAGAATCCGCACAAAGAATTGACATGCTGCGGAAAATACTACGCAGAGTTTCCGCGCTGTATTTTCCGCACCATGGGCACAGCGGATATGGTTTTCCATAGGTTTACATGGTACTGTAAACTGGATGGAAAACTACTGCGAATCCGCAGCGGCCAATCCGCAACGTGTGCACATAGCCTTAACTTCTAGCTGAGCAATGCTAGGCTGTAGGCCCCCTGAGGAAGCGGCAATACACACACGCGAAACGCGCGTTGGGGTTAGGTACCAGGATCCTGACGGGACACCTCGATAAACATGGGTAATTAGTCCTTTTTACCTTCTCAATTTATCTGCACACATGTTGGTCTGCATACTTACTTTATATGACAACACCATTAGTATAATCGGTACAAGTATGTATTCTATGAGCAATGCATTGGACCCATTAGTACGCAGGTGTAGATAATTTGTACCCTATGTTAACACTAGATTTACTGGTGTTCTATTAGATTGTCCTGGACTATTGGTTGCATCTAAGGATTTAGTCACAGCGTAACCTTTTGTGCACTGTTATCTACCATACAATTTGTGTATGTTTTTAGGTGTATATGGTATACATTTTCTATACATTAATAAATGATTTTTTGTAACTTTTTGGCCAACTTTTTGACTCTTTGTTTCTCCAGTATATATAAAACACTGGTGGATGTTGCTTCGAGCGGCTGAACAATATAGACAGCAGCACTAACCTTTCTTTCTAGGGCCTCGCTCTTGGTTTCAAAATTATTTAACATTTCCTGATGTTTTTGTCTCTCAATTTCCAATTCTATTTGCGCTTCTTCACGTAGTTGTTTCTTTGTTTCCTCAAGCTGTAGTAAATATTTTTGGTGTTCATTTTCCAATTCATTCCGTATCTTTAAAGAGAAAGGAAAGTAAAATCTTGTCAAACATGTAGACAGGTAATAAATAAGTCTTTTACAGTTAATACATCTTTTTCACAGCTTGTTATCAGATCTCATGGCCACATACAGGTTTACAATAACTTCATGCTCCAGTATCATATTATAGCAATGACCCGCATTCTCAATTTTTGCCTCTGGAATCAGTCCACTTTTTGCTGACTGATACAACCTTAATGACTAGGGAGGTCTCTCCTAATGCAACTCACTGAGCGTAACTGAATTCTAGGAAAATAGTTTCCTGATTCCTGATGTAATTTTGATAAAACAGTTTTATCAGCAGGAGATTATCACTAGAGGACTAGTAAACCTGCTGTAACGTAGTCAAGCATATTCATGAGCTGCGTATAACCCCGCCCCACCACTGATTGGCAGTTTACTGTGTACACTGTACATGATCGGAAAGCTGCCAATCAGGGGCGGAGACAGAGTTATACTGAGCTCTACAGTCAGATAAATGCTAGATCTGCAGCAGATAAAACAGTGGCTTTATCCAAACGACAACAAGCAGCCCGGTAAATAACAATCAGGGTCTCTGCCCCTACATTATGCTGCTTTCAGATGGGATAGCAAAAACCTCCTGACATATTCTCTTTAAATGGAATCAGCAGGCTTTTGCTAAGTAATCTGAGGACAGCATAAGGTAGGGATTAAAACACTGGTTTCAACGATGTGTCACGTTTCAGGCTGTGTGCTGTTGTTTACTTACAATGACAGTTTTATCACTTGGTGATTATCATTGTCTGGACTACAGCAGCACGTGCATGCTAGTCCGACTCCACCACTTCATTTGATAAGCAGCTCACTGTCTCACTGCTGCATTGCTAAATCTAAAAACTCTGATTGTGCGAGAACGGCTGCACCCAGTAATCTAACTGATACATCGTTAGATTCAGGGTCTCTTTGCCTACATTATGCTGCTCTAAGATGAGGGAGCAAAAATCCTGCTGACAGATTCACTTTAATAGATGTCTTTTTGATGACATAGTTGTCGCCCATGGCCTTCATCAATGTCCTTTATGTCTCTGGGAGTCCAGCCAACACAATAACTAAACTTCGTCTGCTGCGGACCTACTATTTGTATACTTCCAGTATTTTGTATATTACATCTTGTACATGCATTAGGAATATTTTGTAACAGTTTGTATATGCCACTTTCTAGTGTTTTTGAGATTCTATAGAAGGCTACGTGTATAAACGTTAGACAAGGAACACCTTACCCCAAGCCAAGCATATTAAAAAAAAATGCCACAGCCAAAAACACATGCAAAACATTTAAGCATTTTCTATGGACTTTAATGTAACACCTGCCCTAAAAAAGCTGTTGACAAAAACTATTATAAACTATTTTTTTCACAATACAAGTTTACAAGTTGAAGTTTAGTGTACAAAAAACACTTTCTTTTATGACTAGCATCATATTTGTGACATGTTTTAGACACTTTCTGTACAATGGGGTGTGGCCTAACTGAAGGTAGGAGTGGCTTAATGAAAAAGGGGCAGGAACAGGAAACACAAAACACCATAAATGTGCCAGAATTGAGTCGCACGTTTCTCGTACAAAGTTACCCAACTTTGGTGTAAAGTTGGATTAGACAGTCTTACACGGATTAATAAACCAGCATGAAACACAATGAAGTAAATGTCACGATTGTCTAGTCTGAGTCTGCTCAGTGTAAGAATTACACCGTATTGATAAATCTGCCCCAACGTCGCTTTCTCGTGATAACAGACAAGACAGGGATAATGCATCTAAAACATTAATAATGTACAATATGTAGTCTGCATTATTAATACTATAGTAGTGACGTGTTCTGAATAGTATGAGTGACAAAGGGGGCTTGTTGCTCAAATATTCATGCTGAAATCTAGTTGACCTTACATCATGCATATTTCACTCTTAATACAGTAAGTCCATGAGTTGTCCTCTTTTGTACGGTATCTTTTCATTCTACTGAGCCTTTCAAGACTTTAGTGTTCTGTTTTTGTTCATCAATGCGTAATTACTGTATAAATAAAAAAAGCTCAACAACTTTTATATATAATTTATGTTTCAGAAACTGTTGTTACAGGGGTGTTCCGTAGATTAATCTCTTAATTTGTATGTGACTGCAGATTGCTAAATCATGACATTGTGCAATGCGCACACTGTCACAAGTCTCCTATATTCGCAGTGCAAGTGGGAGGTCACATGACCACAAGCATGCGGTATGCATATTTGTTGTTACGTGGCGACTAGATTCTCATCTGCGTCTCTCAAGAGGTTGTTGAGAGAAGCAGATGAGAATGTAGTCAGCTAGTTACCCCAACTATCTGAGTCACAGAGGATAAAGAAAAGGCTGAGATATAAAACAGGCACTTTTCATCCGTGTTCACTGTTCACCAATGAACTGTCTGCTACATGAATCATTCATCAAGGCAAAAATCAATATTTACAACCTGATATAACTAGTTTAAACACAAAAAGAAGTGCATCTACGTCTGAGCAATTTGAACATTGAAAAATCCCCAGGCCCAGATGGCATTCATCCATGGATACTGAGGGAATTGAGCTCAATAATTGACAGACCACTGTATCTCATATTCTCAGACTGTCTTGTAACAGGGGTGGTGCCACAGGATTGGAGGATGGCTCACGTGATACCAATATTTAAGAAAGGTAAGAAGGTGGAGCCAGGCAACTACTCACTCACTCACAACTACTCACTCACTCACTGTGAGCACAGCGGCCGGAAAGCAGAGCGGTGACGTCACCGCTCTGCTTTCCGGCCGCTGTGCTCACAGCCAGTACAGAGAAGCAGAGCGCCGGGGACAGACAGCGGAAGGTAAGTATAAAGCGTTTGTTTTTTTTTACTTTTAGGATGGTAACCAGGGTAAACATCGGGTTACTAAGCATGGCCCTGCGCTTAGCAACCCGATGTTTACCCTGGTTACCGGCATCGTTGGTCGCTGGAGAGCTGTCTGTGTGACAGCTCTCCAGCGACCAAACAGCGACGCTGCAGCGATCCGGATCGTTGTCTGGATCGCTGCAGCGTCGTTTAGTGTGAAGGTACCTTAACTAACAGGTTGGGTTTCTATGAGGAGGTGAGTGCAAATCTGATGCAGGTAATGCGGCTGATGTGATTTATCTGGACTTTACAAAGGCATTTGATACAGTTCCACATAACAGCCTTATAATGAAGCTACAGAAACAAGGAAATCACATCAGCCCATTAAATGGGAGTATACAGAACAGGAGAAAGACTTGGGTATTCTGGTTAAAAGTAAGCTGAGCAGCAGTACTCAATGTCAGGCAGCAGCCACAAAAGCAAACAAGATTTTAGGGTGTATAAAAAGAAAGATAAAATCATGCGATCCCAAAGTATTATTACTCCTTCATAAATCACTGGTCATGCCACATGTAAAATATAGGATCCAGTTTTGGACATTCAGAAATTTAAATCAGTTCAAAGGCAGACAACTAGATTATTACAAGGGATGGAAGGCCTCTCATATGAGAGGTTGGAAAAGTTGGGCCTGCCTAGCTTACAAAAAAGACTCCTCAGGGGAGATCTCATTTACAGTGGGGCAAAAAAGTATTTAGTCAGTCAGCAATAGTGCAAGTTCCACCACTTAAAAAGATGAGAGGCGTCTGTAATTTACATCATAGGTAGACCTCAACTATGGGAGACAAACTGAGAAAAAAAAATCCAGAAAATCACATTGTCTGTTTTTTTAACAATTTATTTGCATATTATGGTGGAAAATAAGTATTTGGTCAGAAACAAACAATCAAGATTTCTGGCTTTCACAGACCTGTAACTTCTTCTTTAAGAGTCTCCTCTTTCGTCCACTCATTACCTGTAGTAATGGCACCTGTTTAAACTTGTTATCAGTATAAAAAGACACCTGTGCACACCCTCAAACAGTCTGACTCCAAACTCCACTATGGTGAAGACCAAAGAGCTGTCAAAGGACACCAGAAACAAAATTGTAGCCCTGCACCAGGCTGGGAAGACTGAATCTGCAATAGCCAACCAGCTTGGAGTGAAGAAATCAACAGTGGGAGCAATAATTACAAAATGGAAGACATACAAGACCACTGATAATCTCCCTCGATCTGGGGCTCCACGCAAAATCCCACCCCGTGGGGTTAGAATGATCACAAGAACAGTGAGCAAAAATCCCAGAACCACGCGGGGGGACCTAGTGAATGAACTGCAGAGAGCTGGGACCAACGTAACATAGTAACACAGTAACATAGTTAGTAAGGCCGAAAAAAGACATTTGTCCATCCAGTTCAGCCAATATTCCATCATAATAAATCCCCAGATCTACGTCCTTCTACAGAACCTAATAATTGTATGATACAATATTGTTCTGCTCCAGGAAGACATCCAGGCCTCTCTTGAACCCCTCGACTGAGTTCGCCATCACCACCTCCTCAGGCAAGCAATTCCAGATTCTCACTGCCCTAACAGTAAAGAATCCTCTTCTATGTTGGTGGAAAAACCTTCTCTCCTCCAGACGCAAAGAATGTAACAAGGACTACCATAAGTAACACACTACGCCACCATGGACTCAGATCCTGCAGTGCCAGACGTGTCCCACTGCTTAAGCCAGTACATGTCCGGGCCCATCTGAAGTTTGCTAGAGAGCATTTGGATGATCCAGAGGAGTTTTGGAAGAATGTCCTATGGTCTGATGATACCAAACTGGAACTGTTTGATAGAAACACAACTTGTCGTGTTTGGAGGAAAAAGAATACTGAGTTGCATCCATCAAACACCGTAACTACTGTAAAGCATGGTGGTGAAAACATCATGCTTTGGGGCTGTTTCTCTGCAAAGGGGCCAGGACGACTGATCCGGGTACATGAAAGAATGAATGGGGCCATGTATCGTGAGATTTTGAGTGCAAACCTCCTTCCATCAGCAAGGGCATTGAAGATGAAACGCGGCTGGGTCTTTCAACATGACAATGATCCAAAGCACACTGCCAGGGCAACGAAGGAGTGGCTTCGTAAGAAGCATTTCAAGGTCCTGGAGTGGCCTAGCCAGTCTCCAGATCTCAACCCTATAGAAAACCTTTGGAGGGAGTTGAAAGTCCGTGTTGCCAAGCGAAAAGCCAAAAACATCACTGCTCTAGAGGAGATCTACATGGAGGAATGGGCCAACATACCAACAACAGTGTGTGGCAACCTTGTGAAGACTTACAGAAAACGTTTGACCTCTGTCATTGCCAACAAAGGATATATTACAAAGTATTGAGATGAAATTTTGTTTCTGACCAAATACTTATTTTCCACCATAATATGCAAATAAATTGTTAAAAAAACAGACAATGTGATTTTCTGGATTTTTTTTCTCAGTTTGTCTCCCATAGTTGAGGTCTACCTATGATGTAAATTACAGACGCCTCTCATCTTTTTAAGTGGTGGAACTTGCACTATTGCTGACTGACTAAATACTTTTTTGCCCCACTGTATATATGTGGGGGGTTTCTACTGTTTAGGTACATCAGGGGCTCTGCAAATGCAATGTGACACCTGCAGACCATTCCATCTAAATCTGCATTCCAAAAAGGAGCTCCTTCCCTTCCGAGCTCTGCCATGCACCTAAACGGTATGGGGTACATATACAGGGTACATATGGGGTACATATGGGGTATCAACATACTCAGAACGAATTGTACAAAAACTATTGGCATCCAATTTCTCCTGTTTCCCTTGGGAAAATACCAAACTGAGGGCTAAAAAATAATTTTTGTGAGAAAATTTTATTTTCACAGCTCTGCGCTATAAACTGTAGTGAATCACTTGGGGGTTCAAAGTTCTCACAACACATCTAGATAAGTTCCTTGGGGGTCTAGTTTCCAATATGGGGTCACTTGTGGGGGTTTCTACTGTTTAGGTACATCAGAGGCTCTGCAAACGAATCCATCTAAGTCTGCATTCCAAATGGCGCTCCTTCCCTTCCGAGCTCTGCCATGCACCCAAACGGTGGTTCCACCCCACATATGGGGTATCAGCGTACTTGGGACAAATTGGAAAACAACTTTTGGGGTCCAATTTCTCCTGTTACCCTTGGGAAAATACAAAACTGGGGGCTAAAAAATAAGAAAAAAAAGAAAAGAATTTTTATTTTCACGGCTATGCGTTATAAACTGTAGTGAAACACTTTGAGGTTCAAAGTTTTCACAACACATCTAGATAAGTTCCTTAGTGGGTCTTCTTTCCAAAATGGTGTCATTTGTGGGAGCGAAAACATAATTTTTGTGAAAAAAATATGATTTTTTTATTTTTACGGCTCTACATTATAAACTTCTGTGAAGCACTTGGTGGGTCAAAGTGCTCAATACACATCTAGATAAGTTCCTTAGGGGGTCTAATTTCCAAAATGGTGTCACTTGTGGGGGGTTTCAATGTTTAGGCGCTCCTTCCCTTCCGAGCTCTGCCAGGGGCTGTCCAAACGCGACATGGAGTCTCACCTCAATTCCAGTCAATTTTGCATTGAAAAGTCTAACATCCCTTCCAAGCTCTGCCATGCGCCCAAACAGTGGTTTACCCCCACATATGGGGTATCAACCTACTCAGTACAAATTTTACAACAACTTTTGGGGTCCAATTTCTCCTGTTTCCCTTGGTAAAATAAAACTAATTGGAGCTGAAGTAAATTTTTTGTGAAAAAAAGTTAAATGTTCATTTTTTTAAACATTCCAAAAATTCCTGTGAAACACCTGAAGGGTTAATAAACTTCTTGAATGTGGGTTTGAGCACCTTGAGATGTGAAGTCTTTGGAATGGTGTCACACTTGGGTATTTTCTATCATATAGACCCCTCAAAGTGACTTCAAATGTGATGTGGTCCCTAAGAAAAAATGGTGTTGTAAAAATTAGAAATTGCTGGTCAACTTTTAACCCTTATAACTCCCTAACAAAAAAAATGTTGGTTCCAAAATTGTGCTGATGTAAAGTAGACATGTTGGAAATGTTACTTGTTAAGTATTTTGTGTGACATATCTCTGTGATTTAAGGGCATAAAAATTCAAATTTGAAAAATTGTGAAATTTTTAAAATTTTCGCCGAATTTCCGTTTTTTTCACAAATATACGCAGGTAATATCAAAGAAATTTTACCCCTATCATGAAGTACAATATGTCATGAGAAAACAGTGTCAGAATCATCAGGATCTGTTGAAGTGTTCCAGAGTGATAACCTCATAAAGGGACAGTGGTCAGAATTGTAAAAATTGGCCCGGTCATTAACGTGCAACCCACCCTTGGGGGTTAAGGGGTTAAAGAGCTTTCCTGGGCTAAGCTCTAAACTGTTGAATCATGACAGTGTGAATACTCCAGGGCCGGATTTAAGAGGTGGGTGGCCCGGGGCCCATTTTGGAGGGAGGCCCATTTTTCAGGGTGTTGCAATTTGTATTGCAAAAACACAAAATGAAACGAACGCAATTTTATTTACAAAAATCATTTAAGCAGGGTAATTCAGGTAAAATCATTCATTTTTTACAATCCAGGCACTTTCCTTGATTTTTGGGCTGCAAAATCATTAATGATGTCACTAAAATTCAATTTGATGCTCATGATAGCCAAATTTACAAGTCGTTCCTGCTTCATGGATGTCCTTAATCGGTTTTTAACTAACTTGAGTTTTGAGAAGGAACGCTCACCACTGCTATTGGTTACCATCAAAATTAGATATATCCTTAGAGCTATCTCAATATTTGGGAAAGTTTCCTGCACACCCTTTTCCATGATAAGCTTGTAGATGAAAAGTTCAGTGCTGATATCTTTTGGCTTCTCGCCTGTGAATAAATTGGCAAATGTTACAAACTGACACAGTTCATCGATAAATGTAATGTCCAAGTCATCTGAATAAGACCTGACGAGTTGCTCTGCTGTGGCCTTAAGCTCTTCTGAAGACAGTTCTGTCAGATGGCTAAAAGCTAAATTTGCTTGATATACCTTTATATGCTTGAAGACGTTGGTCAAGAGAAGCGATAAACGAATGATAGGCAAGAAAGTTTCTGTTCTGTATTTTTCAGAAGGGCTGAGTTGTACGTCTTCCGTATCACCATAATCCAATGGATTGAGACACACGTTTTGGAGCCTGTGTCGAGTTATCGTCTGAAAAGCTCAGATGAACCCGACAGCTCTTCGCCTTGCTTCTCATAAATTTTGAAGGAGTCACGCTTTGATGCGACATAGTTTTTTAAGCTTGTCAGTGACATCACAGCAGTGTTTAAATTGAGTTTTGCGTGTTGTAGATTTTTACTAGTAGCATCTGTTCTTTGCAGGATATCACTCCAGAAGGTGGTGTTAATATCAATTTCAAGCTGATTCATTTGTCTTAACAGTCCTTCTGCTTCACACCGCTGGGCTGTATATATATAAGGGGCTGCTGCTGGGCTGTATATATTAGGAGCTGCTGTTGGGCTGTATATATATATGGGGGCTGCTGCCGTATATATCAGAGGCTGTTGCTGTGCTGGCTGTAGATAGAATAGAGGCTGAGGGGCTGTATAAAGTGTATACATAGCACTATACTGTAAACAGGTCCACACTATATACATACAGTATACACAGACACACTGTAATGCAGGATATAGTGTGGACCTGTATATACAGTATGGTACTATGTAGGACAGGAGCTGCAAGAAAGATAGACAGACAGACATAGATCATACTCACCCACCGCGACACTGTGAAGACTGAACCACTTCACCTCTGGATCTTCAGTGACTGAAGATCCAGAGTGAAGTCCTGCCGCGTTCCGCGGTGGAGAATCCTCTTCTCGCGCCGACATTGTGGCTCCGCCTCCTTCCTCGAAGGTCGCTGAACAAACTCTCATCTGATCTAATCCGATAGCTGAATAGGTAGGGCCTAGAAGCTTCTGTTGGGATCGGAGAAGGCTGCCGCATGCCATAAGCTAAGCATTAGGTACAGGGAGGGTACTAAGGAAGTCTGGCTAGGCCAGCCAGGTCAGTGGATGCTGACGCAGGTCAGGTGCCATGACTCTGCCGCTTTACGCCAGCCACTGAGATTTAAGACCATAGCCAGGTCCCTACACTTTCAATAGTTTCTCTTTTGTTAAATGTTCGTTATCTTTAGAAACGGTTCACAGCAAAGAGACGTGTATTTTACATGTTTTGAGATATTTATTCCTTTATTGGTGGGAGGCCCCGCTTGGTGGGTGGCCCAGGGCCCAGGCCCCTTGGGCCCCCCCTAAATCCGGGCCTGGAATACTCACACCGTAATGATTCACCTGTATTTCCAGCTTGAGTCATGTGAGTGTAAGCGCTCCTAGGTGAGAAGTGCATATAACTGGACTTGTTCTAGTCTGTGAGCTCAGCGGTACAAATCTCTCTGCCAACATGTATCAGTCTCATCACTTCTCCACTAGCCATGTATGTGTTTGCTGCCTGGGAAGGTAAGGAAGCCTTATTTACTGACAGCCAATAAATATCTTAGAAATAGTTTGGAACTGAAACATAAAGTATAAAGTTCTAGAACTTTCCATTTATATGGTGACCTTGATTTGCATAGAAGTGAAAGCATTGCACGGCGAATAAGCCTCCTTACCTTGACAAGGCAGAGATGGTATGTCACTCTCCATAAGGAGAAACGATACCCCTTAAACCTTAAAAGTGTAATTTTTCTACAGAATTACATCCTGTACCAACTCTCTCTTCTGCTGCTCTGTCTGCATAAGGCCTTATGGACACAGAAGTAATGTGTAAAATTCTATCTGGATGCTTAGAGTCCCCAGCAGCTTCAGACTCTGAGGGACACAGGGGACCCATGTGCCATCATAGAGTTCTCCATGAATGTGCTTGTGCATGAACTGATGCTTCTACGAGAGGATATCTTCTTCCATACTGTATCTGAAGCAGCAGGCTACTCTTTAAAGCCAAATTTGAATAGAATTTAACAGAATAAACCTGTCTGTCTAACTACGAAATTGGAAGCCTATGATCCAATATAGTCCATAGACGTCACCACATGGCTATGTGCTTCAAGCAGTGCTGTACATCTCCTTTACACGGTACTGCGGCAGTCAATGGAATTGATTTTATAATAGGATGCATGTATCATTGAAAAGCCATGATTCATCTGTATCTACAATCTATGAGCATCTCTCATTCTTACAGAACAGCTATTTTAGGACTAAAGACCCTTAACAATCTCTGCATGTTTCTCTGCTCTCAAGAAACTAAATATTTTATATTATCTATTTATATTATTTATTTTATAATTTATCACAAAAAGTCCAATGTAATTAGCAATAAAAATTGTCATCTGGCAGTGAGCATAGGACAGGGGTGTTTGTGTGATTTCCGATCAGTGACTTATCAGTCATTGTCCTCTAGGGCAGTGTTTTTCAACCAGTGTGCCGCGGCACATGGTCGGGTGTGCCGCGGGGAACGGGAGTCAGCTGTTCTCTGTGCCGACTGTCAAGCTGACAGCCGGCACAGAGAAGCTGCAGCGCGTCGGCTCCCGGAGATCAATTGTACTCGCAGACATCTACCAGCTGCGAGTACAATTGAGGCTCTGACCGCTGGGTCAGAGCGACGCCAGCAGCATGATCAAGTCATGTGATCACGCTGCTGGCGTCACTATCCGGCGCGCAGGAGACAGAAGACACTTGGTGGTAAGTGCTCCTGTGCTGTGGAGCTGAAGACACCGAAGATTCAGCGTGGGGTGGGTTTATGGGGAGTATGTGGGGGGATTTATTAAGTGTGTGGGGGGATTTATTAAGTGTGTGGGGGGATTTATTAAGTGTGTGGGGGGATTTATTAAGTGTGGGGGGATTTATTCAGTGTGTGGGGGGGATTTATTCAGTGTGTGGGGGGGATTTATTCAGTGTGTGGGGGGGATTTATTCAGTGTGGGGGGGATTTATTCAGTGTGTGGGGGGGGATTTATTCAGTGTGGGGGGGGATTTATTCAGTGTGTGGGGGGGATTTATTCAGTGAGTGTAGGGATTTATTCAGTGTGTGGGGGGGATTTATTCAGTGTGTGGGGGGGATTTATTCAGTGTGTGGGGGATTTATTCAGTGAGTGGGGGGATTTATTCAGTGTGTGGGGGGGATTTATTCAGTGTGTGGGGGGGATTTATACAGTGTGGGGGGGGATTTATTCAGTGTGTGGGGGGGATTTATTCAGTGTGTGGGGGGGATTTATTCAGTGTGTACGTGGGGGGGGGCTGGAATTTATTTAGCATGTGTGGGGCAGGGTGCATTTATTCTGTGGAAGGGGATGGATTTATTCTATCGGAAGGGCAGTGGATATATTCTGTGGGGGTGAGTGGGGAGATGGGGGTGGACACAGTAGCGAGGGGAAAAATGTGTGCTGACACAGTATTGGGAGCATTGGTGATGGGATGTGTGAGGACAGTATGGGGAGTCGGGGGAATGTGTGAGGGGGGAATGTGTGAGGAGGAAATATGGAGAGAGCAAAGGGGTATGTTAGCAGGGGGGGATGTACAGGAGGAGGCTATTAGAAATGTGTGCAGACAGTATGGGGGGATGAAAGTGTGAGTGGACACATAATAGATACTGAGTAGTGTGAGGGTAACAGCCAGGAGGAGACAGTATGCCAAGTAGGAGGAGTGTAATGAAGGGGCACAGTAGAGAGACTGGGCTCTCTATGAGGGACACCGTATGAGAAGGCAGTGTGAAGTATGGAAAAGAGAGAGAGGGTAGTGTGGATGGCATGTACCATAAGAGGGACAGTGAGGGTCATATTATGTGCTGGGAATAAAGTGAGGGGCAATTATTTACTCAGGGGCTCAGCCTAGGGCAGATATTGTTATTCCGGAGCATTATAATAACACTGCTATCTTTAAGGGTGTTGTGTCGGGATGTGCTGCAGAAGACAGGAGAAGATGGAAGTCTGCAGAAACGAGCTCTGCCGGTGGATGAGAAGAGTCATCATGGCATCTGGACAAGGTGAAGATGAACAGAAAGAGGCGACTCCACAAACAACGTCATCTATCAGGTACCTGGATGTAAATGTGTTTTTTTTGTGATACTAATTCTCATTTTTATTTGTTAGGAACATTAAAGGGGATGTCCAAGGTTGTGATGAGTCTGCAGTCATACTATGTGACTGCAGACTTCTGAATTCTCACAGTGCGCACTGCTATCATAATTCTCTGATGTTGGTGATTTACATACATGCGGTCACGTGCTGACTAGACATGTGTGGCCTCATTCAATGAAAATGAATTGACTGAGGCCGGACACGTCTAGTTAGAATGTGGCCAGAAGTATCCAAATCACATACTTGTGCTGTCATGACCGTCCACTCTGGCCACCGGCAAGGGAGAATCCTGAAAGTGTGCAGTGCTTGCGCTGTGAGAATTCAGAAGCCTGCAGTCACATAGAATGACTGCAGACTTTCATCTCAAACCTGGACGCACCATTTTGTGCCATTTTGGTTGGTGGTGTGCCTCGGGATTTTTTAAGTATAAAAAGTGTGCCGCGGCTCAAAAAAGGTTAAAAATCACTGCTCTAGGGCAGGTGACTGCAAACAATTGTGCCTGGAATTAGTCACAGGAATGAGCACTGAAGGACATCACAAATTCTTTGTCCTGAATTTGTGTTCCAACATGAAATATTCCCATATGCAAACAATAAGTGTACCAGCTACATAGAGCGAGCGTACATCAGAGGGGAAGGAAACGCAGCTTTAAACAGATTACCCACAGAGGGAAATTACAATCACCAAATATTAGAGCAACTGCAGACCCGTCTATGGTTAATCTGGCGTCCACCAATGCCACGAGTGGTGGAATTTAGGTGTGATCGTGGCTGACTGTATTGGCCGGGATGTCTAATTCTCTATCAACCTGTGTCTACTGAGCCATTTGTTTTAAATATACAAATAACGGCATCGATATATTTTGACTGTCCGGTACATGATAATGAAGGCCGAATCCACCCCCAACTTTGTGGATTTTAATGCTTTAAGATATGGTGATTTTGTACCTCGGTTTGTGGATAATTCAAGGGAGCCTGTTATGTGAAAAAACCCTATTATCCCTCAGATATGGGTTTAATCTGCAGGTTAACAGCATTCTGACCCTGCAAGCTGCCTGCACGGAGAGCCCCACTGCCGGGACGAAATGAGCTTTACTCCTACCAGCAGTGCTCAGCTTCCAGTCATAGGGGTGGCGTAGGAACAGTTTCAGTCACCGCTCTGTGTCATAGAGAGCGGCGGATGTAATAGGGCCCCCGGCAATGACTGACAGCTCACTCATCATTTGGGCAGGCTGTCAGTCAGTGCTCAGTTACAGCTGCCACTTTCTATACACTGAGCGGTGACTGAATCCGTGCTGGTGCCACTCCTACGTCTGGAAGCCAAACGCTGCCGGGAGGAATAAAGATCATTTCCTCCGGCAGTGGGGCTCTAAGCGAGGGTGCCGCATGCTGTCAGAACACTATTTACCTGCAGATTAACCCCATATCTGCAGGTTAATAGCATTATTTTATATAACAGGTTCCCTTTAAGTGGTGTTCAATACACAGTACCGGTGATCAGTGTTCTGAGAGGAACCCTTTCGTAAGCCTGAAATTTGGGTGTTGTGGATGTTCTATGTAAATTATCTTACAAGTGAATCACCACGCAGATTACTGGCAAAACTATCAGTGTGTCATTTGAAAACCTAAATTAATAACTTTTTTATTGAATCTGAGAAAAATATGCACATCTTCTCTTTTGGTCATTAATTGAGCGCAGTGATACTTCTGAGTTCGTGGCAAAACAAGTGCTAGTGAATTGCTATAATTCCCCATGATAGTTCTCATATGCATACGAGGCTCCAGGAATTATATATCATCCAGGAACAGCTGGGTGAGGTACACTGAATCCAGGAAACCTAATTATTCCTAGTTCAGTGCTAAGGACTTAGGTAATGACTGTCTTCAGGCCGGTATTTTTATGTAATGATAGGCAGATTTGGTGGAGGGACAGTCCTTTCTTCCTGTCCTATTTTCCTCTGTTGCCCTCAGTCAGTCTAGGATCAGGGCTGATCCATGATCCATCCACTGATCTGTGCCCGAACACAGCCGATTATCCACCACATTGGGATCCTTCAGACGGAACCTGAAAACCCAACTCTTCAAGAAAGCTTACAACCTGCAATGACCACGCTGCCACCGCAACACCACCAGAGCTGCTGCAACCCCGACCTACTGTTTCCTTCCCCATCATCCTGTAGAATATAAGCCCCCAAGGGCAGGGTCCTCTCCCCTTTCTACCAGTCTACCATTGTTAGTTTGTCTACGGTACCAATCTACCATTGTTAGTTTGTCTACTGTAAGTGATATTTGTATTTTTATGTAACCCCTTCTCATGTACAGCCCCATGGAATCAATGGTGCTATATAAATAAATAATAATAAAATTGCTGTGTGCACATTAGTTGAAGGAAAGTTGTCTGAAGTGGCAAAAGGTGACAATCCAAGACACACTGACACCAATGATGGCGACTCTGCCATTGGTAACACACAAGCTGTTTGTTTCTTACTCCGGTGGTTGGTAGTGGGCCACCCGTATAGTCAGGGAAGCTCATGTCTTGTTAGTGCTAAACAATGCGATGGTTAATTTGTGTCTAGGTGTAAAGACTTTGCATTTATTTTGCACCACACCAATAATAAAGTACAGGAGATGCCATATTTGATCAGGACTTCTGTGTCACTGGATCTGACTGCATTGGCGCCATTTTGCCTTCTGCTGCACAGCTAATCTTCCACACAACTTTATAACATATAAAACAGATAACTATAAAGGCCCAGTAAGTAAACCATGGGAGTCTAGGCAAATCAATATGACCTTGTATGACTTATATTCTGTGCAGTTTTATTAGGACTCGTGAAGCTCCAGCTCGATCTGAGGCCAGACCTACAGAGAAGAGGCTCATGAAAAAAAAACTACTTGACTCAAAAACCTAACGTTATTAAATTCACAGGACTATAACTTTTTACAGTGGTTGCACTAGTAATATGGAAATATGAACTTTACAATGACCTCTTCATAGGAAATTTGAACTGTTCCGCTCTCTTGCCATGTAAATGCTAAACTGTGTTTGTCTATCAGAGAAGGGATGGTGGCGATGCTATAGTGCCTAAGCCGGGCAGCTTGGGATATGACGACTAAGTGCTCTGTTCTGCAATAGTCCAGTGTCACAGCGCTCATACACCTGTAAAAGAGGGGCTCATACCTTCGTTTGCCAGCTGTCTTGGCTCACAACCCTTTGTTTGAGAGCTTCCTGAAGCTGATCAATTCTGTTCTGATAGGAAGCAACTTGGGCTTCTCTGAAAGTAAAAGCAACATATTATGTGGTGCAATCCACTTAATGCAACTAAGTTTTAAAAGAGATTTATCGTATAGGAATAAGTCTAGAAAACATTATTTGTGACTACCTTATCTCGAAGGAAAAGGTCTCCTGACAACCACACTATAGAGATGACCTTACTACAGTGGGAGCCATTACATTATTTTGAGCAGTGTATTCATTTACACTCCCCGCCCCAGCAGCAAGCATGGCAGAGGAGTTGGTTTTCTCCTGTCAGATAACTGCTCCATCACCCCAATCCAACTGCCACCCTCTGTTACCCTCCCTTCCGTTGAGGTACACTCTGTGCGCATCTATGCCCCCACCAACCTCCAACTGGCTGTCATTTACCACACCCCAGGGCCAGCCACCACCCTCTTTGACCACTTCACCACCTGGCGTGGGCAGAGTGATGACATAGGTCTTAGGGGCGTGGACGCCTATCGCCATGTTGTCGCTTGTGCGCTGTAGCGATTTGCACTGTGTAACACCAGCTTTTCAGTTCAGGGACGGACGGAGGGGGAGAGGGAGGGAGGGAGGTAGAGAGAGAGAGAGAGAGAGAGAGAGAGAGAGAAAAAAAAAAAAAAAAAAATTCCCATTGGCTTTGCATTGGGTTTTGTGTTTCGGTCGATCCTCGACTTTTCGCCATAATCGGCCGATTTCACTCGACTCGACTTTTGAGATAGTCGGGTTTCGCGAAACCCGGCTCGACCCTAAAAAAGTCAAGGTCGCTCAACCCTACCATTGACACATCCCTCTCAGCTGCCACTAAACTTCTATCTATCACTTCCTCCTTCGGCCTCACTCAATTGTCTTCTGCAGCCACTCACAAAGATGGTCACACATTGGACCTCATCTTCACCCGCCTCTGCTCCCTATCTAACCTCTCTAACTCACCTCTTCCTCTTTCTGACCACAATCTACTCACATTCCCTTCCCTCTCCACTCCTTGTCTACAATACCCACCCCACAAACATGCACACCCTTGCAGAAATCTTAAACACCTTGATTTACATTCACTCTTTGAATCCCTCCTCCCTCTCACAGACATAAGTTCCCTACACAATGCGGATGACACTGCCGCTCTATATAACACCACAATAGCTGCAGCTTTGGAATCTCTTGCCCCTCTCACACATACCAAAGCTCGCAAAATCAACAGACAGCCCTGGCACACCAGCATGACCAAAGAACTGAGGCGAACTTCCAGGGCTGCAGAGCGGAGATGGAAAAGATCCCACTCCAACGAGCACTTTATCTCATTCAAACAGTCCCTCACTACTTTCAAGACCACACTCGCCACAGCTAAACAAACTTACTTCTCGTCTCTCATATCCTCCCTGTCTCACAACCCTAAACAGTAATTCAACACCTTCAACTCTCTCCTCCGTCCCCCAGCACCTCCTCCCTCCCCACTCATCTCAGCTGAAGACTTTGCCTCATTTTTCAAGCAGAAGATTGAGAACATCAGAGACAGTTTTAGTCGACAACCCCCAGAGCCCTTCCTCCCAACTACCCAGCCCTCCGCCTCGAAAACAAACTTCTCCACCATTACAGAAAATCGACTATCCACTCTACTCTCAAGATCGCATCTCACCACCTGTGCACTTGACCCGATCCCTTTCCACTTCATCTCAAACCTCGCCACAGTTTTCATCCCAACTCTAACCCATCTCTTCAACCTATCACTAACAACTGGTGTTTTCCCCTCAAGCTTTAAACATGCCTCAGTCACACCTATCCTCAAAAAGCCCTCTCTTGACCCATCCTCTGTATCTAGCTATCTCCCTATATCACTTCTCCCCTATGCCTCAACACTACTGGAATAACACGTCCATCTTGAACTGTCCTCCCATCTATCTTCCTGCTCCCTTTTCGACCACTTACAATCAGGCTTCCGGTCACACCACTCCACTGAAACTGCCCTAACTAAGGTCACCAATGACCTATTAACCGCCAAGAGCAAGCGACACTTCTCTATCCTCCTCCTCCTGGACCTGTCCTTTGCCTTTGACACAGTGGACCATTCCTTATTACTACAGACCCTCTCATCCCTTGGCATCACAGACTTGGCCCTATCCTGGATCTCGTCATACCTAACTGACCGAACATTCAGCATCTCCCATTCACACACCACCTCCTCACCTCGCCCCCTATCTGTCGGAGTCCCGCAAGGTTCAGTTCTAGGGCCCCTGCTCTTCTCCATTTACACTTTTGGCCTGGGACAGCTCATAGAATCTCACGGTTTTCAGTATCATCTCTATGCTGATGACACACAGATCTACATCTCTCGACCAGATATCACCACCCTACTAACCAGAATCCCTCAATGTCTATCCGCTATTTCATCCTTCTTCTCCGCTAGATTTCTAAAACTTAACATGGACAAAACAGAATTCATTGTCTTTCCCCCATCTCACGCGACCCCCCCAATGAACCTATCCATTACAGTAAACGGCTGCCCACTCTCCCCCAGTCCCACAAGCTCACTGTCTCGGGGTAATCCTTGACATTGATCTCTCCTTCAAACTGCATATCCAAGCCCTTTCCACTTCCTGCCACCTTCAACTCAAAAATATTTCACGGATCCGTACTTTCCTAAACCAAGAATCTGCAAAAACCATAGTCCATGCCCTCATCATCTCCCACCTCGACTACTGTAACCTCCTGCTCTGTGGCCTCCCCTCTAATACTCTCGCACCCCTCCAATCTATTCTAAACTCTGCTGCCCAACTAATCCACCTGTCCCCCGCTATTCCCCAGCCTCTCCCCTCTGTCAATCCCTTCACTGGCTCCCCATTACCTAGAGACTCCAGTACAAAAACCTAACCATGACATACAAAGCCATCCACAACCTGTCTCCTCCATACATCTGTGACCTCATCTCCCGGTACTTTACTGCACGCAACCTCCGATCCTCACAAGATCTCCTTCTCTACTCCCCTCTTATCTCCTCTTCCCACAATCGCATTTCTCTCGTGCATAACCCCTACTCTGGAACTCTCTACCACAACATATCAGACTCTCACCTACCATCGAAACCTTCAAAAATAACCTGAAGACCTACCTCTTCCGGCAAGCCTACAACCTGCAGTAACCACCGATCGACCAAATCCACTGCACGAACAGCTCTATCTTCACCTACTGTATCCTCACCCATCCCTTGTAGATTGTGAGCCCTCGCGGGCAGGGTCCTCTCTCCTCCTGTACCAGTTGTGACTTGTATTGTTCAAGATTATTGTACCTGTTTTTATTATGTATACCCCTCCTCACATGTAAAGTGCCATGGAATAAATGGAGCTATAATAATAAATAATAATAATAATAATTTACACATACAGCCTAATGGTGACGACCCACTTCCTAACACTCCAAATAGTTATTTTATTTGTGGACTGTGTTTTCTGAAATATTACTACATTTCCAATTTAAAAAGTTTTCAGACATCTTCAAGTACAGTTAAACCCAAAAGTTTTGCGACCGACACAAATTTTAGTTTTCACCAAGTTTGCTGTTTCATGTTTTTAGATCGGCATCTGGGCGCAGTCCCTTAGCACTGATCTTGTGTAATCAGTGCTTGGCGTTTATCATCGTTTCTGTGTTTTTTGTTTGCTCACCCACTTTTTGGTTATTGATAAGTTCTCAATGGCATTGATTTCTGGCGAGTTTCCTGGCTATAGAAACAAAATCTCACCGATCAACGAGCAACGTGGTTATAACTTTTGCCTTGTAACATGGTCTCCAGCATGCTGGAAAACACATTGTACATCACTAAATTATTTCTGAATGGTTGGGAGATGTTGCTCTTGCAGAATGTTTAGACACAATTATTTAGTTATGGCAGTGTTCTTTGGTAAAATTAGTACTTCCCATGATGTCCATGTACTTGACTCGAAATGTATACTGGTCAGACAAATCAAGTCAGACTTTCTTATTGCTATTGCTAGGGACAGCTTCCCTTAAAGTAGTGTATCATCAGAAAATAACCTGTTGTATAAATCATAATTTTGCGTTAAATATATAATTTTATTTTTACATTTTCTGAAATGTTAGCTTTTTTATGTTTTTTTTTCACATCGTTATCATTGCAAAATTTAGATTTTCTTCTTTTGAATAATTTTCACGCTTGACAATTGTGATTAGTGGATCCTGGTTACCAGCTGTGTATAGAGGTGCTACCTGTCATTTAAGCTTACAGCAGAGCAGCTCCTAAAAATGGGTTGACATTTCCCTAGCTCCTGTAATTACCAATAATAAACATTGATGGCGCATTCACAAAGTTTACCACCCCATCTCCATTAAATTCATTGGTGGGGGGTGTGGCTGGTTCAATTCTCCATGGGGTCACTATTTCCCATGAATATATCATATTGTTTGAGATGGTACAATACCCTTTTAACCATATTTTGAAATGGTAGAGGAACCATTTAAAATAATATAAAACATACTTTGAAAATGAATTCTTGATAAAAAAAATTACTATGGGGGAAATATAAAAAAACAACACACATCTGATGTAGGACACTCTTGGTTTTGGCTTACAAATACCGAGGTAATAAACTCACCAAATACTCAATGTGTGCACGTGGTCTAATAGTTGCTGAGAAGACAATTTGAAGGTGACAACCAATATGGCCATTCCTGACTTCACACTATTTCCTTGGATCAACTATATGCAACAACACAGCAATTTCATTACATGAGATTGCAGCTTTTACCATTTGTGTGGGCATCATATTTAAGGGGATGCAATGATAGAAATGTGTCTTGTGACATTTGTGGGGCTGACAGTCATCAGGGGTATAATATTATATCGGGGGGGTGATTTTATATCATGTCAGCACCTTTCATGCTTCATATGAGCTATGTCTTCTTCTGATTGCTTTAAAACTTCCTTAGTTGCTTCCAGTTCATTTTCCAAATGGTGCGTTCTCTTTCTGAAGGTTTCTCCCGTCCTCCTTATTTCTGTGATCTCCTCCTGTAACATCTTGCACTTCTGTTGAGAATCTGTCACAGCCTCGTTGTTCTCCTTTAGATCCTTTGTAAGTCTAAAAGATTAAAGAATATTGGATACAAAATTAAAGGAATGGCAATAATCATGTCACCGATTGTCGCAAGCCATCTTGTCCAGATCAGATAAAATTATATGGCAGTGATGAGAATGAAAACTGTGAGATAAGAAGCTAACTTTCATGTTCTATCTAATATTCATTAGAAAAATCTGGTTTGTGCTGTCACAACATTTATAAGTTAGGCTGTGTGCACACGTTGCGTTTTTTTCACGGTTTTTCCCGATATAAACGCTATAAAACCGCCAAAACAACGCATACAATAAGCATCTCATCATTTAGAATGAATTCTGCATGTTTTGTGCACATGATGCGTTTTTTTCCGCAAAAAAAACGCATCGCGGTAAAAACCGCAGCATGTTCATTAATTTTCCGTTTTTTTTGCGGATTTCCCACTCCAAAATGCATTGGGAAGTGTCCGGAAAAAAACGCGACAAAAACGCATCAAAACTGCGGCAAAAACGCGGCAAAATGGCAGCAAAAAACGCATGCGGTTTTCTTGCGGATTTCTTGCAGAAAATGTCCGGAATTCTCAGGAATTTTCTGCGAGAAATCCTGAACGTGTGCACATAGCCTTAAAGAGCAGTTGTCATGTCCGTCATGCCGTCCTGTCTGAGGGCAGCATAAGATCGTGACAGATAGACGGATTTCAAAGTTCTTCTTTGTGAATTTTTGCTCGCTTGTAAGTGCAGACGTCTTCACACACTGCACTGCACTCCTGTTCTCAAAATGGCTGCTGATGAAGGAGCACGTGACCAAATATGACCATCGGTATACTCCAATTGAAAAACACTGTGCAAGTGAAAGCCATTTTTAAATAGGAGGAGACTGATGGACAGGTCTGGTAACAGACTCCACCACCAGCAACCTGGAGATTGTGAGAAAAGCTGTCTAAGCAAGTATAAGTGGAAGACCTCAAATACTCACAGCATATACAGTGCCTTGCGAACGTATTCGGCCCCTGGAACTTTTCAACCTTTTCCAACATATCATGCTTCAAACATAAAGATACCAAATGTAAATATTTGGTGAAGAATCAACAACAAGTGGAACACAATTGTGAAGTTGAACGAAATGTATTGCTTATTTTAAATTTTCGTGGAAATTCAAAAATTGAAAAGTGGAGCGTGCAATATTATTCGGCCCCTTTAACTTAAAACTTTGTTGCGCCACCTTTTTCTGCGATTACAGCTGCAAGTCGCTTGGGCTATGTCTCTATCAGTTTTATACATCAAGAGACTGAAATTCTTGCCCATTCTTCCTTGGCAAACAGCTCGAGCTCAGTGAGATTTGATTGAGATTGTTTGTGAACAGCAGTTTTCAGGTCTTTCCACAGATTCTCGATTGGATTGAGGTCTGGACTATGACTTGGCCATTCTAACACCTGGGTACGATTATTTGTGAACCATTCAATTGTAGATTTTGCTTTATGTTTGGGATCATTTTCTTGTTGGAAGACAAATCTCCGTCCCAGTCTCAGGTCTTTTGCAGACTTCAACAGGTTTTCTTCAAGAATGGTCCTGTATTTTGCTCCATCCATCTTCCCATCAATTTTAACCATCTTCCCTGTCCCTGCTGAGGAAAAGCAGGCCCAAACCATGGTGCTGCCACCACCATATTTGACAGTGGGGATGCTGTGTTCAGGGTGATGAGCTGTGTTGCCTTTACACCAAACATATAATTTAGCATTGTTGCCAAAAAGTTTGATTTTGGTTTCATCTGACCAGAGCACCTTCCTCCACATGTTTGGTGTCTCCCAGGCGCCTTGTTCCAAACTTTAAAGAGTCTTTTTATGGATATCTTTGAGAAATGGCTTTCTTCGTGACACTCTTCCATATAAGGACAGATTTGTGCAGTGTACGACTGATTGTTGTTCTATGGACATGCAGCGCCCCAGAGACCTGGTCGTTGCAGTATGGCGCTCTGCCGCTAAGGGGAGCAGCGGTACATTACACTTCACACTCTGGCCACTAGGGGGAGAAAAAGGCTTTATTTATTGGGCCACTCCTCACACTGGTAAAACTAGGGGCTGGGGAGGAAGTTAGTGAGAAGCTGACTGGGTTGGAACCAGGCAACATCCCGTGGCAGGGGGTGTTGCAGGGAGAAGGCACAGGGGGGTCCCTGTCAGGCGTGGGAACCTGGCAGGTGCCTAGCGAACAGAACAGAACGTAACGGAACCGCGCCTGCACACCCTGCGGCGGTATCCTAAGAAGGAGACACGAAGGGAAGGATATTGTGGAAACGTGTAAACGAGATCAGCACAAAGGAGAGCCAGTAAGAGTCGTGCCGAGAAAAGAAGGCAACATCTTACTGAGGCACGTAGTCGGTGGCCGGATCACCGTAGGAGTAACTGACTTCAGGCCTTACTTCAAATTCCGCTGGACAGTTAATCATAGGTTGGCTGTCTACCTTCTACACCTACGAAGACATAGGGGGCAACATTGGGAGAGGGGCGTCTCTAGGGTCCCGGAAGACCTCCAAGCCATCCTGTCAAACGGGTGGCGTCCTAGCCATAACATATCTGGGGGACGTTAGAAACTAGTAACATCTGGAACCAAAGAACGAGAGAGAGAGAGAAAGCTGTAGAGAACGAACGAACGAGAGCAGCAGTTGCGAGGACTATTCCGAATGCTCAGCAGGATAGGACTACAACACACAGGCGCTATTGGTAGGCAACGATTTCCATCTGCGAAGGAAACTCTGGATGTGCCCATCGGACCGGCCGGTCTCTGAGAGCCTGGTTGAACGTGCTCTGGATTGAGGATATTGAAGCCTTCAGAAAAGAGGTAAAGAGACTGCAACCTTGTGTCCTCATTATTGACTGCACCTGACACATCACCATCTACATATCTGGGAAGTCCTGGGGACACACTTCACCTGTGGGAAGTTATACCATCCAGCTGCCATTCCATCGCCCCAGTGGACCCCACAGCAGCGTCGGTCACCCTGACCGAACACCACAGGTGGCGTCACGAACCCCTGACAGACTGTACCAAAACCTTTATTGGACGCCCCTTAGCAGGCTCACGACCGGGTCCAGCCACCGTGGCAACCGCGTAACCGAGCAGAAAGGACCGGTACCGAGTGACCTGTGGCCCTGTGTCTGGGGGCGCTCCAGACAGACTGTCCCACCTCAGCTGTAGATCTCTGCAGTTCATCCAGAGTGATCATGGGCCTCTTGACTGCATCTCTGATCAGTCTTCTCCTTGTTTGAGATAAAAGTTTTGAGGGACGTCCGGGTCTTGGTAGATTTGCAGTGCTATGACACTCCTTCCATTTCAATATGATCGCTTGCACAGTGCTCCTTGGGATGTTTAAAGTTTTGGAAATCATTTTATATCCACATCTGGCTTTATACTTCTCCACAACAGTATCACAGACCTGCCTGTTGTGTTCCTTCATCTTCATGATGCTCTCTGTGCTTCAAACAGAACCCTGAGACTATCACAGAGCAGGTGCATATATATGGAGGCTTGATTACACACAGGTGGATTATATTTACCATCATTAGGCATTTAGGACAATATTGGCTCATTCAGAGATCCACAATGAACTTCTGGAGTAAGTTTGCTGCACTGAAAGTAAAGGGGCCGAATAATATTGCACGCCCCATTTTTCAGTTTTTGAATTTCCACAAAAATTTTAAATAACCAATAAATTTCGTTCAACTTTACAATTGTTGGTTCTTCACCAAAAATTTACATTTGGTATTTTTATGTTTGAAGCATGATATGTGGGAAAAGGTTGAAAAGTTCCAGGGGGCCAAATACTTTCATAAGGCACTGTAGTAGCAAGTACCACAAAGTCAATTCAACTTTTAAAGATAGCCCCCTCAGGGAATTTGTCTGGTGCTGCTCAAAATATGTACTCCACACGTTTAATTTTTTATGTCAAGCCCCTCCATGGCTCTTCTATGCCCAGTACATGGTTTTACAATGCAGGGATCTACCAGAAGTACTGGAAGTTTCTAGGAGGCTTCAGAGGTTCTTGGGTGATTTGCAAACTCTTCCTCTTTTTCCGAAAGCCTCTTGGACATTTTGGGAGACATGGCAAGTGCCTTAAACAAATACTCCAATACTCCTGCCATTTTAGTGGGCTTTGACAACTGTTTCTTTATCTTATTTGAGTGGCTCACATGAGCCTAGTGTTACAACTCTGTTGCCGGATTACCCAGGGCCAGGGGCTACTTCACTGTCCCCAACGCTAAGGGCGCCATAGCAATCCCTGCTTCAAGAATTACTTATGATGGTGAAGACACTGAGGCTGCATACCTAGCTGAACTCCTGAATCAGCCCTATATATGTCCCCCTTCACCAAACAGGAAAATGTTGAGTAATAGTGTATGTATATACACACATCAGACTAACAAGGGAGGATGCACAGGGATAAATGAAAATACCTATCATACAAATATGCGCACAAAGACAACAGAGAGGAACACTGGGGAGAAAAGGAAAACTAAATAGGAGAGAATGAGGATTTGCACACAGCCGAAACACCAAGCAACAGTCACAGATCAACACTCCAAACCCTATCACCAACAACTCCACACCAGGCAGTATAAGACTTAAGGTACCGTCACACTCAGCAACTTTTGAACGATAACGATAGCGATCCGTGACGTTGCAGCGTCCTGGATAGCGATCTCGTTGTGTTTGACACGCAGCAGCGATCTGGATCCTGCTGTGACATCGCTGGTCGGAGCTAGAAGGCCAGAACTTTATTTCGTCGCTGGATCACCTGCTGTCATCGCTGGATCGGCGTGTGTAATGCCGATCCAGCGATGTGTTCACTGGTAACCAGGGTAAATATCGGGTTATTAAGTGCAGGGCCGCGCTTAGTAACCCAATATTTACCCTGGTTACCATTGTAAATGTAAAAAAAAAACACTACATACTCACATTCCAGTGTCTATCACGTCCCTTGCATTCAGCTTCCCGCACTGACTGTGAGCGCTGGCCGTAAAGCACAGCGGTGACGTCACCGCTGTGCTCTGCTTTACGGCCGGCCGGCGTTCACAGTCAGTGTGGGAAGCTGAAGGCGAGGGACGTGACAGACACCGGAATGTGAGTATGTACTGTTTTTTTTTTTACATTTACAATGGTAACCAGGGTAAACATTGGGTTACTAAGCGCGGCCCTGCGCTTAGTAACCCGATGTTTACCCTGGTTACCCGGGGACTTCGGCATCGTTGGTCGCTGGAGAGCTGTCTGTGTGACAGCTCTCCAGCGACCACACAAGGACTTTCCAACGATCACGGCCAGGTCGTATCGCTGGTCGTGATCGTTGGAAAGTTGATCAGTGTGAAGGTACCTTTAGAGTGATCTCACATCAGCGTTTAACCCCTTAACGACCAATGACGGATCTATCTGTCATTGGATGCCTACAACTGTTTGGTGCGGGCTCCGGCGGTGAGCTTGCACCTTTTCCAGCACATGACAGCTGATCTGATCAGCTGACATGTGCCGGTTACTGCCACGGGAGGAATCATGATCCTCCGCGGCTGTTAACCCTTTAAATGCTGCTGTCAAGCGCTGACAGCGGCATTTAACATGCATTTCTGGCAATCGCGCCGGAAATCCGCCCATCGGTTGGCATGACAACCAGAGGTCTTCTGGAGACCTCTATTGTTGTCACTGCTGGATTGCTATGAGCGCCACCCGGTGGTCAGCGATCATAGTGAGTTCGGTATCCTGCTAAATGCAGGAGATCTGATCATTGCCTGTATGTAGCAGAGCCGATCGGGTTGTGGCAGCTCCCATGGAGACTATTGAAGCAAGCCAAAAGTAAAAAAAAAGTTTTTAAAAACATAAAAAAATAAAAAAATATAAAAGTTCAAATCACCCCCCTTTTGCCCCATTCAAAATAAAACAATAAAAAAATCAAACATACACATATTTGGTATCGCCACGTTCAGAATCGCCCAATCAATAAAAAAAAGGATTAAACTGATCGCTAAACGGCGAAGTGAGAAAAAAGTAAAAACGACAGAATTACGTTTTTTTTGGTGGCCACGACATTCTATTGAAGTGCAATAACGGGTGATCAAAAGATCGTATCTGCACCAAAATAGTATAATTAAAAACGTAAAAAAATAAGCCCTCAACCGACCTGAGATACACTATGGGTATCTGTAAATGGAGCAATTATTTTTTGGTTTGGAATTTTTTTCACCACTTAGATAAAAAAGAACCTAGACATGTTTGGTGTCTATGAACTCATAATGACCCGGAGAATCATAATGGCAGGTCAGTTTTAGCATGTAGTGAACCTAGTAAAAAGCAAAACAAAAAACAACTGTGGGATTGCACTTTTTTTGCAATTTCATCTCACTTAGATTTTTTCCCCTTTTCCAGGACACGATATGTTAAAACCAATGGCGTCGTTCAAAAAGTACATCTTGTCCCGCAAAAAACAAGCCCTCACATGGCCATATTGATGGAAAAATTAAAAGTTATGGCTCTGCGAAGAGGGGTAGCAAAAAACGAAAACGCAAAACCAAAACTACCTTCGGTCATGAAGGGGTTAAACTCGGCAAGTGCAATGTGAGAAAATCTGCATTACACTCGCTACAATGGTAGTCAATGAGGCAGTGTTCATCTGCAAGTTTTTCCTCACCTGGAATTGGGAGAGAGAAAAAATTTGCAGAATGCTGTGTATGGCTACGTGAAATGGCCGAGACTCACTAATGAAAGTCAATGGGTGCGAGAAAAAAATTGCATGGTACACGGATTTTATGCATCCATCTCATAGAAACCTGACATTTTATCAGCTGCATACAGTAAATTCACAGAGTGAACCGTCAGAATACATAACTTTATCACAGAGCGAGCGATGATGTCAGTGACATGACCTGTGTTCATCAGCTATGAACTCCGGTGACCTTTCTCACGCCAGGATTACACACTGCAGGAGCGTAATTGCATCATGCCACCGCTCAAGAAACCACCCATATGTACCAGAGCTTGAGTTCTTCGTGGGAGAAATTGGATTCTCGTCGGACAGGAAAGGAATATGGTGGTTTATTATTTTTTCATTTACATTAATACATGGGTAAAAGAGGGTGAGGAGTGTTAATTTAAAAAAAAAAAAAGGTGTCTGTGTCTTTCAATTAAAGGACTTTATTCTGGCTGTGTATTTTTTACAATATGACTATGGAGGTTAATAATAGGGGCATCTTATCGACGCCTCTCCAATTTAACCCCTGGGCTTGATGTCACCTGACAATACAAAGCTGATATCAAGCTCAACACTATTAGCCTACTTGTCATCACACCACGGCAAGTGGGAAAAATGAGGCCAGATTTAGCGCATCTTATCAATGTGCCATTTCTGGAGTGGCTGAGAGCTGTTTTTAGTCTGGAAGGGGTCAATATCCATGGCCCCTTCGTAGCCTATTAATATCAGCCTGCAGCTGTCTGCCTAGCCTTTGCTGGTTATTAATTAAGATGGCTTCCTTTTGTTTTTGGAGTCCCACATTCTAATAACCAGTAACGGCTAAGTAGACAGCTGTGAGCTGATATTAATATTCTGGGAAGCTCAATGGGTATTACCCCATTCCCAGGCTATAAACATCAGCCCCAGCTGTCAGGTTTCCCTCAGATGATTATTAAAGATTAGGGGGGCCTCACACCATTTTTTCTTTTAACTTTTTAATTATTATGTAAATACATGTGCAGTAAGCTACACTCGCACTGCACTAATTATATATCTCACTTGACATATTTAAATCTATATCAGTATCTAAGATTATTTAATTAGTTGAAAAACTAGCTTGAAATGACCGAAAACTACTGTATGTAAACACACACTCGCATGGCATATGGATGATAGCTGAGACTAGGTGAGAAAAAAACACATAACACTCACCTGACACTCTCCAACTTTTCTTTCTGAGAATCTCAGCTACTTTTCATATGTAGATGAGAGCATACCCTAACACTTGCAATCCAGATTTTCAAAGGTGAGTATATAAAGGAGAGTGGAGTGGCCAATACTGAACAGCTGAGATCATCCAAGCAGAAAGACATCAGAGACGCTAAGCTGAACAGTTTAACCCCTCTACTGCTAACAGAAACCTGAACCATTTAGTATGTAGGAGAAGTGCTTCTAATCAGTGTAGGAGTAGGAGAAATCCGACGCTGCTGTCTTCTGGCCCTGATATGTTGCAGCAAACCCGTGACACTTACAGATCACATATTACCTTCTTTACCACATAAGAATGGAGAGGGTGAGTTTTAAACTATATATATATATATATATATATATTTTTTTTTTTTTTTTTTTTTTTTTTCTTTTTTTTTTTCTTTTGGGAGTGGGAAGGGACTTAAAATGTCTGAAGCTGGTGACTCAGATACACTTATCCTCAGAAGCAGAGGTGACTCTTGGTCTTCCTTTCCTGGGCGGTCCTCATGTGAGCCAGTTTCTTTGTAGCACTTGATGGTTTTTGAAACTGCACTTGGGGACACTTTCAAAGTTTTCCCAATTTTTCGGACTGACTGACCTTCCTTAAAGTAATGATGACCACTCGCTTTTCTTTACTTAGCTGCTTTTTTCTTGCCATAATACAAATTCTAACAGTCTATTCAGTAGCACTAACAGCTGTGTATCCACCAGACTTCTGCACAACACAACTGATGGTCTCAACCCCATTTATAAGGCAAGAAATAAAACTTATTAAACCTGACAGGGCACACGTGTCAAGTGAAAACCATTTCCGGTGACTACCTCTTGAAGCTCATCAAGAGAATGCCAAGAGTGTGCAAAGCAGTAATCAAAGCAAAAGGTGGCTACTTTGAAGAACCTAGAATATAAGACATAATTTCAGTTGTTTCACACTTTTTTGTTAAGTATATAATTCCACATGTGTTAATTCATAGTTTTGATGCCTTCAGTGTGAATATACAATTTTCATAGTCATGAAAATACAGAAAAATCTTTGAATGAGAAGGTGTGTCCAAACTTTTGGTCTGTACTGTATGTGTTCTCTTCAGCTGATTATTTGTGTCAATGACCTTTCATGCTGAGTTGGTTCATATTTAGGCTTATTTCTAAGATTAAATGGATGCAAAGTTCAACACTTACTTTAGTATTATTGCTTCTTTATCAAATTCCATTCTTTGAAGTTTATTATGGAAGTCATTTGCTTCTTTGGCTTTAATTCTAATAAAAAAAAAGATAAGTATAATGAATATCAATAAATATAACTATGCTGTCAAATCAGCAGTCTAAAGAGCCACATGTAAGGGACCTAACAGGCCTTAATGCGCTATGGTCATAAAAGGAACCTGCAACCATGAAAATGCTGTTTAATATTTTGGCACCAAGTTATAGAGCAAGAGAATCCAAATAGATTGATTCATAGTTTTGTGGTAAAAACTTCAGTATTGTGATTTATTAATTGAAATCCTGAAATCCCTGCTTATTCTTGGCTCAGTGGTCCGGTGAGCAGCCTTCGAGTAGCAGAAAGCCTTCCCTGTATGAATAAGCATACACAGATAGCTGCTAGTCACTGATTAGGACTGTCCTACTAATTACAAGGCATTAAAGAGTTGAAACTGACTTTAATCATCCTGACAGAAATTTGTATTCTCAGCAAAAGAGACAACTACAGAATCACAGAACATAAAAAGAAGTCAGTATGGAAGGAGAAGGAGTTGTGGAGCTGAAACGCGTTGCATGGAATTCATACCTCTATTTTTATGCCCATTTGTTGTTTTTTATACTTCTGAGCAAAAATAAAATATTTATTAGTCTACAATACGCTGCATCCACCTTGTAATCCATATGAACGTCCTCAACTGGTAGCAAACTAGGCTCAGTATTTTTCCCAGGACTTCATGTTAATTATTTGCGTGGATGCCTAGACATCAGAATACAGGAAAGCTATATATCTTGGTACCGTGGTAGCCAGTGGATAGAAAAATATGTAGAATTGAGAGTCCTCGGTGGTTTCTACCTCTTAATGGCTAACTGAAAAGATGGTAACAAATTGCAAGCTTTCGAGAGTACTCAGGTCTCTTCATCAGGCAAAGACTAAAAGAAATTCTGAATAAATATAAATATGTGATTCTTCAGATTTTGTATTAGTCTATGCCTGATGAAGAGACCTGAGTAGTCTCGAAAGCTTGCAATTTGTTACCATCTTTTCAGTTAGCCATTAAAAGGTATCAACCACTGAGGACTCTCAATTCTACATATTTTTCTAGACATCAAAAAACACCTCTGATCGGCTGTTGCAGATTTTCTCTCATTTACTTAGACCGATATCATATCTTGACTCCCAATTTTGAGCCCTCTCACTGAACAACTTCTAAGGAGAACGGCTCGGTGGTGATTTGGTACAAGCATGGGGTTACAAATCCATCTTGAATTCATGGCACTAGGAGAAGCTATGTGTCTTTTTATTACCCTATCCCATTGTTTCAGAACCAAGAGCATTTGTGAAGCAAAGGCAACTCAAGTCCTTATTTGTCACCAATCGGCAGGACAATCTCTTATCTGGATGTCAAACACCACTGGTGTTAGACATTAATAAGGACATCTATAAAGGTACCGTTACACTAAACGATTTACCAACGTTGGTAAGTCGTTGTGTGGTCGCTGGGGAGCTGTCACACAGACAGCTCTCTCCAGCGATCAACGATCAGGGGAACAACTTCGGCATCGTTGAAACTGTCTTTAACGATGCCGAAGTCCCCGGGTAACCAGGGTAAATATTGGGTTACTAAGTGCAGGGCCGCGCTTAGTAACCCAATATTTACCCTGGTTACCATTGTAAAAGTTTAAAAAAAAAAAAAACACTACATACTCACATTCCGATGTCTGTCACGTCCCCCGGCGTCCGCTTCCCTGCACTGTGTAAGCGCCGGCCGTAAAGCAGAGCGGTGACGTCACCGCTGTGCTCTGCTTTACGGCCGGCCGGCGCTGACACAGTGCAGGGAAGCTGATGCCGGGGGACGTGACAGACATCAGAATGTGAGTATGTACTGTTTTTTTTTTGTTTTTAACATTTATAATGGTAACCAGGGTAAATATCGGGTTACAAAGCGCGGCCCTGCACTTAGTAACCCGATGTTTACCCTGG
The DNA here is from genome assembly GCF_032444005.1 of Ranitomeya imitator. Classification (NCBI taxonomy): domain Eukaryota; kingdom Metazoa; phylum Chordata; class Amphibia; order Anura; family Dendrobatidae; genus Ranitomeya; species Ranitomeya imitator. Next base: position 500,617,161 of record NC_091286.1, read on the forward strand.
TTACAGGTGAACATATCGCTAGCTCGGCGTCACACACGCCGATCTAGCGATGACAGCGGGGTGATCAGCGACCAAAAAAAAGGTCCTGATCATTCCCCACGACCAACGATCTCCCAGCAGGGGCCTGATCGTTGGTCGCTGTCACACATAAAGATATCGTTAGCGGGATCGTTGCTACGTCACAAAAAGCGTGATGTTGCAACGATATCGTTAACGAAATCGTTATGTGTGAAGGTACCTTTAGATTCTCATGGATGGTTAAACTAGCAGGTGCTTACAGCTCCAGTCACAGACCACCCCCCCTCCCATCATTTTTCTCTGCTATGTTTTCAGCAGTGCAGTATTATTTTTTGCGATGTTCCAGTCAAATGTACAGTTCTGCTTGATGATAGGCATCAGAATACAGACCTCCACCCAATTACAAAAGTCTGGCTATGGGAGCAGCACCCCTTGATCACTAATTTACCCATTATAGGCATCCTTTAAGATGTTGACACACATGACTCATCTTAAAAGAGTTATCTCAAAAACAAACCCAGTCTTTATCCTCTTTAGTGAATACGGCCATAACAGATGGAGTCCCTCACTGTTCCATCCATCGGCCAAAAACGAGAGCTGCTCTGTAGGTAAGCTTCTGTTAGGTTGCAGACATTTAGACCCAGGGTGAATCAGTTCATGACCTCAATCGCTGATTTTTGTAAGACTATGTCTCCACGCAATGTATTTAGAACAAAGACATAATGTTCATCAGTAAATGTAAGATCTGTAATGATTTATCAAACATTTATAGGGCCGTATGAAATACCTTATTAGTGTTTTACGACCAGACTACATGTTTCTAATACAAATCATAACGTAATTGGATATCGCTCTTGTATTAAAGGAAACAAATTGATCTCACTCTCACAATCAAGGTAAGTAGAACGTTTCCGAGAGCCGCACGCAGCTGCAGACTGACCCAGATATGCTGATGTCATCACAATGAATACGGTAATTACAAAGGAAGATTTATGAAGAATGGTAGCGTTGGACGGGACCTCCAGGGTCATCGTGTCCAACCTCCTGCTCAATGCGGGATTCACTAAACCATCTCAAACAGATGTCTGTCCTGCCTCTGAAGACTTCCATTGAAGGAGAACTCACCACCTCTTATTAGACATATTAGTCCTTGCTTATTTTGATAAGTTTAGAGGGGTCATCAGGCTCCACGTTCTTCAACATCGGTAGGTGAGAAGGGCAGAAGATGTCACACCTACAGATCCATGATGTCTGCCGCTAACACATCGAACCTAGCAGATATCTGTAAACATGACATGGGAGGAGATGAGCGGCACTGTATTACCTCTTTAAGAGAATGATGTGACAGCTGACCTATCACTTTAAATTATAGAAAGTAGGCATCTATACACTGAAACAATATTTATCAACTATTTAAAAGTTCAGACCCGTGTTAAGTTAGGGGTAAGAAAAAACTGTCTTTTTATTATGTTTACTATTTAGCTGCCATATTAGATACCTACTATTTTCTTTCTAAGGGATGACCATCACATTTACAATGAAAAAATACACAACTCTCCACTGGTTGTAATTAAAAGTCTCCTATTGTTTTGTATGTACAGCTAGTATAAAGAACTAGGTGTCTCCGTGGTAACAGACTACAAACCCTGTGTAGTCAGAATCTGCATGTGTATGTTAATATTAAAATGACGGATGGAAGGCAATATTATAAAGCTAAATCAGACCACACATAAATTTGTTTTGTCATTGTTACCGTCAGACTCACGAGTCTGAGCGGACTCCTATGGTGGCTGCTGAGGTCCACGATCAGCACTGCAGTGTCGGCCATAAGTCCGTGTACATCTCCCGAAGTGTACATTACAGAATGAATGAAATGCCTTCAGACTGAAATCTTTTGCAGACCAGTATTCTGCACTCTGAATGGGTGGCCTTTGCAGGACAGAGGGAAAACAGTTCTTCTGGTTATCGACAGCTCTCCTCTAGTGTTTTTCATCTCTTGCTTTCTTTCCCAGGGTGGAAAACAATTTATCTTAGCTCAGCATCATTGGGATATTAGACAAGTGGAAGTAGAGTATAGTTATCTATTATATAAAGTATTGCATTTTAGTATATCAGCCCACTTTCGAGTCAGTGATAGTGACTGACTTGGTGGATAAAATTATTCCCAGTTTGGGGAGTCTGTAGTTTCTAGGTTTGTCCATAGAACAACAAACAACAGAAAACATATAAAAAGAAAACCATCAAATAAGCCATGACACTAATTTCAAACCTAAGATTTTATTTACACTTATAGGGAATCTGCCACTAGTTTTTTGTCACCTAATGTCAGAGCAGCATGATGTAGGCCCAGAGACCCTGATTCCAGTAATGTGTCACTTACTGGGCTGCTTGCTGCAGTTTTATTATAATTACTATTTTATCAGTAGGAGATTATCACTAGAGAACTAGTAAATCTGCTATTAAGTAGTCCTCCACATTCACGAGCTCGGTATAAACCCAGCTGCGACACTGATTTGCAGCTTTCTGCCTATGAAGAGTGTACACAAAAACTATCAGTTTCATTGGCGAGGTTATACAGGGCTCAGCATTCTGAGAACTAGTACTGCTGCAGTGAAAAAACTATCCTTAATCAAAACTGCAGCATCCAGTAAGTTATACATGGCTGGAATCAAGGTCTCCGCTCCTACATTATGCTGCTCTCAAATAGGGTAGCAAACACCTGGAGACAGATTCCCTTTACCAATTGTCACTGTGCAGAAGATATACATTATAACCACATTATGATCAAACAATCATGTTACAACCTCTAGTTATCTTGAAAGGTACATTATAATAATTATACAATCAGTGATGCCACCAGTGGGTTTTATATGGGTAGTTACAATCACTCAGGCCCTTATCAGAATGCTAGGACTAGAATACTGTATTACCAAACCAGTCATTACTGACAAAAGATGTGACTCAGAACAACGTATACTCTGACTGATGGGAGCATCGTCACACTTGACGAGGGCCAATTATAGCATGCACTTATTCCTCACATGCAGCAATCATTCTAAGCAAGAGCCCACGTACATATAGCAGACACACACACTCATTCATAAAGATTGAACCAATTGTACGTCTAGTATCCCAGGCATTTAACCCCCTACATGCCACAGTCACTATTTGCATCTAAGCAGTTAGAGACCTCACTGTATCTAACTTCTTAGATGTCTCCTTTAATAGCTCTGTTATTCTTGCTCTGTAAATCGCACCCATTAAGCCATACACTACATGTAACTGGTGTCCAATTAGCCTGTATAAATGATTAGTAGTGGCTGCTGGCAGTTCCTTTTATTATTTATAATAAAGGTTTACATGTATATACAGGTGCTTCTCACAAAATTAGAATATCATCAAAAAGTTCATTTATTTCAGTTCTTCAAAACAAAAAGTGAAACTCATATACTATATAGAGTCATTACAAACAGAGTGATCTATTTCAAGTGTTTATTTCTGTTAATGCTGATGTTTATGGCTTACAGCCAATGAAAACCCAAAAGTCATTATCTCAGTAAATTAGAATAATTAACAAAAAACACCTGCAAAGGCTTCCTAAGCATTTAAAAAGGTCCCTTAATCTGTTTCAGTAGGCTCCACAATCATGGAGAAGACTGCTGACTTGACAGATGTCCAGAAGGCCGTAATTGGCACACTCCACAAGGAGGGTAAGCCACAAAAGGTCATTGCTAAAGAAGCTGGCTGTTCACAGAGTGCTGTATCCAAGCATGTTAATGGAAAGTTGAGTGAAAGAAAAAAGTGTAGTAGAAAAAGGTGCACTAGCAACTGGGATAACCACAACCTAGGAAGGATTGTTAAGGAAAGGCAATTCAAAAATTTGGGGGAGATTCACAAGAACTGGACGCTGGAGTCATTGCTTGAAGAGCCACCACACACAGACGTACTCAGGACATGGGCTACAAGTGTCACATTCCTTGTGTCAAGCCACTCATGACCAATAGACAATGCCAGAAGCGTCTTATCTGGGCCAAGGAGAAAAAGAACTGGACTGTTGCTCAGTGGTACAAGATGTTGTTTTCAGATGAAAGTAAATTTTGCACTTCATTTGGAAATCAAGGTCCCAGAGTCTGGAGGAAGAGTGGAGAGGCCACAATCCATACTGCTTGAGGTCTAGTGTGAAGTTTCAACAATCAGTGATGCTTTGGGGAGCCATGTCATCTGCTGGTGCAGGTCCACTGTGTTTTATCAAGACCAAAGTCAGCACAGCCGTCTACCAGGAAATTTTAGAGCACTTCATGCTTCGATCTGCCGACAAGCTTTTTGGAGATGGAAAGTTCATTCTCCAGCAGGACTTGGCACCTGTCCACACTGCCAAAAGTACCAATACCTGGTGTAAAAACAACAGTATCACTGTGCTTAATTGGCCAGCAAACTCGTCTGACCTTAACCCCATAGAGAATCTATGGGGAATTGTAAAGAGGAAGATGAGACACCAGACCCAACAATGCAGACGAGCTGAAGGCTCTTATCAAAGCAACCTGGGCTTCTATAACACCTCAGCAGTGCCACAGACTGATCGCCTCCATGCCACGCCGCATTGATGCAGTAATTTATGCAAAAGGAGCCCCAACCAAGTATTGAGTACATTTACTGAACATACATTTCAGTAGGTCAACATTTCGTATTTTAAAATCATTTTTCAAGCTGGTGTTATAAAGTATTCTAATTTACTGAGATAATGACTTTTGTGTTTTCATTGGCTGTAAGCCATAATCATCAACATTAACAGAAATAAACACTTGAAATAGATCATTCCGTTTGTAATCACTATATAATAATACCTTCCCCTTACTGTTGGGGTTCCTCAAGGATCAGTCCTAGGCCCCCTCCTCTTCTCGTTGTATACTGCCCCTATTGGACAAACAATCAGTAGATTTGGTTTCCAGTACCATCTATATGCTGACGACACCCAATTATACACCTCTTCTCCTGTTGTCACGCCGACCTTTTTAGAAAACACCAGTGATTGTCTTACCGCTGTCTCTAACATCATGTCCTCCCTCTATCTGAAACTCAACCTGTCAAAAACTGAACTCCTCGTGTTCTCTCCCTCTACTAACCTACCTTTGCCTGACATTGCCATCTCCGTGTGCGGTTCCACCATTACTCCAAAGCAACATGCCCGCTGCCTTGGGGTCATCCTTGATTCTGACCTTTCATTCACCCCCCACATTCGATCACTGGCTCGCTCTTCTTACCTGCATCTCAAAAACATTTCTAGAATTCGCCCTTTTCTTACTTTCGACTCTGCAAAAACTCTTACTGTTTCACTTATTCATTCTCGTCTGGACTATTGTAACTCTCTACTAATCGGCCTCCCTCTTACCAAAATTTCCCCACTCCAATCTGTCCTGAATGCTGCTGCCAGGATCATATTCCTCACCAACCGTTACACCGATGCTTCTACCTTGTGCCAGTCATTACACTGGCTACCCATCCACTCCAGAATCCAGTACAAAACTATTACCCTCATCCACAAAGCACTCCATGGCTCTGCACCACCCTACATCTCCTCTCTGGTCTCAGTCTACCACCCTACCCGTGCCCTCCGCTCCACTAATGACCTCAGGTTAGCATCCTCAATAATCAGAACCTCCCACTCCCGTCTCCAAGACTTTACACGTGCTGCGCCGATTATTTGGAATGCACTACCTAGGTTAATACGATTAATCCCCAATCCCCACAGTTTTAAGCGTACCCTAAAAACTCACTTGTTCAGACTGGCCTACCGCCTCAATGCATTAACCTAACGATCCCTGTGTGGCCTATTTATAAAAAATAATAAAAAAAAAAAAATCAGGTTCCTCGCATTATGTTCTCATTCACTTTATGCAGTTAATAGCCCTCTGTGTCTGTACTGCTACATACTTAGGCAGTTAACTGGTTCATGCAGCTTTACATGAACACCCGAGCCTTACACTATGGCCGGTCCGAATAACTAAAGCAATTGTTACCATCCACCTCTCGTGTCTCCCCTTTTCCTATAGATTGTAGCTTGTGAGCAGGGCCCTCATTCCTCCTGGTATCTGTTTTGAACTGTATTTCTGTTATGCTGTAATGTCTATTGTCTGTACAAGTCCCCTCTATAATTTGTAAAGCGCTGCGGAATATGTTGGCGCTATATAAATAAAAATTATTATTATTATTATTATAATATATGAGTTTCACTTTTTGTATTGAAGAACTGAAATAAATTCACTTTTTGATGATATTCTAATTTTGTGGAAGCAACTAGTATATTCCATACGATCACGGTGAGCTCTTCAATAACTGGCCTAGTAGGGGAGCAGCTGCGACCTCGTACGTCACTTGTCAGTCAATTGTGTAATTGTCCTGAAGATTGGAGGCAGCTGAGTTGCGTCCCTTGACAAACTAGTGGCAGCGGTGGGATCTGCGCAATTCCTCCTGCTGTCATCTGTGACAAAGAATCGTAAAATTTAGCATTTTGCAGAACTGTCAGTACTTGATTTTTTTATGCTAAAGGGAACCTGTCACATGAAAAAATGCTATTAAGTTGCAAATATGAGGTCAATCTGCAGCTTAATAGCATTCTGAGCCTGCTCCCTGCTTGGCGTTGTCACTTAAAGGGACACTGTCACCTGGATTTGGAGGGAACAATCTTCAGCCATGGAGGCGGGGTTTGGGGGTTTTTGATTCACCCTTTCCTTACCCGCTGGCTGCATGCTGGCTGCAATATTGAATTGAAGTTCATTCTCTGTCCTCCATAGTACACGCCTGCGCAAGGCAAGATTGCACCTTGTGCAGGCATGTACTACGGAGGACAGAGAATGAACTTCAATCCATTATTGCAGCCAGCATGCAGCCAGCGGGTAAGGAAAGGGTGAATCAAAAACCCCCAAACCCCGCCTCCATGGCTGAAGATTGTTCCCTCCAAATCCAGGTGACAGTGTCCCTTTAAGAGCCCCACTGCGCCTTGAGGAAATGAACTTTATTCCTCCCGGGTGCGTTCAGCTTCCAGTCAGAGGGGCGGCTGAGCGAGCTGTCAGTCAGTGCCAGGGGCGCGGTTACAGCCGCCACTCTCTATACACAGAGCAGTGACTGAACCCGTGCCAGAGCCATCCCCGTGACTGGTAGCTGAATGCGGAGGAATAATGTTCATTTCCACTTGGCAGCGGAGCTTCAAGTATGGGCACCGGGCAGGGTCAGAACGCTATTAATCTGCAGATTAACCCCTCATCTGCGGGTTAGAAGTGTTTTTTTCACGAGAAAGGATTCCTTTAATTAAACTGTATGTAAACCCCTATTTCATTTATGACTCTACTGTGTTGTAAGAATAATAAAAAAAAAGACAATCACCTACTCATCCATGCTGCTCCTCTCTACTGAAACATGACCACTGCAGCAAATCAGGGGCCACAGACGTAACCAAGGCAGCACTGGAGGGGTGGGAGTATACTGGTACAAAAACTAGAGAAAAAATGTAGCGGAAAAAAACAGTGTTTTTTTGCACATGGAAATGGGGCCTTAGACAGTTTATTTATCCCATCATGATTAATTCATCTAGTAATTATCAATCATAGCCTTCGGATGTTCAGTATTGGGGTGTATTTCCATGCCATTTGCCATAGCCACAGTGTTTGATCCAACTTTGTATAATCTCAGCGTTTTGTTTTCCTGAAGTGGTTTTTATGTTGGCATTATTTGGCAGCTTCCTGAAGCCTTTTGCTAATTTTATTTTATGCCAGCGTTTTTGCTCACCATTTTTTCACCATTTTTGGGTGTCTTTTTATTGCTGTTTTTCTCATGTTTTTGGAAATCCATTAATCAATTGAAAAAAATGCTAGCGTCTTTTGAAGTAAAAACTTACAAAAAGACGAGCTCCCATCTCACGGAATTCTTGAGCCTTCCCAATGATTGTATTGTAAAGTGCAGAAGATATACGGTACATTATAACCAGATTATAATCATAATTCATTATGACAATTATAAGGGAGCACGATCAGAGCGGAAGATGCAAATGGACATGTTACTTCTTTTAAATGCTTGGCATATTTTAAAGTTTGAACATGTGAACAGCAAGTTGTTTTTCCATAGAAATGAATAGGAAGATTCTTTTGAATGTTTTGTAAGCGCTTTTACTGCTGGTGGGTGTTAGGAGAAAAAAATATAGTGTGAACACAATAACCACAGGGCCTAGGAGAATACAAGTGCTCAACCTTTTAATTTTTTCCATTTTCTGCGTGAAAATAATAAAAAACCATCATTTTCTGAAACTGCTTCTTCAAAGAAAAAAATGTTCAATGGGAGGCGACAGTAGTAGAAGATACAGTATAATAACTCCTTTAGCACGGTAGCACGGTGGCTCAGTGGTTAGCACTGCAACCTTGCAGTGCTGGTGTCCTGGGACCAAAACCCACTAAGGACAATATCTGCATCTGATTTCACATACACATTTCTTTTTGAAACAGCTCAGCTTTTGTGGCAGTTTTTCATCCAGTTTTTCGGGGCAAATCTAATTCGAAGTGGTTGGAAAATGTCAAAGAGGAACCCGTATGATGCCTCCTGGATTTACTTCTACCTTGTCCTTAATAAACAGACTGAAAACGAGGTGTGCGAGGGTGAAACTGCCCTTAATGGGACCCTGTCACCTGATTTTGGCGGGCCCTGTGTTCGGTCCGATGGGCGGTGTTTTCTGTTGTTTCATTCACCCCTTCCTTTCCCGCTGGCCGCACTATTTTCTTGAATGTGAGTTGGTTTCCTCCGTAGTACACGAGTGCACAAGGCAATCTTACCTTGCGCACGTGTAATATGCCTTGCCCAACTGTGGGCAAAGCCGAAAAGCATTAGTGCACATGTGCCGCTGCACTATGTCCCGGAAGTATTTTGCTGTGTTCCGGGACATAGTGCGGCGGCGTATGCGCACTAATGCTTTTTGGCTTTGCCCGCAGTTGGGCAAAGCATACTGCGCGTGCGCAAGACAATATTGCCTTGCGCACGCGTGTACTACGGAGGAAACCAACTCACATTCAAGAAAATAGTGCTGCCAGTGGGAAAGGAAGGGTTCAATGAAACAACAGAAAACACCGCCCATCGGACCGAACACAGGGCCTGCCAAAATCAGGTGACAGGTTTCCTTTAAACTTCAAGTCTAAGATTTTCTTTCCTGCTAAGCTTGTAGGTCTGGCCGATAGCTAGGACCAAATAACAAGCTAAGAAAGTCCTGGAAAGAAACGTTAGTAATTAGCAGCTCGTGCTCAATTATTCATTCTTCCCTGTGGAACAAATTAGAGTTCACCTCTCTGTACATTTTGTTCACTTTGTTTAGTTCCACCCAGAGATTTTACACGCAGTCCAATAAGGGGTTAAACAGGCTGATGTTACCTGGAACAAAGAACTAACAAATACTGGTTTTAATCACTTGTTGACCAGGAAAGGAATGACAGCACACATGGGAAGAGGCATGCAAATAACTCCATGGCAGAGGCCTGCTGTAGAGCGAGATACAGCGTCTATCGCCTGTCCGTTACCATGGTGAGGTCCATATATTTATACTAACAGCGCCGGCTGATCCTATAGAGCGTCTTCTGGGGCCGCAGAACAATATAACCAGAATCGGAGATTTATTTCTCTAGGCAATTCTCACAATACTATATTATAGCTGAGTTGTAACATTGTCCATAACAAAGCCTCGGTGCTGTACTCAGCGAGCAGATGAGAACTATTACACAATTTGACTTGATTTCCTCCATGTTGAAATATTTATACAAAAGGTTTTGGTGGTAAAAGCAAGGTGTTTTCATCAATTCCTGCTTATTATCCTCTAACGATGATATGTATGACCAGTCCCCATATAATGTGCATCCAGCGCAAGTTAGTGATATTTCTAATCTACTTACTACATATACAGTGGTTGAAATAAGCATTGAACACGTCACTAATGTTCTAAGTAAATATATTTCTAAAGGTGCTATTGACATGAAATTCTCACCAGATGTTGGTAACAACCCATCCAATCCACACAGGCAAAGAAATCAAACCAAAGTTGTCCATAAATTAAGTTACGTGTAATAATGAGAAATGACACAGGGAAAAGTATTGAACACATGAAGAACGATGCAAAAAGCCATGGAAAGTCATGACACCAGCTAACATCTATCAGTAATTAGAAAGCAATTCTACCACTTAGGGAAAAATAATATCAGCTGGTTCAACTGATGGCCTCTAAAACAGGTGTCTCATTACCAAGGTTTACCATCAGATATGACACACATTATCGTTGCATCAGGCCTCCTGAGGAGCTCGCATGGGCGAAACGCGTAGAGGCGCGCTATGTATTAAGGGTGTATAGGGAACCACCACTGACACACTGGGAGATGAGTATCTATTTATATATCCCATATATTTTGGCATTTATGCAAGGTGATCTTTTGGTATCAGGACCAGATTGGTCTTTTGCAGGGGATCTAAACTAATGACGTGTTATACTTGTCCTGTATTACACTTAATGACATATGTATCTAATCAGAAGTGTACATTATCCTGGTCTGCTTCCATTTATGTGCTATCTACAGGCGAGTCTGTGACCCTTGCTCAATTTTTTTTGGGACACTTATCAAAGTGATACCTAGATCACTGAGGCTGATACATGAGTGATCCCCTATAGGGCGGTGTTATTTGTTTCCCTCATTTATATACGCCTATGTGTTCATACAATGTTTTTATTCTTGGGGTTCTAGATTTTCCCTAGCATAGGCAGTCCTCTGTTTAGTGCTAGAGGATCCTTTAGCCTGTGGGTAGAGGTGCTCACTAGCGGCGGTAGGATTTATCAGGGCCAATAGGGATAGCTGTCGTGGAGCGGGGGCGCCACAACGCTCCCCCCTAGGGTGCCAACCTCCGCAGCTAGGCAGGGGCATATCTAGGTGCCATAGCTAGGGCTGTCTAGTCTTTTTCCCCATTAGTATTTTTTTGTTGTTTTGAGCACCTTTTTGTTTGGTTTTTTTGTGTTGGTTTTCTTTTGTACACGGCAGTTTGCCTTGGTTTTAATAATAAAGTATATTTATTTTAAACGTTAGGGCATTTTCTATATGGCTTATACCTTTTCCCTACTAAACGTATTTGCTATTAGAAGTTCATTACCAAGGTGCCACACAAGAAATATTTAAGATGGGTATAACCAGTGAGCTGTTTCAAGACCTTCGCAACCTTATTGTTGCAAAACATATTGATGGCATTTGTTACAGAAAAATTTCTAAACTACTGAAGTTTCCAGTGTGCACTGTTTGGGCCATAATTCGGAAGTGGAAACAACAGAATTTCACCATAAATTGGCCATGACCATGTGCTCCCACCAAGATTTCAAAGAGGAGTGAAAAAAATGATCAGAAGAGTTGTGGAAGAGCCAAGGACAGCCTGTGGAGAGCTAGAGAAAGACCCGGAATCAGCAGATACAATTGTTTGAAGTGACATACTTGATAAAAATTAGATGATGAAGATGAAATGAGGGTGGATATTTCAGCAAGACAATGAGCTCAAACACATAGACACTAGCGTTCCCGGGGTTGTTATGACACGTGCGTCATGCACCCAGTAAGCGCTGCCGTCACTGTCCCCGCTTTTGGACATATACGGTACATAATCAAGAGGAAGTGAGAACTGTGGCTGAGAGCTCACTTCCGTTTGATTATTCATACGTCCGAAGGTGGGGACAGTGACGCAAGCGTTGATTGGGAACAAGACTCACGTGTCATAACAACTGCATGGGAGGCCCCAGAACTCAAGTGCCGACACCGGTTGAACGGCGCCGGCATGGCATGGGAGGGGAGTATAAGTATTTTTATTTTCACAGAGGCAAACATTCAGATCGAGAAGTGGTTTTCCTAGTAGTGGACAACCAATTTAATCTGCAACTCTGTGACTGTCATTTCCTAAGATGGCAATACTCCCTAACAGAGTAAACAGTGCTCAGTTATTTAGTGGATTGTCTATGCAATGGACAAGACAGGTTTTTAGGACACTCTTTGTAACCTGTTCTATTACAATCAGATACACTACTAGAATTCCCTAATAAGACATGTTTTTTATAAAGCAAATAACTTCTATGTTAAATAAATGTATGATTATCAAGGGCAAAGACATAAGGCGGGGACCACATTGTAAACATTAACATGGGGCCACTTTCTGGAGCTGGAGAACATCACCACACTCTCACAACCACAGGAGGCCCTCCATCTACTCTCTATTATCCTAGTTGGGCTTGTAGAGGGGATCACTGCACATGTCCCAATGACTCATTATAATAAGGAATGCAGACAACCTAGGCTTGTGGTTACTTTTACTTAAAATGCAACTTAACTTTTATTCCTGTAACCGTAGACTTTGTACTATGCTTTTTATAAAGTATCCCTAGATAACCTTCAGAAATCACAGGGTTGGCATGTATTACTGGGAGTGCTTTTTTGCTTTATGTGTTTTTTTTCTCCTGCGATTTTGCAAACCAATACAGTCACAAAATTATCTCTGCTCTCCCTGCACTGCCCAGTTTTTCTTCGTCAAGTTAAGTTTGACTCCTGGAGACCATATGCATAGTGTTTCTTCAGTATGTCTGGCTTGTGTTCACATCTTAATTATTAAGTATCCAATAAAATTCCATCTGTAAAACGAATGTCTGTTAATTGAGATAAATATGTCTAATGAAGAATGGTAAATTTACCTGGAATTTACCTGGAATCTCAAAACACCATAATGGAGGGATAACCAATTATGATACTCTAGGCTGCTTTTACTAGACACTAAGTTGTCATGGAGCATAGTAAATGGTTAGTATTTAATTCCTCAATAGTTACAACTCCAGTAAAAAGTCTATTTTATATAGTATTCCTTGGAATTTACTTTTGCAACTTCCTGTATGGTCTTCTGAAACCAGTATTATATTGTAAGTATACTACTGTATAACAAATAATGTAACATAAAAAATGGTAAAAAATAACATCTCCAGTAGAAAGCAGATTCCAATCTTCATTTTTTCATCAAAGGTAATATTTAGACCCCTTGACTGTACTGTAAAATCTGATCTGACATGAGTAAACCAAAGGCTTTTACAAGGAAATTTTTCTATTTTTTTAAGTAAAAAAACTACTCAATCTAAGCCTTGAACCATGTAAAATGGCTACCGCCAGCCAAAGAATGAGCAAAACATTTTGTCGGCTGATACTTTATGCAGTCTAAGGCCAGGAACATACTTGCGAGTTCAGTGCGAGAAACTAGTGTGAGTCTCTTGCATCAAGTCCTGGCACTGCCGCCGGCACTTAGGACCGCAGCATGCGGCTGCAAAGAAATACATGAAGCCGCAAACTCTGGTCTCTAGTGCGAGGACTTGATGCGAGAGATTCGCCCGAGTTTCTCGCATTGAACTCGTGTGACCCCGGCCTAAAAGAATATCTGTTGGTAGCACATCAGCTTGTGTAAATCGGGGATGAGCTGCCAACAATATGCAAACTGCATGGGTACTGAGCGACTGTCTAAACTACTGTTTGTCTCCATACAATTTGCAATGTCGGCCCTCAAACAAATCAACACTTGGTATGAGCTGTACTATGGTAAGAGTTCTGTCCTTTACCGGAAAAATTTTGTTTTGGTACAAACATGGCACTCATTTGGTCCAGATGTTTTTTGGTTAGCAGGAGATTGTATAGTAGATACAATTTGTTCACAAGCCGTGTCCTGGCACCACAAGCTTTGTGATCTGTTCAGTTGGTGTTGGTGCTACACATAAAAGAAATCAACTTAAGGCCTCATTCAAACAGCCAATTTTTGCGTGAGTGTGATCCGTGGTTTCCACAGAGAACCCTCGTACCTGTGATAGTCTATTAACACTCACATGTTCGATTTTTTTCTTTGGAATGAGTGATCTGCTGAAAATATTGGAGACATGTTCAGTTTTAATTCGAGGGTCCGATCAACATCAGCAATGCAAGTCAGCGGGGCCACGAAAAAAATCAGACTGCCCACGGATGACATCCCAGTGCGGTCCTATTTTCACGGACTCTCAGAATGGAGAATGTGGACAATTTTTGTTTTAATTTCTCCACATACAAAAAAAAATCAGATGACACTCCTACCACACTCTGATCAAACTAAGATCAGTGTCTGATCAGAATAATACGTTCGATTTTCTTTTCAAGGAATAAAATGGACATCTGAATGAGGCCGAAAAGAGGTCACATAGAAGTAGCAAGTGGGCTTACACAATTTAATCACAATGTGTAATAAGAACCTCATGCTTATTTGTATAAATATTTCTTAGCAGAAATAGATGGATGTACTAAATTTTGATGTGCAATTAGTTTTTGCCCCACAATTGTGAAGTGGATGTTCCTGTTAGTAACAAAGACCGTTATTCTCACCTTTGATCAAGTACTTGTGTTTCAAGTTCATAAGCTGATCATATTTTTACATAGTTTATCTACCATGTACTTGTATTAAAAAAAAACAGACATAAAAAACTTTGCCTGATGTTTAGAATAATTGCCAAGATGAATGCAAGTCCTGTCAGCAATGATTTAGTATCTGGACACATACAGGTCCTTCTCAAAAAATTAGCATATAGTGTTAAATTTCATTATTTACCATAATGTAATGATTACAATTAAACTTTCATATATTATAGATTCATTATCCACCAACTGAAATTTGTCAGGTCTTTTATTGTTTTAATACTGATGATTTTGGCATACAACTCCTCATAACCCAAAAAACCTGTCTCAATAAATTAGCATATCAAGAAAAGGTTCTCTAAACGACCTATTACCCTAATCTTCTGAATCAACTAATTAACTCTAAACACATGCAAAAGATACCTGAGGCTTTTATAAACTCCCTGCCTGGTTCATTACTCAAAACCCCCATCATGGGTAAGACTAGCGACCTGACAGATGTCAAGAAGGCCATCATTGACACCCTCAAGCAAGAGGGTAAGACCCAGAAAGAAATTTCTCAACAAATAGGCTGTTCCCAGAGTGCTGTATCAAGGCACCTCAATGGTAAGTCTGTTGGAAGGAAACAATGTGGCAGAAAACGCTGTACAACGAGAAGAGGAGACCGGACCCTGAGGAAGATTGTGGAGAAGGACCAATTCCAGACCTTGGGGAACCTGAGGAAGCAGTGGACTGAGTCTGGTGTGGAAACATCCAGAGCCACCGTGCACAGGCGTGTGCAGGAAATGAGCTACAGGTGCCGCATTCCCCAGGTAAAGCCACTTTTGAGCTACAGAGAAGCAGCACTGGACTGTTGCTAAGTGGTCCCAAGTACTTTTTTCTGATGAAAGCAAATTTTGCATGTCATTCGGAAATCAAGGTGCCAGAGTCTGGAGGAAGACTGGGGAGAAGGAAATGCCAAAATGCCTGAAGTCCAGTGTCAAGTACCCACAGTCAGTGATGGTGTGGGGTGCCATGTCAGCTGCTGGTGTTGGTCCACTGTGTTTCATCAAGGGCAGGGTCAATGCAGCTAGCTATCAGGACATTTTGGAGCACTTCATGCTTCCATCGGCTGAAATGCTTTATGGAGATGAAGATTTCATTTTTCAGCACGACCTGGCACCTGCTCACAGTGCCAAAACCACTGGTAAATGGTTTACTGACCATGGTATTACTGTGCTCAATTGGCCTGCCAACTCTCCTGACCTGAACCCCATAGAGAATCTGTGGGATATTGTGAAGAGAAAGTTGAGAGACGCAAGACCCAACACTCTGGATGAGCTTAAGGCCGCTATTGAAGCATCCTGGGCCTCCATAACATCTCAGCAGTGTCACAGGCTGATTACCTCCATGCCACGCCGCATTGAAGCAGTCATTTCTGCCAAAGGATTCCCGACCAAGTATTGAGTGCATAACTGAACATTATTATTTGATGGTTTTTTTGTTTGTTATTAAAAAACACTTTTATTTGATTGGATGGGTGAAATATGCTAATTTATTGAGACAGGTTTTTTGGGTTATCAGGAGTTGTATGCCAAAATCATCAGTATTAAAACAATAAAAGACCTGACAAATTTCAGTTGGTGGATAATGAATCTATAATATATGAAAGTTTAATTGTAATCATTACATTATGGTAAATAATGAAATTTAACACTATATGCTAATTTTTTGAGAAGGACCTGTATACTCTTAATTAGTATGCAATCCTTCAGTAACGCTGATGGAAATAGGGGAATAAAATCTGATGTATTAATGTGTATCGTCTCGATAGCATCCAAAAAAGTTAACTTAATGCCTTGCATTAAAAATTTATCAGAATCCAGTGATTAAAGAATGTTCATGAGAGAATGTAATTTTATCAGCAATCCAAATGAGGCGTTGCTATGCTTTCAAAATATTTGCAGGTTGTCATGCATTCAATCTTCTACTTGTGGACTTGAAAGACAAGCCTACTGAGAAACACACAAAGAAAACACTTTGCAAGCATCTTTGGAAAGCTCAGCACATTGCAAAAAGTCGATGGTCACACTAATATGTGATCCAGAGCAATTCCTGCTTCCAGCATGGACTTTCATTTGAAGATGAAGTGCACATGAGAAATTACTAAAAAAATGCATAATAAGATGTAGCCCATGTGCCCTGTAAATAAAAACGAACTAAAAGCATAGATGATCTGCTGGGCATTTTAATCCTTTTCCCGTTTGTCTTGTGCTTTTGTTTTTTTCTTCACTTTTTTATAAAAATCTGAACTTTTTTATTTGAAGTTGACATAGCCACGAGGGTGTGTTTTTAGATCTTAATGCTGAGATCTCCATCTGTGCATGCGCAGCCCCTGGCAACCATTTTCCCTGAGTTCACTACATAGGAAACCATGGAACTGCGGGGGCTCTGGACTTTCACAAAATGTCGGCAGAGCCCCCCGATGCACCGGACACCACACGCAGCGGAGCGCCTCACATCCGGACACCCCCTGCGGCCTGCAGCAATGCTCCACTCTTTCTTCCTCCAGCCGTGACCCTGGGACCCTGGTCCACCTGAGTCGGTAAGGTATATCCGCATTGTAAGACGCACCCCCATTTTCCCCCAAGTATGGGTGAAAAAAGTGTGTCTCTTAATCAGAAAAATACGGTATATATCACATAGGAAACCCCGAGACTGCTGTATATACATCACATAGGAGACACCAAGACTGCTGCATAGGAGACCCCGAGACTGCTGTATATACATCACGTAGGAGACACCAAGACTGCTGTATATACATCACACAGAAAACATCCAGACTATTGTATATACATAACGTAGGAGACACCAAGACTGTTGTATATATATCGCATATGCAACATTGTGGCTGGAGTATATACATCACATAGGGTACACTGGGGCTGAAGTATATACATCAGAGGAGGAGACATGGGGCTAGGGCACATACATCACAGAAAGAAACATGGTGCTGTGGCATATGCATCACAGGAAGAGACATAGGACTGCGGCATATACATTACAGGAAGAAACATGGAGCTGCGGCATATACAACACAGGAGTAGACATGGGGGTGCGGTATATACATCACAGGAGGAGAAATTAGGTTGTGCTATATACATCACAGGAGCACAAATGGGGTTGCGCTATATACATCACAGCAGGAGACAGGGAGCTGTGGTATATACATCACAGGAGTAGACATGGGGGTGCGGTATATACACCACAGGAGTAGACATAGGGTTGCGGTATATACATCACAGGAGGAGGCATGGGGGTGCAGTATATACATCACAGAAGGACAAATGGGGTTGCGCTATATACATCACAGGAGGAGACATGGGGCTGCGGTATATACAGTACATCACAGGAGCAGACATGGGGCTGTGGTATATACTGTACATCACAGGAGGAGACATGGGGCTGCAGTATATACATCACAGGAGGAGACATGGGGCTGCGGTATATACATCACAGAAGGAGACATGGGGCTGCAGTATATACATCACAGGAGGAGACATGGGGCTGCAGTATATACATCACAGGAGGAGACATGGGGCTGCGGTATATACAGTACATCACAGGAGCAGACATGGGGCTGTGGTATATACTGTACATCACAGGAGGAGACATGGGGCTGCAGTATATACATCACAGGAGGAGACATGGGGCTGCGGTATATACATCACAGGAGGAGACATGGGGCTGCAGTATATACATCACAGGAGGAGACATGGGGCTGCAGTACATACATCACAGGAGGAGACGTGGGGTTGCGCTATATACATCACAGGAGGAGGCATGGGGCTGAGGTATATACTGTACATCACAGGAGGAGACATGGGGCTGCAGTAAATACATCACAGGAGGAGACATGGGGCTGCGGTATACACATCACAGGAGGAGACATGGGGCTGCAGTATATACATCACAGGAGGAGACATGGGGCTGCAGTATATACATCACAGGAGGAGACGTGGGGTAGCGCTATATACATCACAGGAGGAGGCATGGGGCTGAGGTATATACTGTACATCACAGGAGGAGACGTGGGGTAGCGCTATATACATCACAGGAGGAGACATGGGGCTGCAGTATATACATCACAGGAGGAGACATGGGGCTGCAGTATATACATCACAGGAGGGGACATAGGGCTGCAGTATATACATCACAGGAGGAGGCATGGGGCTGCGGTATATACATCACAGGAGGAGACATGGGGCTGCGGTATATACATCACAGGAGGAGATATGGGGCTGCGGTATATACATCACAGGAGGAGACATGGGGCTGCAGTTCATGCATCACAGGAGGAGATGCTGAAGCTGAGGCTGCAATCTTCTGTGGTTAGGAGAGCATTGCAATCTAACTCCACTATGTGCTCATGCCCGCAGTGAAAAAACAAATTATAGGGCCACAGGCCGTCAACAGGCAGCTGGGGGCCTAAGCACTGCGGTTTGCCCGGCAGCCAAAGAAAATGTAATTGCGGGCCGTTTACAGCCCCCAGGCCTGAGGTCCCCACCTCTGTTCTAAGGCATTACTAACAGAAAGTCCAAAGAAACAACTGCTTTATGAAAAATACTTTGACATCATCACTTCTAACAACTTCCAGGAACATCTACGTGCTTATTTATGAATGGTATTTGCAGCTCTTGCACAAGTTGAGCTTCCTAATGTAGGGTTAGTCGCCCCTTTAAGACATGTGATTGATATGTCAGTATTGTGGCTTCCTGTAATAGGAGAAGGCTCTAAGCAGTCCTACTCCCGACTGTGTGAAAAGGGTTAAGTGACAAAGTGTATCTGAAACATTCCCTAAGTAACCGTTGCAGACCTTTGTCAATGTCATCTGCTCTTCCTTTCACAAGCAACGGATATCTGTGAGTCAGCTGCACCATGTCATTAAGGGGGTCGTCCCGCTCTTGTCACAACTAGAGGAGCTGTTGTGCTAAATTGTCATATGAGGTGTTTGTTTAGGAACAGAAAGCCAAGCTGCTTACATGGAAATATCCTTGTGCTGTTGCATTTCTTTAGTTACATTATGGAAATCCGTTCTTACTGTTTCCAACTGTTGCTGTAAATCTAGAGAAAAGAAAACCGTTATAATTAATGGGTTGTGTTCTATAATTAAACAATCAGATTACAAACTGCTTTTAACTTCGAGAGAAAAAAAAAAGAGAACAAAAAACTGACTGTTTGTTCTGATGTCTGAACAGTAGGCAGGAAGTGTTAGCAGTGATAGCCAAGGGTTTACGCCAACGTAAGCAGCACCTGCCGGGAGCCAAGATATTCTGTCTGGCATGTCAAGAGGCGAGCCCCATATCTACTGGAACAATGTGTTGCCTCGTTCTATGCTAATAACATACGGCAGGCAGAATAATGATGTCCTGGGCTAAATTTAGTATTTTCACAGAAAGTTTTGTTTTCACAATAGACCAATTTTTCTTTATTGTACACATACATATTGCTTTGATATCACACCTTAGATTCCGGCTAGTGATTACATTAACAATAATCATAATTTAATTTATTATTCTCTTTGATTATTGCCATCATGATACTTGCTTGCTTGTTTGCCTGTGTTTACCTGAGCAACGTGCCTGGCACGTGATGGGCACTAAGGAGAAAAACAGGAGTTGTGCCAGTAACATCTCTGATATAGTGCACCTGTCCCGTCTGCTTACAGCATATCAAAGCGTGCATCATTAAAGGGAACACAGCACATTACCATTCAATGCCCTGCCCTTTTACAACCACTATATATATATTTGTCATGGATACACGCACATATACAGAGAAAGGAAGAGCTGTTGGAAGCTCTCAAGGCCATCTGAGCCACCAGATGTTATTTCAAAATGGTTTAACCATAAAAATAACAAACAGACTCGCAAATATAATTTGTACAAAAAACTGTAATCAAGGCAATATTGCTGTAATAAGTAAAACCATGTGGAGTCTCTTTACCATTTAGGCCTGGAGGCACTGTAATGGGCACGGCTGTGGAGTCAGTAGACCAAAATTTAGACTTCTAAATTTCTGCCCACTCGGATTCTGACACCAACTTTTCATATGCATTCAAGTACATAGAAGCTGACTTGTAGAACCCAGGAGCAGCCATTAAACAGCACATTGAGCTGTGCTGTTTCGGCCCCTTACACTGTTTACATCCAACCATCGCTGGTACTGGTAGCAGTTGACAGGTGGGGGTGCCTGGTATAAAATGCCCCTGGATCGGATAATGATGAACTACCCTGAGGATATATCTCATCATTATCAAGGTAGTAGACAACCTCTTTAACTATGGAGCTACAGCTGCTGTACACATCAAAATATTGTGTTGCATACAATCTTGTGGACTGCAGCAGTCACACAATAGTTATAATCAATGAATAGTCCCACAAACCATCTCCATATAGCCCATGCCTAATTGACAAATGGGTGTAACATTTGTTTGTCCTTACACATAATGTCAGTGATGACCAGAAAGTGACATGTTGTAGGTAAACAGGCTTTTCACAGGGGTGGACGTGGTAAAACACACTTGTTCACATATTTCAAAGAGGAAAATTACAATACAAAGCCTTGAGAAGAAATGATACAAAAAGGATATTTTATGGGAAATGCAATAATTTGCTATAACGGACATTCCAAGGGAACTGACAGATCCTTTCTAAAGTTACCATGTCACAGGATTCACTCTGCTCTGAATCACAAGAAAGCCTGTCCCCACTTCATGCTCAGGTTGAATGAAATTGCTGAACCTTTATTTGCTGCTATTCTGCAATATAAGTCAGGGGGGCCATATTGTATGTGGACTGATGGGGTCTAAACAGCAGGTCTGTTTTTCCAGCCCAGGCTTACCCTTCACGGGGTATAGCCTGTAGCTCTATATCACCAATCTATCACTAGCTGCCATAATATAACAGCAAGAGTCATATGAGGAAACTACGGCATCACGGCATACAGCAGCAGGGGAACCGTATCAGAGAGGATGAAAGAATCAAGATGTCCAACAACTGGTAGAGGAACATCTCTACCTGCATAATTTAGTGACATACAGGTGCTTCACACAAAATTAGAATATCATGAAATTTAATTCAGTTTTTCAATACAAAAAGTGACACTCATATATTACATAGAGTCATTACAAACAGAGTGATCTATTTCCAGTGCTTATTTCTGTTAATATTGATGATTATGGCTTACAGCCAATGAAAACCCAAAAGTCATTATCTCAGTAAATTAGAATAATTAACAAAAAAGCCTGCAAAGGCTTCATAAGTGTTTAAAAAGGTCCCTTAGTCTGTTTCATAGGCTCCACAATCATGGGGAAGACTGCTGAGTTGACAGACGTCCAGAAGGTAGTCACTGACACACTCCACAAGGAGGGTAAGTCACAAAAGTTAATTATTAAAGAAGCTGGCTGTTCACAGAGTGCTGTATCCAAGCATATTAATGGAAAGTTGAGTGGAAGGAAAAAGTGTGGTAGAAAAAGGTGCACAAGCAACCGAGATAACCCAGCCTTGAAAGGATTATTAAGAAAAGGTCTTTCAAAAATGTGGGGGCGATTAACAAAGAGTGGACTGCTGCTGGAGACATTGCTTCAAGAGCCAGCAAACACAGACATATCCAGGACATGGGCTACAAGCGTCTTACCTGAGTCAAGGAGAAAAAGAACTGGACTGTTGCTCAGTGATCCAAGGTGTTGTTTTCAGATTAAAGGAAATTTTGCATTTCATTTGGAAATCAAGGACCCAGAGTCTGGTGAAGAGTGGAGAGGTCACAATCCAAGCTGCTTGAGGTCTAATGTGAAGTTTCCACAATCAGTGATGGTTTGGGGAGCCATAACATCTGCTGGTGTAGGTCCACTGTGTTTTATCAAGACCAAAGTCAGCGCAGCCATTTACCAGGAATATTTATAGCACTTCATGCTTCCCTCTGCTGACAAGCTTTTTGGAGATGGGAATTTCATTCTCCAGCAGGACATGGAACATGTCCACACTGCCAAAAGTACTAACACCTGGTTTAAAAACCACAGTATCACTGTGCTTGATTGGCCAGCAAACTCGCCTGACCATAACCCCATTGAGAATCTATGGGGTATTGTCAAGAGGAAGATGACAGACACCAGACCCAACAATGCAGATGAGCTGAAGGCTGCTATGAAAGCAACCTGGGCTTCCATAACACCTCAGCAGTGCACAGGCTGATCGCATCCATGCCACACCATATTGATTTTGTAATTGATGCAAAAGGAGCCCCAAACAAGTATTGAGTGCATTTACTGAACATACATTTCAGTAGGCCAACATTTCAGATTTTAAAACCATTTTTCAAGCTAGTGTTATTAAGTATTATAATTTTCTGAGATAATGACTTTTGGGTTTTGATTAGCTGTAAGCCATAATGATCAACATTAACAGAAATAAACACTTGAAATAGATCACCCTGTTTGTAATGACTATAAATTATATGAGTTTCACTTTTTGTATTGAAGAACTGAAATAAATTAACTTTGATGATATTCTAATTTTGTGAGAAGTATCTGTATACTGTATGACATCAATTATATTCAACTTCTTGGTAACTAATAAAAACATGAAATAACGAAACAGTAAAAGACTGAGGGAGCATGTGCAGGGTTCATATCCTGCGCAGACCACTGGCTGTGGGGAGAGTCACTGAGCATGTGTGTCCATTTCACTCACTTCATTTGCTCTACAGTTTGAATAACGGATAGTGCCATACGGGAATGGACCCTTTCCTTTAAAGTTATCGACCTTTAAAGGGGTGTTCCCATCGCAAATATCCTATCCCAATATGTAGTAGGTGTAATAATAATAATATTTGCAAATATCTTGAATTAAAAATGCAGTATAGTTCTTCTGAATCGCTATGTCTTTCCTCATGGGCAGGGCATTGCAGGAACTTAGGTATCCATGGGTACGACCACTGATATAGTAACAGTTAGTTAGCTAACTACTAGTGGTCGTAACCATGGATACCTAAGGTCCTGCAATGCCTGTACATGAGGAAAGAGACATAACGAATGTTAAAAACTATACTACATTTGTAATTGGGGGTATTTGCTAATATTATTATTACACCTACTACATATTGGGGTTGTTACGTGTTACGGAACCAATGAGCACCCAGAATATGTTGTGCAGTTATATGTATGTATAATAGGCTCCATGTGAGATGCATGTCCCTAATGCATCAGCCCACAGGCTGCGCCCCTGGGCAGAGGGGACACGATATTCCCCTTTTGTATTACAGGAAATTAGTTCCCAATTACAGCAGCGCAGCCAAGCCCCTCACTGATCTGACCCGTAAGAACCAACCACGCCAGGTAACGGACCCCAGAGTGTGAGGAAGCCTTCCGCCAACTAAAGGACGCCCTCACCAATACCCCTGTATTGGCTGCACCAGATCCAACTAAACGTTTCCTTGTTCACACAGACGCTTCTATGTTTGGATTGGGGGCAGTACTGAGCCAAGTCGGGCCGGACGGCCAAGAACACCCGGTAGCTTACCTGAGTCGGAAACAACTGCCCCGTGAAGTAAGCTATGCGGCCATCGAGAAGGAGTGCCTGACGGTAGTATGGGCACTCAAAAAGTTGCAACAATATTTGTATGGACGGCAGTTTTCCCTCCTAATGGACCATAATCCCCTAGTCTGGCTTGATCGGGTCTCCGGAGACAACGCCAGATTGCTGCGGTGGAGTTTAGCCCTCCAACCTCTGGACTTCACCATCCACTACAGACTCGGCAAACAAAACGGTAACGCCGATGGACTAAATCGACAAACGGAACTTGTACCAACCCCATAAACTTCGGTCATCCCCAAACCAATCCGTTAAGGATCAGACTGTGTATGCCGATCGCGTCGCTGAAAAGGGGAGCCGTGTTACGTGTTACGGAACCACTCAGCACCCAGAATATGTTGTGCAGTTATATGTATGTATAATAGGTTCCACGTGAGATGCATGTCCCTAATGCATCAGCCCACAGGCTGCGCCCCTGGGCAGAGGGGACACGATATTCCCCTTTTGTCTGCCCCCCACCTTTGTAATTCCCACAGTAAATATCGTCAGGCTCCGGCCACCTGCGGCTATTGTAATGTATGTCTGGCCTGCCGCTTTTCTATTGGCCTGCCCTCTGTATCTGTGTGATATATTCTTTGTCCTGTGAGTAAAGTGTTGTCAGACTGGAAATACGTTGAGAAGCAGTGATCTTTTATATGCGCCCATGTAACCAAGCAATTCCAGCCAGCGCCCTTCATTCAGACTCCAGCCAAAGCAGAGTGGACCTCCTGAAACACAGGGTGGTACTGAAAGAGGTACCCCAGCTTGGTAGACCCCGTTACAGGGGTGGTATCTTGGAGATGGGAATACCTCTTTAAGTCAGGGTCATGTCACAAGTGTCCTTGCTGTAGATATCAATATGATATATTTTTCTACTACTATTCAATATTCCGGAATAATTGATAATCTGTTACTTATCAGTTTCCATGAATGGCATTCACTTTTAATATGCAGGTACAAACAGACAATCTGTGGGTGTCGGGTGGTCATGTATCTATTAGGCTGGTACAGAAATCTTACAGTAGCCCGGTATTCCTTGCAGATGTCTTCTTTATTCCTTGAAGCATTATGGATTGATCAGGGTTTATACTTGTCCTTTCACTCCACACATCATTATCAGACCATAGAATTGACTACATTATTCTGATTTGATGTTTTCAATATACTAAGATGACTGCACCAATAAAGAATGTAAGGATTAAAGCACATATCTTCAAAGATTTACCTTATGTCCCCCCTATAAGCATATTTCATTTTATCCACACGCTCAGAAATCTACCAATTTCTTTCTTCCTTACAGATATATATTTGATATACGCGGCTGCTGCTTCTGGGCACATCACAATACATTCCAGTTAAAAGGGTCTGTGTTGTCTGCCAAGCATTAGTGATATACCGCTTGGAGCTATTGTTTTTAATAAATTATTACCGATATGTGAATGCTGCATAGTGTTAGTCATAGGGACCATATATCCTTAGACCTATTGTGAAGTCAAGAAGGAATTTGGGTGGAAAATGAAGTCATTAGTGTTCTTTAGTGGGAAATACATAAAAAAGCCATTGTTCTTGAAACACCAATGAACATTACATTCACATCACTCACGTGCCCTAGAATACACACAAAATACCTTTAGAAAATAATGAAAAAGAAAAAAAACCTGCTCCTGATGTGATAAGGAACATGTGCAAATATTCTGATAATGAAATTCTCATTCAAGGGGATTTTTCTCATAAGAAAGATTATGGACAAATGATTAAAGTGTGGAAAGCCTAAATGAGATGACGGCCTTTCTTTACATGAAAGCATCTGTTGAAAAGATATTATTTGAAAGTCATCTGTTTTTCTGTACATTGTACAAGCAGATCAGTCATTCAAAGGCTTTCCTGAAATGGGGCAACACAATGTCTGTCATGTTTTGTAAGGGCAGAATGGCCCCATGTAAGGAAAGAATGGCCCCATGTAAGGACAGAATGGCCTCATGTAAGGGCAGAATGGCCCCATGTAAGGACAGAATAGCCCAGAATAGGGGCAGCGCCTGTCTGGGTTCTGACATGAAGAAAGGCTCCCATTTCAGAGTCTCTAATCACCACACTATATTCATGGTGGATTCTGCTGAAATACACACTTTATTAAGAGACAGATACTTAATTGCCGCCATATGCAGGCCCAACCAGATGTCTTCAGGCTCTAATTCAGGCGTAACCTTGAAGCAACTTTGACATGCAAATGTGTTCTTATTATTTTCCCGTGGAAAAAAAAAAATTATTGGAACTGCTCTGACCAAAATTACTAACGACTTACTCACAGCCAGGCAGTTCTCCATCCTCCTCCTTCACAACCTGACCTCTGCTTCCGACACAGTCGACCACTGCCTACTGCTACAGATTCTTTCTTCCCTCGGCATCAAAGGCCTTGCCCTGTCCTGGATTGCCTCATGCCTTTCCGACCGCACATTTAGTGTTTCCCACTCCCACACTACCTCCTCTTCCCGCCCTCTCTCTGTTGGAGTCACTCAAGGCTCTGTCCTAGGGCCCCTACTTTTTTTCCATCTATATCCATGGCCTAGGACAACTCATAAAGTCCCATGGCTTCAAGTACCACCTATATGCGGACGACACTCAGATCTACCTCTCTGGCTCAGATGCTGCCTCTCTGCTGTCCAGAATCCCGGAGTGTCTGTCAGCCATATCCTCCTTCTTCAACTCTCGCTTCCTAAAACTCAATATAGACAAAACCGAACTCATCATCTTTCCCCCATCTTGCGTATCCCCCTACCTGATCTATCTATTATGGTAAACGGCATCACGCTCTCTCCCGCACCTGAAATCCGCTGCCTTGGAGTAATTCTCGACTCTGCCCTGTCCTTCAAAACACACGTCCAAACTCTTGCCACCTCCTGTCGCCTCCAACTTAAAAATATTGCCAGAATCTGTCCCTTCCTCAGCTCACAATCTACTAAAACTCTTATGCATGCCCTCATCATCTCCTGCCTCGATTACTGCAACACCCTCCTCTGTGGCCTCCCAGCTAACTCTCTTGCACCACTCCAGTCTGTCCTCAACTCTGCTCCTCGGCTAATCCACCTCTCTCCTCGCTACTCCCCTACTTCTCCCCTCTGCAAATCCCTCCACTGGCTCCCAATTCCCCAACGAATCCAGATCAAACTACTAACACTGATCTACAAAGCCATCCACAACCTGTCCCCTCCCTGTATCTCTGAACTAATCTCCCACTATCTTCCCTCACGTAATCTTCGATCCTCCCAAGACCTCCTACTCTCCTCCACACTTATTCTTTCCTCACACAACCGCCTCCAAGATTTCTCCTGAATATCCCCCATCCTCTGGAATTCCACGCCTCAACACGTCCGATTATCCACCACCCTCGGATCCTTCAGACGGAACCTGAAATCCCATCTCTTCAGGAAAGCCTACAGCCTGCAATAACCATTCTGCTGCCTCACCAAAAACCCAAGCTGCCGCCTCACCAACCACCCGAGCTGCTACCTCACCAACCAGCCGAGTTGCCGCCTAACCAACCACCCGAGCTGCCGCCTCACCAACCATCCGAGCTGCTGCCACGTCACCAACCACCCGAGCTGCCGTGTCGCCACCCCCAGAGCTGACACCTCACCAACCACCCGAGCTGCCGTCTCACCAACCACCCGAGTTGCCGCCTCACCAACCACCCGAGCTGCCGCCTCACCAACCATCCGAGCTGCTGCCACATCACCAACCACCCGAGCTGCCGTGTCGCCACCGCCAGAGCTGACACCTCACCAACCACCCGAGCTGCCGCCTCACCAACCACCCGAGCTGCCGCCTCACCACCACCAGTGCTGCAGCACCCCGACCTCCTGTCTCTTCCCCATTATTCCGAAGAATGTAAGTCCGCAAGGACAGGGTCCTCTCCCCTCCGTACCAGTCTGTCATTGTAAAATTTGTTTACTGTTAATGAAATCTATAACCCTGTATGTAACCCCTTTTCTCATGTACAGCGCCATGGAATTAATGGTGCTATATAAATAGTAATAATAATAATAACTGTTGTACCCGTCCATTCCACAAGTGGTGACCCAAGTTTTTGAGTACAGTAACTTTAGTACATGTCACGGCAGTCTACCCTTGAAGCGAAGATGGGGGATGCAGTAGCCAGATAGGTCTGCTCCTGCTTATTGTCATACTTGCCCACCCTGCCACAACAACAGGAGGCTCCTGGTATAAGGGGAGACCTCCTTGGAGAGTTGTCAAATCTCTCAGGCGGCAATGAGATCCCCGCAAAAATGTCCAGTAAGAAAGTTTGAAGAGACTTTGTTCTAAGGGCTCGCTCACACGAGTGGATAAATCGGACAAGTGCATTCCGATAAAAAATCAGATACGACTCGGCCAAGTGTTATTCTTTGGGGCAGCTCACATCTGCGATTATTTTCTCATGCCGAATCGGCATGCAAAAACAATTACAGCATGCTGTAATTGCATCCGAGAATCGGATCACACTCACCTATCCAAGTCTATGGGTGAGAGTGAAACATCGGACTGCACTCAGATATCACCCAAGTGTAGTGCGATTCCTGCAGACGACGGCAATGGATCAGATGGACAAATTTAGTCATACTTACGCAAGAAAAATCTTTGCATAGCGAACGTTCAGCTTCCATGTGTTCCCCCTGAAAAGTGTGCTAATTCTGCAGAGACAAGATAACCTAATCAGCATGATCAAACACAGCAGTCTATAGGATTTTCTAGGGGGCAATTTTACCATCTAGGAGGGCAAAACAGATGCATTTTACTTTGAAAGGGGCATTTGGGGCACTAAGAGGAGCACGGTTATCGCTTCAAACAACAAGTGCAGTAATAGTGACACATACGGCAGCAGCGGCTCCATATTCGGGTGACAGCAGGATGAGGAGCTTGTGCAAGTTGGGGACAGATGAGGATGGTGCTGGAAATGTGAGAAGTTAAATGTGTATTTATTGCAAGCTCTGCAGACAAGTCTTGGCCGGAGAAGTTGTCATGGAGTACTGTGTCCAGTTTTGGGCACCGGTGCTCAGGAAGGATATAATGGAACTAGAGAGAGTACAAAGGAGGGCAACAAAATTAATAAAGGGGATGGGAGAACTACAATACCCAGATAGATTAGCGAAATTAGGATTATTTAGTCTAGAAAAAAGACGACTGAGGGGCGATCTAATAACCATGTATAAGTATATAAGGGGACAATACAAATATCTCGCTGAGGATCTGTTTATACCAAGGAAGGTGACGGGCACAAGGGGGCATTCATTGCGTCTGGAGGAGAGAAGGTTTTTCCACCAACATAGAAGAGGATTCTTTATTGTTAGGGCAGTGAGAATCTGGAATTGCTTGCCTGAGGAGGTGGTGATGGCGAACTCAGTCGAGGGGTTCAAGAGAGGCCTGGATGTCTTCCTGGAGCAGAACAATATTGTATCATACAATTAGGTTCTGTAGAAGGACGTAGATCTGGGGATTTATTATGATGTAATATAGGCTGAACTGGATGGACAAATGTCTTTTTTCGGCCTTACTAACTATGTTACTATGTTACTATGTCAGTCTGGGCAAGATGGATAAAGTGAACGATTCCATCAGAAAGAACGTCAGCTGTCAATTACTATATATAACGGAACTGTGACCTCTTATACGTCGTGCCAGACTGGTATCTACCACTAAATTGTCACCATATGATGGTAATATCAGTGATAGTCTGTGTATAGTGATTTATTTTCAGTAACAGCATGGTCAAGTGCTGAGGATCCCCTATACTCAGAATTAAGGTGCGCAGATGTAATCAGGGTTACCTGGTTAGGGGCCCACTCAGATGTTTCGACCTCGCTGAGCTGAATCCCTAGCTACACCTCTGGGCCCTTTTATTAGCAAGGCAGGGATGTTTGGCTGCCCATACACTTTTGACAGCTGTCAGACGATTATTTGACCGACAGCTATCTTCTCATACACTCCATACACAGAAGCACTCAGCTTTGTTCTCTTTTTTGAGACTTGCTGCCAGACATCTCTGGCTTATCTCCTAAAGAACAAAAAGATCGGCAATCCAAAATCAGGCTTGCTGGATACATCTATCCCCAACATTATGTGTCAAAGAAGAGGTGGGAGGCCTCCATACACATTAGACTGTCAGCCAAACCCGTTGTCATTGGTGGATACAGGCAAGGATAATCTCTTGTGTATGGGGCCTTAAGATTGTCGAGGACAACTGGGACTGGTGTCAGTGATGATGACAACCTCTGTAGAAAATACTGTACAATATTTTGTCATTTTATGAGCAACAAGAAATAATAAAAAATACTATCCTTAGGTTCACACTGAGTCAATGGCAAGGCGCTGACAGCATCCGTTACACAGCGGCACTAATGCTATGTAACAGATGCGTTAGCGCACCCATTGACTGCCATTATGCAGCCCATTTCTAACGCATGTCATAATCGGCATGCGTTAGTGATGTGCCGTCATTCTGTGACGGACCCTCGGTCACGGTCTGCAGCGTTTCCAGGTCCGTCAATAATAGCGTAGGTGGAGCATCTGCACTATCGCGATCACATAACGCAATCTTTAAAAGGCACTAGAGTTGGTGCAGTCGTTTAACGCATGCGTTGAACGGACTGCACCAACGCAATGTGAACCCAGCCTAATTAATCCTTATAACAAACTAGATGGTGGCCCAATTCTAATGCATCGGGTATTCTAGAATATGTATTTATGTATGTATATAGCAGCCACGTAGTATATAGCACAGGCCATGTAGTATATAGGAGCCATGTAGTATATAGCAGACAAATACTACGTGGCCTGTGCTATATACTATGTGGCTGCTATATACATACATATTGTAGAATACCTGAAGCGTTAATACAGGCCACGCAATATATAACAGTGGCCACACAGTATATAACACAGCCACGTACTATATAGCAGAGCCCACGCAGTATATAGCAGCCACGAAGTATATAACACATCCCATGCAGTATATAGCAGCCACATAGTATATAACACTGCCCACGCAGTATATAGCAGCCACGTGGTATATTATAACACCGCCCACGCAGTATATAGCAGCCACGTAGTATATAACACTGCCCATGCAGTATATAGCAGCCACGCAGTTTATAAAACAGCCCACGCAGTATATAGCAGCCGCGTAGTATATAACACTGCCCACGCAGTATATAGCAGCCGCGTAGTATATAACACTGCCCACGCAGTATATAGCAGCCACGTAGTATATAACACTGCCTATGTAGTATATAGCACAGCCCACGTAGTATATCACACAGCCCACATAGTATATAACACTGCCTATGTAGTATATAGCAGCCACGCGGTATCTAACAGCCCACGCTGTATACAGCAGTGTGGGCACCATATCCCTGTTAAAAAAAATAATTAAAATAAAAAATAGTTATATACTCACCCCTGGGATCCAGCAAAGCTCTGGCGATATGTGCACAGCTGCCGCCATCTTCCGTTCCCAGGATGCATTGAGAAATTATCCAGATGACTTAGCGGTCCCGCGAGACCGCTAAGTCTTCTGGGTAATTTCGCAATGCATCGCCGGGAACGGAAGATGGCGGCAGGAGCGTGCGGCTCGGCGGACTACGGAGGGTGAGTATAGCAGGTTTTTTGTTTTTTTATTATTTTTAACCTTACATTTTTTTACTATTGATGCCGCATAGGCAGCATCAATAGTAAAAAGTTGGGGACACACAGGGTTAATAGCAGCGGTAACGTTACCCGCAGCATAACGCGGTCTGTTACCGCCGGCATTAACCCTGTGTGAGGGGTGACCGGAGGGGAGTATGCGGGCACAGGACACTGACTGCGGGGAGTAAGGAGCTGCCATTTTCTTCCGGATAGTGCTCGTCGCTGATTGGTCGTGGCTGTTTTGCCGCGACCAATCAGTGACTTGGATTTCCATGACAGACAGAGGCCGCGACCAATGAATATCCGTGACAGAAAGACAGACGGAAGTGACCCTTAGACAATTATATAGTAGATATGCCCTTAATAAGTCCCATAAGTCAGTTAGAATAGGACCACACTTTCTACATTGTGCTCTATAGTGAAGGCAGCTTACATTACATAGCTTAGCATCATGGGATACACGTGTGTCAATCTGAATGTCTTTTTATGGAACTATAATACAGAGGTGATTAAAATAAATCATAAAGTTAACTTCACATGTGAGAATAATTGTTACAAAACCTTCTGTTTCTGGGCGGTAGTAATAAATAATACATAGCATAAAGGCACAAAATGATCTCAGCTTAATGATTAAACTATATGTGATCAAAGTTGATTTTGTACATTTATCATCGATGTTTACATAATGATAAATATGATCTTAAGCTCGAATTGCACCATATTTTCAATTATTCAGCAAATTCTAATAGCTTTTATATACTATACTATATGGGGGGTTGAAGACGCTATGTACCATTACCTAAAGAACCCAATGGAAAATTATTGAGGTTGGATACACATAGATAAAGGGGAGTATAGAGAAACAGAAGCAGCGTAAGGATGCAACAGAACAGAAGAGGGAAAGCATCAGACGCTGGGAAATGGAAACGGAAACAGAAAAAGCAGCAGGGATTAATACCATGGAGATTTTTCAGATAAGAAACTTAAGACCACTCCATATTGACAAAGAAGCAGCTCTGCTGATTTTTATGTTGTACAAAACAAATATTCACATGTAAAGCGCCATGGAATAAATGGCGCTATAATAATAAATAAAAATAATAATAATTCAGTTCTTCAACTTCTACCTGAACTGGACTGTGACAGATCCCACTGTACGCTCATACGACGAATCTGATCAAGTGATGGCTTCCAGAAAATGTTTACCCGAACTTCTTTACTGTAAATAAAGTATGTGTACTTGAGTGGCAGATGCTACTGAACCCAACCGCTCCTGTGCTAAGCCGTAGACCTAAGATGGCGATGACCCCCGCAGAGAATACCGGTGGTGAATAGAGCCGGGGAGCATCGGCGTAATCATCAGAACCTCTGACCTAATGATCAGCAGATCAATATTTACACACGGCGGACTTACTGTGCACTGCCTGCTGATTCAATAGTGGCTGATGCCAATTACTTATGATTGGAATCTCACTCAATACTGCACATTCAATATCCAATATACCTGAGGGGTTTTTAACAATAATCCTTGTCACTAGTGTTAACCTATACATAGGTCACCTGGTGGTGGTGGCTGATACTATCCTAAGTATTGGAGGTTACCCCTTGCCTGCGGGTCAATCAAATATGTTGCCCAATATTGCAGAGCTAATACACCACAAGGGTGCTTATTATACTCCACATGCATCCCACAGGGAGAATAATCTGAATTCTAATACACCATTACGGTGTCCTTAAATCATATTATTAACCTCACAGTGAGGATTTATTAATTCTAATACACCACCAGGGTGTTTATATCACTGTGCACCTCACAAGTGAGGATATATTGTTTAAAGCTGCAGTCTTTTCTAATATACCATAGGAATAACAACCACAACAAGCACCATGCTCACATTTAGAATATATGGGCTATTGAGCAAACATCTAATTTTGACCAATACAGGGATCCAGAGATGCATTAGTGTGATAGTGCAGTTAATAAATGATGGTGTAAATAATACCTCCTTCTACTAAATAGTCAACAAGTGCCTTTCATAATGAGATTGGAATCCAGCCTTTAATTTTGGAGACAATGGTTGGGACTCCATTTCACTTAATTTAATCTATCTCTGAGTCCAATATCTAATCGGGAGCTAGTGGATCATAGTGGCACTATAATCCAATATACATCTTTATGTAGATGTATTGTTATATTTTTTCATAAAAGTTATTAGAATAATTATTAAACAATACTAATAAAAGTTACATGTTAAATTCACATTTCCCCCCTTTTCCTGCCCTTGGGTTACTTTACTAATCTCGGTGGTGTCCATTTATGTGAATTTTGTCTGATGAGAGCGGACTTTTTGCTGCCAACTGAGCAATTACCCAGAGTTGTCATTCCCAAAAAAGATCCAGCCTTTAGAAGTCAGCAGCAGCACTAATAATGCCAGTTCTGCATGATCAGTCCACTTTCCCAGGTTAGAAGTGTAGGATTGTGAGTGTGACATTATGATCATCTGACCAAAGGCCCTTCACACTGCGTGAGGATGGAAGAACTGAAGAGGAAGACAGAGCCTGATCTATCTTCTACACTTTGTGTTTGTGTGTATCATGCAGTGTGAGTAACATGCAGTGTGAGTAAGGCTGCCGTCACACTAGCAGTATTTGGTCAGTATTTTACATCAGTATTTGTAAGCCAAAACCAGGAGTGGGTGATAAATGCAGAAGTGGCGCATATGTTTCTATTATACTTTTCCTCTATTTGTTCCACCCCTGGTTTTGGTTTACAGATACTGATGTAAAATACTGATAGTGTGACGGCAGCCTAACATGTAGTTAGAGTAACAAGAAGTGTGTGTAGAATAGAGTGTATGTGTAACATACAGTGCGAGCAACATACAGTGAGTAACATGCAGTGTGTGTAACAGTGTAACATATAGTGTGAGTATCATGCAGTGTGAGTAACATGCAGTGTGAATAGCATGCAGTCCAAGTAACATGCAGTGTGTGTAACATACAGTGTGAGTAACATGAAGTGTGTGTAACAGTGTAACATGCAGTGTGAGTAACATACAGTGTGAATAACATGCAACGTGAGTAACATACAGTGTGAATAACATGCAGTGTGAGTAACATGAAGTGTGTGTAACAGTGTAACATACAGTGTGAGTATCATGCAGTGTGAGTAACATACAGTGTGAGTAGCATGCAGTGTGAGTATCATGCAGTGTGTAACATGCAGTGTGAGTAACATGCAGTGTGTAACATGCAGTGTGAGTATCATGCAGTGTGTAACATACAGTGTGAGTAACATGCAGTGTGTAACATACAGTGTGAGTAACATACAGTGTGTAACATGCAGTGTGAGTATCATGCAGTGTGTAACATACAGTGTGAGTAACATACAGTGTGAGTAACATGCAGTGTGTAACATACAGTGTGAGTAACATACAGTGTGAGTGTCATGCAGTGTGTAACATGCAGTGTGACATGCAGTGTGAGTATCATGCAGTGTGTAACATGCAGTGTGAGTGACATGCAGTGTGTTTGTGTGTAGCATGCAGTGTGTGTATGTAGAATTGAGTGTATGTGTAACATGCAGTGTATGACGTGTGTGCATAGACTGGAGGGTGTGTAACGTACAGTGTGTGGGTAGCGTCCACATTTAATAATGCCGGCACTGCAGACAAGTGATTGTAGGTGTAAACATGTTGGCAATTACCTAACACACAAGCTCATATTTTATGCGGAGACATAAATCCTCGTTGTCGGCAGCCCAGCGCCCAGTGTCAGCCGGAGATGTGCTGCTGACTAGGGTTGAGCGAAACGGGTCGTTCATTTTCAAAAGTCGCCGACTTTTGGCAAAGTCGGGTTTCATGAAACCCGATCCGACCCCTGTGCGGGGTCGGCTATGCGGTACGCGACTTTCGCGCCAAAGTCGCGTTTCAATGACGCGAAAAGCGCCATTTCTCAGCCAATGAAGGTAAACGCAGAGTGGGCAGCGTGATGACATAGGTCCTGGTCCCCACCATCTTAGAGAAGGGCATTGCAGTGATTGGCTTGCTGTCCGCGGCGTCACAGGGGCTATAAAGGGGCGTTCCCGCCGACAGCCATGTTACTGCTGCTGATCTGAGCTTAGGGAGAGGTTGCTGCCGCTTCGTCAGAAGCAGGGATAGCGTTAGGCAGGGTCCATTAACCACCAAACCGCTTGTGCTGTAGCGATTTCCACTGCCCAACACCACCTTCGGTGTGCAGGGACAGTGGAAGCTACATTTTTTTTTTTTTCCCCTCAGCGCTGTAGCTCATTGGGCTGCCCTAGAAGGCTCCCTGATAGCTGCATTGCTGTGTGTACGCCGCTGTGCAAACCAACTGCTTTTTTCAAAGCACAAATCCTCTTGTTCCTTCCTTTCTGCACAGCTATCTTTTTTGTTTGTCCACACTTTTTATTTAATTTGTGCATCAGTCCACTCCTTATTGCGGCCTGCCATACCTGGCTGAGATTACTGCAGGGAGATAGTAATTGTTGGACACTCCCTGTTTTTTTTTTTTTTTTTGTGGGAGATTAAGATTGACATTTCTGCTAGAGTGCCATCCCTGTGTGTGCCATCTCTCAGTCAGTGGGCCATAGAAAGCCTATTTATTTTTTTGCTTGATTTGGGTTATAAAATCTACCTGAAAAAAGCAAACCAACTGGAAACAAAAAGAAAAGAAGCCACTACACAAATGTTCGCACACCACCTGATACGTATCAAAAGAGAACAACTTTAATGGGTAACACAACAATAAAAACAGTTAAAACCAATACAACAAAACTCCCCCCGTCAGGTCCAAAATGCTCACAAATGTATATATAAATATGCTGCATAAAACATATGACAATAGAACCGGCTGTGTTCACAATAAGGCACCATGTAATGTCACCTGGGATAGCATCATAAAGAACCGGGCATCCAGAGAGTCAGTGCCC
The DNA here is from genome assembly GCF_032444005.1 of Ranitomeya imitator. Classification (NCBI taxonomy): domain Eukaryota; kingdom Metazoa; phylum Chordata; class Amphibia; order Anura; family Dendrobatidae; genus Ranitomeya; species Ranitomeya imitator. The sequence continues at coordinate 500,653,871 of NC_091286.1, forward strand.
CAATGCCCCGCACGGTAAACTCAGAGGGGGGAGGGAGAAGGAGGACGACGAACCCCAACCCCGTAAATGAAACCCCCTAGAGAGTCCAAACTACTGGAACGTAGAGTATGTAAACGCTAAAGGCATCTAATAATGCTGTGGGATGTAAACAGGGATCATAATGCCTGGACACATGCTCTGAGCAGACCCCTAGGCTACCATGCTAGGTGCCTCACTAGCCATATAGTCACCTTCGGTAAGAACACACAGCCGCAAGTGGAGCAGGACCGACACGGGGGAGGACCCAACGCGTGTCGCGGTTACTCGGACCGCTTCGTCAGGGGAAAGTGCTTACCCTGTAGAAACCTGTGTCCTTATATGCAGCTGCCGGTGGTCAGAAGGCGCCCGCACGTGTGCGCCGCCATGGACCGGAAGTGGCGTGTCAAGAGAGGAAAGACAGCCCGCGCCTGCGCAGACGATAGAAATGATGATGGAAGGGCAGACGTCTCTGCCCCCGGAGTTCCAATGCGCACGCGCCGGAAATAACCAGCGGTTCGCATCGCAACCTCAGCAGGGCCCCCCCCGGGGACGCGAGAGAGGGCAAACTGGCGTCACTGGTAGATAGGCGGTACATGTGAAAGGCGTGAGATACTCTATGCGCCGAGTGGAATCGGCATGTGGATACTTACCACCCGCTCCTACCAAGCTGTACGGAGGAAAAACAATGATTTAGACTTAGTAAGTAAACAGTAACAAAATTATTATGCTATACACAGTTCAAAAAATGCCCAAGTGAGCACACCCATAGTCCATATGTGGCACAGTCTCAGGCAAGCCGCAGCCATGCCTGTGAATCCCATCCTCCAGATGACACACCATCAGCGGCTCTTGATCCGTCCAATCCTGATCAGGGATATGAATCGTCCATTTGACCCCTCCTGAGCAGTGTCTATAATACCTTGTATAGCCCAAAGAGAAAATATCGCGTCAGCCGCCAACTTAGTGTCCTGGAGACCTAATCTCCACACGACCCCCACAGCCCAGTAGATCCAATGAAAGCCCTAATCAATCACCAAATTTAGTGTCCTGGAGAACTGTACTCCTGATGACCACCTCAGCCCAGGAAGCCCGTGAAATGCAGGTCCTCATTGATACCGTGGGGTGCTGTGGAATTGAGTAGATAAATCCACCGTGACTCGACTTGTAAAAGCCGCTTGTGTAGGGAGCCACCTCTGCCCGAAGATCTGATCTGCTCCAAGCCTACCATCCTGATGTTGGCACAACTGCCACCATGATGGAGCAAAAAATGTGCGGCAACCGTGCTCAGCGTCTTGCCTTTTCTGACGTCCACAGATGCCGTGTTGATGGTGGATAAATGGCTCTGCATCCTTCGTCGCAATTCTTGCGAGGTTTGACCTACATAAATGCAAGGACACGGGCAGATCAGAGCATATACCACATGAGCAGATTTGCAATTAATGTAAGCCCTCAACTTATACTCCTTTCGATCCACAGGATTGCAAAATTGTTTTTCCTCCGTACAGCTTGGTAGGAGCGGGTGGTAAGTATCCACATGCCGATTCCACTCGGCGCATAGAGTATCTCACGCCTTTCACATGTACCGCCTATCTACCAGTGACGCCACAGTTTGCCCTCTCTCGCGTCCCCGGGGGGGGCCCTGCTGAGGTTGCGATGCGAACCGCTGGTTATTTCCGGCGCGTGCGCATTGGAACTCCGTGGGCAGAGACGTCTGCCCTTCCATCATCATTTCTATCGTCTGCGCAGGCGCGGGCTGTCTTTCCTCTCTTGACACGCCACTTCCGGTCCATGGCGGCGCACACGTGCGGGCGCCTTCTGACCACCGGCAGCTGCATATAAGGACACAGGTTTCTACAGGGTAAGCACTTTCCCCTGACGAAGTGGTCCGAGTAACCGCGACACGCGTTGGGTCCTCCCCCGTGTCGGTCCTGCTCCACTTGCGGCTGTGTGTTCTTACCGAAGGTGACTATATGGCTAGTGAGGCACCTAGCATGGTAGCCTAGGGGTCTGCTCAGAGCATGTGTCCAGGCATTATGATCCCTGTTTACATCCCACAGCATTATTAGATGCCTTTAGCGTTTACATACTCTACGTTCCAGTAGTTTGGACTCTCTAGGGGGTTTCATTTACGGGGTTGGGGTTCGTCGTCCTCCTTCTCCCTCCCCCCTCTGAGTTTACCGTGCGGGGCATTGGGGCACTGACTCTCTGGATGCCCGGTTCTTTATGATGCTATCCCAGGTGACATTACATGGTGCCTTATTGTGAACACAGCCGGTTCTATTGTCATATGTTTTATGCAGCATATTTATATATACATTTGTGAGCATTTTGGACCTGACGGGGGGAGTTTTGTTGTATTGGTTTTAACTGTTTTTATTGTTGTGTTACCCATTAAAGTTGTTCTCTTTTGATACGTATCAGGTGGTGTGCGAACATTTGTGTAGTGGCTTCTTTTCTTTTTGTTTCCAGTAGTACTTTCCAGCCACTGGTTCTGCACCCCCACCCCCAAGTTACATTTACATATATTCAGGAGTGCGCCAGCTGTTGTGCTATGTTATGTTGCTTGTTTCTAGGCATCATTTGATGTCTTTCTTGGGCTTGGCAGCACACGGTCTATAGTGACTCTTTTTTACTTATTGATTCTTTACGGTCTTTTTTATTCCGGTGGTCAGGTGGACGCGTGTTCCGGTGGCGTGCTATGGATTGGGAAGCCAGAGAGGCTGCGTGGAGGGTCGCTGCCTCCGCCGCCTTCACGGATCACACCCCCAGTGGTCCGGAATCTGAATTCACGCGGGTTACTACACAGCTCATGGCGGCCCAGAAACAGGGGATCAAATTATTATGGAACATCAGGTGCTTGGAGGAGTACCTCAAATTGAATTTGGTACCCAGGGGTCTGAGGGTCTCCATCTTTCCCGCCTGGGAACCCTCGGACAGCTTCCGAATCACTTGGGAGGGGGGCCTTTTGCGGTGTTCGCAGATACTGATTAATCTCCTGATCACACATGATAGAGATCTGCTCAACCAGGTAAAATTGGAGATTAGAAGACTTGAGAATGACCTTAGCAAATTTGATGAGGCATCTCAAATCCAACCCTTCAGGGCCAAACTCAAAGAGGTCCTTGACAAATTCGACAGAGAAATTATGGACAAGAAGAGGTCTAAATTTCTAAGGGATAAATCTGATTTTGAGCGCAAGGCAGTTTTTCATTGGAGACATCAGGGAAATCAGCGACGGGACAGAAATGTCAAACCCCGTGCCAGTGAACCGGTGCAGAGTTCTTCATCCCCTGATGGTCACTTGTCTAGTGATTTTTTATCCTCCGCGGAAAGCGAGCCAGACACAGGCTCAGGACCAGGCGTGGGCGGAGGAGACGTAGGCCTGTTCACGCGGATCACCAGGAACAGGAACCGCAGGCCAATGTCTTACAACCAACGGAGGAAGAATCACTAATGACCACACAGTTCACCAGTGAAGCCCGTGAGTATGATAGCTCTACTACTAACGATTCTCTCCAAATCATTAATCTGTCCAGTTATCCTCTCAGTACCATTGAGTTGTCGGTTCTTAAAAGGGGTCTGACCTTTTCGCCATCCCAGAAGATGGACAAGTTTACGTTGATCAAGGATTTGTTTCTCTTTTGTAGGAAAATCACGCTACAGGTCCTACACAATCAACCTAACTCCTCGTCAGGTCCTGATCGTATTGAGCAGGAAGTGTTTCGGGACCTTCTGGACTTATTGGATGAAGGTGATTCTCCCAGAGGTAGGCCACGGTTTCCCCACAGAAATAGGTCCATGGTTTGTCCTTCTCTCTCCACTATTCCTGCGGTCAAGATTTTTTTCGAGCTGGTCAAGCAGGATATAGAGGCGTTATCTGGCAGACCGGTGGTTGGCGTCAATTTGACCAGCCAGGAGCACAAGGTCTTACTGGGTCTCAGCAACAATGATGAGTTTCTCATCAGAGAGGCAGACAAGGGGGGCAACATCGTCCTTTGGCCCCATCAGATGTATCTTGAGGAAGCACACGGGCAGCTAAACAATTCCCATTTCTATCGCAAACTGCCCTCTGACCCTACTGGGGTGTTTTCTGTCAAGTTGAGAGCGTTACTTGACAAGACTTTTGAGCTCGGAATTATTAATTATCATGAGAGGGATTTTATCTGGGTGGATCAACTCATTACACCAACGTTCTATATGGTACCTAAGATCCACAAGAGTACCACTAAACCCCCGGGTCGCCCAATAGTTTCCAGTAGGGGCAGTATGTGCGAAAGGGCATGTGGGTATATCGACTTTTTTTTGCAACCCCTAGTAACTGCGCTTCCATCTTACATAAGAGACTCTTCACACTTCATCAATGTCTATAAAGGGGTGGCACTGGATCCAGGTGACCTTATGGTCACCTGTGATGTAGAGTCACTCTATTCCAATATTAACCATGATGATGGGATGCGGGCCGTCCTCTCCTTCATTGACCAGCAGGTAGACTCGGACAGATTACACGACTCCTTTATTATTGATTTGCTAGATTTTGTATTGAGGCACAATTTTTTCTTATTTGACCGGGTGTTTTATTTACAGACCTCGGGTGTGGCCATGGGGGCTCGTTGCGCCCCCTCGTTTGCAAATCTTTTTTTGGGGTGGTGGGAAGCTACGTTTGTGTTCGTCTCTGACTTGTTTAAGAACAGAGTGCGACGGTGGTCACGCTTTATTGATGATGTTTTTTTCATTTGGTCAGGTTCCCCTGAGGAACTTTCCCAGTTTATGGGGTTCCTCAACAACAACTCGTGTAATATTTTTTTGACCTACCAGTTCTCTTCTATTGCAGTGAATTTTCTGGACCTGGAGGTTAGCTGCCGGGGAGGCTTGATCTCCACACGTCTCTATCGGAAGCCCACAGCTGTCACGGGATTTTTGGACTATCGGAGCTTTCACCCCAAACACACAAGAGAGGGGGTTCCGACTGGCCAATTCCTCAGGGCCAGACGTAACTGTACTCAGGACTCGGATTTCAAGAGGGAAGCGAAGGACCTTACGGCTAAATTCAAGTCCAGGTATTACCCCAAAAAATGTATTTCACGGGCCTATCAGAGGGCCAGTGGACAGTCACAAGACTCTCTATTGGTGGCCAATAGGAGAGTACCAGACAAATACGTGCGGTTCATCACGGGGTATCATACCCATTGGCCAGAGATGAGTAAGATCTTAAATAGTCACTGGAGGATCCTGGCCTCTGATCCACTTACCTCTCAGGTTATTAGTGTTCGACCTCTCATCACGGCCAAAAGGGCCCCTAATTTCAAGGACTTATTGACCCGGAGTCACTATAGGAGACCCACTAGGAGGCTCAATCGGGGTATGGTCTTGAGGGGTTCCTTCCCGTGTGGCGACTGCAGTATCTGCCCCTATATGCGCCCTGTCCGGGACTCATTTTGCAATCCTGTGGATCGAAAGGAGTATAAGTTGAGGGCTTACATTAATTGCAAATCTGCTCATGTGGTATATGCTCTGATCTGCCCGTGTCCTTGCATTTATGTAGGTCAAACCTCGCAAGAATTGCGACGAAGGATGCAGAGCCATTTATCCACCATCAACACGGCATCTGTGGACGTCAGAAAAGGCAAGACGCTGAGCACGGTTGCCGCACATTTTTTGCTCCATCATGGTGGCAGTTGTGCCAACATCAGGATGGTAGGCTTGGAGCAGATCAGATCTTCGGGCAGAGGTGGCTCCCTACACAAGTGGCTTTTACAAGTCGAGTCACGGTGGATTTATCTACTCAATTCCACAGCACCCCACGGTATCAATGAGGACCTGCATTTCACGGGCTTCCTGGGCTGAGGTGGTCATCAGGAGTACAGTTCTCCAGGACACTAAATTTGGTGATTGATTAGGGCTTTCATTGGATCTCCTGGGCTGTGGGGGTCGTGTGGAGATTAGGTCTCCAGGACACTAAGTTGGCAGCTGACGCGATATTTTCTCTTTGGGCTATACAAGGTATTATAGACACTGCTCAGGAGGGGTCAAATGGACGATTCATATCCCTGATCAGGATTGGACGGATCAAGAGCCGCTGATGGTGTGTCATCTGGAGGATGGGATTCACAGGCATGGCTGCGGCTTGCCTGAGACTGTGCCACATATGGACTATGGGTGTGCTCACTTGGGCATTTTTTGAACTGTGTATAGCATAATAATTTTGTTACTGTTTACTTACTAAGTCTAAATCATTGTTTTTCCTCCGTACAGCTTGGTAGGAGCGGGTGGTAAGTATCCACATGCCGATTCCACTCGGCGCATAGAGTATCTCACGCCTTTCACATGTACCGCCTATCTACCAGTGACGCCACAGTTTGCCCTCTCTCGCGTCCCCGGGGGGGGCCCTGCTGAGGTTGCGATGCGAACCGCTGGTTATTTCCGGCGCGTGCGCATTGGAACTCCGTGGGCAGAGACGTCTGCCCTTCCATCATCATTTCTATCGTCTGCGCAGGCGCGGGCTGTCTTTCCTCTCTTGACACGCCACTTCCGGTCCATGGCGGCGCACACGTGCGGGCGCCTTCTGACCACCGGCAGCTGCATATAAGGACACAGGTTTCTACAGGGTAAGCACTTTCCCCTGACGAAGCGGTCCGAGTAACCGCGACACGTGTTGGGTCCTCCCCCGTGTCGGTCCTGCTCCACTTGCGGCTGTGTGTTCTTACCGAAGGTGACTATATGGCTAGTGAGGCACCTAGCATGGTAGCCTAGGGGTCTGCTCAGAGCATGTGTCCAGGCATTATGATCCCTGTTTACATCCCACAGCATTATTAGATGCCTTTAGCGTTTACATACTCTACGTTCCAGTAGTTTGGACTCTCTAGGGGGTTTCATTTACGGGGTTGGGGTTCGTCGTCCTCCTTCTCCCTCCCCCCTCTGAGTTTACCGTGCGGGGCATTGGGGCACTGACTCTCTGGATGCCCGGTTCTTTATGATGCTATCCCAGGTGACATTACATGGTGCCTTATTGTGAACACAGCCGGTTCTATTGTCATATGTTTTATGCAGCATATTTATATATACATTTGTGAGCATTTTGGACCTGACGAGGGGAGTTTTGTTGTATTGGTTTTAACTGTTTTTATTGTTGTGTTACCCATTAAAGTTGTTCTCTTTTGATACGTATCAGGTGGTGTGCGAACATTTGTGTAGTGGCTTCTTTTCTTTTTGTTTCCAGTAGTACTTTCCAGCCACTGGTTCTGCACCCCCACCCCCAAGTTACATTTACATATATTCAGGAGTGCGCCAGCTGTTGTGCTATGTTATGTGCAAACCAACTGCTTTTTTCAAAGCACAAATCCTCTTGTTCCTTCCTTTCTGCACAGCTATCTTTTTTGTTTGTCCACACTTTTTATTTAATTTGTGCATCAGTCCACTCCTTATTGCTGCCTGCCATACCTGGCTGAGATTACTGCAGGGAGATAGTAATTGTTGGACACTCCCTGTTTTTTTTTTTTTTTTTTTTTTTTTTGTGGGAGATTAAGATTGACATTTCTGCTAGAGTGCCATCCCTGTGTGTGCCATCTCTCACTCAGTGGGCCATAGAAAGCCTATTTATTTTTTTGCTTGATTTGGGTTATAAAATCTACCTGAAAAAATCACTACATCAATCAGTGGGAGAAAAATATTGGCCTCAGGGCTTGTGTGCCACTCCTGACTCCTGTGTGTGCCATCTCTCAGTCAGTGGGCCATAGAAAGCCTATTTATTTTTTTGCTTGATTTGGGTTCTAAATTCAACCTGAAAAAATCAATAAATCAATCAGTGGGAGATTAATATTGGCCTTTGGGCTTGTGTGCCAGTCCTAAGCGTGCCATCTCTCTCTCTCAGATAGTGGGCCATAGAAAGCCTATTTATTATTTTTTTATTGGGTTTATAAATTTTCCCTGGAACAAAAAAAAAAAAAGTGGGAGATTAATATTGGCCTCTGGGCTTGTGTGCCAGTCCTGAGCGTGCCATCTCTCTCACAAATAGTGGGCCATAGAAAGCCTATTTATTTTTTTGCTTGATTTGGGTTCTAAAATCTACCTGAAAAAATCACTACATCAATCAGTGGGAGAAAAATATTGGCCTCAGGGCTTGTGTGCCACTCCTGACTCCTGTGTGCATCATCACTCACTCAGTGGGCCATAGAAAGCCCTTTTTTTTTTTTTTTTGCTTTATTTGGGTTCTAAATTCTACCTGAAAAAATCAATAAATCAATCAGTGGGAGATTAATATTGGCCTTTGGGCTTGTGTGCCAGTCCTAAGCGTGCCATCTCTCTCTCTCAGATAGTGGGCCATAGAAAGCCTATTTATTATTTTTTTTATTGGGTTTATAAATTTTCCCTGGAACAAAAAAAAAAAAAGTGGGAGATTAATATTGGCCTCTGGGCTTGTGTGCCAGTCCTGAGCGTGCCATCTCTCTCACAAATAGTGGGCCATAGAAAGCCTATTTTTTTTTTTTTTTTGGTTTTATAAATTCTCCCTGAAAAAAAAAAGGGAGATTAATATTGGCCTTTGGGCGTGTGTGCCAGTCCTAAGCGTGCCATCTCTCTCTCTCAGATAGTGGGCCATAGAAAGCCTATTTTTTTTTTTTTTTATTGGGTTTATAAATTTTCCCTGGAACAAAAAAAAAAAAGTGAGAGATTAATATTGGCCTCTGGGCTTGTGTGCCACTCCTGACTCCTGTGTGCGTCATCTCTCACTCAGTGGGCCATAGAAAGCCTTTTTTTGTTTTATTTGTTTTCTAAATTCTCCCTGAAAAAATCATTTTATTTTATTTGGTTTCTAAATTATTCCTGAAAAAATCATTTTATTCTATTATTTTTTTTTCCTAAAGTCTCCCTGAAAAAAACCAAAAAAACAAATCAGTGGGAGATTAATATTGCCCTTTCTGCTTGTGTGCCAGTCTTGACTCCTGGGTGTGCCATCTCTCTCTCTCTCTCTCTCCAATTGTGGGCCATAGAAAGCCTATTATTTTTTTAGCTTGATTTGGGTTCCAAAATCTACCTGAAAAAATCACTACATCAATCAGTGGGAGATAAATATTGGCCTCTGGGCTTGTGTGCCACTCCTGACTCCTGTGTGCGTCATCTCTCACTCAGTGGGCCATAGAAAGCCTTTTTTTGTTTTATTTGTTTTCTAAATTCTCCCTGAAAAAATCATTTTATTTTATTTGGTTTCTAAATTCTTCCTGAAAAAATCATTTTATTCTATTATTTTTTTTTCCTAAAGTCTCCCTGAAAAAAAACAAAAACAAATCAGTGGGAGATTAATATTGCCCTTTCTGCTTGTGTGCCAGTCTTGACTCCTGGGTGTGCCATCTCTCTCTCTCTCTCTCCAATTGTGGGCCATAGAAAGCCTATTATTTTTTTAGCTTGATTTGGGTTCCAAAATCTACCTGAAAAAATCACTACATCAATCAGTGGGAGATAAATATTGGCCTCTGGGCTTGTGTGCCACTCCTGACTCCTGTGTGCGTCATCTCTCACTCAGTGGGCCATAGAAAGCCTTTTCTTGTTTTATTTGGTTTCTAAATTCTTCCTGAAAAAATCATTTTATTCTATTATTTTTTTTTCCTAAAGTCTCCCTGAAAAAACAAAACAAAACAAATCAGTGGGAGATTAATATTGCCCTTTCTGCTTGTGTGCCAGTCTTGACTCCTGGGTGTGCCATCTCTCTCTCTCTCTCTCCAATTGTGGGCCATAGAAAGCCTATTTTTTTTTAGCTTGATTTGGGTTCCAAAATCTACCTGAAAAAATCACTACATCAATCAGTGGGAGATAAATATTGGCCTCTGGGCTTGTGTGCCACTCCTGACTCCTGTGTGCGTCATCTCTCACTCAGTGGGCCATAGAAAGCCTTGTTTTGTTTTATTTGTTTTCTAAATTCTCCCTGAAAAAATCATTTTATTTTATTTGGTTTCTAAATTCTTCCTGAAAAAATCATTTTATTCTATTATTTTTTTTTCCTAAAGTCTCCCTGAAAAAAAAAAAAAACAAATCAGTGGGAGATTAATATTGCCCTTTCTGCTTGTGTGCCAGTCTTGACTCCTGGGTGTGCCATCTCTCTCTCTCTCTCTCCAATTGTGGGCCATAGAAAGCCTATTATTTTTTTAGCTTGATTTGGGTTCCAAAATCTACCTGAAAAAATCACTACATCAATCAGCGGGAGATAAATATTGGCCTCTGGGCTTGTGTGCCACTCCTGACTCCTGTGTGCGTCATCTCTCACTCAGTGGGCCATAGAAAGCCTTTTTTTGTTTTATTTGTTTTCTAAATTCTCCCTAAAAAAATCATTTTATTTTATTTGGTTTCTAAATTCTTCCTGAAAAAATCATTTTATTCTATTTTTTTTTTCCTAAAGTCTCCCTGAAAAAAAAAACAAAAACAAATCAGTGGGAGATTAATATTGCCCTTTCTGCTTGTGTGCCAGTCTTGACTCCTGGGTGTGCCATCTCTCTCTCTCTCTCTCCAATTGTGGGCCATAGAAAGCCTATTATTTTTTTAGCTTGATTTGGGTTCCAAAATGTACCTGAAAAAATCACTACATCAATCAGTGGGAGATAAATATTGGCCTCTGGGCTTGTGTGCCACTCCTGACTCCTGTGTGCGTCATCTCTCACTCAGTGGGCCATAGAAAGCCTTTTTTTGTTTTATTTGTTTTCTAAATTCTCCCTGAAAAAATCATTTTATTTTATTTGGTTTCATAATTCTTCCTGAAAAAATCATTTTATTCTATTATTTTTTTTTCCTAAAGTCTCCCTGAAAAAAAAAAAAAAAACAAATCAGTGGGAGATTAATATTGCCCTTTCTGCTTGTGTGCCAGTCTTGACTCCTGGGTGTGCCATCTCTCTCTCTCTCCAATTGTGGGCCATAGAAAGCCTATTATTTTTTTAGCTTGATTTGGGTTCCAAAATCTACCTGAAAAAATCACTACATCAATCAGTGGGAGATAAATATTGGCCTCTGGGCTTGTGTGCCACTCCTGACTCCTGTGTGCGTCATCTCTCACTCAGTGGGCCATAGAAAGCCCTTTTTTTTTTTTTTTTGCTTTATTTGGGTTCTAAATTCTACCTGAAAAAATCAATAAATCAATCAGTGGGAGATTAATATTGGCCTTTGGGCTTGTGTGCCAGTCCTAAGCGTGCCATCTCTCTCTCTCAGATAGTGGGCCATAGAAAGCCTATTTATTATTTTTTTTATTGGGTTTATAAATTTTCCCTGGAACAAAAAAAAAAAAAGTGGGAGATTAATATTGGCCTCTGGGCTTGTGTGCCAGTCCTGAGCGTGCCATCTCTCTCACAAATAGTGGGCCATAGAAAGCCTATTTTTTTTTTTTTTTTGGTTTTATAAATTCTCCCTGAAAAAAAAAAGGGAGATTAATATTGGCCTTTGGGCGTGTGTGCCAGTCCTAAGCGTGCCATCTCTCTCTCTCAGATAGTGGGCCATAGAAAGCCTATTTTTTTTTTTTTTTATTGGGTTTATAAATTTTCCCTGGAACAAAAAAAAAAAAGTGAGAGATTAATATTGGCCTCTGGGCTTATTGCCACTCCTGACTCCTGTGTGCGTCATCTCTCACTCAGTGGGCCATAGAAAGCCTTTTTTTGTTTTATTTGTTTTCTAAATTCTCCCTGAAAAAATCATTTTATTTTATTTGGTTTCTAAATTCTTCCTGAAAAAATCATTTTATTCTATTATTTTTTTTTCCTAAAGTCTCCCTGAAAAAAACCAAAAAAACAAATCAGTGGGAGATTAATATTGCCCTTTCTGCTTGTGTGCCAGTCTTGACTCCTGGGTGTGCCATCTCTCTCTCTCTCTCTCTCCAATTGTGGGCCATAGAAAGCCTATTATTTTTTTAGCTTGATTTGGGTTCCAAAATCTACCTGAAAAAATCACTACATCAATCAGTGGGAGATAAATATTGGCCTCTGGGCTTGTGTGCCACTCCTGACTCCTGTGTGCGTCATCTCTCACTCAGTGGGCCATAGAAAGCCTTTTTTTGTTTTATTTGTTTTCTAAATTCTCCCTGAAAAAATCATTTTATTTTATTTGGTTTCTAAATTCTTCCTGAAAAAATCATTTTATTCTATTATTTTTTTTTCCTAAAGTCTCCCTGAAAAAAAACAAAAACAAATCAGTGGGAGATTAATATTGCCCTTTCTGCTTGTGTGCCAGTCTTGACTCCTGGGTGTGCCATCTCTCTCTCTCTCTCTCCAATTGTGGGCCATAGAAAGCCTATTATTTTTTTAGCTTGATTTGGGTTCCAAAATCTACCTGAAAAAATCACTACATCAATCAGTGGGAGATAAATATTGGCCTCTGGGCTTGTGTGCCACTCCTGACTCCTGTGTGCGTCATCTCTCACTCAGTGGGCCATAGAAAGCCTTTTCTTGTTTTATTTGGTTTCTAAATTCTTCCTGAAAAAATCATTTTATTCTATTATTTTTTTTTCCTAAAGTCTCCCTGAAAAAACAAAACAAAACAAATCAGTGGGAGATTAATATTGCCCTTTCTGCTTGTGTGCCAGTCTTGACTCCTGGGTGTGCCATCTCTCTCTCTCTCTCTCCAATTGTGGGCCATAGAAAGCCTATTTTTTTTTAGCTTGATTTGGGTTCCAAAATCTACCTGAAAAAATCACTACATCAATCAGTGGGAGATAAATATTGGCCTCTGGGCTTGTGTGCCACTCCTGACTCCTGTGTGCGTCATCTCTCACTCAGTGGGCCATAGAAAGCCTTGTTTTGTTTTATTTGTTTTCTAAATTCTCCCTGAAAAAATCATTTTATTTTATTTGGTTTCTAAATTCTTCCTGAAAAAATCATTTTATTCTATTATTTTTTTTTCCTAAAGTCTCCCTGAAAAAAAAAAAAAACAAATCAGTGGGAGATTAATATTGCCCTTTCTGCTTGTGTGCCAGTCTTGACTCCTGGGTGTGCCATCTCTCTCTCTCTCTCTCCAATTGTGGGCCATAGAAAGCCTATTATTTTTTTAGCTTGATTTGGGTTCCAAAATCTACCTGAAAAAATCACTACATCAATCAGCGGGAGATAAATATTGGCCTCTGGGCTTGTGTGCCACTCCTGACTCCTGTGTGCGTCATCTCTCACTCAGTGGGCCATAGAAAGCCTTTTTTTGTTTTGTTTTCTAAATTCTCCCTAAAAAAATCATTTTATTTTATTTGGTTTCTAAATTCTTCCTGAAAAAATCATTTTATTCTATTTTTTTTTTTTCCTAAAGTCTCCCTGAAAAAAAAAACAAAAACAAATCAGTGGGAGATTAATATTGCCCTTTCTGCTTGTGTGCCAGTCTTGACTCCTGGGTGTGCCATCTCTCTCTCTCTCTCTCCAATTGTGGGCCATAGAAAGCCTATTATTTTTTTAGCTTGATTTGGGTTCCAAAATGTACCTGAAAAAATCACTACATCAATCAGTGGGAGATAAATATTGGCCTCTGGGCTTGTGTGCCACTCCTGACTCCTGTGTGCGTCATCTCTCACTCAGTGGGCCATAGAAAGCCTTTTTTTGTTTTATTTGTTTTCTAAATTCTCCCTGAAAAAATCATTTTATTTTATTTGGTTTCATAATTCTTCCTGAAAAAATCATTTTATTCTATTATTTTTTTTTCCTAAAGTCTCCCTGAAAAAACAAAAAAAAACAAATCAGTGGGAGATTAATATTGCCCTTTCTGCTTGTGTGCCAGTCTTGACTCCTGGGTGTGCCATCTCTCTCTCTCTCCAATTGTGGGCCATAGAAAGCCTATTATTTTTTTAGCTTGATTTGGGTTCCAAAATCTACCTGAAAAAATCACTACATCAATCAGTGGGAGATAAATATTGGCCTCTGGGCTTGTGTGCCACTCCTGACTCCTGTGTGCGTCATCTCTCACTCAGTGGGCCATAGAAAGCCTTTTTTTGTTTTATTTGTTTTCTAAATTCTCCCTGAAAAAATCATTTTATTTTATTTGGTTTCTAAATTCTTCCTGAAAAAATCATTTTATTCTATTATTTTTTTTTCCTAAAGTCTCCCTGAAAAAACAAAAAAAAACAAATCAGTGGAAGATTAATATTGCCCTTTCTGCTTGTGTGCCAGTCTTGACTCCTGGGTGTGCCATCTCTCTCTCTCTCTCTCCAATTGTGGGCCATAGAAAGCCTATTATTTTTTTAGCTTGATTTGGGTTCCAAAATCTACCTGAAAAAATCATTACATCAATCAGTGGGAGATAAATATTGGCCTCTGGGCTTGTGTGCCACTCCTGACTCCTGTGTGCGTCATCTCTCACTCAGTGGGCCATAGAAAAACTTTTTTTGTTTTATTTGTTTTCTAAATTCTCCCTGAAAAAATCATTTTATTTTATTTGGTTTCTAAATTCTTCCTGAAAAAATCATTTTATTCTATTATTTTTTTTTCCTAAAGTCTCCCTGAAAAAAAAAAAAAAAATCAAATCAGTGGGAGATTAATATTGCCCTTTCTGCTTGTGTGCCAGTCTTGACTCCTGGGTGTGCCATCTCTCTCTCTCTCTCTCCAATTGTGGGCCATAGAAAGCCTATTATTTTTTTAGCTTGATTTGGGTTCCAAAATCTACCTGAAAAAATCACTACATCAATCAGTGGGAGATAAATATTGGCCTCTGGGCTTGTGTGCCACTCCTGACTCCTGTGTGCGTCATCTCTCACTCAGTGGGCCATAGAAAGCCTTTTTTTGTTTTATTTGTTTTCTAAATTCTCCCTGAAAAAATCATTTTATTTTATTTGGTTTCTAAATTCTTCCTGAAAAAATCATTTTATTCTATTATTTTTTTTTCCTAAAGTCTCCCTGAAAAAAAACAAAAAAACAAATCAGTGGGAGATTAATATTGCCCTTTCTGCTTGTGTGCCAGTCTTGACTCCTGGGTGTGCCACCTCTCTCTCTCTCTCTCTCTCTCTCTCTCCAATTGTGGGCCATAGAAAGCCTATTATTTTTTTAGCTTGATTTGGGTTCCAAAATCTACCTGAAAAAATCACTACATCAATCAGTGGGAGATAAATATTGGCCTCTGGGCTTGTGTGCCACTCCTGACTCCTGTGTGCGTCATCTCTCACTCAGTGGGCCATAGAAAGCCTTTTTTTGTTTTATTTGTTTTCTAAATTCTCCCTGAAAAAAATCATTTTATTTTATTTGGTTTCTAAATTCTTCCTGAAAAAATCATTTTATTCTATTATTTTTTTTTCCTAAAGTCTCCCTGAAAAAAAACAAAAAATCAAATCAGTGGGAGATTAATATTTACATTTGTGCTTCAGTGACAGTCCTGCGTGTGTGGCATCTCTCTCATTTGTTGCCACCAACAACAGAGTGTGTAACATTGTGCCTGATTTTCGTTGTGGTCTCACTCACCTGTAAAGTGGTAGCTAAATCATACTGAAGTTATAGCTCACCGTGTAAGTTGTGTGACAGCAACAAATACCGTTAGTTTGTTTACGTTTTTAAAACAATGAGGAAGTCTGGTGGAAGAGGTCGTGGCCGGGGGCTTTCATTGTCAGCTGGTAATGAGGGTAGTGGTGGAGCATCAGCTGGTCGTGGGAAAAAAAATATTGCACCTAAGTCTGGAGCTGTGGAGCCAGGTTCGTCGTCTGGCTACACAAGGCCTCGAACGCTCCCTTTTCTGGGAGTAGGAAAACCGCTTTTAAAGCCGGAGCAGCAAGAGCAAGTTTTGGCTTATCTTGCTGACTCAGCCTCTAGCTCTTTTGCCTCCTCTCGTGAAACTGGTAAATGTCAAAGCAGCGCGTCGTTAGTGGATGTTCACGGTCAGGGACAAGTCGCTTCCTTGTCCTCTTCAGCAAAAACAACAACAGAGAAGAATGCAGCAGGCGACACAACGGGTTACTCCATGGAGCTCTTTACACATACCGTCCCTGGCTTAGAAAGTGAAGCAGTTAACAGTCCATGCCCATTACAAGTTGAATCTGACATGGAGTGCACTGATGCACAGCCACAGCCAGACTACTATGCTGGTCCTTTGACTCAGACCACAACATTGCCCTCGCAGGGTAATGATCAAGAATCAGACCCTGATGAGACTATGTTGCCCCATCACGAACGCTATACCACCGACCGACACGGTGACACAGACGAAGTTGCACACACGCTACAAGAAGAGGTAATAGATGACCCAGTTCTTGACCCCGATTGGCAGCCATTGGGGGAACAGGGTGCAGGCGGCAGCAGTTCTGAAGCGGAGGATGAGGGGCCGCAGCAGGCATCAACATCGCAACAGGTTCCATCTGCCGGGCCCGTATCTTGCCCAAAACGCGTGGCAAAGCCAAAACCTGTTGGAGGACAGCGTGGCCATCCGGTTAAAGCTCAGTCTGCAATGCCTGAAAAGGTATCCGATGCTAGAAAGAGTGCAGTCTGGCATTTTTTTAAACAACATCCAATTGATCAGCGCAAAGTCATCTGTCAAAAATGTTCAACTACCTTAAGCAGAGGACAGAATCTGAAAAGTCTCAATACAAGTTGCATGCATAGACATTTAACCACCATGCATTTGCAAGCCTGGACTAACTACCAAACGTCCCTTAAGGTTGTAGCACCCTCGGCCAATGAAGCTAGTCAGCAACGCAACATCCCTTCCGGCAGTGTAGGGCCACCATTTTCCGCACCACCTGCAGTATCTGTGCAGGTTTCTTTGCCAGGCCAAAGCAGTCAGGGTCAGGGAATCACCAGTTTCGTAGTAGGAAACACTGCATCTAGGGCACCGGCGGCAACAATACCATCTCCCACCGTCTCTCAGTCTGCCATGTCCACCGGCACCCCCGCTAGTTCCACGATCTCCAGCTCTCCAGTCCAGCTCACCCTACATGAGACTATGGTTAGAAAAAGGAAGTACTTAGCCTCGCATCCGCGTACACAGGGTTTGAACGCCCACATAGCTAGACTAATCTCGTTAGAGATGATGCCCTACCGGTTAGTTGAAAGCAAAGCTTTCAAAGCCCTGATGGACTACGCTGTACCACGCTACGAGCTACCCAGTCGACACTTTTTTCCCATAAAAGCCATCCCAGCCCTCCACCAGCATGTTAAAGAGCGCATCGTCCATGCACTCAGGCAATCTGTGAGCACAAAGGTGCACCTGACAACAGATGCATGGACCAGTAGGCATGGCCAGGGATGTTACGTGTCCATCACGGCACACTGGGTGAATGTTGTGGATGCAGGGTCCACAGGGGACAGCAAGTTTGGGACAGTTCTGCCTAGCCCACGGTCTAGGAAACAGTTGGCTGTAGCCGTTCGCACCCCCTCCTCCTCCTCTTCGTCCTCCTGCAGAAGCGAGAGCTCGTCCACAGACCGCAGTCGCACAACCACTCCATCCGCAGCTGCCACTGTTGCACACCAGGTCTCCCATTATGGGGCAGCTACTGGCAAACGTCAGCAGGCTGTATTGGCTATGAAGTGTTTGGGCGACAACAGACACACCGCGGAAGTTCTGTCCGAGTTCTTGCAGAAAGAAACGCAGTCGTGGCTGGGCACTGTAGATCTTGAGGCAGGCAAGGTAGTGAGTGATAACGGAAGGAATTTCATGGCTGCCATCTCCCTTTCCCAACTGAAACACATTCCTTGCCTGGCTCACACCTTAAACCTGGTGGTGCAGTGCTTCCTGAAAAGTTATCCGGGGTTATCCGACCTGCTCCTCAAAGTGCGTGGACTTTGCTCACATATCCGCCGTTCGCCCGTACACTCCAGCCGTATGCAGACCTATCAGCGTTCTTTGAACCTTCCCCAGCATCGCCTAATCATAGACGTTGCAACAAGGTGGAACTCAACACTGCACATGCTTCAGAGACTGTGCGAACAGAGGCGGGCTGTTATGTTTTTGTGGGAGGATACACATACACGGGCAGGCAGTAGGATGGCAGACATGGAGTTGTCAGGTGTGCAGTGGTCGAAGATTCAAGACATGTGTCAAGTCCTTCAGTGTTTTGAGGAATGCACACGGCTGGTTAGTGCAGACAACGCCATAATAAGCATGAGCATCCCCCTAATGCGTCTGCTGATGCAAAGTTTGATGCACATAAAGGATCAGGCGTCTGCAGCTGAGGAAGAGGAAAGCCTTGATGACAGTCAGCCATTGTCTGGCCAGGGCAGTGTACAGGACGAGTTAGCGGGCGAAGAGGAGGAGGAGGACGAGGAGGATGATGGGGATGATTATATTTTTAATGAGGAAGCTTTTCCGGGGCCACTGGAAATTGGTGGCGCGGCAAGGCCGGGTTCTGGTTTTTGGAGGGACACAAGTGACGTGGATTTGCCTGAAACTGCCCCTCAACCAAGCACAACCGCAGATTTGAGAACTGGAACTTTGGCCCACATGGCGGATTATGCCTTACGTATCCTCAAAAGGGACACACGCATAACTAAAATGATGAACGATGACGATTACTGGTTGGCCTGCCTCCTTGATCCTCGCTATAAAGGCAAATTGCAAAATATAATGCCACATGAGAACTTGGAACTAATATTAGCAACCAAACAATCAACTCTTGTTGACCGTTTGCGTCTGGCATTCCATGCACACAGCGCCCGTGATCGTTCTCACACGAGCTGCAGGGGCCAGCAGACCAGAGGAGTTAGAGGGGCAGAAATCAGAAGTGGCGTTGGCCAGAGGGGTTTTCTGACCAGGTTGTGGAGTGATTTTGCTATGACCGCAGACAGGACAGGTACTGCAGCATCAATTCAAAGTGACAGGAGACAACATTTGTCCAGTATGGTTACAAACTATTTTTCATCCCTTATCGATGTTCTCCCTCAACCGTCATTCCCATTTGATTACTGGGCATCAAAATTAGACACCTGGCCAGAATTGGCAGAATATGCATTGCAGGAGCTTGCTTGCCCGGCAGCTAGTGTCCTATCAGAAAGAGTATTCAGTGCTGCAGGTTCAATACTAACAGAAAAAAGGACTCGTCTGGCTACCCAAAATGTAGATGATCTAACCTTCATTAAAATGAACCACAACTGGATTTCGAAATCTTTTGCCCCACCTTGCCCGGCTGACACCTAGCTTTCCTATGAAAAGGTCTTGCCTGTGGACTATTCTGAATGCCTTTTCCAATCTCGTAATTTTCTGCACCTGATTGTCCAGCATACGACATGTTTACACCTCACTAAATGGCCAAACTCCCCACACGGGGCCGTGGTATCGACACTTGGCGACAGCCCCCGTGAGAGTGCAGTTTGTCTGAAGAGGTGGGTGAGCCCGCTTTTGGTCGACGGCACTGCCACTGGGTCCCTCCTAGTACAATAAAGTGTCTCTGGCGGTGGTGGTGCGCACCCAACGTCAGACACACCGTTGTAATATGAGGGGCCCTGGGCCTGTACCGCCGGCCACAAGACAGTTTCCCCCCACCCCAGCTCAAACAGTGCTCTACCACTTGCAAAATTATCTCACAGCTCCACCAATGTTTAGTCTATGCGCTGACATCCTTCAATGCCTGCCACTGACAATACCATTGTATTGACATTTTTGTTATGTTAGGCCTTCGATGCCTGTCTGTGGTCACTCCTTCCACTAGGCCTCCACTGACCACACCACTGCTGCCCGTGTACCCCTGTAACCAATTTAAAATTGCCTACAGCCATGTGTTATTATTTTAGGCCTTCGATGCCTGTCTGCGGTGACTCCTTCCACTAGGCCTCCACTGACCACACCACTGCTGCCCGTGTACCCCTGGAACCAATTTAAAATTGCCTACAGCTATGTGTTATTATTTTAGGCCTTCGATGCCTGTCTGCGGTGACTCCTTCCACTAGGCCTCCACTGACCACACCACTGCTGCCCGTGTACCCCTGTAACCAATTTAAAATTGCCTACAGCCATGTGTTATTATTTTAGGCCTTCGATGCCTGTCTGCGGTTACTCCTTCCACTAGGCCTCCACTGACCACACCACTGCTGCCCGTGTACCCCTGGAATCAATTTAAAATTGCCTACAGCCATGTGTTATTATTTTAGGCCTTCGATGCCTGTCTGCGGTCACTCCTTCCACTAGGCCTCCACTGACCACACCACTGCTGCCCGTGTACCCCTGTAACCAATTTAAAATTGCCTACAGCCATGTGTTATTATTTTAGGCCTTCGATGCCTGTCTGCGGTGACTCCTTCCACTAGGCCTCCACTGACCACACCACTGCTGCCCGTGTACCCCTGGAACCAATTTAAAATTGCCTACAGCCATGTGTTATTATTTTAGGCCTTCGATGCCTGTCTGCGGTGACTCCTTCCACTAGGCCTCCACTGACCACACCACTGCTGCCCGTGTACCCCTGGAACCAATTTAAAATTGCCTACAGCCATGTGTTATTATTTTAGGCCTTCGATGCCTGTCTGCGGTGACTCCTTCCACTAGGCCTCCACTGACCACACCACTGCTGCCCGTGTACCCCTGGAACCAATTTAAAATTGCCTACAGCCATGTGTTATTATTTTAGGCCTTCGATGCCTGTCTGCGGTCACTCCTTCCACTAGGCCTCCACTGACCACACCACTGCTGCCCGTGTACCCCTGGAACCAATTTAAAATTGCCTACAGCCAGCCCAATTTTTTTACTTTAGGCCTTCGATGCCTGTCTGCGGTCACTCCTTACAATATGCCTCCACTGACCACACCACTGCTGCCCGTGTACCCCTGGAACCAATTTAAAATTGCCTACAGCCAGCCCAATTTCTTTACTTTAGGCCTTCGATGCCTGTCTGCGGTGACTCCTTCCACTAGGCCTCCACTGACCACACCACTGCTGCCCGTGTACCCCTGGAACCAATTTAAAATTGCCTACAGCCATGTGTTATTATTTTAGGCCTTCGATGCCTGTCTGCGGTGACTCCTTCCACTAGGCCTCCACTGACCACACCACTGCTGCCCGTGTACCCCTGGAACCAATTTAAAATTGCCTACAGCCATGTGTTATTATTTTAGGCCTTCGATGCCTGTCTGCGGTCACTCCTTCCACTAGGCCTCCACTGACCACACCACTGCTGCCCGAGTACCCCTGGAACCAATTTAAAATTGCCTACAGCCAGCCCAATTTTTTTATTTTAGGCCTTCGATGCCTGTCTGCGGTCACTCCTTCCTCTAGGCCTCCACTGACCACACCACTGCTGCCCGTGTACCCCTGGAACCAATTTAAAATTGCCTACAGCCAGCCCAATTTTTTTACTTTAGGCCTTCGATGCCTGTCTGCGGTCACTCCTTACAATATGCCTCCACTGACCACACCACTGCTGCCCGTGTTCCCCTGGAACCAATTTAAAATTGCCAACAGCAATGTGTTATTATGTTAGGGCTTCGATGCCTTTTTGCGGTCACTCCTTCCAATAGTTCTCCACTGACCAGACCAATGCTGGCCGTGTACCCCTGGAACCCAGCTGAAAGTGCATGTAGCCTCCTTTTTTTCTTTGTTTTATATTTAGAAAGCCCAGATGAACTACGCTGTGCAACGGTTCAAGCTACCCAGTCGACATTTCTTTTGCGAGAAAAGCCATCCCAGCCCTCCACCGGCATGAAAAAGTCTGCATTGTCATAGCACTCAGGCAATCAAACAGTAGAAAGGTGCACCTGACAAGAGACGCATGGACCAGTAGGCATGTCCACAAAAAGTTACGTGTCCATTACGGCGCACTGGGTTAATGTGTTGGATGCATGGTCCACAGGGGACAACCTACAAAGTCTGTCTGCAGTCCCTAATTCCAATTTTCCTCTGCTGACCACACCACTGCTGCCCGTGTACCCCTGGAACCAATTTTACAGTGTCTACAGCCTAATTTTGTTATGTTAGGCCTACTACGCCTGTCTGCGGTCCCTCCTTCCAATACTCGTCCACTGACCACACCACTGCTGCCCGTGGACCCCTGGAACCTATTTTAATTGCATAGAGCATCCTTTTTTTAATAGTAGGCGTACAAAGTCTGTCTGCGGTCCACTATTGAAATTGTCCTCCACTGCCCAGAGCACTGCTGCTTGTGTACCCCTGTAACTTTTTTAAGCTGCAGTGAGCCACATTTTTGGGTTAAGTCCTACTACCTGTGTCTGTCTGCGCCACTCAATTCAGCTGTGTTCCTTTGAAAAAAGCTGAGCGTCAATAGTCTTGTATTCAGCCTCTAGGAATTTTAAAACTGCATTGGGGGTACAACTTTGGTAGGGCCTACTAATGGTGTCTGCCTCCCCAAGGTGTGCCCCAGGTTTCCTCGCCATTGCTTTGATCTTAATGCTCTCGTTTAGTAGTTGTTGGAAACTACACTGCATTAGGCCTACAAATTGGGTTTTGGGTGTAGAGAGACGGTGTGTTACACTCCAAGGTGTTCCCCAGGTTTCGTCCACATTGCTTCGATCTTCCTACTCTCGTTTAGTAGTTGTTGCAAACTACAATGCATTAGGCCTACAAATTGGGTATGGGGTGTAGAGAGATGGTGTGTTCCACTCCAAGGTGTTCTCCAGGTTGCCTTTCCTGAGCTTCGATCTTCCGGTTCTCGTTTAGTAGTTCTTGGAAACTACACTGCATTAGGCCTACACATTTGGTATGGGGTGTAGAGACGGTGTGTTCCACTCCAAGGTGTTCTCCAGGTTGCCTTTCCTGAGCTTCGATCTTTCGGCTCTCGTTTAGTAGTTCTTGGAAACTACACTGCATTAGGCCTACAAATTGGGTATGGGGTGTAGAGAGATGGTGTGTTCCACTCCAAGGTGTTCTCCAGGTTGCCTTTCCTGAGCTTCGATCTTCCGGCTCTCGTTTAGTAGTTGTTGGAAACTACACTGCATTAGGCGTACAAATTGGGTATGGGGTGTAGAGAGATGGTGTGTTCCACTCCAAGGTGTTCTCCAGGTTGCCTTTCCTGAGCTTCGATCTTCCGGCTCTCGTTTAGTAGTTCTTGGAAACTACACTGCATTAGGCCTACAAATTGGGTATGGGGTGTAGAGAGATGTTGTGTTCCACTCCAAGGTGTTCTCCAGGTTGCCTTTCCTGAGCTTCGATCTTCCGGCTCTCGTTTAGTAGTTCTTGTAAACCACACTGCATTAGGCCTACACATTTGGTATGGGGTGTAGAGACGGTGTGTTCCACTCCAAGGTGTTCTCCAGGTTGCCTTTCCTGAGCTTCGATCTTCCGGCTCTCGTTTAGTAGTTCTTGGAAACTACACTGCATTAGGCCTACAAATTGGGTATGGGGTGTAGAGAGATGGTGTGTTCCACTCCAACGTGTTCTCCAGGTTGCCTTTCCTGAGCTTCGATCTTCCGGCTCTCGTTTAGTAGTTCTTGGAAACTACACTGCATTAGGCCTACACATTTGGTATGGGGTGTAGAGACGGTGTGTTCCACTCCAAGGTGTTCTCCAGGTTGCCTTTCCTGAGCTTCGATCTTCCGGCTCTCGTTTAGTAGTTCTTGGAAACTACACTGCATTAGGCCTACAAATTGGGTATGGGGTGTAGAGAGATGGTGTGTTCCACTCCAAGGTGTTCTCCAGGTTGCCTTTCCTGAGCTTCGATCTTCCGGCTCTCGTTTAGTAGTTCTTGGAAACTACACTGCATTAGGCCTACAAATTGGGTATGGGGTGTAGAGAGATGGTGTGTTCCACTCCAAGGTGTTCTCCAGGTTGCCTTTCCTGAGCTTCGATCTTCCGGCTCTCGTTTAGTAGTTCTTGGAAACTACACTGCATTAGGCCTACACATTTGGTATGGGGTGTAGAGACGGTGTGTTCCACTCCAAGGTGTTCTCCAGGTTGCCTTTCCTGAGCTTCGATCTTCCGGCTCTCATTTAGTAGTTCTTGGAAACTACACTGCATTAGGCCTACAAATTGGGTATGGGGTGTAGAGAGATGGTGTGTTCCACTCCAAGGTGTTCTCCAGGTTGCCTTTCCTGAGCTTCGATCTTCCGGCTCTCGTTTAGTAGTTCTTGGAAACTACACTGCATTAGGCCTACACATTTGGCATGGGGTGTAGAGACGGTGTGTTCCACTCCAAGGTGTTCTCCAGGTTGCCTTTCCTGAGCTTCGATCTTCCGGCTCTCGTTTAGTAGTTCTTGGAAACTACACTGCATTAGGCCTACAAATTGGGTATGGGGTGTAGAGAGATGGTGTGTTCCACTCCAAGGTGTTCTCCAGGTTGCCTTTCCTGAGCTTCGATCTTCCGGCTCTCGTTTAGTAGTTGTTGGAAACTACGCTGCATTAGGCCTACAAATTGGGTATGGGGTGTAGAGAGATGGTGTGTTCCACTCCAAGGTGTTCCCCAGGTTTCCTCGCCAATGCTTCGATCTTCATGCTCTCGTTTAGTAGTTGTTGGAAACTACACTGCATTAGGCCTACAAATTGGGTATGGGGTGTAGAGAGATGGTGTGTTCCACTCCAAGGTGTTCTCCAGGTTGCCTTTCCTGAGCTTCGATCTTCCGGCTCTCGTTTAGTAGTTGTTGGAAACTACACTGCATTAGGCCTACAAATTGGGTATGGGGTGTAGAAAGATGGTGTGTTCCACTCCAAGGTGTTCTCCAGGTTGCCTTTCCTGAGCTTCGATCTTCCGGCTCTCGTTTAGTAGTTCTTGGAAACTACACTGCATTAGGCCTACAAATTGGGTATGGGGTGTAGAGAGATGGTGTGTTCCACTCCAAGGTGTTCTCCAGGTTGCCTTTCCTGAGCTTCGATCTTCCGGCTCTCGTTTAGTACTTCTTGGAAACTACACTGCATTAGGCCTACAAATTGGGTATGGGGTGTAGAGAGATGGTGTGTTCCACTCCAAGGTGTTCTCCAGGTTGCCTTTCCTGAGCTTCGATCTTCCGGCTCTCGTTTAGTAGTTCTTGGAAACTACACTGCATTAGGCCTACAAATTGGGTATGGGGTGTAGAGAGATGGTGTGTTCCACTCCAAGGTGTTCTCCAGGTTGCCTTTCCTGAGCTTCGATCTTCCGGCTCTCGTTTAGTAGTTGTTGGAAACTACGCTGCATTAGGCCTACAAATTGGGTATGGGGTGTAGAGAGATGGTGTGATCCACTCCAAGGTGTTCCCCAGGTTTCCTCGCCAATGCTTCGATCTTCATGCTCTCGTTTAGTAGTTGTTGGAAACTACACTGTATTAGGCCTACAAATTGGGTATGGGGTGTAGAGAGATGGTGTGTTCCACTCCAAGGTGTTCTCCAGGTTGCCTTTCCTGAGCTTCGATCTTCCGGCTCTCGTTTAGTAGTTCTTGGAAACTACACTGCATTAGGCCTACAAATTGGGTATGGGGTGTAGAGAGATGGTGTGTTCCACTCCAAGGTGTTCTCCAGGTTGCCTTTCCTGAGCTTCGATCTTCCGGCTCTCGTTTAGTAGTTCATGGAAACTACACTGCATTAGGCCTACAAATTGGGTATGGGGTGTAGAGAGATGGTGTGTTCCACTCCAAGGTGTTCTCCAGGTTGCCTTTCCTGAGCTTCGATCTTCCGGCTCTCGTTTAGTAGTTCTTGGAAACTACACTGCATTAGGCCTACAAATTGGGTATGGGGTGTAGAGAGATGGTGTGTTCCACTCCAAGGTGTTCCCCAGGTTTCCTCGCCAATGCTTCGATCTTCATGCTCTCGTTTAGTAGTTGTTGGAAACTACACTGCATTAGGCCTACAAATTGGGTATGGGGTGTAGAGAGATGGTGTGTTCCACTCCAAGGTGTTCTCCAGGTTGCCTTTCCTGAGCTTCGATCTTCCGGCTCTCGTTTAGTAGTTCTTGGAAACTACACTGCATTAGGCCTACAAATTGGGTATGGGGTGTAGAGAGATGGTGTGTTCCACTCCAAGGTGTTCTCCAGGTTGCCTTTCCTGAGCTTCGATCTTCCGGCTCTCGTTTAGTAGTTCTTGGAAACTACACAGCATTAGGCCTACAAATTGGGTATGGGGTGTAGAGAGATGGTGTGTTCCACTCCAAGGTGTTCTCCAGGTTGCCTTTCCTGAGCTTCGATCTTCCGGCTCTCGTTTAGTAGTTCTTGGAAACTACACTGTATTAGGCCTACAATTTGGGTATGGGGTGTAGAGAGATGGTGTGTTCCACTCCAAGGTGTTCTCCAGGTTGCCTTTCCTGAGCTTCGATCTTCCGGCTCTCGTTTAGTAGTTCTTGGAAACTACACTGCATTAGGCCTACAAATTGGGTATGGGGTGTAGAGAGATGGTGTGTTCCACTCCAAGGTGTTCTCCAGGTTGCCTTTCCTGAGCTTCGATCTTCCGGCTCTCGTTTAGTAGTTGTTGGAAACTACGCTGCATTAGGCCTACAAATTGGGTATGGGGTGTAGAGAGATGGTGTGTTCCACTCCAAGGTGTTCCCCAGGTTTCCTCGCCAATGCTTCGATCTTCATGCTCTCGTTTAGTAGTTGTTGGAAACTACACTGCATTAGGCCTACAAATTGGGTATGGGGTGTAGAGAGATGGTGTGTTCCACTCCAAGGTGTTCTCCAGGTTGCCTTTCCTGAGCTTCGATCTTCCAGCTCTCATTTAGTAGTTCTTGGAAACTACACTGCATTAGGCCTACAAATTGGGTATGGGGTGTAGAGAGATGGTGTGTTCCACTCCAAGGTGTTCTCCAGGTTGCCTTTCCTGAGCTTCGATCTTCCGGCTCTCGTTTAGTAGTTGTTGGAAACTACGCTGCATTAGGCCTACAAATTGGGTATGGGGTGTAGAGAGATGGTGTGTTCCACTCCAAGGTGTTCTCCAGGTTGCCTTTCCTGAGCTTCAATCTTCCGGCTCTCGTTTAGTAGTTGTTGGAAACTACGCTGCATTAGGCCTACAAATTGGGTATGGGGTGTAGAGAGATGGTGTGTTACACTCCAAGGTGTTCTCCAGGTTGCCTTTCCTGAACTTCTATCTTCAGGCTCTCATTAAATTGTGGTTAAACGGAACAACTGCATTTGGCGTACTAGTTGGTTTGGGGCCTACTATCGGTGTCTGCCACTCCTTGCTGTTCTCCTGGTTTCCTGTCCTGAAATTCCATTTTCAGGCTCTCGTTAAGTAGTTGTTAATGTTAGACTGTATTTGGCCTACTAGTTGGGTTGGGGCCTACTATCGGTGTCTGCCACTCCTTGCTGTTCTCCTCCACTGAACAAAGCTGTGCCGCCTGTTTACTACGGTTGCCAATTTTGAACTGCATTTCGACTACTTACTGATTTGGGCCTACTCTCTGTGTCAGCCTCTCATTCCAGTTGTCCTCCACTGCAATGCCCCCTGGTTAGTCCTGTGTTACCAATTTTGAACTGCATTTAGCCCACTTTATTCTTTGGGCCTATATCTGTGTTTCCTCCTCATCCTGCCCATTGCCCAGCCAGTGATAGATGAGTCTGCTGGTACATTGACCCATAACGCAAAATTCCCCGTGCACGCTACACAGCAAGATTGTGACCCTGCTGAAAGTCAGGTTCCTCTTCCCGCATACCATACCACCTTACACGGGGACAAAGAGGAAGGTGCAGATGAAAGTGCAGGTTCCTTCATCAGGTGGGGGGAGGAATACTAGTTGGCGACGTCACTGGCACAGGGCCTCTCATAGTACGCAAAAGTGTTGCTGCCGGTGGGAGGCGCCCCCGCCATGCAAACACACCGCTGTACTTTGAGGGGCCCTGTGCCAGTGCCAATGCCAACGAGTGGGCCCCCCCTGCTTGCTCAGGATCACAGCACTTGCAAAGTTGAAATACTTACCGCTCCCTGCTCCACTGCCGTGACGTGGTCCAGATTTACTGGGCCCACTAATTACTTGAACCAGCCCTACCCCCCACAACTTTAGCCAAATGACCCCCAATTTCAAATGCCTTCCAATTATTATAAGGTAAATTACGATTGACAAGCTTCTTTAACAAGAATGGATGTTTTTGCCATTAAAATGGGCAGTGTAGGTGTTTTCCTGGCCTCCACTCACTGCCGACTATGCTCCCCCATTTACTTGCATTGGGTTTCGTGTTTCGGGCGATACCCGACTTTTCGCGATAATCGGCCGATTCCACTCGACTCGACTTCTAAGATAGTCGGGTTTCGCGAAACACGGCTCGACTCTAAAAAGGTCAAGGTCACTCAACCCTACTGCTGACAACATAATACTGTATTAGGACTCCATGATAATTCTGTCGCACTCACTCTTCGTCTCGCTGTGTAAAGACACCAGTAAACAGGCGGAAAGTGATTTGGATATAGTCTGAAGCTTGTATAAATGCACCCTACATATTTCTGTGGGATGGTGCAATATATTAGAATTTACCACTTTTAATTTTTGCCCAGGGCCCCACTTTGTCTAAAACCGATGCAGATTTTAAAACCATGAAAGATGGTCACTTGTGGAAGTTCAGCCTCTATCAAAGGTAACTTGCAAATGTCATTGTGAACATGTAATGTAGCTTTTGTACAAATTCACGCGGAGTTTTTTCAATCCATATTAAGATAACTTGGCAAAAAGACTTCAGTAAAAATGTTTTGTGTTATCCTCTGGTAAGCTGACCCATGTGTCTCTATAGTGACAGAATACACCCAAGTTGGATCTTGTAATCACAATTAGATTCTATTTTGTAGAGCCTGGGTCCGATGTTAGTGATGTACAGCCCCACAGAATGCAATGGAACTACAAAAGTAACTAAAAAATAAATACAAAATAAAATAATTGAATCTCTTAATGACAAATAGAACAAAGTCGCAAATATCAGGTAGAAAAGGACCATATTTACTACTTTGTGATCTTTTAAATGTGCAGCCGTGGAATACATTTCACATTACCCAGCTGAGCATTATGGGATACACCAGTGTCCCTACGTATCCACCCTGTAAAATAATAGCACCTATTCTCACCTCCGATGCGGGCGCCGTTCCAGTGGTGTTGGCATTCATTGTCCCAGGGATTGCATGACATTGTTATGTCATGTGATCCCTGCGGCCAATCAGCATCTCCCTTCCTTCAAACCAATCGCCTACATCCAGAGGAAGTGAGAGAGCAGCAGCTTTCACTCTCCAAATTTATGTGATGTGTCTGAAGGAAGGGAAAGTGAAGCTACAGCTGATTGGCTGCAGGGATGGCGTGACATTGTTATACCTTGCCGGGAGAGCCAGTGCCGACACCGCTGGAACGGCTCCGACACTGGAGGCGAGTATAATGTCAACTCTGTATATAAATGTAATTCAAAGTTGATTAAAATAAATCATGAAGTCACACTTACATGTTACAATAAATGCTACAAAACCATCTGGTTGTCTACTACAAAAGCCCCAAAATGAACTATGACAAATGGTGACATCTTAGGAGCTCAAAATTTGATTTGATTTCGCATCCATCAGAATCATCGCTATCATCTGGGAGATTGGTAAATGCTGCTCGCCTGACACTTACATTTACAATATATGATCGAATGGCACCATAGGATTACACTGATACTCAAAAGCATTGAATATATGTTCTGGCAGTGAAAATTAGAATGTGGTAAAGCAGCTTCAAAACAAATCTTTCAGGGCTCCAAACTACTGCACAAATACACTAGGGTAATATAAATGAGGAAGAGTACACCTGTATAAATGGGTGTACAAAAGAGAAACAGAAGTAGAGTAAGGACAGGAGGAGAAAAGCATCAGAGGTCAGGAAAATTGAAAAAAAAACTAAATATGCCAGAAACTGAAATACCATTTCTTTCATCAGCAGTTATTAGCACCATAGAGATTTGATCATATTATCCCTCTCAAGGCTCCCACATATTGTTAAAGCTCCGATGATTTTCACGTTGTATTACACAAATATTGAGTTCTCCATCTATAACATGAGCTGAAGTCCTCTCTATGTGAAAAAGCCACAGCTTTAGTCATCCAGAGCTTCTGGGTCATGAATATAATGGTGGAATTGTGACCCTTTAGGCTTTGATGACATTCCAGTTGGAGGCTCCACCAGCAGCAGGTCCTTCAGAAGTGATGGTGAAAGCAGGGCAGCAAGCAGTGTTTTTACCACCAACAAAATATCTGAAAACTACACTGGAACTCTGATGGACCCCAAGCATATAAAACAGATTGGGCATAGGGTCATGGCTTCTGTAAGACTTGAAAATTAGGGTCTTACTACAAGCTTTGAGGGAACTGGCTCTCCTTCAGGAGACCACCTCAGTATGGAGTCTTATTAGCAAAGCTCTATGGAAAAAACAAGCAAATTACCGCTTGTTGGAACAAAAAAAACCCTCTCACTAGTTTCACCTAGTGGAGGTAACTAGTTTGTAATTTAATGTCTGACATTTATTTATTAGCCAAGCCAGATACCAGTCTAGATCTAATCGGCATGGTTTTCTCATGGATAGGTGCCAATAAAGGCCGCCAATCACATCAGACTAAGAACATTCAAGCTCACTGGTATCACTGTGTATGGGTGACAGTATAATGCTTATAGGAGCCTCACGACTCTCTCCCGACAGATGATATTGAGGAAGAAAAGGATCTAGCATGTCTAATTTTGGACTGCCAATCCTCTTATTCTCAGATAAGCCACTACCAGTGGAGTGTGGCACACAGGAGAGCTTGTGTATGGGGGAGTTGGGAGAAATAGCTGTTGTCTAATGATCAGTAGGACCACTGAATGGTCAATAGGTATCTATTGTGTATGAGGGGACTTAAGGCTCCTTACTCTGCAAATCACCTTAACCATTTCAAGACTAGGCCACGTACCCCATTCCTGGCCAGACACATTTTGAGGGGTTTTCGTACATGCTGTTCACAGAGCCATAAATTTTTTCTTTCTCGGATATTATAATTATTTTTCAATTTCTTCTCATGATACTGGGGACGTAATTGTTATTCTATTTTCATTCTCTCTTTTATTTTTTTGTCAATACTGGACAATATCGGTGAGAAAATAAAAGGTAGCACACACCATTCTTTTCCATTTTCTTTTTTCAATGACCACAAAAGGACCACTGAAATAAATTTTTAACATTTGTTCACCTTTCTGTAATGATTATTTTTATATATTGGAAATTTTTTTAGACAGGCTTGGGGTTAGTAATAGCAATTTGGATTGATAAAAGACCTTTGGGGTGCATTTCAACATTTAAAAACTTTTTTGCTTATCTGATTTCCTGGGTACCTAGGGCCAGTATATTAGGGCAATATATAGTTGAAATTCACCTCCTGGCTGCATGGCAGAGCTGACTAGGTCCCCTAGGAGGTAGCAGCTCCCGTGTCCCCTCTACACTCAGTAATCACATATCCGCTGGAAAAGGGAGGAGGAAGAGCCATTAGCACTATTGATCCTGTAGAAGCAGAGCATTTTCAGCGCTCTGTATACAGTGATAAAGAAGGCAGAAATGGTAACGAACCGTCTCTGCTTCTCTATGGGGAGTCCAATTTTGTCTGAAAGCCAGATTCCCACTCCCACAGCTGCACAATGTCATGCAGCTGCTCTATTATTCAGTGACGTTTTATATCAGGAGTGCAGAACTTTTTTTCTGCCAAGGGCCATTTGGATATTTTTACTATCCTTCCGGGACCGTAGAAAATTAACAACTTGAAAATTACCCTGATTCATTTGGTCACACATTTAATTAATTCACCCCTATAGTGAATGCTGGAACTGCAACTCTTAAGTGTGGCTGTGATGTTAGGTTCTATGGATGATGCACTATGGGAGTGCATAGCATGCTAACTCGCTTACAAAGTATGTCCTGATGCTAACACTGGCAAGCATGAGAATGTAGTCTTTCATGAGAACGCAATCTTTCACTCTTTCAGTACGCATTCTCTTCCTATCTTTCTGACAGCTCCTTCAGTGTATCGTTCGTTGGCTCCACTTCGTCCCCTCTTCCTCTCACTGTCGGGGTACCTCAGGGCTAAGTCCTTGACCCACTTCTCTTCTCTCTCTCTACACGGCCCCAATTGGACAGACCATCAGCAGGTTTGGCTCTCAGTAACATCTTTATGCCGATGACACACAACTATACACGTCATCCCCTGACCTTACTCCTGCTATACTACAGAATGTCAGTGACTGTCTGTCCGCAGACTCCGACATCATGTCCGCCCTCTATCTGAAACTCAACCTCTCCAAAACTGAACTTCTTCTGCTCCCACCATCTACTAACCTCCCTAAACCTGACATTTCCCTCTCCGTGAGTGGCATCATAATAACACCCTGGCAGCAGGCGCGCTGTCTGGGTGTTACGTTTGACATCAATCTCTCCTTCACTTTCCATATACAATCTCTTGCCTGCTCGTGCCGCTTACACCTAAAGAACATCTCTAGAATCCGCCCTTTTCTCACCCTGGAAACAACAAAAACCCTCACTGTCACCCTGATCCACTCCAGTCTGGACTACTGTAACGCTCTATTAATTGGCCTCACCCTTACACGACTTTCCCCTCTCCAGTCTATCCTTAATGCAGCAGCTAGGGTTGTCCATCTAGCTAATCGGTATTCAGACGTGTCCGCTCTTCGCCAGTTGTTACACTGGCTGCCCATTCATTATCGAATCCAATTCAAAGTTCTTGTTCTCACCCACAAAGCTCTTCACAGTGCAGCACCCCCATACATCTCCTCCCTTATTTCTGTCTGTATATCAGCCTAGCCGACCGCTGCGCTCTGCAAATGACTTTTGACTAACCTCTGCACTAATCTGTACCTTCCACTCCTGTCACCTCGACTTCTTTCACGCTGCGCCATTCCTCTGGAATGCTCTACCCCAAGAAATTACGACCATTCACAATTTGCATGGTTTTAGGTGCACCCTAAACACATTTGTTCAGAGCGGCCTATCACGTTCCCTAATAAAAGTCATTTTATGTGTAAGGGCGCATGTGTAGCCCAATCACTACTTCCATCTATCCCCCATCCCCTGAAGATGGCTGGACCATCATTGTAAATACAGAATTGTAAATAAGCTCCTCTACTTGGTATCTCCCCCACCTCATTGTACATTGAAAGCTCAAACGAGTAGGGTCATCTTATTGTGCTTTAATTATTGTATTGTTAACGTTGGTACTTATGTGTTATGAACTGGTGGTTTAGGAGCAACATGGGACGAGCTCTGAAGGAGGTGGTACCTGTACTCACCGCAGTCCCTAAGCTCAACACAACACTAGAAGTAGCCGTGGGATGCTCCTGTCACTCCCTAGGCACCTCGTCACAGCCTGAGAACTAACTACCCCTAAAGATAGAAACAGGAAAACTATCTTGCCTCAGAGAAAATCCCCAAAGGATAGATAGCCCCCCACAAGTAATGACTGTGAGTGGAGAGGGAAAAGACATACGTAGAATGAAACCAGGACATAGCACAGGAGGCCAGTCTAGCTAAATAGATAGGACAGGACGGAATACTGTGCAGTCAGTATTAAAAACTACAAAAATCCACACAGAGTTTACAAAAATCTCCACACCTGACTAAAGGTGTGGAGGGTAAATCTGCTTCCCAGAGCTTCCAGTTTAACTGAATTAATCCATACTGACAAGCTGGACAAAACATAGAATGCACAGAACGAATAAGTCCACAACATGTGGACAGAAAAGAGCAAAGAAAAGAACTTATCTTTGCTGAACTGGTCAGAATATCAGGGAAATCCAAGAGAGATGTGAATCCAACCAGGAACCATTGACAAGTGGCACTGGCTGAAGGAAGAGCCAGGCATAAATAGCCGAGCAGAAAGACAATCAGTGGAAGCAGCTGCAGACTGCTAAATCCAGGGAGCAGCCATTCCACTTAAAACCACTGGAGGGAGCCCAAGAGCAGAACTCACAAAAGTGCCACTTACAACCACCGGAGGGAGCCCAAGAGCGGAATTCACAACACTTATGACTTGCGTTTTAAACTGTTAAACTGAAAAGCACTGCAGAATATGCTGGCGCTATATAAATAAAGATTATTATTATTATTTAGTGAGTAGAAATGAAAGGGCCATCAGCCGTCAAAATGCAGCTGCTGGCCCAAGCACTACGGTTCCCGGAAATCTGACCGCGGAATGGTGAGTGGTCATCGGAGGCCATAAATGGCCCATGGGCCTGAGGTTCCCCACCTCTGTTTTTGAACATCATTGCTGAATAGATCAGATGTTTATCGTCTATGGGTGGAACAGAAATAGTTAAAGAGAGTCTGATATGCCCCCTCCCAGAGCTACAGAACAGACCAAAAGTTTGGACACACCTTCTCATTTAAAGATTTTTCTGTATTTTCATGACTATGAAAATTGTACATTCACACTGAAGACATCAACACTATGAATTAACACATGTGGAATTATATACTTAACAAAAAAGTGTGAAACAACTGAAATTATATCTTATATTCTAGGTTCTTCAAAGTAGCCACCTATTGCTTTGATGACTGCTTTGCACACTCTTGGCATTCTCTTGATGAGCTTCAAGAGGTAGTCACTGGGAATGGTCTTCCAACAATCTTGAAGGAGTTCCCAGAGATGCTTAGCACTTGTTGGCCCTTTTGCCTTCACTCTGCGGTCCAGCTCACTCCAAACTTTTTTGATTGGGCTCAGGTCTGGTGACTGTAGAGGCCAGGTCATCTGGCGTAGCACCCCATCACTCTTCTTCTTAGTTAAATAGCCCTTACACAGCCTGGAGTCCTGTTGAAAAATAAATGATGATCCAACTAAACGCAAACCGGATGGAATAGCATGCCGCTGCAAGATGCTGTGGTAGCCATGCTGGTTCAGTATGCCTTCAATTTTGAATAAATCCCCAACAGTGTCACCAGCAAAGCACCCCCGCATCATCATACCTCCTCCTCCTCCTCCATGCTTCACAATGGGAACCAGGCATGTAGAGTCCATCTGTTCACCTTCTCTGCGTCGCACAAAGACACGGTTGTTGGAACTAAAGATCTCAAAATTTTACTCATCAGACCAAAGCACAGATTTCCACTGGTCTAATGTCCATTCCTTGTGTTATTTAGCCCAAACAAGTCTCTTCTGCTTGTTGCCTGTCCTTAGCAGTGGTTTCCTAGCAGCTATTTTACCATGAAGGCCTGCTATACAAAGTCTCCTTTTAACAGTTGCTGTAGAGATGTGTCTGCTGCTAGAACACTGTGTGGCATTGACCTGGTCTCTAATCTGAGCTGCTGTTAACCTGCAATTTCTGAGGCTGATGACTCAGATAAACTTATCCTCAGAAGCAGAGGTGACTCTTGGTCTTCCTTTCCTGGGGCGGTCCTCATGTGAGCTAGTTTCTTTGTAGCGTTTGATGGTTTGTGCCACTGCACTTGGGGACACTTTCAAAGTTTGCCCAATTTTTCAGACTGACTGACCTTCATTTCTTAAAGTAATGATGGTCGCTCGTTTTTCTTTACTTAGAATTTGTGTTATGGCAATAAAAAAACAGCTAACAGTCTATTCAGTAGGACTATCAGCTGTGTATCCACCAGACTTCTGCACAACACAACTGATGGTCCCAACCCCATTTATGAGGCAAGAAATCCCACTTATAATACCTGACAGGGCACACCTGTGAAGTGAAAACCATGCCCAGTGACTACCTCTTGAAGCTCATCAAGAGAATGCCAAGAGTGTTCAAAGCAGTCTTCAAAGCAAAAGGTGGCTACCTTAAAGAACCTAGAATATAAGACACTAGATGGTGGCCCGATTCTAACGCATCGGGTATTCTAGAATATGCATGTCCACGTAGTATATTGCCCAGCCACGTAGTATATTGCCCAACCACGTAGTATATTGCTCAACCACGTAGTATATTGCCCAGTCACGTAGTATATTGTCCAGCCACGTAGTATATTGCCCAACCACGTAGTATATTGCCCAGTCACGTAGTATATTGTCCAGCCACGAAGTATATTGCCCAGCCACGAAGTATATTGCCCAGACACGTAGTATATTGCCCAGACACGTAGTATATTGCCCAGTGACGTAGTATATTGTGCAGCCACGTAGTATATTGTCCAGTTACGTAGTATATTGCCCAGCCACGTAGTATATTGCGCAGCCACGTAGTATATTGCCTAGTTACGTAGTATATTGCGCAGTGACGTAGTATATTGCGCAGCTTCGTAGTATATTGCCCAGTTACGTAGTATATTGCCCAGGGACGTAGTATACAGCACAGAGCCACGTAGTATATTGGCCAGTCACATAGTATATTGCCCAGGTACATAGCATATGGCCCAGCCACGTTTGTCACAGATTAAAAAATTAAAAATATACATATACTCACCTTTCCAAGGGCCCGTTGTAGTCCACGGCAGCTTCCGGTCCCAGGGTTGGTATGAGCGCAGGGCCTGAGACGTCGCGGTCACATGACCGTGACGTCACGGCAGGTCTTTGTAGCGCAGGCGCGCAGGGCCTGTGATGACGTCACGGTCACACGACCGTGATGTCATGACAGGTCCTACTGTCACCAGAATCTGCAACGGAAGATGGCGGCCGGCGCGAGCTGCAACGGAGGGTGAGTATAGCAGGTTTTTTTTTTATTATTGTTATTTTTAACATTAAATTTTTTACTATTGATGCCGCATAGGCAGCGTCAATAGTAAACAGTTGGGGACACACAGGGTTAATAGCGGCGGTAACGGAGTGCGTTACCCGCGGCATAACGCGGTTCGTTACCGCCGGCATTAACCCTGTGTTAGCTGTGTACGGAGGGGAGTATGCGGGCGACAGGCACTGACTGCGGGGAGTAAGGAGCAGCCATTTTTTTCCAGACTGTGCCCGTCGCTGATTGGTCGCGGCAGCCATGACAGGCAGCTGCCGAGACCAATCAGCGAATGAATAACCGTGACAGAAAGACAGACAGAAAGACAGACGGAAGTGACACTTAGACAATTATATAGTAGATAATTTCAGTTGTTTCACACTTTTTTGTCAACTATATAATTCCACATGTGTTAATTCATAGTTTTGATGCGAATGTACAAATTTCATAGTCATGAAAATACAGAAAAATCTTTAAATGAGAAGGTGTGTCCAAACTTTTGGTCTGTAGATGAGTGTCTGACAAGACTTCTATTCCTTAGTCATGTTGCAAGGCTCATTGAAGGATCGGACATTGACTAAGAGTAGCTAATTCTAGTAAGTGGCACTCATGAAATCATTTTCCATCTTTATACAGAGAAAGGGAAATAAGTCATTCAGAGTCTGTGAAAATCCAGGTGACAACCACTTGAGTAATGTGACTCAACCCATTAAAGATGGTGAAAGTTCAGCCTCTGTTAAAGATAATTTGGAAAGGGAACAAGTATTATTTACCCATTGTGATCCATTTTTTCCAATCCTTGAAATATGTAAAATGAAGAATCTTTGTAAATAGTCTTGCTTAAAAAAGTTTGCTTTGTGTGTGTAGCTTCTATGCCAACTTGTATGTCTTCATAGCAAGAGTACAAACAAATCCTGATGTAGTCTGATCATGTAACTCATGTCCACTTTCATCTAACATACATAACAAATGTAAGATATTAAGGAACAGGTGGAAGGGAGAGGAGTGTGACTGAAGGTTCAGACTACACTACAAAAGGCTTGTTTGTAGTCTGTTACCATGGAGATAGAGACATGCTGTAGGTTTGCAGAGGAGCTGAAACAGAAGATAAGTGATTTCAAATCAAGGTTATCTGCTTCATTTTTTACTTCACAGGCACTGACACAATATAAAAAATAGCTGAAAAGATGATCATAGCTCTTAAAAGAAAGCACGGGAGGACAACTCATGGATTTTGATTTCCCTTTTTAAGTTCTGAGTCTATTTAAGGGAGGATAAATTAAGGGTAACAAATTAAGAAACGCATGTAGAGAAAATAGCAACTGCACAAACATGTCAAGGGTATACATATATGTATAGCTCTGGCAAAAATTAAGAGACCACTGCAAAATGTTCAGTTTGTCTGATTTTTCTCTTTATCCCCTTAGCGACCGCCGATACGCCTTTTAACGGCGGCCGCTAAGGGTACTTAAAGCACAGCGCCGTTAATTAACGGCGCTGTGGAAAAAGTGAATAGCGCCCCCCAGAGTCGGATATTCTCCGGGGTCTCGGCTGCCGGGGGTAGCCGAGACCCCAGAGAACATGATTCGGGGGGGGGTTTAACCCACCCCGCATTTGCGATCGCCGGTAATTAACCGTTTACCGGCGATCGCAAAAAAAAAACAAAAACGCGATCTCTTTTTAATTTCTCTGTCCTCCGATGTGATCGCACATCGGAGGACAGAGAAAAGGGGTCCCAGGTGGCCCCCCAATACTCACCTAGCTCCCCCGGTGCTCCTCGTGTCTCCCGGTGGGCGCCGCCATCTTCAAAATGGCGGGCGCATGCGCAGTGCGCCCGCCGGCCGGCCCCGCGAGAATCTTTGGGGTCTCGGCTGCCGGGGGTAGCCGAGACCCCAAAGAGCATGATCGGGGTCGGTTTTACCGACCTCTGTTTTGCGATCGCCGGTAATTAACTGTTTACCGGCGACCGCAAAAAAAAAAAAAGGAAAAAAAGGAAAGTGTAATTCTCTGTCCTCTGATGTGATCGCACATCAGAGGACAGAGAAATAGGGGGATTCCGGGACCCTATCATACTCACCTGTGTCCCTGGATCCTCTTGCTGCTCCTCCTGGCCGCCGGCAGAAGAGAATGGCGGGCGCATGCGCAGTGCGCCCGCCATCTGTCTCCATCTGCCGGCCGGCAGGAGAACAGCAGTTGGGGCTAAAATTAGGGTTAGGGTTAGGGTTAGGGGTAGGGTTAGGGCTAGGGTTAGGGGTAGGGTTAGGGGTAGGGTTAGGGGTAGGGTTAGGGTTAGGGCTAGTGTTAGGGGTAGGGTTAGGGGTAGGGGTAGGGTTAGGGCTAGGGTTAGGGCTAGGGTTAGGGCTAGGGTTAGGGCTAGGGTTAGGACTAGGGTTGGGGCTAAATTTAGGGTTAGGGTTGGGGCTAAATTTAGGGTTAGGGTTGGGGCTAAATTTAGGGTTAGGCTTTTTTCACACTTACGTCGGTACGGGGCCGTCGCAATGCGTCGGCCCGACATACCGACGCACGTTGTGAAAATTGTGCACAACGTGGGCAGCAGCTGTAGTTTTTCAATGCATCCGCTGCCCAATCTATGTCCTGGGGAGGAGGGGGCGGAGTTACGGCCACGCATGCGCGGTCAGAAATGGCGGATGCGACGTACAAAAAAACATTTCATTGAACTTTTTTTGTGCCGACGGTCCGCCAAAACACAACTGATCCAGTGCACGACGGACGCGACGTGTGGCCATCCATCACGATCCGTCGGCAATGCAAGTCTATGGGCAAAAAACGCATCCTGCGGGCACATTTGCAGGATCCGTTTCTTGTCCAAAACGACGGATTGCGACGGAATGCCAAACGACGCAAGTGTGAAAGTAGCCTTAGGGCTAGGGTTAGGGTTGGGGCTAAAGTTAGGGCTAGGGTTGGGGCTAAAGTTAGGGTTAGAGTTGGGATTAGGGTTAGGGTTTGGATTAGGGTTGGTATTAGGGTTAGGGTTGGCATTAGGGTTATGCTTGGGATCAGGGTTAGGTTTGGGATTAGGGTTAAGGTTAGGGTTGTGATTAGGGGTGTATTGGGATTAGGGTTAGGTTTGAGGTTAGGGTTGAGATTAGGATTAGGGGTGTGTTGGATTTAGGGTTTTGATTAGGGTTATGGTTAGGGTTGACATTAGGGTTGTTTTGGGGTAAGGGTTGTGATTATGGTTAGGGTTAGTGATTAGGATTATGGATCACGTTGGGATTAGGGTTAGGGGTGTGTTGGGGTTAGGGTTGGAGCTAGAATTGGGGGGTTTCCACTGTTTAGGTACATCAGGGGGTCTCCAAACACGACAGCCAATTTTGCGCTCAAAAAGTCAAATGGTGCTCCCTCCCTTCTGAGCCCTGCCGTGCGCCCAAACAGTGGGTTACCCCCACATATGGGGCATCAGCGTACTCGGGATGAATTGGACAACAACTTCTGGGGTCCAATTTCTCTTGTTACCCTTGTGAAAATAAAAACTTGGGGGCTACAAAATCTTTTTTGTGGAAAAATATATATATATATATTTTTTTTATGACTCTGCATTATAAACTTCTGTGAAGCACTTGGGCATTAAAAGTTCTCACCACACATCTATATAAGTTCCTTGGGGGGTCTAGTTTCCAAAATGGGGTCACTTGTGGGGGGTTACTACTGTTTAGGTACATCAGGGGCTCTGCAAACGCAACATAACGCCCACAGACCATTCTATCTAAGTCTGCATTCCAAAATGGCGCTCCTTCCCTTCCGAGCTCTGCCGTGCGCCCAAAGTGGTTTACCCCCACATATGGGGCATCAGCATACTCAGGATAAATTGGACAACAACTTTAGTGGTCCAATTTCTCCTGTTACCCTTGTGAAAATAAAAACTTGGGGGCTACAATATCTTTTTTGTGAAAAAAAAAAATATTTTTTATTTTCACGACTCTGCATTCTAAACTTCTGTGAAGCACTTGGGCATTCAAAGTTCTCAACACACATCTAGATAAGTTCCTTGGGGGGTCTAGTTTCCAAAATGGGGTCACTTGTGGGGGGTTACTACAGTTTAGGTACATCAGGGGCTCTGCAATCGCAACATAATGCCCACAGACCATTCTATCAAAGTCTGCATTCCAAAAAGGCGCTCCTTCCCTTCCGAGCTCTGCCGTGCGCCCAAACAGTGGTTTACCCCCACATATGGCGCATCAGCGTACTCAGGATAAATTGGACAACAGCTATTGCAGTCCAATTTCTCCTGTTACCCTTGTGAAAATAAAAACTTGGGGGCTACAATATCTTTTTTGTGGAAAAAAAAATATTTTTTATTTTCACGACTCTGCATTCTAAACTTCTGTGAAGCACTTGGGCATTCAAAGTTCTCACCACACATCTACATAAGTTCCTTGGGGGGTCTAGTTTCCAAAATGGGGTCACTTGTGGAGGGTTTCTACTGGTTAGGTACATCAGGGGCTCTGCAAACGCAACATAATACCTGCAGACCATTCTATCAAAGTCTGCATTCCAAAACGGCGCTCCTTCCTTCCGAGCTCTGCCGTGCGCCCAAACAGTGGTTTACCCCAACATATGGGGTACCAGCATACTCAGGACAAATTGGACAACAACTTTTGGGGTCCAATTTCTCTTGTTACCCTTGTGAAAATAAAAACTTGGGGGCTAAAAAATCTTTTTTGTGGAAAAAAAAAATATTTTTTATTTTCACAACTCTGCATTATAAACTTCTGTGAAGCACTTGGGCATTCAAGGTTCTCACCACACATCTAGATAAGTTCCATAGGGGGTCTAGTTTCCAAAATGGGGTCACTTGTGGGGGATTTCTACTGTTTAGGCAAATCAGGGGCTCTCCAAACGCGACATGGCGTCCGATCTCAATTCCAGCCAATTCTACATTGAAAAAGTAAAACGGCACTCTTTCTCTTCCAAGCTCTGCGGTGCGCCCTAACAGTGGTTTACCCCCACATATTGGGTATCGACATACTCAGGAGAAATTGCACAACAACTTTAGTGGTCTAATTTCTCCTGTTACCCTTGTGAAAATAAGAATTTGCGGGCAAAAAGATAATTTTTGTGTAAACAAAAGTGATTTTTTATTTTCACGGCTCTA
The DNA here is from genome assembly GCF_032444005.1 of Ranitomeya imitator. NCBI lineage: Eukaryota > Metazoa > Chordata > Amphibia > Anura > Dendrobatidae > Ranitomeya > Ranitomeya imitator. The sequence goes on from NC_091286.1 coordinate 500,695,405, forward strand.
CGTTATAAACTTCTGTGAAGCACATGGGGGTTCAAAGTGCTCGCCACACATCTAGATAAGTTCCTTAAGGGGTCTAGTTTCCAAAATGGTGTCACTTGAGGGGTTTCCACTGTTTAGGCACATCAGGGGCTCTCTAAACGTGACATGGCGTCCGATCTCAATTCCAGCCAATTCTGCATTGAAAAAGTCAAACGGCGCTCCTTCACTTCCAAGCTCTGCGGTGCGCCCAAAAAGTGGTTTACCCCCACATATGGGGTATTGTCGTATTCAGGAGAAATTGCATAACAAAATTTATGGTTACATTTCTGTTTTTACACTTGTGAAAATAAAAAAATGGTTCTGAATTAAGATGTTTGCAAAAAAAAGTTAAATGTTCATTTTTTCCTTCCACATTGTTTCAGTTCCTGTGAAGCACGTAAAGGGTTAATAAACTTCTTGAATGTGGTTTTGAGAACCTTGAGGGGTGTAGTTTTTAGAATGGTGTCACACTTCATTATTTTCTATCATATAGACCCCTCAAAATGACTTCAAATGTGATGTGGTCCCTAAAAAAAATGATGTTGTAAAAATGAGAAATTGCTGGTCAACTTTTAACCCTTATAACTCCCTAACAAAAAAAAATTTTGTTTCCAAAATTGTGCTGACGTAAAGTAGACATGTGGGAAATGTTATTTATTAACTATTTTTCGTGACATATCTCTCTGATTTAAGGGCATAAAAATACAAAGTTTGAAAATTGCAAAATTTTAAAAATTTTCGCCATATTTCTGCTTTTTTCATAAATAATCGCAAGTAATATCGAAGAAACGTTACCACTAACATGAAGTACAATATGTCACGAAAAAATAATCTCAGAATCAGCGGGATCCGTTGAAGCGTTCCAGAGTTATAACCTCATAAAGTGACAGTGGTCAGAATTGCAAAAATTGGCCTGGTCATTAAGTACCAAATTGGCTCTGTCACTAAGGGGTTATAGGTATATTTTTGAGTAAAATGTAAATTGTTCTTTTATTCTATAACCCACTGACAACATGTCTCCAAAGTTTCAAGCAATAAATTTTGTATCTATTTTCGGAAAATGAGAAATGGTCAAAATAACCAAAAAATGCATTGCTTGCAGACCTCAAATAATGCTAAAAAAAAGTTAATAATCATTTAGAAACAACAATACTAATGTTTTAACTCAGGAAGGGTTCAGAAATCAATATTTTGTGGAATAACCATGATTTTAATCACAGCTTTCATGCGTCTTGACTAGTGTTGAGCGATACCGTCCGATACTTGAAAGTATCGGTATCGGATAGTATCGGCCGATACCCGAAAAATATCGGATATCGCCGATACCGATATCCGATACCAATACAAGTCAATGGGACACCAAGTATCGGAAGGTATTCTGATGGTTCCCAGGGTCTGAAGGAGAGGAAACTCTCCTTCAGGCCCTGGGATCCATATTAAGGTGTAAAATAAAGAATTAAAGTTAAAAATATTGATATATTCACCTCTCCGGCGGCCCCTGGACTTCACGCTGGTAACCGGCAGGCTTCTTTGTTTAAAATGAGCGCCTTTAGGACCTGCAAATGACGTCGCGGGTTCTGATTGGTCGCGTGCCGCCCATGTGACCGCCACGCGACCAATCAGAAGCCGCGACGTCATTCGCAGGTCCTTAATTCCTAGAATTAGGAGTTTAGTGAATGAGAATGACGTCGCGGCTTCTGATTGGTCGCGTGGCGGTCACATGAGCGGCACGCGACCAATCAGAACCCGCGACGTCATTCGCAGGTCCTAAAGGCGCTCATTTTAAACAAAGAAGCCGGCCGGTTACCAGCGTGATGTCCAGGGGCCGCCGGAGAGGTGAGCATATCAATATTTTTTATTTTAATTCTTTATTTTACACATCCCTATGGATCCGATACCGATACCCGATACCACAAAAGTATCGGATCTCGGTATCGGAATTCCGATACCGCAAGTATCGGCCGATACCCGATACTTGCGGTATCGGAATGCTCAACACTAGTCTTGACATGCTTTCCACCAGTCTTTCACACTGCTTTTTGGGTGACCTTACGCCACTCATGGTACAAAAATGTAAGCAATTCTCCTTCGTTTGATGGCTTGTGACTACCCATCTTCCTCTTGATTACATTCCAGAGGTTTTCAATGGGATTCAGGTCTGGAGATTGGGCTGCCCATGACAGGGATTTGATGTGGTGGTCCTTCAGCCACACATTGATTGACCTAGCTGTGTGGCATGGTGCATTGTCCTGCTGGAAAAACAGTCCTCAGAGTTGGGGAATATTGCCTGAGCAGAAGGAATCAACTGTTTTTCCAGGATAACCTTGTATGCTGCTTGATTAACCTGCCCAATTCCAACTTTGCTGAAGCATCCCCAGATCATCACCGATCCTCTACCAAATTTCACAGTGGGTGCAAGACACTGTGCCTTGTACGCCTCTCCAGGTCTCTGCCTAACCATTAGAAGACCAGGTGTTGGGCAAAGATGAAAATTAGACTCATCAGAGAACATTACCTTACTCCAGTCCTCTATTGTCCAATCTTTATGGTCTTCGGCAAACTTCAGCCTGGCTCTCCTTTGCTTCTCATTGGTGAAAGGCTTTTTTCTAGCTTTACATGACTTGAGCCCTGCCTCTAGGAGCCTGTTACGAACTGCTCTTGCCGTGCACTTCACCCCAGCTGCCATTTGCCAGACCTACCGGTCACTTGAGGTCATCCTGCAGTTGCTGAGTGACATTCGAATAAGATGACGGTCATCCCGGTCAGTAGAGAGTCGTTTTCGCCCTCTGCCGGTCTGTAGCTTCGTTGTCCCCAATGTCTGCTGCTTGACCTTGTTGTAATGGACTGTCATCTTAGAAATTTTCATTCCTATTACTTTTGGGATATTACTAGCACTTGCTTCGCCATCCAGCTTGTCCTATTGCAAGAGGATTGTGAACACCACAGCAGTATTTTTTATAACTTTTGTTTGTTAAATAAGATTTGGTTCAGGTGATCACCTAATCAGAAGCACATTAAGTACTTGAGGTGTACTCTGGTTGGAATTCAACTGACACTGGAATCGAATGGCTGTCAGACATGTAGAAAAGCTGATTTTTATAAAACTGTGCAGTGGTCTCTTAATTTTTGCCAGAGCTGTATATATACACTGTATTTATATGGTATATGTGTGTCTTTCCTCTTTTGACTTTAGGAACATATAACCCTTTAATTGTGAATTGAGGTACAGAAACCACAGCTGCCCAACCACAAAATGAAAGAACTCATGACATCAGCCTGTTTACACTTCCAGAAGACATGTAAGCCGTTCTGAAACACTAAACCACATGGCACATATGGTAGGACGAGAGCGCAGAAAACTGACTGATCTGCAAAGAGATCATTTGAAGAGCTCGTGTAATCCCGCAGCTTTTCTGTGGAGCAGTCGGGCCCGAGTCCTTCCCATTTATGGAATGTTCAACAATTACAGAATACTTATCTTTACTGCTTTCTGATGCAGGAACAAAATACAGATCGCCCTTATTTCCTGATGACCATGGGTGTCAAATATGGTACCAATAAACTAAAGGCATTGATTCTGTGAATGTTACACAGAATATTTCTTGGAGTCATCCTTATCTGGCAGCAGGATGACATTAGCCTAAATGTGGATCCAATCTAAGAAACCCTTTCTTTCCTTCACACGTAAGTAATAGGAGGCAGAGTCACATCTTTTCTGAACCTTACATTATATGGAAAGCACAGACATCACAGTTTTTTGCAGTGTTCACATCAAATATACATTTTCTCATGTACTTAGAAATGTATTCTTAAAGAGCAAGCGCCATTATAATTTCTATCTCAATTCAAGATTAAAACTGTGAGATCTGAATTCAGTGAAGACATATTTTGCTATAACTGTGATAAGAAAGACAGTTGGTGCTTGTGAGATTCTATGGAGAGGGAAGGGAGGAGGCGGGAGGAGCTAGAGGCAGACACAGACATTCTGCTGCAAGTTCTCCTGAAATCTATAGGAATACAAAATGTTATAGTGTAACTGTCACTTCAGGAGAACTTGCAGCTGAATGTCTGTGTCTGGCTCTGGCTCCGCCGTCTTTTTCCTCACTCTGTGGAATCTTATGAGCACCAACTGTCATTTCCTATCTCAATACTTGGAGAATCTTTCCTCTGTGACTACGGATTTTATCCATAAATTGAGAGTGAAAGACCAGTCCAGGAGATGAAAGAAGATTTCTCAGATAAGATATATTACAAAGTTGCTTATTTTCATTTGTATTGTTTATGAAGTATGATCTATGAAGAAAAAATTAAAATGACGGTTACTTTTTAAGGCCTCCATACACATTGGACTAAAGTTAACTGAACATGGAAATATTGTCAGGATCAGGATTTTTATTTACTAAACGGCACATAGTGAAAAAAAAAAAAAAATCCAGTTAATCATTTATATGTTGTAGTAAGCATTTACTTGGGTTTTACATTTTCTGCAAACTAAGATGTTTACACCATGTTCCTGGATACACATTGTGACAAAGTCACTGACAAAAGTGCTGGAGGGGAGATATGTTTCAGGCTACGTTCACATTAGCGTTACGCTAATGTGCGTCGCTGTTGCGTCGGCGACGCAGCGGCGACGCGCCCCTATGTTTAACATAGGGGACGCGTGCGTTTTTTTGTTTGCGTTTTTCGACATGTGCGTCGTTTTCGACGCTAGCGTCGGACGCACGAAAATGCAACAAGTTGCATTTTTCGTGCGTCCGATTTTCGTCAAAGAACAACGCACGCGTCGCAAAACGCAGCATTTTTGCGCGCGTTTTTGGTGCGTCGCGCGTTGCGTCGCCGTTGCGTCGCCGACGCAACGGCGCGCAACGCTAATGTGAACGTAGCCTCACAGAGGCTATTGGCTTCAGGGATTTGAAACCCAGAAGTTTGGCTCCAGCATACTAAGTGTTGGGAGGGGTTAAGCAGCCATGTTAAAAGGGCTGTTTTTTTTTTAGAACAACCGTATAGTGGGTGGAAATTTGTTCTCCATATCTACACCCCAGGGGATCATTTAGGACATAAATAGTCAGCCTTCTGAGGCATTCAGTGTTTGGCAGGCCTGGAGAGTGGAACTCCAGTGCTATCTGTCCTGATAAGGAAAGCTGAACCATTGTATGTTCATTTTTCCTGAACGGCGGATCCCTGCAAAACCACTGACTCTGCTGTATCTTATGTGTTGGTTTTTCCTTATGCCACAAAGGACATGTTTATTTTTGCTGACTCAGCACTGGTTTATGCAGCACTCCTAATAAACCAGTGAGAGACTTAAAGAGACAGTGTTCCTTTGTCTACCTCCGTGTGCAGCCGAGTGAGCCGATCTACCACAACATCTTTGAATGCTAACCTTTTGTTTGTTCTAAACATCCACTGATGCAGACACTTCTCTGCCCTAGACCACCAGGGTTACAAACAATAACCATGTATTTGGCCAAGGCCACAAGAAATACTGACACTAGCCCCTTTATTGCCCTAGACCACCATGGATGTTGGCAGTAACCTCTTCTCAGCTACAGACCACCAGGGTTACTTATATTAAACAAGTCACTGCCTCTATCACCAGAGTTGCACAAATAATACACTATTTCTTCTATAGACCCTATACACCCCAAAACTATGCTGGTTGTATTAGCTAATTATGTCACGCTATCACCAATATTTCTTTGCCGTTTTGGATTAACCAATATAGAAGAAGAGGAAGAGAACCCAACTTCCTCGCATACCTGCTCACTAGCTACAAAGTCTGAAGGTTCGTTTACACTACATGATGCAAAGTGTTAAATGACCGCCGATCGGCATCAAGCTTTCTGGTCGGCGGTCATTTAATAGGCGGTTTATAGAGGCCTACCTGGCTTCAGATGTGCACTGAACGATCTGTAATAAATGGTTTAGTGCTCTTAGTCTGTCATTGTTCTTGCAGGCACATTTCCCGTGTACACAAGAGGATGCACCGCTGAGAACATTCATCTTCTGTGCGGCACAAAAGATCATTTTACCTGACGAATGAGCATGAATATTGGGAAATGACTGTTCCTAGGAGAGCTCATTCACAATAATCTTTCACTGTTATTAATCCTTTAAAGTCTGCTGTCATGATTCCCCGGTAATGTCAGTAAGAGCGACAGGTCACTGCATGCTTGTGATTTTTTTTTTATATGCGGTCAGATGCTAACTAGTTTCCTCCGAATTCTCTCAATAAAACTGAATTGAGAGAAGTCGAACGCGTCTACAAGGCATGTGACCATATATATTCAAATTGCATACATGTGATCATGTGACCACTTGCGCATACCGGCGAATTGTAATACCATGTACATGACATGCTTTCACGTTTCAGAAGTCTGCAGCCATATAGAGTCACTGCAGACTTTGCTCTCACCTGGACCACCCCTTTAAGCCTTTTTGAGCAATCCAGTAATAAGACATTGTCTTTTGTTCCACTGCTAGGAGTAGCGGTACACATGATCTGATGCTTCAGTGATCATCTATGCAACTACTGGAGATAGTTGAGCAGTGTACTCGCTTATCTCCGGCAGTCCCATACTCAATGAACGGAGTGGCATTTCAGCTTGTACACCAATGTCTATACAACTACTGGAGATAGCTGAGCAGTGTACTCACTTATCTCTGGCAGCCCGATACTCAATGAACGGGGTGGCATTTCAGCTTGTACACCAATGTCTATGCAACTACTGGAGATAGTTGAGAGGTGTACTCGGTTATCTCTCGCAGTCCCATACTCAATGAACGGAGTGGCGTTTCAGCTTGTACACCGCTGTTCTATTCACTGTTCTGGTCTATACATGTCTGGCAATGACTGGATAACTTCTTATTAATGGACTACCCCATTACATCATTACTCAAGCTCTCTGAGGTTATGTTGAGAGACTACTTTTATATTTGTAGTCAGTAGTAGGAGACAGAATAGCAAAGATGGTTATGAATAATTGGATTCTATGGACTAAAGTCTAAAGTTTGCCATACTAAATAAATGTTGATATAATGCAGTAGGATCCGAAAGTGTAATATAACATGAGGTCTGTGAGACTGTCTACTATGGGTTATCTCAGCTTTTGGGTCTTCAGCCTAATTACCCCACATATATAGTACTGCACCAATTCCCGCTAGGCGCACATTAGCTGATGCACTTACAGATTGTAGCGGAAGCAGAATATAGAAACAGACACAGCAGGACAACTGTAATTTCAAAGCTTCATGTTACCTAAGATTTGCTTTTCCATCTCACGACATTTGTTTTTCAATTCAGTTTCCTTTTCTCGTGAGTTTTGCAGCTGCTTTGATATTAACGTGACAGATTCAGCAATTGGCTGCAGATTTTTTACTTGATTTCGGAGGGAAAGACTTTCTATCTGGAATTCTTCCAGACGTGCGCGAAGACTAATCATTTCTGTGGAGGTAACATACAATAAAAAAAAGAACATTACAGAGCAGCAGAAGAGTAGATTTACTATTAATGAATACATTGCTGGCAATTCTGGGTTGTAGAGAAAATAAAGTGATAAAAATGTCAGTGCCTATATTTTTACAAGTATGTCATCTTTTTTTTTTACCATTACTGAAATGCTGTAAAGAAACTTCGCAAAATTCTCATGCACCACACAATAATAGTAAGTGAACAAATCAGCTCTTTAAATACAAGAGAGATAGCGGCATTCCTCCACTAATAAGAAGCTTAGAGGGAACGTAAAAATGTCATTTTCTGTAAAATGTCCTTGGCAAACAGGGAGAGTTCTGATTATTCAGGACCTCTCAGTATGGCTGCGGGGCGCGGTATATCCCATTTAATAAGGACAGCTGGAGAAAAACATTGCATGGCAGCAGTGTATGGGATTATCTAAAGGTTACGCCACAGTCTTACGCTGGGCCATATGAAAAATACATATTCAAAGCTGCCCTTTGGTTACGTAATACTTGAATGAAGTCCTTCTGCATTTTTAAAGGGCTGTGTGGATATTGGTCAGTGGTATGTCGTGAATACAGAATCACATTCATGAAGTGCAAATGACTTTGAATAAATTTTCAATCGGCCTAGATGTATAAAGGAAGAAATGGCGAACCTGGGGAGAATACAAACCGAGAAAGGGGAACACAGCGACTACGGTCATTACAGAATGATTTATTAATACAATCATATAGCAGACTGGTAATTTATTTCCATATCACAATATCAGGAACTCGGCTGAGACGTAAGATAGTTACACGCTAGTCGCACGACCCCAGCCACGTGTTAGAACTGATTCACATGATGACTTTTCTCACCCTGAAAAGAAAATTGGAAAATCTCATGACAATAGCAAAGCGGCTTTTTTCAGATTATGAGGTTTTCGTAATAGGTGTATGGTCCAAAATACAAAGTAATTTTCATCATAAATGCCTATCTGCTGCCGTCTCAATAGTGCTGATGTGAGCTGGCACGAGAGCGCACTGTCTTTGTGCACAGCACATCCTAAATGCCTACCTGTTTAATGCCATAATCTAAGATTATGGCACTGACAGTGCACTCTGCTCTGCTGCCGTTTTGTTAGTGCTGATGTGAGCTGGCACGAGAGAGCACTGTCTTTGTGCACAGCACATCCTAAATGCCTATCTGTTTAATGCCATAATCTAAGATTATGGCACTGACAGTGCACTCTGCTCTGTTGCCGTCTCATTAGTGCTGTTGTGAGCTGGCGACAGAGCGCACTGTCTTTGTGAACAGTACTTCCTAAATCTGTTTAATGCCATAATCTAAGATATTTTGTAATATATTTGAATTAAAAATCCCCTATCCAATGCAAAAAACAGGTGGACAGGCACATCCAATAATATAATTTTTCAAGCTTTATTCCAAATGTATATCTTTAAAAATCCATACAAGGATGATGTGGTACAGGAACCGATCTGATGCATTTCTGGCGCCTACTGTGCCCTTAGTCATAGAGCATGAATACTGAGGTGGTACAACCACATTAAAAATCACCAAACCACATCTTGTCACGTGCTAGCTAATTAATCAAAATCACATGGGAACACCCTAAATAAAGACAGGCGTTTCCTAAAATGTGCATACAATGGAAATTTTCTCTTCTGTTTTTATAAAAAGTTACCTCTCCTTCCCACACTACACTCACTATCTAACTGCTTTTCTTTTGTTTTCCTACTTCCTTTTTGATAACGCTTCATTTGAGAATCCCAGTGCATGCTGCGATACCCAAATGAAGCGTCATCAAGGGGCAGAGGCTGCGGTCACTTCTGCAGCCTCTGCCACCTCCCGGAAATAATGCATCATCAGTGACCTTTGCTTCAGGGGCTGGGCTAGTCCCTGTGCGATGTGTGATGTGATGTCACTTGCGAGGGCAGCGCAAATCTCTGCATGAGGGGTATTCATCCTACAAGATGCACTGACAGTGCAATCTGCTCTGTTGCTGTCTCATTAGTGCTGATGTAAGGCGGCGAGAGAGCACACTGTCCTTGTGCACAGTATATATCGCGCAGGGTCTAGCCCAGCTACTGAAAAAAAGGTCTCTGATCACACATGCACTGAGATTCTCAAACAAAGCTTCATCAAAAAGGAAGTAGGAAAAAAAAAAAGCACTTACTTGTAGTTAGGCGTAGTTAGGCATGGATAGGGAATTATTAATTCAAGTATATTAGAAAATAGCTTAGTTTATGGCATTAAATAGACAGGGATTTACTTAATTGTATCACTTATTTGCATTTCGGACCACCCCTGTAAGGAAAAAAGGGGGCGATGGTGCAGAACTATTTTTGTGTGTGGCACCCCAGGAGTCAGGTTGCCACAATGGCATTGCCTTCCTCACGGAGGGGGGGATGTCATGCCTGGGAGTAAGGAGGGATCCCCTTGGTAGGTAACACAATCATACAACACCCTCCTGACTCCAGACCAGAAGGGGGAGCTCTAAACCCGGTTTCAGGGGGACTTCCCTATAAGTTCTGGTCTGGAGGCAGGCTTAGAGAGTTTGGTGTAAGACAATGAAGGGGGAGGAAGGACGTGAGGAGAGAGACTGGGCATGGAGCTGTAACAGAGTTCTTCCCAGGATAAAGCACAAAAGAAACCGGACACCGGAATCCGTGGTTGCACGGGTACTAAAGGCCCAGCAGCTAGAACCAGGGGGCAGGAGATTGCAGGTCTCCTGGCCTATCTAATACCTGGAGGCACCACAGCAGGTCAGGAGCCTGGGGCTGCCAGTGAGAAGACAGTGCCCATGAAAGACTCATGCTGTTAACCATACGGGTTAGGAGAAACAGACACTGAGAGTAACTTGTGTAAAGCTTCAGGCAGTCTGAAACAGAGAGTTCAGCGCAGAAGGAAGGCCTCCGAACCGACCTGGCTAAGTGGATCCCCAGTTAATCCAAGGCCGCCCGAACTCCATCTACACCTGTAACCTGTGACCCGGACTGCACCTGAAATTCACCAGTAAAAGATAAAGGAGACTGAAAACCCTGTGTCCTCCAATTATTTTCTGCACCCTCAGTCCTGCACCCCACCAGCTATCATCCCTTACCAACTGCACCGGTAGCCCTGGGGACTAAGCTCTACCTGTGGGGAGCTATACCAACTCTGCTGCAACATCATCAGTCCCAGTGGTCCCCTTTAAGCAGCGTCGGCCATTCCTGGTCGAGTACCACAGGTGGCGTCACGAATATTTCTCCATAGACTATATTTCCCACTACACTTCATTTCCTTTAATTGGATGCCCAGGGCCATAGACCGGGTCACCGCTTCCGTGACCACCCCTTTAGTACCGCCGGACCCAGCCTTAGTACCCCACGTCCTTGGGGGCACTCCATGTGTAATAATTAATAGATACGAAAATAATATCAAGGTAAGAATATAAAAGACTGTCACCTGGTGTCACGCTGGTCGGTGCGGACCCACTACGCAACGCACCGAGGAATGCCTGGAGGAGCATAACCAAGAGATCATTTGGTTCTTCACTAGAGTCTCTAATAGTGTGGCTAGACTTAAGCTGCAGGTTGTCGCCATGTACTACTCCAGGACAGACCTTGGAACTGGGGCAGCTGACCCCAGGGAATAGGTACACAGGAGCGGCCTCAAAGTCCAATGCAGGACCGGATGCTGATGCTAGTTCAGACAGAGCAGATTTTAATTCACCGACAGGATGGACACTGGTGTTGGTTCAGACAGTGTGGATATTGGTACTGGTATTTGACAGAAAGGTGGCAGGTGCAGGTACTGGTTCAGACTAGGCAGGTTCAGGAAGACAGAACAGGTTCAGATTCTGAGAACAGAAAACATACAGGAACAGGTACCTGACAACGGACTTAGCAGTTTGAAGAGTAACTAAATATTTATGTTGCTCAGGCACCTTCCAACAGGTGAAGGTGCCTTAAGAACTAAGCGCCTCCCAGCTATTGGCTGAGGACACATCAGGTGCATGCTATGAGGCACTGAAGGGGATCATATACGAGGACCGGTATGTGTTCCCCAGGATGTGTATAGAGACATATTAAACCCGCTGGAGCTCATTGTGATTACAGCAAAACATGTGATTACAAGGCAAAGTAAAAGTGAGGATGGATTTGGTCAAAGTAGTTGACCAAGTCAGATTTTAGGAAAACCCGACATGGGCATTTATTTTTGGAGGGATTTGCAGGTTTGGTAGTGGAGCGAATCCCTACCTCCTCTCAGTTTTCAATTGGGTGTGTCAGTTTTGTTTTTTGCAAGCTGCAGAGCAGGAGGTTCTGTGCAACCCAGGCCTGTGTGAAGCTAACGCAGAGCTAGGGACCACCAGGCGGCTGACGCACCCACCCAAGAGATATGGCGGTGCAATTGCCCATGGCAACAGGGTTGGTCACGGACTATTTGGAGAAACTGGCTGCAAACGGGAGGATATTATTTCCCTGTTTATATGAGTTTTCTGAAATAAAGACATTTTATGTTAAACTTTCTGTGGTCCCTGCCTATCTGTCGCACTGTGTGAACACCGCTGCACTACAGCGCACACTATCTCTTTAAGAGTCAGGAAATGCGCGAGCAGCCTGAGTCGCACTGCCAGGCGACTTGCGCGGCATGGACAGGCCGTGTGACACAGAGGACACGGCAGGGTAGCTGCAGCGGTATGTCAGTGTCCTTCCTGGGGGAGTGCGAGCAGCGTGCAGAGACGCCAGCGTTACACCTACAATTGTATATTGTTCTTAATAAATACATTTTAGTTTTTGGGGAGTTTTTTACTTTCCATTTGATCCATATAGCAGCGCCTGCCACCTGGTTTTGTTTGCTATGCAAAGCTGCTTTTGTCACTACTCAATCCTCTAGGACTGCAATGGTCACATGTCAGTAAGTCGTGCCAAAATTACAGGCTAGGGCAGGATGACTGAAGTTGTAAAACAAGTGTAACGTATTGACTGACACTAAATGGGTGATGCACAACAGGAGCTACCTTAAGGCGACTTAGAGAAATGAATGGTGACTAAAGTAATACCAGAGGACTGCTTCTGACATTATCTTAAAGGGAATCTGTCAGCAGGTTTTGCTACTGTCCATCTGGCATAGAGACCCCAGTTCTCTGAATGCTGAGCTCCGTATAATCCCACCCACACCACTAACTGACAGCTTTTGTTGTACACTGTGCATAGGCAGAAAGCTGCCTATCAGGGCAGGGTTATACAGAGCTCAGAAATATGGAGGACTACATAGTAACATAGTAACATAGTAACATAGTTAGTAAGGCCGAAAAAAGACATTTGTCCATCCAGTTCAGCCTATATGGCTGTAGGTTTACTAGTCTTCTAATAATAATTGCTCGCTGATAAAAGTAACTTTAGCAAAACTACACTAAGCAGCTCAGTAAGTGACACATCACTGGAATCAGGGTCTTTGCCCCTATATCATGCTGCTTTGAAATTAGGTGGCAAAAATCTGGTGTAAGATTCGCTTCAACTACTGTGTGTGGCACGAGCAGGGAAAATTTGTGCAACCCGTTTCTATAAATGTTAATGAAACTGTATAATTTGAGCCCTTGTGCTTAAGCCGTAGCGCGGCTAAAGGGTCATTAAGAGAATACATTTCAATTAAGAAAAAAAGAGCATAGTGGTTGTCCCAAAAACAGTATAGAAAGTGAGGTGGTTTAGTTCTGAAAAATTACACTATAAGGTCAGAAAGAAAATCCGTCTAAGGCGTCATTCCGACATCCGTTTTTCCCATAGGCGAGCCATCTGTGCTTCTCACAGAGGGAACATGTACCAGTTCTAGTTTATGGGGTAAATGTTCATGTTTTTATGTGAACTGACTCTGCGAAAACCAAAGGTATTTGTATTTATAACAGAAGATTAGAGACTTTTCTCGTGTGGGGGACATGATCCATCTCAGGCCATATCCTCTACACTGAAGGTCTTGGCCCACACCACCCATATGTTTCCCTCGGTTATTAGGTTTAGTGCCAAGATAGTATGTAGGATGAAGACTGGGGATTGTTTTTTGCACATTATTTAAATCAAATATTCAATTTACAAAAGAGATTTCAATGAGGTATTGATGCGTTTTTTATGTCTTTCAATGAATTTCTAATACAGTTTTACTCCTTTTTTCAATGTTTATTCAAGTTATTTCTGCACATAAGTGAAATAAGGTAATAAGTGTGGAAATGGGTCATATTATAGAAAACATGCTATAAAATATATCTACATATTTGATCTCAATCAGTCATATCTAATTAACAGGTAAATTCCAGTCTAAGCTTTACTGCATGCTTTTTATCCAGTCCAGGATATCCAACTGTGGGGTTTACAGGAAAGTGAAGCAAGATACATGTATATATATGCAATTGAGAAAGGGGCAGAGAAATAGTCCAAAACGCGTTTTAAGTAAATAATATTCTCAAAGTATGAGATCTGATTTGGAACATACATGGCACATAAGTCTCCTCACTCTGACATGTCAGGCCTGGCTTGTCACTCTCCACAAGGAGATATGTTACTCCTTAGATCCCAGCAAGTTCAAACATAGCCATTAAGGTACCGTCAGATTTAGCGACGCTGCAGCGATCTAGACAACGATGCCGATCGCTGCAGCGTCGCTGTGTGGTCGCTGGAGAGCTGTCACACAGACAGCTCTCCAGCGACCAACGATGCCGAAGTCCCCGGGTAACCAGGTAAACATCGGATTACTAAGCGCAGGGCCGCACTTAGTAACCCGATGTTTACCCTGGTTACCAGTGTAAATGTAAAAAAAAAAAAAAACACTACACACTTACATTCCGGTGTCTGTCCCCCGGCGTTCTGCTTCCCTGCACTGTGTAAGCGCAGGCCGTAAAGCAGAGCGGTGACATCACCGCTATGCTTTACGGCCAGCCGGCGCTGACACAGTGCAGGGAAGCAGAACGCCGGGGGACAGACACCGGAATGTAAGTATGTAGTGTTTTTTTTTTTACATTTACACTGGTAACCAGGGTAAATATCGGGTTACTAAGCGCGGCCCTGCGCTTAGTAACCCGATGTTTACCCTGGTTATCAGTGAAGATATTGCTGAATCGGCGTCACACACACCGATTCAGCGATGTCTGCGGGGAGTCCAGCGACAAAATAAAGTTCTGGCCTTTCTGCTCCGACCAACGATGTCACAGCAGGATCCAGATCGCTGCTGCGTGTCAAACACAACGATATCGCTATCCAGGACGCTGCAACGTCACGGATCGCTAGCAATATCGTTGTTAAGTTGTTCAGTGTGAAGGTACCTTTACACAGTACACAGCAGAGACACATTTATGACATAATTTCAGCACAGAGACATTTTTTTTTAACACATCCATTTGTGGAACGTATTATTATTCCAAGATCTGTTCATTAAAATGCTCTTTGTTCCTGTGAAAATTCCTTTACACTATGTGTTCAAGTTAAAGATTTTCTTGGGAAAATTTCTGCACGGTTTCTGCATCTCTGCAGAAAACGCAGTGGAAATTCCACGCATTTTTTATGCGGATTTTCATGCGGATTTTCAATTTTTGTAAATCCATAGAGCTAAATAAAGATATATTATTAAAAAGAATTGTGATGTTATTTCCTTGTTGAACCTCTTCTGCCAGATACCCTCATTAATATTAAATACACACACACACACCAGCCTATGTAGAAGCATTAACATAATTAACCTACATATGCTGTAACAAAAAACAATTGTCAGAAATCTGCATGAAATGCAATATCTGTTTATTTAAAAAAAATAAAATTAATAAAATTGCGTGGTCTCCCGCATAATTTTAATAACTAGCAGAGGGAAAGCTGAGGGCAGATGTTAATATTCTGGGAAGGAGCCAATAGCCACAAAGGTTCCCAGGCTATTAATATCAGCTCACAGCTGTTTGCTTAGCCTTTACTGGCTAGTTTACAGGGGAACCCCAGAAAAACATTGACATGGGGTCAACCTATAAAAATCGAACCAGCAAAGGCTAGACAGACAGCTGCGGGCTGATATTAATAGCCTGGGAAGAGGCCATGGATATTGACACCCCCTCAGGCTAAAAACATCAGCTCTCAGCCTTCTCCGAAATGGGACATCTTACAGATGAACCAATTCTGGCACTTAGCCTTGCTCTTCTGACTTACCCTGTAGCCGTGGCAAGTGGGGTTCATATTTGTGAGGTTGATGTCACCTTTGAATTGTCAGGTGAAATATAGCCCACAGGTTAGTAATGGAGAGGCATCTATAAGACACCTATCCATTACTAACCCCAAAGTTACATGGTAAATACACAGCCAGAATAAAGTACTTTATCTAAAATAATCACACAGACTCCTTTATTAAATCTTAATTTACCATACTTGCTGAATGCCTAATTCCCGACGCCCTCGTCTCCTGCAACAAAAATAAAATAATAAACCAACCTATAATACTCCCTGTCCGCCGTAGTCCATTTAATAACGAGTGTCCCATGACGGTCTCATGAGAGATGTGACCACTCTACCCAGCCTCCAGCGATACACTGACAGGAGGTATCGCTCCCGCAGTGTATCCCCGCTGTGAGAGTTCACCGGAGTTCGTCAGCTCCGGTGTTCTCACTTACGGCACCACTGCATGAGAACTTTCCAACGCAGCGGTGCTGTAAGTGAGAGCACCGGAGCTGATCAGCTGATGAACTCCGGTAAACTCTCGTGGCAGCGAAGTGATACATTGCAGGAGGGATTACCTCCTGTCAGTGTATCACCGGAGGCCGGTTAGAGAGGTCACATCTCCTGATGTGACTGTTCTACACGTGAGATCGTCGTGGGACACTCGTTATTAAATGGACTATGGCAGACAGGGACTATATGTTGGTTTATTATTTTTGCTTGCTTGCAGGAGACGTGGGCGTCAGGAATTAGGTGTTTGGTGAGGTGAGTATGTATATTGTATGTAATTATGCAAATGTTTTGATTTTTTTTATAATTGAACATAGGCGCCGGATGATAGGACTACTCTCCCATCATCAGCTCATGCTGTCACTGTTATATGTGATAGCTGACATAGCTGGATGGGAGTAGTAGTACCATCAGATGACACCTGGGTACACACACACACAGACACCCACAGACAGACACACACACACCCACAGACAGACACACACAGACATGCACATTCTCTCTGCTCGCACATATTCTCCGCCCACACACTTCCTCCTTCTGATATCATTTCCTTTCTGCAGCATTTTCGGGAGCATATCTGCAAACTCTTTTACAGGTTTGGCTGCGGATTTGACTGACTGAATGTAAGTCAATGGGTGCAGAAACACTGCAGATCGGCAAAAAGAATTGACATGCTGAAGAAAATAAAATTCTGCGAATCAGGATGGAATTTTCCCCAGCATGTGCACACCAATTATGGATTCCCATTGATTAACCTTGCTTGAGCAATCCTTTGCGAATTTGGTGCAATTCCGCGCATAAAAAACGCTGTGGATCGGCAACAAATCCGCAACATGTGCACATAGCCTAAAGCAGGGGTCCCCAACTCCAGTCCTCAAGGCCCACCAACAGGTCATGTTTTCAGGATTTCCTTTGCATTGCACAGGTGATGCAATTATTACCTGGGCAAGACTAAGGAAATCCTGAAAACATGACATGTTGGTGGGCCTTGAGGACTGGAGTTGGGGACCCCTGGCCTAAAGGGTATGTTCCAGGTCACTTTTTGCTACATTTTTCCTGCAAAAAATGCAGCATTTTACTGTACCAGCAAAAGTGAATGAGATTTCTGAAATCTCATTCGCTTGTTGCTTATTTTTTCCTGGTAAATTTGAAAGCTTCAAATCTGCAGCCTATCATTTCTTTCAGTATTTTTGCAGCACTTTTCAGCCATTTTAATAACTTTGAAAAAATGCATAAAAAATACATGCAAAAACATTGCATAAACAATGAGCAGGTTTTTTTCATGCTACATTTTTCCTTCAGAAATGTCTGCAACAAATACTTAAATTATGTAAGTTTTCATAAATATGCCACTGGGTGTTTGGAAAAAGGATGATATGGACTGGCAAAACCACCTTATGTCCAGATATCAAAAGTGGCATTTGACAGTGTTTTGTTGACTGATCTTGCCACTGTTCTTTTCTCCACTGAAGACTGTAAGACTTGGAAAACTACATAATTCATGTAATACTGCCATTTTCAGGCAAATGTATGAAAGGGAGGGAATCTGTGTAGAGGGGGGAGGGATGTTCGAACCGATCTCATGTGGGGTTGATTGGGCAGTTGTATCAGTCTTCGAAGACACACACAGGAGACAGGTGCCATTTTTATTTTTCCTTCCCCCTACAAGTCCCCCCTACAAATTTAATAATTCACATCTGCATATGATCGCGTACATGAGGTATGCGCTTGTAATGAACTTATAATTTATATTTATATCCTATGTATGGGGTAAATTCACAGAGCGTGATTCTCTGCCAGAAGCGAACGCCAATCAATCATAAACTAAATTGATCGGCCCTCGTTTAACTACATGCACATTGAGCAATCATGGGCATTGTATGTGACGGAATGATTGTTAGTGGTATTGTCTGCTCATACACACGGCAGCATTGAAGAACATGATGTGATGCCAAGAGACAATCATAATAACATCCACATAAGATGCCATCAAACAAGTGTTTGTTTATTTGCCATTTGATAGACAGACATGTTTACGTAGACCACTGGATGGGAAGAAATGTTTGCATGAACAATCATCTATTCGATCAATGTCGCATGTAAATGGGTCCTATTCGAAAGTAACGATAAAATATCTACAGATTTCCTACCCCCACGAGATACAATCCCATAGCCATTCTTATCAGAATACGAAGTCCCAGCAGGTTTGTTTGGTAAAGGCACAGGAAGGTACTAACCTTGTAAAAGATAAAAAACAGACTAAACTAATCAGCAATACAGTAAATCAAAGGTACATATTTGTTCAGGAGTATGGGAAATACATGGCGCTTAGATCTGATTTCCTAATCTCTACCTTTCAAGTTAATGATTTTGACCTTTCAGTAAATGGAAGAATTTGTGTAATGTAATGAGAGAACATGTCGCCTTGTTAAGAAAATAAAATAAAAATTAGCCTTTACTTCAACGCCGGATACAAAATATTCGGCGCTCATTATTTTCTACAGCTCAGCTATGGCTTTATTTATACAGGAGGCAGAGATGTCAGGTAAGGTGGCGGCACTTGTGATTCAGCTTCAGAACACAACACTTGCATTGCTCGCTTCGGGAACGACTGACCCAATTGTCTAAAGCATAATACAAAATTGGAAATGGTTCTAATTCCTAACAAGGGTAAATGCTGCAGACAATGGATTAGATTGCCTTTGGTATGAGACTATTGTTTTGCCTTTCTTCCTCCTTCATTCTGTATTTATCCATAATGGGCCTTGAGGTTCCTTTTCTTACAAGAGTCATCAGATTCTCATTTTCGGGAGTTCAGCCTTACTGGGAACCTGTCAATAGGTCAGGTCCTTTAGTGGTTCTAAAAATGTAAAACTAGAGCACTCTGTAAAAGCTCCTCAAACTGCTGATTGGAAAAGTACTGTATATTTCATATATGCTTTTTTCATCAATGGACCATTTCAGCCATTCATTAGAGCAATGAGAGGTCAAGTCCAACCTTAGCGCATGAGATATGGTGCTCAGAGAGTAGATAGGCTCAGGACATTTATGGCATGTCGACCTAATATGTTATAAAGAACTAAAGCAATGGTACCAGCTCCCTTTGTAACACAAGACTTTTACATTCATTGTGAGTCCACTTCTATTCCTTTGAAATTTCATTCAAAAATGAACAGTAAAGGAAGCAGATCTCTTTCTCTGCAGGAGCGGGTGATAGATATAATTGATTAAAAGGGGGGCTACTATATGATTTATGGAATGCTCCCATCTGCTCAATGTCTTTTACAAACAATACCTGCAGAGGACACATATACGGTATGTTTCCAATTAGATATACTTCATAAACCTATGAAATCTGAGTCTATATGAAACATCATTATATTACCAGATGAAGAAAGGAGCTGGCCATACATAGTACATGAAATTACTAATGCAGATCGATTAATATTAGAGCGTGATATGAACTGATTTCTCACCCAGGACAGTGTGTGTAGCTACTAAGACATCTTCACAGGAAACCATCAGTGGAAAACAGTGGAAAATTATATTTTTAATTGCAGACACATTATATTAATTATATATCCATCCTACATATCAAAATATCATCAGTATTAGTTAGATATACAATTTTTTTTAAGTATTAAAGAAAACCAATCAGCACGATTTTGTAACAAAGTAAAGACATGACTGTAATGGTGCTGTAATATGAATTAAATTGAAGAAATCTGTCATACTGATGGTTGTAGAACAACTGTACCACCGGGTAGAGCCTGGAGGCTGGAGAGAGCCTGTGCCACTGTATCACCAGGGACAACCTGGAGGCCGGAGAGAGCCTGTGCCACTGTACCACCGGGGAGTGCCTGAAGGCCAGAGAGAGTCTGCGCCACTGTACCACCGGGAAGAGCCTGGAGGCTGGAGAGAGCCTGTGCCACTGTATCACCAGGGAGAACCTGGAGGCTGGAGAGAGCCTGTGCCACTGTACCACCGGGGAGTGCCTGAAGGCCGGAGAGAGTCTGTGCCACTGTACCACCGGGAAGAGCCTGGAGGCTGGAGAGAGCCTGTGCCACTGTACCACCAGGAAGAGCCTGGAGGCTGGAGAGAGCCTGTGCCACTGTACCACCGGGGAGAGCCTGGAGGCTGGAGAGAGCCTGTGACACTGTACCACCGGGAAGAGCCTGGAGAGAGCCTGTGCCACTGTATCACCAGGGAGAACCTGGAGGCTGGAGAGAGCCTGTGCTACTGTACCACCGGGGAGTGCCTGAAGGCCGGAGAGAGTCTGTGCCACTGTACCACCGGGAAGAGCCTGGAGGCTGGAGAGAGCCTGTGCCACTGTATCACCAGGGAGAACCTGGAGGCTGGAGAGAGCCTGTGCCACTGTACCACCGGGGAGTGCCTGAAGGCCGGAGAGAGTCTGTGCCACTGTACCACCGGGAAGAGCCTGGAGGCTGGAGAGAGCCTGTGCCACTGTACCACCAGGAAGAGCCTGGAGGCTGGAGAGAGCCTGTGCCACTGTACCACCGGGGAGAGCCTGGAGGCTGGAGAGAGCCTGTGACACTGTACCACTGGGGAGAGCCTGGAGGTTGTAAAGAGCCTGTGCCACTGTACCCCCAGGGAGAGCCCGGAGGCAGGAGAGAGCCTGTGCCCCTGTACCATTGGGGAGAGCCTGTGCCACTGTACCACTGGGGAGAGCCTGAAGGCTGGAAAGAGTCTGTGCTACTGTACCACCGGGGAAAGCCTGGAGGCTGGAGAGAGCCTGTGCCACTGTACCACCGGGGAGTGCCTGAAGGCCGGAGAGAGTCTGTGCTACTGTACCACCGGGAAGAGCCTGGAGGCTGGAGAGAGCCTGTGCCACTGTACCACCAGGAAGAGCCTGGAGGCTGGAGAGAGCCTGTACCACCGGGGAGAGCCTGGAAGCTGGAGAGAGCCTGTGCCACTGTACCACCGGGAAGAGCCTGGAGGCTGGAGAGAGCCTGTGCCACTGTACCACCAGGAAGAGCCTGGAGGCTGGAGAGAGCTTGTACCACCGGGGAGAGCCTGGAAGCTGGAGAGAGCCTGTGCCACTGTACCACCGGGGAGAGCCTGGAAGCTGGAGAGAGCCTGTGCCACTGTACCAGCGGGGAGAGTCTAAAGGCTGGAGAGAGCCTGTGCCACTGTACCACTGGGGAGAACCTGGAGGCTGGAGAGAGCCTGTGCCACTGTACCACCGGGGAGAGCCTGGAGAGAGCCTGTGCCACCGGACCACCAGGAAGAGCCTGGAGGCTGGAGAGAGCCTGTGCCACTGTACCACTGGGGAGAGCCTGGAAGCTGGAGAGAGCCTGTTCCACTGTACCACCGGGGAGTGCCTGAAGGCCGAAGAGAGTCTGTGCTACTGTACCACCGGGAAGAGCCTGGAGGCTGGAGAGAGCCTGTGCCACTGTACCACCGGGGAGTGCCTGAAGGCCGAAGAGAGTCTGTGCTACTGTACCACCGGGAAGAGCCTGGAGGCTGGAGAGAGCCTGTGCCACTGTACCACTGGGAAGAGCCTGGAGGCTGGAGAGAGCCTGTGCCACTGTACCACTGGGGAGAGCCTGGAAGCTGGAGAGAGCCTGTTCCACTGTACCAGCGGGGAGAGTCTAAAGGCTGGAGAGAGCCTGTGCCACTGTACCACCGGGGAGAACCTTGAGGCTGGAGAGAGCCTGTGCCACTGTACCACCGGGGAGAGCCTGGAGGCTGGAGAGAGCCTGTGCCACTGTACCACTGGGGAGAGCCTGGAAGCTGGAGAGAGCCTGTTCCACTGTACCAGCGGGGAGAGTCTAAAGGCTGGAGAGAGCCTGTGCCACTGTACCACCGGGGAGAACCTTGAGGCTGGAGAGAGCCTGTGCCACTGTACCACCGGGGAGAGCCTGGAGGCTGGAGAGAGCCTGTGACACTGTACCACTGGGGAGAGCCTGGAGGTTGTAAAGAGCCTGTGCCACTGTACCCCCAGGGAGAGCCCGGAGGCAGGAGAGAGCCTGTGCCCCTGTACCATTGGGGAGAGCCTGTGCCACTGTACCACTGGGGAGAGCCTGAAGGCTGGAAAGAGTCTGTGCTACTGTACCACCGGGGAGAGCCTGGAGGCTGGAGAGAGCCTGTGCCACTATATCACCAGGGAGAACCTGGAGGCTGGAGAGAGCCTGTGCCACTGTACCACCGGGGAGTGCCTGAAGGCCGGAGAGAGCCTGTGCCACTGTACCACCAGGAAGAGCCTGGAGGCTGGAGAGAGCCTGTACCACCGGGGAGAGCCTGGAGGCTGGAGAGAGCCTGTGCCACTGTATCACCAGGGAGAACCTGGAGGCTGGAGAGAGTCTGTGCTACTGTACCACCGGGAAGAGCCTGGAGGCTGGAGAGAGCCTGTGCCACTGTACCACCAGGAAGAGCCTGGAGGCTGGAGAGAGCCTGTACCACCGGGGAGAGCCTGGAAGCTGGAGAGAGCCTGTGCCACTGTACCACCGGGGAGAGCCTGGAAGCTGGAGAGAGCCTGTGCCACTGCACCAGCGGGGAGAGTCTAAAGGCTGGAGAGAGCCTGTGCCACTGTACCACTGGGGAGAACCTGGAGGCTGGAGAGAGCCTGTGCCACTGTACCACCGGGGAGAGCCTGGAGGCTGGAGAGCCTGTGCCACTGTACCACCAGGAAGAGCCTGGAGGCTGGAGATAGCCTGTACCACCATGGAGAACCTGGAAGTTGGAGAGAGCCTGTGCCACTGTACCACTAGGGAGAGCCTGGAGTCTGGAGAGAGTCTGTGCCACTGTACCACTAGGGAGAGACTGGAGGCTGGAGAGAGCCTGTGCCACTAGACCACCAGGGAGAACCTGGAGGCTGGAGAGAGCCGGTGCCACTGTACCACCGGGGAGAGCCTGGAAGCTGGAGAGGGCCTGTGCCACTGTACCACCGGGGAGAGCCTGGAGGATAGAGAGAGACTGTGCCCCTGTCCACTGGGGAGAGCCTGCAGGCTAGAGAGCCTGTACCACTGTACCACCGGGAAGAGCCTGGAGGCTGGTGAGAGCATGTGCTTCTGTACCCCCAGGTAGAGCCTAGAGGCAGGAGAGAGCCTGTGCCACTGTACCACTGGGGAGAGCCTGGAGGCTGGAGAGAGCCTGTGCCATTGTAACCCTGGGGAGAGCCTGGAGGCAGGAAAGAGCCTGTGCCACTGTACCACCGGGAAGAGCCTGGAGGCTAAAGAGAGCCTATGCCACTGTACCACTGGGGAGAGCCTGAAGGCAGGAGAAAGCCTATGCCACTGTACCACCGGGGAGAACCTAGAGGGGCGTAACTAAATGACCACCTGGTTATTTGCTAGAGCCCCTGATTGTGTAGTTAAATCTAAGCTGTAGGTGGATGCAGGGACCACTCCAGAAAAGACCCTGATGCTGAAGCTGCTGACCCCAAAGGGGCAATGAAGCAGGGTTAAACTAGGAAGGTTAGACCGGCCAAGAACTAGTTTACAAAATGGATGGATGTGGAACGGCTGTTAAACAGGATGGATACCGGAACCGATACAGGAAGGGCAGATTTAGGAACACGGACTTCAGGTGCAGGATCTCAGGAACTAGTTCAGACTGGACAGGAGCGGAACGAGGTACAGATGATGACAAAGTGGAACAGGATAAGGTACAGACAGAACGGGCTCAAGGTCCGGATGAGTCAGGACAGACAGGATCAGATTTAGGTAGGACAGATACAGGTAGAAAATGTACACATTAAAGACTAATGTTTCTCATGCACCCCTGACAGGAGAGGGTGCCTTAAGTACTTGATGTCTCTTAGCTTTTGGTTGGTGACATTTTCTGAAGTACGCACGCTGCTCCTTTGAGTGCACTAAGCGCACTGCTGGGAGACCTGTACACCGTAAGCGGGTTCTGGAAGGAAGAAGCTGCATCAGACACTGAAACAGCGTGGCCGTGATGGTGAGCTTGTTGGCGTCCCTGCCAGGAGGAGGAAGGGGTATCGTGTAGGGATGCCGGTGCTGACATTACAAAATCCACTTTGTAGTTTTTCTGTAAACTGCAAATGAAGATTTCTGCTACCGGTAATTATATTTTATATTTTCATGCACAGGGGCTTGACTGTACACTGAGTCTTCTCCTCCCTGTCTGATTCCTCGTTCCATCTGCCTGCCTCCTGTCTGTGATTGACAGGTCACTAATGAGAAGACAAACAGAGGAGGCAGGTCACTAAAAAGTGAAGGCAGCAGAGAGCGAAAGAAGACGAAAACCCCCTGCACGGTCCGGCCCCTGTGCACACGAAATCTAATAAGCTGAAAACTTCAAATAGTGATTATAGAAGAACAAAACAGATTTCTTCACCAAAGATATTGATGTAATCGGTATTACAGAGCCATTACAGCTATGTTATTACGTTACATTACAAAATCGTGCTGACAGCTTCTCTTTAAGCTTTAAACCCTCAGAGGTTGGCTGATATTGCCAGAAGTGATGGGCTAGCCTCTCCCTACAGAGGTGGCTGCCAGATAGTATGTAGCAACAACCACTTTACATGCGCCTTTATTGAGAATAAAACAAAGTGAAAAACCGGTCTCTTTTGACCAGATGGAAGATCCTCTTTGCTCTGTTGGCGGCTATAAGCGCCACGTACTGCATTGTATCTCCAATTTAATCGACATTCTGTCCACTTTCGGAGATAGGTCATCAGTTGTTAGGTCACGGACAACCCCTTGAAGAGGACAATATAGCGTTATTTTTCTGCTAGTTTTACATAACAGGCTTAGTGTGTGTACAATTTGACCTCCTATTAAATACTTATTTAGCTATCTTCTCTAATTCTTAATATATGTCTGCAAATAAAAAAGAAGCAAAAACAAAATCAAGTAAAATCTAACGCTCCGTAACTGGAGGATACATTGTATTAGAATGAAATAGACTAACCGGCTGAATGACTTCTTAACGTTTCTTGAATTTGGCTACTAATATCTCTCCTGAGATCATTCCAGTATCCCATGATGACTTGGACGTTTTTCCTAACAGCACTTTGTTCTGATTGAAGCAGTCTCAGAAATGATTGGCTCTTCCTTAAGATTGCCTCTTGCTTGGCAGCTTTCTCCCTGTGAATAAGACAATATGTGGTTTTGCACATTCATTTGTGTCAGCGCAGTCCAAGTTTTACACGAAGTCTGCAAACACCACACGTTGGAATGATGAGCTTGTGGGGTTCCATCATGTACACACAAATGCAACTCAGATATAACACCAAGGAAGTTAATCCTTTCAAACACTGAACTCTACAATCACATTTGCCTTGTTTCACAGACTACACAAGGACGGGCATACAGTGGGTACGGAAAGTATTCACATCTCGCCAAATTTTTCACTTTTTGTTTTATTGCAGCCATTTGATAAATTCAAAAAGTTCATTTTTTTCCACATTAATGTACACTCTGCACCCCATCTTGACTGAAAAAAACAGAAATGTAAAAATTTTTGAAAACTTAATAAAAAATAAAAAATAAAATATCACATGGTCATAAGTAGGGTTGAGCGACCTTGACCTTTTTAGAGTCGAGCCGTGTTTCGCGAAACCCGACTATCTTAGAAGTCGAGTCGAGTGGAATCGGCCGATTATCGCGAAAAGTCGGGTATCGCCCGAAACACGAAACCCAATGCAAGTCAATGGGGGAGCATAGTCGGCAGTGAGTGGAGGCCAGGAAAACACCTACACTGCCCATTTTAATGGCAAAAACATCCATTCTTGTTAAAGAAGCTTGTCAATCGTAATTTACCTTATAATAATTGGAAGGCATTTGAAATTGGGGGTCATTTGGCTAAAGTTGTGGGGGGTAGGGCTGGTTCAAGTAATTAGTGGGCCCAGTAAATCTGGACCACGTCACGGCAGTGGAGCAGGGAGAGGTAAGTATTTAAACTTTGCAAGTGCTGTGATCCTGAGCAAGCAGGGGGGGCCCACTCGTTGGCATTGGCACTGGCACAGGGCCCCTCAAAGTACAGCGGTGTGTTTGCACGGCGGGGGCGCCTCCCACCGGCAGCAACACTTTTGCGTACTATGAGAGGCCCTGTGCCAGTGACGTCGCCAACTAGTATTCCTCCCCCCACCTGATGAAGGAACCTGCACTTTCATCTGCACCTTCCTCTTTGTCCCCGTGTAAGGTGGTATGGTATGCGGGAAGAGGAACCTGACTTTCAGCAGGGTCACAATCTTGCTGTGTAGTGTGCACGGGAAATTTTGCATTATGGGTCAATGTACCAGCAGACTCATCTATCACTGGCTGGGCAATGGGCAGGATGAGGAGGAAACACAGATATAGGCCCAAAGAATAAAGTTGGCTAAATGCAGTTCAAAATTGGTAACACAGGACTAACCAGGGGGCATTGCAGTGGAGGACAACTGGAATGAGAGGCTGACACAGAGAGTAGGCCCAAATCAGTAAGTAGTCGAAATGCAGTTCAAAATTGGCAACCGTAGTAAACAGGCGGCACAGCTTTGTTCAGTGGAGGAGAACAGCAAGGAGTGGCAGACACCGATAGTAGGCCCCAAACCAACTAGTACGCCAAATGCAGTTGTTCCATTTAACCACAATTTAATGAGAGCCTGAAGATAGAAGCTCAGGAAAGGCAACCTGGAGAACACCTTGGAGTGTAACACACCATCTCTCTACACCCCATACCCAATTTGTAGGCCTAATGCAGCGTAGTTTCCAACAACTACTAAACGAGAGCATGAAGATTGAAGCTCAGGAAAGGCAACCTGGAGAACACCTTGGAGTGGAACACACCATCTCTCTACACCCCATACCCAATTTGTAGGCCTAATGCAGCGTAGTTTCCAACAACTACTAAACGAGAGCATGAAGATTGAAGCAATGGAGAGGAAACCTGGGGAACACCTTGGGGAGGCAGACACCGTTAGTAGGCCCTACCAAAGTTGTACACCCAATGCAGTTTTAAAATTCCTAGAGGCTGAAAACAAGACTATTGACGCTCAGCTTTTTTAAAAGGAACACAGCTGAATTGAGTGGCGCAGACAGACACAGGTAGTAGGACTCAAACCAAAAATGTGGCTCACTGCAGCAGAAAAAAGTTACAGGGGTACACAAGCTGCAGTGCTCTGGGCAGTGGAGGACAATTTCAATAGTGAACCGCAGACAGACTTTGTACGCCTACTATTAAAAAAAGGATGCTCTATGCAATTATAAATAGGTTCTAGGGGTACACGGGCAGCAGTGGTGTGGTCAGTGGAGGCCTAGTGGAAGGAGTGACCGCAGACAGGCATCGAAGGCCTAAAATAATAACACATGGCTGTAGGCAATTTTAAATTGGTTCCAGGGGTACACGGGCAGCAGTGGCCTAGTCAGTGTAGTAGTAGTAGAAAGAACGGACCGCAGACAGGCATCGAAGGCCTAAAATAAAAAAATTGGGCTGGCTGTAGGCAATTTTAAATTGGTTCCAGGGGTACACGGGCAGCAGTGGTGTGGTCAGTGGAGGCATATTGTAAGGAGTGACCGCAGACAGGCATCGAAGACCTAAAATAATAACACATGGCTGTAGGCAATTTTAAATTGGTTCCAGGGGTACACGGGCAGCAGTGGTGTGGTCAGTGGAGGCCTAGTGGAAGGAGTGACCACAGACAGGCATCGAAGGCCTAAAATAAAAAAATTGGGCTGGCTGTAGGCAATTTTAAATTGGTTCCAGGGGTACACGGGCAGCAGTGGTGTGGTCAGTGGAGGCATATTGTAAGGAGTGACCGCAGACATGCATCGAAGGCCTAAAATAATAACACATGGCTGTAGGCAATTTTAAATTGGTTCCAGGGGTACACGGCCAGCAGTGGTGTGGTCAGTGGAGGCCTAGTGGAAGGAGTGACTGCAGACAGGCATCGAAGGCCTAAAGTAAAAAAATTGGGCTGGCTGTAGGCAATTTTAAATTGGTTCCAGGGGTACACGGGCAGCAGTGGTGTGGTCAGTGGAGGCATATTGTAAGGAGTGACCGCAGACAGGCATCGAAGGCCTAAATAATAACACATGGCTGTAGGCAATTTTAAATTGGTTCCAGGGGTACACGGGCAGCAGTGGCCTGGTCAGTGTAGTAGTAGTAGAAAGAATGAACCGCAGACAGGCATCGAAGGCCTAAAATAAAAAAATTGGGCTGGCTGTAGGCAATTTTAAATTGGTTCCAGGGGTACACGGGCAGCAGTGGTGTGGTCAGTGGAGGCATAGTGGAAGGAGTGACCGCAGACAGGCTTCGAAGGCCTAACATAACAAAAATGTCAATACAATGGTATTGTCAGTGGCAGGCATTGAAGGATGTCAGCGCATAGACTAAACATTGGTGGAGCTGTGAGATAATTTTGCAAGTGGTAGAGTACTGTTTGAGCTGGGGGGGGGGGAACTGTCTTGTGGCCGGCGGTACAGGCACAGGGCCCCTCATATTACAACGGTGTGTCTGACGTTGGGTGCGCACCACCACCGCCAGAGACACTTTATTGTACTAGGAGGGACCCAGTGGCAGTGCCGTCGACCAAAAGCGGGCACACCCACCTCTTCAGACAAACAGCACTCTCACGGGTGCTGTCGCCAAGTGTCGATACCACGGCCCCGTGTGGGGAGTTTGGCCATTTAGTGAGGTGTAAACATGTCGTATGCTGGACAATCAGGTGCAGAAAATTACGAGATTGGAAAAGGCATTCAGAATAGTCCACAGGCAAGACCTTTTCATAGGAAAGCTAGGTGTCAGCCGGGCAAGGTGGGGCAAAAGATTTCGAAATCCAGTTGTGGTTCATTTTAATGAAGGTTAGATCATCTACATTTTGGGTAGCCAGACGAGTCCTTTTTTCTGTTAGTATTGAACCTGCAGCACTGAATACTCTTTCTGATAGGACACTAGCTGCCGGGCAAGCAAGCTCCTGCAATGCATATTCTGCCAATTCTGGCCAGGTGTCTAATTTTGATGCCCAGTAATCAAATGGGAATGACGGTTGAGGGAGAACATCGATAAGGGATGAAAAATAGTTTGTAACCATACTGGACAAATGTTGTCTCCTGTCACTTTGAATTGATGCTGCAGTACCTGTCCTGTCTGCGGTCATAGCAAAATCACTCCACAACCTGGTCAGAAAACCCCTCTGGCCAACGCCACTTCTGATTTCTGCCCCTCTAACTCCTCTGGTCTGCTGGCCCCTGCAGCTCGTGTGAGAACGATCAAGGGCGCTGTGTGCAGGGAATGCCAGAAGCAAACGGTCAACAAGAGTTGATTGTTTGGTTGCTAATATTAGTTCCAAGTTCTCATGTGGCATTATATTTAGCAATTTGCCTTTATAGCGAGGATCAAGGAGGCAGGCCAACCAGTAATCTTCATCGTTCATCATTTTAGTTATGCGTGTGTCCCTTTTGAGGATACGTAAGGCATAATCCGCCATGTGGGCCAAAGTTCCAGTTCTCAAATCTGCGGTTGTGCTTGGTTGAGGGGCAGTTTCAGGCAAATCCACGTCACTTGTGTCCCTCCAAAAACCAGAACCCGGCCTTGCCGCGCCACCAATTTCCATTGGCCCCGGAAAAGCTTCCTCATTAAAAATATAATCATCCCCATCATCCTCCTCGTCCTCCTCCTCCTCTTCGCCCGCTAACTCGTCCTGTACACTGCCCTGGCCAGACAATGGCTGACTGTCATCAAGGCTTTCCTCTTCCTCAGCTGCAGACGCCTGATCCTTTATGTGCGTCAAACTTTGCATCAGCAGACGCATTAGGGGGATGCTCATGCTTATTATGGCGTTGTCTGCACTAACCAGCCGTGTGCATTCCTCAAAACACTGAAGGACTTGACACATGTCTTGAATCTTCGACCACTGCACACCTGACAACTCCATGTCTGCCATCCTACTGCCTGCCCGTGTATGTGTATCCTCCCACAAAAACATAACAGCCCACCTCTGTTCGCACAGTCTCTGAAGCATGTGCAGTGTTGATTTCCACCTTGTTGCAACGTCTATGATTAGGCGATGCCGGGGAAGGTTCAAAGAACGCTGATAGGTCTGCATACGGCTGGAGTGTACGGGCGAACGGCGGATATGTGAGCAAAGTCCACGCACTTTGAGGAGCAGGTCGGATAACCCCGGATAACTTTTCAGGAAGCACTGCACCACCAGGTTTAAGGTGTGAGCCAGGCAAGGAATGTGTTTCAGTTGGGAAAGGGAGATGGCAGCCATGAAATTCCTTCCGTTATCACTCACTACCTTGCCTGCCTCAAGATCTACAGTGCCCAGCCACGACTGCGTTTCTTTCTGCAAGAACTCGGACAGAACTTCCGCGGTGTGTCTGTTGTCGCCCAAACACTTCATAGCCAATACAGCCTGCTGACGTTTGCCAGTAGCTGCCCCATAATGGGAGACCTGGTGTGCAACAGTGGCAGCTGCGGATGGAGTGGTTGTGCGACTGCGGTCTGTGGACGAGCTCTCGCTTCTGCAGGAGGACGAAGAGGAGGAGGGGGGGGGTGCGAACGGCTACAGCCAACTGTTTCCTAGACCGTGGGCTAGGCAGAACTGTCCCAAACTTGCTGTCCCCTGTGGACCCTGCATCCACAACATTCACCCAGTGTGCCGTGATGGACACGTAACGTCCCTGGCCATGCCTACTGGTCCATGCATCTGTTGTCAGGTGCACCTTTGTGCTCACAGATTGCCTGAGTGCATGGACGATGCGCTCTTTAACATGCTGGTGGAGGGCTGGGATGGCTTTTCTGGAAAAAAAGTGTCGACTGGGTAGCTCGTAGCGTGGTACAGCGTAGTCCATCAGGGCTTTGAAAGCTTCGCTTTCAACTAACCGGTAGGGCATCATCTCTAACGAGATTAGTCTAGCTATGTGGGCGTTCAAACCCTGTGTACACGGATGCGAGGCTAAGTACTTCCTTTTTCTAACCATAGTCTCATGTAGGGTGAGCTGGACTGGAGAGCTGGAGATCGTGGAACTAGCGGGGGTGCCGGTGGACATGGCAGACTGAGAGACGGTGGGAGATGGTATTGTTGCCGCCAGTGCCCTAGATGCAGTGTTTCCTACTACGAAACTGGTGATTCCCTGACCCTGACTGCTTTGGCCTGGCAAAGAAACCTGCACAGATACTGCAGGTGGTGCGGAAAATGGTGGCCCTACACTGCCGGAAGGGATGTTGCGTTGCTGACTAGCTTCATTGGCTGAGGGTGCTACAACCTTAAGGGACGTTTGGTAGTTAGTCCAGGCTTGCAAATGCATGGTGGTTAAATGTCTATGCATGCAACTTGTATTGAGACTTTTCAGATTCTGTCCTCTGCTTAAGGTAGTTGAACATTTTTGACAGATGACTTTGCGCTGATCAATTGGATGTTGTTTAAAAAAATGCCAGACTGCACTCTTTCTAGCATCGGATACCTTTTCAGGCATTGCAGACTGAGCTTTAACCGGATGGCCACGCTGTCCTCCAACAGGTTTTGGCTTTGCCACGCGTTTTGGGCAAGATACGGGCCCGGCAGATGGAACCTGTTGCGATGTTGATGCCTGCTGCGGCCCCTCCTCCTCCGCCTCAGAACTGCTGCCGCCTGCACCCTGTTCCCCCAATGGCTGCCAATCGGGGTCAAGAACTGGGTCATCTATTACCTCTTCTTGTAGCTCGTGTGCAACTTCGTCTGTGTCACCGTGTCGGTCGGTGGTATAGCGTTCGTGATGGGGCAACATAGTCTCATCAGGGTCTGATTCTTGATCATTACCCTGCGAGGGCAATGTTGTGGTCTGAGTCAAAGGACCAGCATAGTAGTCTGGCTGTGGCTGTGCATCAGTGCACTCCATGTCAGATTCAACTTGTAATGGGCATGGACTGTTAACTGCTTCACTTTCTAAGCCAGGGACGGTATGTGTAAAGAGCTCCATGGAGTAACCCGTTGTGTCGCCTGCTGCATTCTTCTCTGTTGTTGTTTTTGCTGAAGAGGACAAGGAAGCGACTTGTCCCTGACCGTGAACATCCACTAACGACGCGCTGCTTTGACATTTACCAGTTTCACGAGAGGAGGCAAAAGAGCTAGAGGCTGAGTCAGCAAGATAAGCCAAAACTTGCTCTTGCTGCTCCGGCTTTAAAAGCGGTTTTCCTACTCCCAGAAAAGGGAGCGTTCGAGGCCTTGTGTAGCCAGACGACGAACCTGGCTCCACAGCTCCAGACTTAGGTGCAATATTTTTTTTCCCACGACCAGCTGATGCTCCACCACTACCACTACCCTCATTACCAGCTGACAATGAACGCCCCCGGCCACGACCTCTTCCACCAGACTTCCTCATTGTTTTAAAAACGTAACCAAACTAACGGTATTTGTTGCTGTCACACAACTTACACGGTGAGCTATAACTTCAGTATGATTTAGCTACCCCTTTACAGGTGAGTGAGACCACAACGAAAATCAGGCACAATGTTACACACTCTGTTGTTGGTGGCAACAAATGAGAGAGATGCCACACACGCAGGACTGTCACTGAAGCACAAATGTAAATATTAATCTCCCACTGATTTGATTTTTTTTTTTTTTCAGGGAGACGTTAGGAAAAAAAAATAATAGAATAAAATGATTTTTTCAGGAAGAATTTAGAAACCAAATAAAATAAAATGATTTTTTCAGGGAGAATTTAGAAAACAAATAAAACAAAAAAAGGCTTTCTATGGCCCACTGAGTGAGAGATGACGCACACAGGAGTCAGGAGTGGCACACAAGCCCAGAGGCCAATATTTATCTCCCGATGATTGATGTAGTGATTTTTTCAGGTAGATTTTGGAACCCAAATCAAGCTAAAAAAATAATAGGCTTTCTATGGCCCACAACTGGAGAGAGAGAGAGATGGCACACCCAGGAGTCAAGACTGGCACACAAGCAGAAAGGGCAATATTAATCTCCCACTGATTTGATTTTTTTTTTTTTTTCAGGGAGACTTTAGGAAAAAAAAATAATAGAATAAAATGATTTTTTCAGGAAGAATTTAGAAACCAAATAAAATAAAATGATTTTTTCAGGGAGAATTTAGAAAACAAATAAAACAAAAAAAGGCTTTCTATGGCCCACTGAGTGAGAGATGACGCACACAGGAGTCAGGAGTGGCACACAAGCCCAGAGGCCAATATTTATCTCCCACTGATTGATGTAGTGATTTTTTCAGGTAGATTTTGGAACCCAAATCAAGCTAAAAAAAAAAATAGGCTTTCTATGGCCCACAATTGGAGAGAGAGAGAGATGGCACACCCAGGAGTCAAGACTGGCACACAAGCAGAAAGGGCAATATTAATCTCCCACTGATTTGTTTTTGTTTTTTTTTCAGGGAGACTTTGGGAAAAAAAAATAATAGAATAAAATGATTTTTTCAGGAAGAATTTAGAAACCAAATAAAATAAAATGATTTTTTCAGGGAGAATTTAGAAAACAAATGAAACAAAAAAAGGCTTTCTATGGCCCACTGAGTGAGAGATGACGCACACAGGAGTCAGGAGTGGCACACAAGCCCAGAGGCCTATATTGTTCTCCCAATGATTGATGTAGTGATTTTTTCAGGTAGATTTTGGAACCCAAATCAAGCTAAAAAAAAAATAGGCTTTCTATGGCCCACAATTGGAGAGAGAGAGAGAGATGGCACACCCAGGAGTCAAGACTGGCACACAAGCAGAAAGGGCAATATTAATCTCCCACTGATTTGTTTTTGTTTTTTTTTCAGGGAGACTTTGGGAAAAAAAAATAATAGAATAAAATGATTTTTTCAGGAAGAATTTAGAAACCAAATAAAATAAAATGATTTTTTCAGGGAGAATTTAGAAAACAAATGAAACAAAAAAAGGCTTTCTATGGCCCACTGAGTGAGAGATGACGCACACAGGAGTCAGGAGTGGCACACAAGCCCAGAGGCCTATATTGTTCTCCCAATGATTGATGTAGTGATTTTTTCAGGTAGATTTTGGAACCCAAATCAAGCTAAAAAAATAATAGGCTTTCTATGGCCCACAATTGGAGAGAGAGAGAGAGATGGCACACCCAGGAGTCAAGACTGGCACACAAGCAGAAAGGGCAATATTAATCTCCCACTGATTTGATTTTTTTTTTTTTTCCAGGGAGACTTTAGAAAAAAAAAATAATAAAAAAAAAAATGATTTTTTCAGGAAGAATTTAGAAACCAAATAAAATAAAAATGATTTTTTCAGGGAGAATTTATAAAACAAATAAAACAAAAAATAGGCTTTCTATGGCCCACTGAGTGAGAGATGACGCACACAGGAGTCAGGAGTGGCACACAAGCCCAGAGGCCAATATTTATCTCCCACTGATTGATTTATTGATTTTTTCAGGTAGAATTTAGAACCCAAATCAACCAAAAAAATAAATAGGCTTTCTATGGCCCACAATTTGTGAGAGAGATGGCACGCTCAGGACTGGCACACAAGCCCAGAGGCCAATATTAATCTCCCACTTTTTATTTTTTTTCAGGGAAAATTTATAAACCCAATAAAAAAAATAATAAATAGGCTTTTTATGGCCCACTATCTGAGAGAGAGAGATGGCACGCTTAGGACTGGCACACAAGCCCAAAGGCCAATATTAATCTCCCTTTTTTTTTTCAGGGAGAATTTATAAAACCAAAAAAAATAAATAAATAGGCTTTCTATGGCCCACTATTTGTGAGAGAGATGGCACGCTTAGGACTGGCACACAAGCCCAAAGGCCAATATTAATCTCCCTTTTTTTTTTCAGGGAGAATTTATAAAACCAAAAAAAATAAATAAATAGGCTTTCTATGGCCCACTATTTGTGAGAGAGATGGCACGCTTAGGACTGGCACACAAGCCCAAAGGCCAATATTAATCTCCCTTTTTTTTTTCAGGGAGAATTTATAAAACCAAAAAAAATAAATAAATAGGCTTTCTATGGCCCACTATTTGTGAGAGAGATGGCACGCTCAGGACTGGCACACAAGCCCAGAGGCCAATATTAATCTCCCACTTTTTATTTTTTTTCAGGGAAAATTTATAAACCCAATAAAAAAAATAATAAATAGGCTTTCTATGGCCCACTATCTGAGAGAGAGAAATGGCACGCTTAGGACTGGCACACAAGCCCAAAGGCCAATATTAATCTCCCTTTTTTTTTCAGGGAGAATTTATAAAACAAAAAAAAAAAAATAAATAGGCTTTCTATGGCCCACTATTTGTGAGAGAGATGGCACGCTCAGGACTGGCACACAAGCCCAGAGGCCAATATTAATCTCCCACTTTTTTTTTTTTTGTTCCAGGGAAAATTTATAAACCCAATAAAAAAAATAATAAATAGGCTTTCTATGGCCCACTATCTGAGAGAGAGAGATGGCACGCTTAGGACTGGCACACAAGCCCAAAGGCCAATATTAATCTCCCACTGATTGATTTATTGATTTTTTCAGGTAGAATTTAGAACCCAAATAAAGCAAAAAAAAAAAAATAGGCTTTCTATGGCACACTGAGTGAGTGATGATGCACACAGGAGTCAGGAGTGGCACACAAGCCCTGAGGCCAATATTTTTCTCCCACTGATTGATGTAGTGATTTTTTCAGGTAGATTTTATAACCCAAATCAAGCAAAAAAATAAATAGGCTTTCTATGGCCCACTGACTGAGAGATGGCACACACAGGGATGGCACTCTAGCAGAAATGTCAATCTTAATCTCCCACAAAAAAAAAAAAAAAAACAGGGAGTGTCCAACAATTACTATCTCCCTGCAGTAATCTCAGCCAGGTATGGCAGGCAGCAATAAGGAGTGGACTGATGCACAAATTAAATAAAAAGTGTGGACAAACAAAAAAGATAGCTGTGCAGAAAGGAAGGAACAAGAGGATTTGTGCTTTGAAAAAAGCAGTTGGTTTGCACAGCGGCGTACACACAGCAATGCAGCTATCAGGGAGCCTTCTAGGGCAGCCCAATGAGCTACAGCGCTGAGGGGAAAAAAAAAAAAAAAATGTAGCTTCCACTGTCCCTGCACACCGAAGGTGGTGTTGGGCAGTGGAAATCGCTACAGCACAAGCGGTTTGGTGGTTAATGGACCCTGCCTAACGCTATCCCTGCTTCTGACGAAGCGGCAGCAACCTCTCCCTAAGCTCAGATCAGCAGCAGTAACATGGCGGTCGGTGGGAACGCCCCTTTATAGCCCCTGTGATGCCGCAGACAGCAAGCCAATCACTGCAATGCCCTTCTCTAAGATGGTGGGGACCAGGACCTATGTCATCACGCTGCCCACACTCTGCGTTTACCTTCATTGGCTGAGAAATGGCGCTTTTCGCGTCATTGAAACGCGACTTTGGCGCGAAAGTCGCGTACCGCATGGCCGACCCCGCACAGGGGTCGGATCGGGTTTCACGAAACCCGACTTTGCCAAAAGTCGGCGACTTTTGAAAATGAACGACCCGTTTCGCTCAACCCTAGTCATAAGTATTCAGACCCTTTGCTCAGACACTCATATTTAAGTCACATGCTGTCCATTTTCTTGTGATCCTCTGTATTGCCTCCGTCCCATTCCCGGTCCGCACGCGCTGACTGGGGAGTTTTAAGCAAACAATTATAAATGTTATTATATATAAATAATAGACAAAAATTGGTGAACATGTAAGAATATAGCAGCAGGTAAAGAAAAACCAGTGGAAAGAGGTGTAAAAAAGTTATAACGCATCGGGAAGAGAAAAACGTGTCCCTTAGCAACAACCGCATATATAGAGGGGTTAACCAATATATACAGGATGCAAATGAGATATCAGTTAGCCAGTAAACCAATAGATCTGATTAATGATCTGAGCAACAGTTTCAGGCATAATAGCCTGCTGTTATCCTTAAGGCAGAGCACATGAATGAAATGCTATATGTGCATCTAGTTTCTGGCTAAATGTCAAAAATCCAGACATAAATGCCCCAAGGTGAAGGATTAATTAAATCCAAAAATGCAATAAGATATTACTTTGAGACATGGTGTAGCCAAGGTGCAGGAGTGCAGGTGGGAACGCAGGAGCCTCGATGCGCGTTTCACGCTCTGGTTTTGTCAGGCTAACTGATATCTTGTTTGCATCCTGTATATATTGGTTAACCCTATATATATATATATATATATATATATATATATATATATAGTTGTTGCTAAGGGACACGTGTCTCTCTTCCCTGTGTGTTTTAACTTTTTTACACCTCTTTGCACTTTTTCTTTAGCTG
This sequence comes from Ranitomeya imitator, assembly GCF_032444005.1. NCBI lineage: Eukaryota > Metazoa > Chordata > Amphibia > Anura > Dendrobatidae > Ranitomeya > Ranitomeya imitator. The sequence goes on from NC_091286.1 coordinate 500,732,760, forward strand.
TCGCTATTTTCTTACCTGTTCACCAATTTTTGTCTATGATTTATGTGTAATAAAATTTATATTTGTTTGCATAAAACTCCCCTCTCTTTTTTGGATTTTGTGCTATATGCTATTCGTCAGAATTTTTTGGTTATTATGCTAGGACTATTGATTTAGAGATCCTCATTCTAATAGGTTTTTGATGTTTTGGCTTAGGGGTGTGTCCCACCTGGCCGTGTGGACAATTTTATAGGTTATATATATATAATTGGTGCAACCTGGGTAGCTGCACAGGGGCCTGAGAGGCAAGGGCCCCCATTCCACCTCCAAAGCAAGTGGAATTATGTAGTACGATGACGAGCCACTGGACTGTAAAGGGCAAATAAATTGTTCTTGCACAGGAACCCTCTTCTATCTGTGCCCACCAATGAGACTACATGTAACAAACTTCTGATGCACGAGTACACTACAAGAGATACATAATTGTATAATATAGAAGCAGTCTAATAGTCAAAAAAGTGTACCCGGGGGTCAGAGATGAGCTAAGAACTCCTCATTTAGGAAATATTTCCAACACTTTTGGTTTTACACAATGTAACCCTGCCATAGTTTTAGGATGATGGATCTTTTGCATGCTGCGCCAAGTGAGAGTCCAGTGTTTTGTTCAAAATGGTATGATGGTATTAATATACAGGTGCTTCTCACAAAATTAGAATATCATCAAAAAGTTAATTTATTTCAGTTCTTCAAAACAAAAAGTGAAACTCATATATTATATAGAGACATTACAAACAGAGTGATCTATTTCATGTGTTTATTTCTGTTAATGTTGATGATTATGGCTTACAGCCAACGAAAACCCAAAAGTCATTATCTCAGTAAATTAGAATAATTAACAAAAAGCAACTGCAAGGGCTTCCTAAGCGTTTAAAAAGGTCCCTTAGTCTGTTCAGTAGGCTCCACAAACATGGGAAAGACTGCTGACTTGACATGTCCAGAAGGCAGTTATTGACACACTCCACAAGGAGGGTAAGCCACAAAAGGACATTGCTAAATAAGCTGACAGTTTACAAAGTGCTGTATCCAAGCATATTAATGGAAGGTTGAGTGGAAGGAAAACTGTGGTAGAAAAAGGTGCACAAGCAACCGAGATAACTGCAGCCTTGAAAGGATTGTTAAGAAAAGGCCATTCAAAAATGGGGGGGTGATTCACAAGGAGTGTACTGCTGATGGAGTCATTGATTCACGAGCCACCACACACAGACGTATCCAGCACATGGGTTACAAGTGTCGCATTCCTTGTGTCAAGCCACTCATGTCGAATAGAAAACCCCAGAAGCGTCTTACCTGGGCCAAGGAGAAAAAGAACTGGACTTGTTGCTCAGTGGTCCAAAGTGTTGTTTTCAGATGAAAGTAAATTTTGCATTTCATTTGAAAATCCAGGTCCCAGGGTCTGGAGGAAGAGTGGAGAGGCCACAATCCCAGCTGCTTGAGGTCTAGTGTGAAGTTTCCACAATCAGTGATGGTTTGGGGAGCCATGTCATCTGCTGGTGTAGGTCCACTGTGTTTTATCAAGACGAAAGTCAGTGCAGCCGTCTACCAGGAAATTTTAGAGCCCTTCATGCTTCCCTCTGCTGATAAGCTTTTTGGAGATGGAAATTTAATTCTCCAGTAGGACCTGTCCACACTGCCAAAAGTACCAATACCTGGTTTAAAAGCAACAGTGTCACTGTGCTTGATTGGCCAGCAAACTCGTCTGGCAATAACCCCATAGAGAATCTATGTTGTATTGTCAAGAGGAAGATGAGAGACACAAGACCCAACAATGTAGACGAGCTGAAGGCTGCTATCGTAGAATGTAAGTCCGCAAGGACAGAGTCCTCTCCCCTCTGCACCAGTCTGTCATTGTAAATTTGTTTACTGTAAACGTTATCTATAACCCTGAAGACACAAAAGAGGATAGTAAAACCAAAAACACTCAGTTTGAAAAAATGTTGCAGTAATCCGCAAGTGCTAGTAAAAGATGTAAAAAAACAGGGTATTTGGTTGATACGTTTTTTGCAAAAAATGTATACTAAGCTGCTCTACCAATCTTCACGGTATACCCTTATCAGAGCAGGTTATCTATAACCCTGTACGTAACCCCTTTTCTCATGTACAGCACCATGGAATTAATGGCACTATATAAATAAATAATAATAATAATAATAAATCAAAGCAACCTGGGCTTCCATAACACCTCAGCAGTGCTACAGGCTGATTGCCTCATAGCCACGCCGCATTGATGCAGTAATTGAGTCAAAAGGAGCCCCGACCAAGTATTGAGTGCATTTACTGAACATACATTACAGTAGGCCAACATTTCGGATTTTAAAATCATTTTTCAAGCTGGTGTTATAAAGTATTCTAATATACTGAGATAATGACTTTTGAGTTTAATTGGCTGTAAGACATAATCATCAACATTAACAGAAATAAACACTTGACATAGATCACTCTGTTTGTAATGACTCTATATAATATCCTAATATATTTAGTCTGGCTGGGAAAGGACGCTCGCGGGTTTGCGTGTGCAACAGATTTTAAGTGCAACAGTTTAAAGTGCTTGGCAGTTAGAAAATGGCAGTTGGACAGGGCAGGAGACAGGTAAGGTGCATAAGTTTTTCAAACAATCATGCTTCATGGTCAGTCATACTACATTAAGCATTGATCATATCAATCTGCTTCTTATTTGTTTTTACTTCTGCTCTCTCACAACTCGCCCGCCCTTTAACACATTCTGGGCACTCTCTATATATCCACCCCTCCCTTCTCCCCTCTTCCATGAAAAACTCTGAGGCTCTACTGACATTTCTTACCCACTCAAAACCAGCCACTACCGCCATGCAGCACTCAAAACGTTCATACAAATCATCCCACCACCTGCTCTTTCTGTTTTTTCTCCTTCTACTAGTTGCAGGTGACATCTCCCCCAACCCTGGGCCTCCCTCCACCAGCATACATTACTCTCCTTCAGCTACATATAGAAACCCTGCTAATCTTATTAACATTCAGTGCATTGCTTCTTATATTATCGCTTTCCACTGTGCTCTCTGGAATGCACGGTCTGTGTGTAACAAACTAACTTACATTCATGATCTTTTCCTTCTAATTCCCTTAACCTTCTGGCTATTACAGAAACCTGGATCCAGCATTCAGACACCACCGCCGCTGCCGCACTCTCGTTTGGTGGGCTGAGACCTGAGAAAAGACAGGGTGCAGGTGTTGGTTTGCTCTTTTCATCACAATGTGCTTTCCAGGTCATCCCTCCAGTTCCCTCACTCACATTTCCTTCCTTTGAAGTCCACGCCGTCAGACTCTTTAAGCCCTTCTCCTTGCGAGTGGCGGTTATTTATCGCCCTCCAGGCTCCTCCCGCCAGTTTCTAGACCACTTTGCCACCTGGCTTACTCACTTTCTATTCTGTGACATCCCCGCCCTCATCATGGGAGACTTTAACATCCCCATCAATGATCCCCTCTCCCAATCTGCCTCTCATCTTCTTTCTCTAACTTCTTCATTCGGCCTCTCACAGTTTACTAATTCTCCTACGCATGAGGACGGGAATACTCTGGACCTGGTTTTCTCCTGTCCCGGCTCGCTGCACGACTTTACTAACTCCCCTCTCCCGCTCTCGGACCACAACCTTCTTTCCTTCTCTGTCAAGATTTGTCTCCTCACCCGGGACACCCCCACTTACCACACTTATCGGAATACACGTACCATTAATACCCAGCAGCTTGTGGACAATCTCCACACATCTCTAGCCCCCATCTCCTCCCTCTCCTGTCCAGACTTTAACATTGTCACACTTCAATAATACACTGAAGAATGCCTTAGATGAAGCAGCACTTTCTACATGCAGAAAGACCTGACACAGACAATGGCAGCCCTGGCACACTATGCAAACACACTTTCTTCAGCGTTACTCAAGGTGTGCAGAGAGGCAGAGGAGAAAATCTCTCTTAGCAGAAGACTTCATCCACTATGAGTTCATGCTCAAAAAAAATAACTCTGCCCTTTATCTGGCCAAACAATCCTACTTCATCACCCTCATCACCTCACTATCCAACAACCCAAAACGACTTTTTGAAACCTTAAACTCCCTCCTGAAACCTAAAGTACAGGCCCCCATCACCAACCTCAGCGGTGAGGATCTGGCCACTTATTTCTTAGAAAAAAATCAACCACATCCATCAGAATATCTCAGCGCAATCTCCTCAGTGCCTGGATCCCCTTCCCTGCCGCACCGCAAGTTCACTAGACATCTTTGTGTTATGACCTGGTGGTCAGGACAATAATGGACCTGGTGGTTAAGAGCACACGGAATGACCTGATAGTTACTGATAATAAAGGACGAGCTCTGGGACGTGGGAACTCTGCTGACCGCAATCCCTAATCCTATAACGCACACTAGAAATAGCCGTGGATTGCTCCTAATGCTCCCTATGCAACTCGGCACAGCCTAAGGAACTAGCTAGCCCTGAAGATAGAAAAATAAAGCCTACCTTGCCTCAGAGAAATTCCCCAAAGGAAAAGGCAGCCCCCCATATATAATGACTGTGAGTAAAGATGAAAATACAAACACAGAGATGAAATAGATTTAGCAAAGTGAGGCCCGACTTACTGAACAGACTGAGGATAGGAAAGGTTGCTTTGCGGTCAGCACAAAAACCTACAAAAAGACCACGCAGAGGGCGCAAAAAGACCCTCCGCACCGACTCACGGTGCGGAGGCGCTCCCTCTGCGTCCCAGAGCTTCCAGCAAGCAAGACAACAATAAAAATAGCAAGCTGGACAGAAAAATAGCAAACCAAAGAAAATACAAGCAGGAACCTAGCTTCTGCTGGGAAGACAGGTCACAAGAACGATCCAGGAGTGAACTAGACCAATACTGGAACATTGACAGGTGGCATGGAGCAAAGATCTAAGTGGAGTTAAATAGAGCAGCCAGCTAACGAATTAACCTCGTCACCTGTGGAAGGAAACTGAGAAACACCCACCAGAGGAAGTCCATGGACAGAACCAGCCGAAGTACCATTCATGACCACAGGAGGGAGCCCGACAACAGAATTCACAACAGTACCCCCCCCTTGAGGAGGGGTCACCGAACCCTCACCAGAGCCCCCAGGCCGACCAGGATGAGCCAAATGAAAGGCACGGACCAGATCGGCAACATGAACATCAGAGGCAAAAACCCAGGAATTATCTTCCTGACCATAACCCTTCCACTTGACCAGGTACTGGAGTTTCCGTCTCAACATACGAGAATCCAAAATCTTCTCCACCACATACTCCAACTCCCCCTCAACCAACACCGGGGCAGGAGGATCAACGGATGGAACCACAGGCGCCACGTATCTCCGCAATAACGACCTATGGAACACATTATGGATGGCAAAAGAAGCAGGAAGGGCCAAACGAAATGACACAGGATTGATAACCTCAGAAATCTTATACGGACCAATGAAACGAGGCTTAAACTTAGGAGAGGAAACCTTCATAGGAACATAACGAGACGACAACCAAACCAAATCCCCAACACGAAGTCGGGGACCCACACAGCGCCGGCGGTTAGTGAAACGTTGAGCCTTCTCCTGGGACAATGTTAAATTGTCCACCACATGAGTCCAAATCTGCTGCAACCTATCCACCACAGTATCTACACCAAGACAGTCCGAAGATTCAACCTGCCCTGAAGAGAAACGAGGATGGAAACCAGAATTGCAGAAAAACGGCGAAACCAAAGAAGCCGAGCTGGCCCGATTATTAAGGGCGAACTCAGCCAATGGCAAAAAGGACACCCAATCGTCCTGATCAGCAGAAACAAAGCATCTCAGATATGTTTCCAAAGTTTGATTAGTTCGTTCGGTTTGGCCATTAGTCTGAGGATGGAAAGCCGAGGAAAAAGACAAATCAATGCCCATCCTAGCACAAAAGGATCGCCAAAACCTCGAAACAAACTGGGAACCTCTGTCAGAAACGATGTTCTCCGGGATACCATGTAAACGAACCACATGCTGGAAAAATAATGGCACCAAATCAGAGGAGGAAGGCAATTTAGACAAAAGTACCAAATGGACCATCTTAGAAAAGCGATCACAAACCACCCAAATGACCGACATCTTTTGAGAGACGGGGAGATACGAAATAAAATCCATAGAAATATGCGTCCAGGGCCTCTTCGGGACCGGCAAGGGTAAAAGCAACCCACTGGCACGAGAACAGCAGGGCTTAGCCCGAGCACAAGTCCCACAGGACTGCACAAAAGAACGCACATCCCGTGACAAAGACGGCCACCAAAAGGATCTAGCCACCAAATCTCTGGTACCAAAGATTCAAGGATGCCCAGCCAACACTGAACAATGAATCTCAGAGATAACTCTACTAGTCCATCTATCAGGGACAAACAGTTTCTCTGCTGGGCAACGGTCAGGTCTATCAGCCTGAAATTTTTGCAGCACCCGCCGCAAATCAGGGGAGATGGCAGACAAAATTACCCCCTCTTTGAGAATACCCGCCGGCTCAGGAACACCCGGAGAGTCAGGCACAAAACTCCTTGACAGGGCATCAGCCTTCACACTCTTAGAGCCCGGAAGGTACGAAACCACAAAATCAAAACGGGAGAAAAATAACGACCATCGAGCCTGTCTCGGATTCAACCGTTTGGCAGACTCAAGATAAGTCAAATTCTTGTGATCTGTCAAGACCACCACGCGATGCTTGGCTCCTTCAAGCCAATGACGCCACTCCTCGAATGCCCACTTCATGGCGAACAACTCTCGATTACCAACATCATAATTATGCTCAGCAGGCGAAAACTTTCTAGAAAAGAAAGCACATGGCTTCATCACCGAGCCATCAGAACTTCTTTGCGACAAAACAGCCCCTGCTCCAATCTCAGAAGCATCAACCTCAACCTGAAACGTGAGCGAAACATCTGGCTGGCACAACACAGGGGCAGAAGAAAAACGACGCTTCAACTCCTGAAAAGCCTCTACAGCTGCAGAAGACCAATTGACCACATCAGCACCCTTCTTGGTCAAATCAGTCAACGGTTTAGCAACACTAGAAAAATTAGCGATGAAGCGCCGATAAAAATTAGCAAAACCCAGGAACTTTTGCAGGCTCTTCACAGATGTCGGCTGAGTCCAATCGTAAGTGGCCTGGACTTTAACAGGGTCCATCTCGATAGTAGAAGGGGAAAAAATGAACCCCAAAAATGAAACCTTCTGAACTCCAAAGAGACACTTTGACCCCTTCACTATCAAGGAATTCGCACAAAGGACCTGGAACACCATTCTGACCTGCTTCACATGAGACTCCCAATCATCCGAAAAGACCAAAATATCATCCAAATATACAATCAGGAATTTATCCAGGTACTCTCGGAAGATTTCATGCATAAAGGACTGAAATACCGATGGAGCATTGGAAAGCCCGAATGGCATAACCAGGTACTCAAAATGGCCCTCGGGCGTATTAAATGCTGTTTTCCATTCATCGCCTTGTTTAATACGCACAAGATTATACGCCCCTCGAAGATCTATCTTGGTGAACCAACTAGCCCCTTTAATACAAGCAAACAAATCAGACAGCAACGGCAAAGGATACTGAAATTTGACTGTAATTTTATTAAGAAGGCGGTAATCAATACAAGGTCTCAAAGAACCATCCTTCTTGGCCACAAAAAAGAACCCTGCTCCTAACGGTGATGACGACGGGCGAATATGGCCTTTCTCCAAGGATTCCTTTATATAACTCCACATAGCGGCGTGTTCTGGCACAGATAAATTGAACAATCGGCCCTTAGGAAACTTACTACCAGGAATCAAATTAATTGCACAATCGCAATCCCTATGAGGAGGTAGGGCACTGGCTTTGGGCTCATCAAATACATCCCGATAATCCGACAAAAACTCTGGAACTTCAGAAGGAGTGGAAGACGAAATAGACAAAAATGGAACATCACCATGTACCCCCTGGAAACCCCAGCTGGACACAGACATAGACTTCCAGTCCAATACTGGATTATGAACCTGTAGCCATGGCAACCGCAAAACGACCACATCATGCAGATTATGCAACACCAGAAAGCGGATATCCTCCTGATGTGCAGGAGCCATGCACATGGTCAATTGGGTCCAGTACTGAGGCTTATTCTTGGCCAAAGGCGTAGCATCAATTCCTCTCAATGGAATAGGATACTGCAAGGGCTCCAAGAAAAAACCACAGCGCCTAGCAAACTCCAAGTCCATCAAAATCAGGGCAGCGCCTGAATCCACAAATGCCATAACAGAATAGGATGACAAAGAGCAAATCAGAGTAACGGACAATAGAAATTTAGACTGTACCGTACCAATGGTGGCAGACATAGCGAACCGCTTAGTGCGCTTAGGACAATCGGAGATAACATGAGTGGAATCACCACAGTAAAAACATAGCCCATTCCGACGTCTGTGTTCTTGCCGTTCAGCTCTGGTCAAAGTCCTATCACATTGCATAGGCTCAGGCCCATGCTCAGATAGTACCGCCAAATGGTGCACAGCTTTACGCTCACGCAAGCGTCGATCGATCTGAATGGCCAAAGACATAGACCCATTCAGACCAGCAGACATGGGAAATCCCACCATGACATCCTTAAGGGCTTCAGAGAGACCCCTTCTGAAGATTGCTGCCAGGGCACATTCATTCCACTGAGTGAGCACAGACCACTTTCTAAACTTCTGACAATATATCTCCGCTTCATCCTGACCTTGACACAGAGCCAGCAAGATTTTCTCTGCCTGATCCACTGAATTAGGTTCGTCATAAAGCAATCCAAGCGCCAGGAAAACGCATCAACATCACGCAATGCCGGATCTCCTGGCGCAAGGGAAAATGCCCAGTCTTGAGGGTCACCACATAACAAAGAAATATTGATCTTTATTTGTTGAACAGGGTCACCTGAGGAGCGAGGTTTCAAGGCAAGAAACAATTTACAATTATTTTTGAAATTCAAGAACTTAGATCTATCACCAAAAAACAAATCACGAATTGGAATCCTAGGCTCTGACATCGGATTCTGAACCACAAAATCTTGAATGTTTTGTACCCTTGTAGTGAGATTATCCATCCAAGAGGACAGACCTTGAATGTCCATGTTTACACCTGTGTCCTGAACCACCCAGAGGTAAAGGGGAAAAGAGAAACAAAACACACTGCAAAGAAAAAAAAATGGTCTCAGAACTTCTCTTATCCCTCTATTGAGATGCATTAGTACTTTGGGCCACCTGTACTGTTATGACCTGGTGGTCAGGACAATAATGGACCTGGTGGTTAAGAGCACACGGAATGACCTGATAGTTACTGATAATAAAGGATGAGCTCTGGGACGTGGGAACTCTGCTGACCGCAATCCCTAATCCTATAACGCACACTAGAAATAGCCGTGGATTGCTCCTAACGCTCCCTATGCAACTCGACACAGCCTAAGGAACTAGCTAGCCCTGAAGATAGAAAAATAAAACCTACCTTGCCTCAGAGAAATTCCCCAAAGGAAAAGGCAGCCCCCCACATATAATGACTGTGAGTAAAGATGAAAATACAAACACAGAGATGAAATAGATTTAGCAAAGTGAGGCCCGACTTACTGAACAGACTGAGGATAGGAAAGGTTGCTTTGCGGTCAGCACAAAAACCTACAAAAAGACCACGCAGAGGGCGCAAAAAGACCCTCCCGCACCGACTTACGGTGCGGAGGCGCTCCCTCTGCGTCCCAGAGCTTCCAGCAAGCAAGACAACAATAAAAATAGCAAGCTGGACAGAAAAATAGCAAACCAAAGAAAATACAAGCAGGAACTTAGCTTCTGCTGGGAAGACAGGTCACAAGAACGATCCAGGAGTGAACTAGACCAATACTGGAACATTGACAGGTGGCTTGGAGCAAAGATCTAAGTGGAGTTAAATAGAGCAGCCAGCTAACGAATTAACCTCGTTACCTGTGGAAGGAAACTCAGAAACACCCTCCAGAGGTAGTCCATGGACAGAACCAGCCGAAGTACCATTCATGACCACAGGAGGGAGCCCGACAACAGAATTCACAACATCTTTGAGCCTGTTTCAGAAGAAGAAGTTTCCAAGCTCCTCGCTTCTGCTCGGCCTACAACCTGCAACAGTGACCCCATTCCTTCACATATCCTGCAGTCTCTCTCACCAGTGGTCACCACTCACCTGACTAAAATATTTAACCTCTCTATTTCTTCAGGTATCATTCCCTCCTCATTTAAACATGTCATCATAACCCCTTTACTTAAAAAGCCATCCCTGGACCAGAACTGCACTGCTAACTACAGACCTGTCTCTAACCTTTCCTTCATCTCTAAACTCCTTGAACGCTTGGTCCACTCCCGTCTAATCCGCTATCTCTCGGATAACTCTCTTCTTGACCCTTTACAATCTGGTTTCCGCTCTTTACACTCCACTGAAATTTCCCTCACTAAAGTCTCTAATGATCTAATAACAGCTAAATCCAAAGGTCATTGCTCTCTGCTGATTCTCCTGGATTTCTCTGCCGCATTTGACACTGTGGATCACCAGCTCCTCCTCACTATGCTCCGCTCTATAGGCCTCAAGGACACAGCCCTCTCCTGGTTCTCCTCCTACCACTCTGACGGCTCCTTCACTGTATCGTTTGTCGGCTCCTCTTCCTCTCCTCGTCCCCTTACTATCGGGGTTCCGCAAGACTCAATCCTAGGCCCCCTCTTCTCTCTGTACACGGCCTCTATTGGACAAACAATCAGGAGATTTGGGTTCCAATATCATCTCTATGCTGATGACACCCAATTATACACTTCTTCCTCCCGACATCACCCCTTCCCTAATTCAAAATACCAAGGATTGTCTGTCTGCTGTCTCTAACATCATGTCCTCCCTCTACCTGAAACTAAATCTCTCCAAAACGGAACTTCTTGTGTTTCTCCCTCCTACTAACCTCACTCTACCCAACATCGAAATTACCCTGGAGGGTTCAACCATAAATCCCAAGCAGCATGCCCGCTGTTTTGGGGTCATATTCGACACCGAACTTTCCTTTACTCCTTATATCTGATCACTCACTCGCTCTTGTCACCTGCATCTTAAAAATATCTCCAGAATCCGGCCTTTTCTCACCGTTGAAACTGCTAAGACTCTTACTGTCGCTCTTATTCATTCCCGTCTGGACTACTGCAATTCTCTTCTGATCGGTCTCTTACCAAACTTTCTCCTCTCCAATCCATCTTGAATGCTGCAGCCAGAGTCATATTTCTGTCCAGCCGCTTCACCGATGCCTCCATCTTGTGCCAGTCATTACACTGGCTACCCATTCGCTACAGGGTCCAGTATAAACTCATCTCTCTCTTCCACCCACAAAGCTCTCCACAGTTCTGAACCGCCTTATATCTCCTCTCTCATCTCTGTCTATCGCCCTACACGTGCCCTCCGTTCTACAAATGAACTATGACTAACATCCCCTGTAATCCGAACCTCACATCTCCGTCTCCAAGACTTCTCTCGTGCTGCACCAGCTCTCTGGAATGCACTTCCCCAGACGATCAGACTGATACCTAGCCCCGACCTATTCAAGCGCGCTTTGAAAACCCATCTCTTCAAACAAGCCTACCACATCAACTACTCAGTAAACTAACTTTGCCCTGTTCCCTCCTTCCAAATATTACTCTGAATCTGCACCCTACTATTCATCCGTCTCCACACCGTTCATACACATGATAACTGCACTTGATACTTGACTATTGCACTTAAACACACGGGCTGATGACCGGATCATGCAGCTTTGTATGAAAATCCCTATTTATTATAACTGCCAGACCTGAAATAACAAGCACTTTTCACCTATTGTGTCCCCCCATTTCCTTGTAGATTGTAAGCTTGCGAGCAGGGACTTCACTCCTAATGTCACTGTTTAAATTGTCTTAACTTATACTGAATTTATTGTCTGTACATGTCCCCGCTTAATTGTAAATTGCTGCGGAATATGTTGGCGCTATATAAATAAAAAATTATAAAATTATTATTATATACGAGCTTCACTTTTTGTATTGAGGAACTGAAATAAATGAACTTTTTGATGATATTCTAATTTTGTGAGAAGCACCTGTATCTCCTGCACTAGTCTAGTACTCGTAAACCTGAACTATGTACTTTAACCCCTTTCTGCCATCAGACGTACTATTCCGTCCATGTGGGGTGGGCTTTACTTCCCACGGACGGAATAGTATGTCATAGGCGATCGGCCGCGCTCACGGGGGGAGCGCCGCCGATCGCGGCCGGGTGTCAGCTGCTTATCGCAGCTGACATCCGGCACTATGTGCCAGGAGCGGTCACGGACCGCCCCCGGCACATTAACCCCCGGCACACCGCGATCAAACATGATCGCGATGTGCCGGCGGTGCAGGGAAGCTTACCGCAGGGAGGGGGCTCCCTGCGGGCTTCCCTGAGACCCCCGCAGCAACGCGATGTGATCGCGTTGCTCCGGGGGTCTCTCACCTCCTCCCTGCAGCAAGTCCCGGATCCAAGATGGCCGCGGATCCGGGTCCTGCAGGGAGGGAGGTGGCTTACCAAGTGCCTGCTCAGAGCAGGCACTTGGTAACGCTGCAGCGCTGTTTGACAGATCGGTGATCTGTCAGAGTGCTGTAAAACTGGCAGATCACCGATCTGTATTGTCCCCCCCTGGGACAAAGTAAAAAAGTTAAAAAAAATTTTTACAAGTGTGTAAAAAAAAAAAAAAAAAAAATCCTAAATAATGAAAAAAAAATATATATATTATTCCCATAAATACATTTCTTTATCTAAATAAAAAAAACAAAACAATAAAAGTACATATATTTAGTATCGCCGCGTCCGTAACGACCCGACCTATAAAACTGGCCCACTAGTTAACCCCTTCAGTAAACACCGTAAGAAAAAAAAAAAAAAAACGAGTCAAAAAACAACGCTTTATTATCATACCGCCGGACAAAAAGTGGAATAACACGCGATCAAAAAGACAGATATATATAACCATGGTACCGCTGAAAGCGTCATCTTGTCCAGCAAAAAATGAGCTGCCATACAGCATCATCAGCGAAAAAATAAAAAAGTTATAGTCCTCAGAATAAAGCAATGCAAAAATAATTATTTTTTCTATAAAATAGTTTTTATCGTATAAAAGCGCCAAAACATAAAAAAAATGATATAAATGAGGTGTCGCTGTAATCGTACTGACCCGAAGAATAAAACTGCTTTATCAATTTTACCAAACGCGGAACGGTATAAACGCCTCCCCCAAAAGAAATTCATGAATAGCTGGTTTTTGCTAATTCTGCCTCACAAAAATCGGAATAAAAAGCGATCAAAAAATGTCACGTGCCCGAAAGTGTTACCAATAAAAACGTCAACTCGTCCCGCAAAAAACAAGACCTCACATGACTCTGTGGACTCAAATATGGAAAAATTATAGCTCTCAAAATGTGGTAACGCAAAAAATATTTTTTGCAATAAAAAGCGTCTTTCAGTGAGTGACGGCTGCCAATCATAAAAATCCGCTAAAAAACCCGCTATAAAAGTAAATCAAACCCCCCTTCATTACCCCCTTAGTTAGGGAAAAATAAAAAAAATTTAAAAAATGTATTTATTTCCATTTTCCCATTAGGGTTAGGGCTAGGGTTAGGGTTAGGGATAGGGTTAGGGCTAGGGTTAGGGCTAGGGTTAGGGCTAGGGTTAGGGCTAGGGTTAGGACTAGCGCTAGGGTTAGGGCTAGGGTTAGGGCTAGGGTTAGGGCTAGGGTTAGGGCTAGGGTTAAGGCTACAGTTAGGGTTAAGGCTACATTTAGGGTTAAGGCCACAGTTAGGGTTAAAGCTACAGTTAGGGTTAAGGCTACAGTTAGGGTTAAGGCTACAGTTAGGGTTAAGGCTACAGTTAGGGTTGGGGCTAAAGTTAGGGTTAAGGCTACAGTTAGGGTTAGGGTTTGGATTACATTTGCGGTTGGGATTAGGATTAGGGGTGTGTCTGGGTTAGAGGTGTGGTTAGGGTTACCGTTGGAATTAGGGTTAGGGGTGTGTTTGGATTAGGGATTCAGTTATAATTGGGGGGGTTTCCACTGTTTAGACACATCAGGGGCTCTCCAAACGCGACATGGCGTCCGATCTCAATTCCAGCCAATTCTGCGTTGAAAAAGTAAAACAGTGCTCCTTCCCTTCCGAGCTCTCCCGTGTGCCCAAACAGGAGTTTACCCCAACATATGGGGTATCAGCGTACTCAGGACAAATTGGACAACAACTTTTGGGGTCCAATTTCTCCTGTTACCCTTGGGAAAATACAAAACTGGGGGCTAAAAAATAAGTTTTGTGGGAAAAAAAAGATTTTTTAATTTTCACGGCTCTGCGTTATAAACTGTAGTGAAACACTTGGGGGCTCAAAGTTCTCACAACACATCTAGATAAGTTCGTGGGGGGGTCTAGTTTCCAATATGGGGTCACTTGTGGGGGGTTTCTACTGTTTAGGTACATTAGGGGCTCTGCAAACGCAATGTGACGCCTGCAGACCATTCCATCTAAGTCTGTATTTCAAATGGCGCTCCTTCCCTTCCGAGCCTTTCCATGCGCCCAAACGGTGGTTCCCCCCACATATGGGGTATCAGCGCACTCAGGACAAATTGCACAACAAATTTTGGGGTCCAATTTCTCCTGTTACCCCCAGGAAAATACAAAACTGGGGGCTAAAAAATAATATTTGTGGGAAAAAATGTTTGTTTTATTTTTACGGCTCTGCATTATAAACTTCTGTGAAGCTCTTGGTGGGTCAAAGTGCTCACCACACATTTAGATAAGTTCCTTAGGGGGTCTATTTTCCAAAATGGTGTCACTTGTGGGGGGTTTCAATGTTTAGGCACATCAGTGGCTCTCCAAGCGCAACATGGCGTCCCATCTCAATTCCAGTCAATTTTGCATTAAAAAGTCAAATGGCGCTCCTTCGCTTCCAAGCTCTGTCATGCGCCCAAACAGTGGTTTACCTCCACTTATGGGGTATCGGCGTACTCAGGACAAATTGTACAACAAGGTTTGGGGTCCATTTTCTCCTGTTACCCTTGGCAAAATAAAACAAATCGGAGCTGAAGTAAATTTTTTGTGAAAAAAAGTTAAATGTTAATTTTTATTTAAACATTCCAAAAATTCCTGTGAAACACCTGAAGGGTTAATAAACTTCTTGAATGTGGTTTTCAGAACCTTGAGGGGTGCAGCTTTTAGAATGGTCTCACACTTGGGTATTTTCTATCATATAGACCCCTCAAAATGACTTCAAATGAGATGTGGTCCCTAAAATAAAATGGTGTTGTAAAAATGAGAAATTGCTGGTCAACTTTTAACCCTTATAACTCCCTAACAAAAAAAAATTTTGGTTCCAAAATTGTGCTGATGTAAAGTAGACATGTGGGAAATGTTACTTATTAAGTATTTTGTGTGACATATCTCTGTGATTTAATTGCATAAAAATTCAAATTTGGAAAATTGCGAAATTTTCAAAATTTTCGCCATGTTTCCGTTTTTTTCACAAATAAACGCAGGTAATATCAAAGAAATTTTACAACTATCATGAAGTACAATATGTCACGAGAAAACAATGTCAGAATCACCGGGATCCGTTGAAGCGTTCCAGAGTTATAACCTCATAAAGGGACAGTGGTCAGAATTGTAAAAATTGGCCCGGTCCATAACATGCAAACCACCCTTGGGGGTAAAGGGGTTAATAGTAAAATTTTTAATAACTTACACCTTGTTGATGAAGATGTTATGTATTGAATGTCTTCTTTATAGGATTCACCAGGAACAAGTGATTTGATGTACCTGCCATCAAGGCCAGTTTTAGACAAAGTGCGGCACTGGACAAAAGCTTAAAGAGGGCCCCAAATGCTCACATATTGCACCATCACACAAACAATTTGCTTGTATTTACATGCGTTGAGTTCAAGCCGTTAAACGAGCGTGATCAACAATATTGAAGTCATTCGACGCTTGTTTTCTGGCCTCTTTACACCGGCTGAGGAAATATGATGGACATAGAACGGTCACTAGTAGATCAATCTGTCCCCATACAGTATCATGTTATCAGCAGCATATCTGCAGTTGTCATTGGCCGATGTGCTGCTCATGAACAATGATTTCTGTTTCGGCATAAACAATAGAATCACTAGATGAATAGGCAGCAGTTTGCTTGTTTAGTATAATGCACACCGTAGTGCTCCATACAGTATAATACACACCCCATAGTGCTCCATACTGTATAATTCATATCCCATAGCGCTCCATACAGTATAATACACCACATAGTCCTCCACATAGTATAATGCACACCTTATAATACACAATCCATAGTGCACCATACAGCATAATACACACCCTATAGTGCTTCATATAGTATAATACTCCTCATAGTCCTCCACAGAGTATAATGCACACCATAAAATGCTCCATACAGTATAATGCACACTCCATAGTGCTCCATACAGTATATTACACACCCCATAGTGCTCCATACAGAATAATTCACATCCCATAGTGCTTCATACAGTATAATGCAGACCGTAGTGCTCCATACAGTATAATACACACCCCATCGTCCTCCATACAGTATAATACACACCCCATCGTCCTCCATACAGTATAATTCATGTCCCATAGTGCTCCATAAAGTATAATTCATACCCCACAGTGCTCCATACAGTATAATACACCCCATAGTCCTCCACATAGTATAATGCACACCTTATAATGCTCTATACAGTATAATACGCCCCCTAGTCCTCTGTATAGTATAATATACACCCCAGAGTCCGCCATACAGTATAATACCCACCCCATAGTGCTTCATACAGTTTAATACACCTCAGTCTTCCACATAGTATAATGCTCACCTCATAGTGCTCCATACAGTATAATACACACCCCATAGTGCTCTATACAGTAAAATACGCCCCCTAGTCATCCATACAGTATAATACACACCTCATAGTCCTCCATACAGTATAATACACACCCCATAGTGCTTCATACAGTATAATACACCCTATAGTCCTCCACATAGTATAATGCACACCTCATAGTGCTCCGTTCAATATAATACACACCCCATAGTGCTCCATACAGTATAATACAAACCCTATAGTGCTTCATACAGCATAATACACCCCATAGTCTTCCACATAGTATAATGAACACATCATAGTGCTCCATACAGTATAATACACACCCCATAGGGCTCCATACAGAATAATTCATATCCCATAGTGCTCTATACAGTATAATTCATATCCCATAGTGCTTCATACAGTATAATGCACACCGTAGTGCTCCATACAGTATAATACACACCCCATCATCCTCCATACAGTATAATTCATATCCAATAGTGCTCCATAAAGTATAATTCATATCCCATAGTGCTCCATACAGTATAATACACCCCATATTCCTCCACATAGTATAATGCACACCTTATAATGCTCTATATAGTATAATACACACCCCATAGTGCTCTATACAATATAATACACCCCATAGTCCTCCACATAGTACAATGCACACCTCATAGTGCTCCATACAGTATAACCCACACCCCATAGCGCTCCATACAGTATGATAGACCCCATAGCCCTTCACATAGTATAATGCTCACCTCATAGTGCTCCATACAGTATAATACACCCCCTAGTTATCCATACAGTATAATACACACCTCATAGTCCTCCATACAGTATAATACACACCCCATAGTGCTTCATATACAGTATAATACACCCTGTAGTCCTCCACATAGTATAATGCAAACCTCATAGTACTCCATTCAGTATAATACACACCCCATAGTGCTCCATACAGTATAATACACCCCCTAGTCATCCATACAGTATAATACACCCCCTAGTCATCCATACAGTATAATACACACCTCATAGTCCTCCATACAGTATAATACACACCCCATAGTGCTTCATACAGTATAATACACCCTGTAGTCCTCCACATACTATAATGCAAACCTCATAGTACTCCATTCAGTATAATTCACACCCCATAGTGCTCTATACAGTAAAATACACCCCCTAGTCATCCATACAGTATAATACACACCTCATAGTCCTCCATACAGTATAATACACACCCCATAGTGCTTCATATACAGTATAATTCCCCCCGTAGTCCTCCACATAGTATAATGCAAACCTCATAGTACTCCATTCAGTATAATACACACCCCATAGTGCTCCATACAGTATAATACACCCCCTAGTCATCCATACAGTATAATACACACCTCATAGTCCTCCATACAGTATAATACACACCCCATAGTGCTTCATACAGTAAAATACACCCCTAGTCATCCATACAGTAAAATACACACCCCATAGTCATCCATACAGCATAATACACACCCAATAGTGCTCCATACAGTATAATACACCCCACAGTCCTTCACATAGTATAATTCATACAGTACAATACACACCTCATAGTACTCTATACAGTATAATACACACCCCATAGCGCTCCATATAGTAAAATATAAAGCGCTGCAGAATATGTTGGCGCTATAGAAATAAAATTATTAATATTATTATTAAATACACACCACATAGTCATCCATATGGCATAATACACACCCAATAGTGCTCCATACAGCATAATACACACCCCATAGTACTCCATACAGTATAATACACACCCCGTAGTCCTCCATATAGTATAAAGCACACCTCATAGTGCGCAATACACTATAATACACATTCCATAGTGCTCCGTACAGTATAATACACCCCATAGTCCTCCACATAGTATAATGCACACCTAATAGTGCTCCATACAGTATAATATACACCTTATTGTGCTCCATAAAGTATAATGCACACCCATAGTCCTCCATACAGTATAATACACACCCCATAGTCCTCCATACAGTATAATACACACTCCATAGTGCTCCTTACAATATAGAGACCCCATAGTGCTTCATACAGTGCAATGCAACCATAGTGTTCCATATAGTAGAATGCAGCCCCCACAGGAGTGCAATGCAGCCACACACAGGAGTACAATGCAGTCACAAACAGGAGTACAATGCAGCCAAACACAGTCATACAATGCAACCTCACCCAGTACAATGCAGCCCCACACAGGACTTCAATGCAGCCCCACACAGAGGTACAATGCAACCCCACACACACAGGAGTACAATTGTGTCCCATTGGATTATAATGCAGCCCCATAGCAGTACAATGCAGCCCCATAGCAGTATAATGCCGCCCCATAGGAGTATAATGCTGCCCTGTAGGAGTATAATGCAGCACCATAGAAAATAATGCAGCCCCATATAGTATAATGCAGCACCATAGAAATTAATACAGCCCCATAAAATATAATGCAGTCTGACAGAGTATAATGCAGCCCCATAGGTGCATAATGCAGCCCCATAGGTGTAAAATGCAGCCCCAGAGAATATAATGTAGCCCCATGGAGTATAATGCCGCCCCATAGAAGTATAATGCAGGCCCATAGGAGTATAATGCAGCCCCATAGAAGTATAATGCAGCATCATAGAAGTATAATGCATCCCCATAGGAGTATAATGCAGCCCCAGAGAATATAATGCAGCCACATAGAATGTAATGCAGCACCATAGAATATAATGCAGCTCCATAGAGTATATTGCAGGCCCATAGGAGTATAATGCAGCCCCATGGAGTATAATGCCGCCCCATAGAAGTATAATGCAGGCCCATAGGAGTATAATGCAGCCCCATAGAAGTATAATGCAGCATCATAGAAGTATAATGCATCCCCATAGGAGTATAATGCAGCCCCAGAGAATATAATGCAGCCACATAGAATGTAATGCAGCACCATAGAATATAATGCAGCTCCATAGAGTATATTGCAGGCCCATAGGAGTATAATGCAGCCCCATAGGAGTATAATGCAGCCCTATAGGAGTATAATGCAGCCCCACAGGAGTATAATGCAGCACCATAGGAGTATAATGCAGCCCCAGAGAATATAATGCAGCCACATAGAATGTAATGCAGCACCATAGAATATAATGCAGCTCCATAGAGTATATTGCAGGCCCATAGGAGTATAATGCAGCCCCATGGAGTATAATGCCGCCCCATAGAAGTATAATGCAGGCCCATAGGAGTATAATGCAGCCCCATAGAAGTATAATGCAGCATCATAGGAGTATAATGCATCCCCATAGGAGTATAATGCAGCCCCAGAGAATATAATGCAGCCACACAGAATGTAATGCAGCACCATAGAATATAATGCAGCTCCATAGAGTATATTGCAGGCCCATAGGAGTATAATGCAGCCCCATAGCAGTATAATGCAGCCCTATAGGAGTATAATGCAGCCCCACAGGAGTATAATTCAGCACCATAGGAGTATAATGCAGCCCCAGAGAACATAATGCAGCCACATAGAATGTAATGCAGCACCATAGAATATAACGCAGCTCCATAGAATATATACTCATCTCTCCTCTCCTCTATGATGCCGATACAGTTGAATGCGCAATGCGGGAGGGTGCTGGCATTAGGATATCATGACTGATGGGCCCCATAGCAGCTGCGTGGTCTGTCACTATTAGTGGCATGCCACTGGGGCCCGGGGGCCCCTGAGGTAGTGAAAGCCCTAGGCAGATGCCTTGCCTGCCTGCCCCTAACACTGACACTGCCTGTCATGGGTCATGAGAAAAACAGAGTGCATATCCCTGCCCTGCTGTTACAGTAAAGGAGTCATTGACAGCAGTCTGTATTTTGTGACTAGAGAGCAAAAACTGGCAGGGAATTTAATGTGTACCTATCATTTCAAGTAACTTTTCAGAATAGGCTGTCCTGTGTGTGTGTACATAAGAAATAACACTGTTGCTCGCCATTATTTGAATTGCATTCTGTGTTTGTCCCCAGTTTTCCCGCTGTGCATGCTCTATCTCTAAAGTGCTCCCTTGGCTTGTGGGAGCAGACTAACTGCTGTGATGCCTCCTATACACAGTACACTGAACCAAAGGGATTCACGCTCTTTTTTTCAAAGTGTATCACACAGACAGAAGCAGCAGAGGCTTTGAAGACATGATACAACTGAGCAGTGTAGCGGTGTATCCAGCACCATACTGAAGTATAACAATTGTTTGAAGTTGAAGTACAATCTCCCTGTCTCTCTCTCTGCTGACTTTAGAAATACCCTGGTTTAGGGAAAGAGGGGAAAAAAAAGAGACAAGTGTGGCGCTTCCTCTGAGCGTAATACGTTTTTACCAACAGCGCCACATTTACTTGGAGTTTTTTTCCCTTTGAAATCTCTCTCTGCTGAGTGCTCCTCACTTCCACTAGCCATCCACTCTGCAGAGTAACATAGGAGGTGTAAACTGATACTTAAGTGAGATGGCATCATCTCTCGCTTTGCGCAAAACAGATTTGATCTTTTTTTTTTCTTTCAGAATGAATGGTGAGTTCTATAGAAAGGATGGAAAGGAAGAAATGGCTCATAAGTGGAGAAGTACATTTCTCTGACAGTTCGATAGTGCTGTGGTGGCTTTAAGGACGACAGATGCATTTTTTGTCTACTGTCCCTCCTATAACTGATGGGGTCTCAGCGCCCTTCTTTCAGTGAAGCCAGTTTGCCATCTTAGCAAACACTCCCCATCCCCCGGTTGTGAGCAGTTTTAATGAACCTTTGACAAAATGCTCGTCAGATCCCGAAAGTGTGAACAGCTTGTTTCTAGAACCTGAGCATCACACGATACCTGGTCCATAGAGAGCAAATTAAGGCTGAAATATATCATACAACCCACATAAATAATACAATTTGTAAAAGCAAACATTTCCTTTAAAGCCTTTCATTCATGGGAAAATTAGTGTACCCAACCTACATGGAAATGAAATATGGCACAATATTATTATTATTATCATACAATAGTGAATCTGTCCTGCAGGCTTTTGCTATATAAACTGAGAGCAGCATGACTTAGAGGCTGAGAGAATCCTTCCAGGGATGGGTCACTTACTAGATGCATGTTGCTTTTTCAATAAAATTAGTGTTTTATCGGCAGGAGATTATCACTAGAGGACTATTTGTCTCGTGCCTCCTAGTCAACTGCTCTGTGTAAGCCCGCCCCCACCACTGATTGGCAGCTGTCAATGCACAGTGTACACAGAAAGCTGCCAATCAGGCAGTGGGTGGGGTTATACCATGCTCAGCATTCTGAGCACTCCTAAATCTGCAGCAAAGAAAACTGCACATCACTGGAATCAGGGTCTCAGACCCTACATTATGATTCTCTCAGATTATATAGCAAAAACCTCCAGACAGATTTCCTTCAACTCTGTGGTAACTAGAGATCACATACTGTATAATGAGGTCTTCAATACCTTTTCTTAATAAGGTGAAATATTATGATGACATAATATTTCCTTCTCAGATTCAGCTATAAAAAACTATCATTTGAGTCACCCACTCAACACCCACTAAACATGCCTGAACAGTTCAGTTCTCATAATTTACAGCATGACTGCAATCGGTTTCATTCCAAAGTGCAGAGGAAATTGTATGTTCCTGTTAACTATTCTATAAGATATTGCATATAATATTCCAATAACTGACTTTTGCAATGGAAATATCTAACATAGGGGTGGGAAACCTGAGGCCCGCAGGCCACTTACGGCCCACAATGTCTTTTTCTTCAGCCCCCGGGCAGATTCCAGCCCCCGGGCCTGGGAACAATAGTGCCCGGGACAGCAGCTACGTTCTGACGGCCGCCAGTCCCTTAATTTCTTCTTGATCTGAGAGCGACAGAAAGCACAATGTAGTGTTCACTACTGAACAATGAAGCACGTGCAATGAAAGCTCATGACCTGGCCAGTGCCAGGATGTATCTTGTGGATGGAGTTAGCACACAATGCGCTCCCGCCCCACAGGAAAAAGCAGCGGCAGCGTCTCCTGTGATGTATATGCCACAGCCCCATGTCTCCCCCATTGATGTATACCACAGTCCAATGCCTCCTCCTGTGATGTATACCACAGCCCAATGCCTCCTCCTGTGATGTATACCACAGCCCCATGCATCCTCCTGTGATGTATACCACAGCCCAATGCCTCCTCCTGTGATGTATACCACAGCCCCATGCATCCTCCTGTGATGTATATACTGCAGCCCAATGCCTCCTCCTGTGATGTATACCACAGCCCCATGCCTCCTCCTGTGATGTATACCACAGCCCAATGCCTCCTCCTGTGATGTATACCACAGCCCCATGCATCCTCCTGTGATGTATATACTGCAGCCCCATGCCTCCTCCTGTGATGTATATACTGCAGCCCCATGCCTCCTCCTGTGATGTATATACCGCAGCCCCATGCATCCTCCTGTGATGTATATACCGCAGCCCCATGCCTCCTCCTGTGATGTATATACCGCAGCCCCATGTCTACTCCTGTGATGTATACCAGAGCCCATGCATCCTCCTGTGATGTATATACCGCAGCCCCATGCCTCCTTCTGTGATGTATATACCGCAGCCCCACGTCTACTCCCATGATGTATATACCGCAGCCCAATGCCTCCTCCTGTGATGTACAGTATATACCGCAGCCCCATGCAACCTCCTGTGATGTATATACCGCAGCCCCATGTCTACTCCTGTGATGTATATACCGCAGCCCAATGCCTCCTGTGATGTATACACAGCAGCCCCATGCCTCCTCCTATGATGTATAAACCGCAGCCCCATGCCTCCTCCTGTGATGTATATACCGCAACCCCATGCCTCCTCCTGTGATGTACATACCGCAGCCCCATGCCTCCTCCTGTGATGTATATACCGCAGCCCAATGCATCCTCCTGTGATGTATATACCGCTGCCCCATGCCTTCTCCTGTGATGTATACACCGCAGCCCCATGCCTCCTCCTGTGATGTATATACCGCAGCCCCATGCCTCCTTCTGTGATGTATATACCGCAGCCCCACGTCAACTCCTGTGATATATATACCGCAGCCCAATGCCTCCTCCTGTGATGTACAGTATATACCGCAGCCCCATGCAACCTCCTGTGATGTATATACCGCAGCCCCATGTCTACTCCTGTGATGTATATACCGCAGCCCAATGCCTCCTGTGATGTATACACCGCAGCCAAATGCCTCCTCCTGTGATGTATACAACGCAGCCCCATGCCTCCTCCTGTGATGTATATACTGCAGCCCCATGCCTTGTCCTGTGATGTATACACCGCAGCCCCATGCCTCCTCCTGTGATGTATATACTGCAGCCCCATGCCTTGTCCTGTGATGTATACACCGCAGCCCCATGCCTCCTCCTGTGATGTATACACAGCAGCCCCATACCTCCTCCTATGATGTATACAATGCAGCCCCATGCCTCCTCCTGTGATGTACATACCGCAGCCCCATGCCTCCTCCTGTGATGTATATACCGCAGCCCAATGCATCCTCCTGTGATGTATATACCGCTGCTCCATGCCTTCTCCTGTGATGTATACACCGCAGCCCTATGCCTCCTCCTGTGATGTATACAACGCAGCCCCATGCCTCCTCCTATGATGTATATACCGCAACCCCATGCATCCTCCTGTGATGTATATACCACAGCCCCATACCTCCTCCTGTGATGTACACACCGCAGCCCCATGCCTCCTCCTGTGATGTATACATCGCAGGCCCATGCCTCCTCCTATGATGTATATACTGCAACCCCATGCCTCCTCCTGTGATGTATATTCCACAGCCCCATGCCTCCTTCTGTGATTTATATACCGCAGCCCCATGCCTCCTCCTGTGATGTATATACCGCAGCTACATGCCTCCTCCTGTGATGTATATACCACAGCCCCTTGCATCCTCCTGTGATGCATATACGACAGCCCCATGCCTCCTTCTGTGATATATATACCGCAGCACCATGCCTCCTACTGTGATGTATATATCACAGCCGCCCTATGCCTCCTCCTGTGACGTATATACCACAGCCCCATGTTTTCTCCTGTGATGTATATACCGCAGCCCCAGGCCTCCTCCTTTTGATATATGTACCGCAGCCCCATGCCTCCTCCTGTGATGTATATAGCGCAACCCCATGCCTCCACTTGTAATATATAAACTGCAGCCCCATGCCCCGTCCTGTGATGTATATACCACAGCCCCAAGCCTCCTCCTGTGATGTATATACTGCAGCCCCAGGCCTCCTCCTGTGATATATATATCGCAGCCCCATGCCTTGTCCTGTGATGTATATACCGCAGCCCCATGTCTCCTCCTGTGATGTATATACCACAGCCCCATGCCTTGTCCTGTGATGTGTATACCGCAGCCCCATGCCTTGTCCTGTGATGTCTATACCACAGCTCCATGCCCCGTCCTGTGATGTATATACCGTAGCCGCTATACCTTGTTCTGTGATGTATATACTGCACCCCATGCCTCCGTTTGTGACGTATATACCGTAGCCCCATGCTTTGTCCTGTGATATATATACCGCATCCCCATGCCTTGTCCTGTGATGTATATACCGCAACCCCATGCCTCCTCCTGTGATGTATATACCGCAGCCCCATGTCCCGTCCTGTGATGTATATACTGTAGCGCTATGTCTCGATGTCCCCTATTCCCCTATGTGATGTATATACAGCAGTCTCGGTGCCCCTATGTGTTGTATACTGAAGATCTCCTACTGCTTGAGTTCTATAAATGTAACGTGAGCAGTGATGAATTTCCCACCATATTGATACCTGCAGTGTAATATACATCTGAATTCGGTAACACTGCGAGTTCTTCACAAAATTTATCGCAAAGAGTCGCCTGCGCTCCTGACTGACGCAAATCTCCAAAAGCAGTTATGAGTAGCAACATAATCCATACCACCTAACACCATACGTAACATTAAAGGTGAGTTAATTAAATGTTTGACCAAATATAGCAGGGTAATTGTGAGCATGGTCTTCACTCCTCTGTTGATTCATGTGATTGTTGATATTCTGTAATGTCTTTTATTGTCTGTACAAGTCCCCTCTAAAATTCAAAGTGCTGTGGAATATGTTGGCGCTATAGAAATAAAATTATTTATTATTATTATTATTATATGGCCCCTGCTCTAAATATTGACTGCAACTTAAAAAAATTCCACCAATGAGCACCTTGTACTGGGAGGCGACCATTAGAGATAAGAGATGACAATGCTTTCATGGTATATTCATTGTGGACTACAAACCGCAGCAATGTGTAATGCCGATACACAAATTTAGTTTTATTTTTCACTGGTTCATATCATTTATCGAAATGCCACATTTCGCATGCAATTCAGCAAACTACAAAACAGCAGAAATTGTGTCCTGGGGAAGGAAGCCAAGCGTTTCATACACATGGCATGTGGCCTCCAGATGAAATCAGGTTTAATGTACTCCAAGCCAGTCTGTTTTTTGACAGAAGTCCTTATCTCTATTTCATGTCGGGCTTTTGAACACTCGCTATATTCTACCACTCCCTTATTTATGGAAATATGTTGTGTGTGCTGATACCAGGCGCGCCATCAAAAACATATGCTAGCTGCAGCCTGATGAATGCAGCTCGCCCGTGTGATCTTTGTGGGAGAGAAAGAAAAAAGGGCTCAGTGTTTTTCAGAAGAGAAAGTTCATCTTTATAGAAAATTCACTACATCAAAGTCACTGTAGACAAAACACAAGAGAGATCTGGTAAAACAGATTTCCTAGATAAAAGAAGCTATGAAATAATAATAACATGTAATTACCGCCATGTTTTCTATGCAGGGAACTGAAACGCTGCTTAGCATTGTATATGGGGTATTGATTACCAGGATAAAGCCGTCATTTCTATACCGATAGCCCCAAACACTGACAAATACTACTGCCAGGGTGTGAAAGTACTGATTCGCCCCCCGAGAGTGAGACTGAGGTCACTACCGATCTAGAACAAGTCAGGAAAAACAAAGAGGTCAGAAATAGGGACCCATAGAAGATTCCCGCTGTGGGCATCTACCTTCTAATTTAGGCAGTAGTGATGAGCGCAAGTGGTCGTTACTCGAGTCCGCCTGGGGTTCTCGGGTATGCACCAAGTATCGCGGGAGCTCGAGTGACATGTTCGCGTGTCGAGTGTCATATTATACAACCACAAAACATGCGGGGATCACCTGACAAACATGGGCAATCCCCGCATGTTTTATGGTTGTCTAACATGCGGACGCCGGGAACCGAACATGTCACCCTAGGTATACTCGAGAAACAAGCACTTGTGCTCATCACTATTAGGCAGGTAAAGAAGACCTGTCATCACATCAAAAGTTTACAGTTTTACTCCTATTTTATTCCTGAATTGTTTTACTTAACACCACAATACGGATCCAGAGATATTGGCCTTTTTAATCAGTGATAATTTTTATGGTTTTCACCAAGGGGACATGGCTCCTAGGTCAGTAATGTACTGTAGAGTGCCCTAAAGATATGCCCCAGAGAATCCTGTGAGCACCGCCTCCTTGGTAAAGACCAATAAATTATCACTAAATAAAAAGTCCCTTATTTCTGGAATAATATGGTGGATTAAAAAAAAAAAGACTACAAAAAAAAGAATACTCAGGGGAGCCATGGGAACAAGTGACCAAAACAGGTCACTTTTGACCTAACAACAGGTCCAACTTTCAAAAAACAATAGAAGAGAACCCTGCATGTTCTAATATTCCAGTTCATTTTTGATTTAGGGCTTTTTGTGTCCTTTTCCGTGCAGGCAGTGGCACTGTCTTTAAATAAACTGCAGCAGATAATGGGTGGTTCCACTCTGTTTGCATAAGTGGCAATGCGACATCTCCCATGGTACCCACTTACAAATCCTTTCTTTGAAAGCCTTAATGTCATATCACTATCTAGAAGATTTATCTCTAGACCTGTGACTAATATAGTCTAGTGCTGGATCCTAGTTCCCTTAAAATTTGTAAAGTTGGCCTAGGAAATGGATGTCTGATTAAAAAAAGTTAAGTTCTCATCCACCTCTCGTGTCTCCCTTTTTCCTCATAGTCTGTAAGCTTGCGAGCAGGGCCCTCATTCCTCCTGGTATCTGTTTTGAACTGTATTTCTGTTATGCTGTAATGTCTATTGTCTGTACAAGTCCCCTCTATAATTTGTAAAGCGCTGCGGAATATGTTAGTGCTATATAAATAAAAATTATTATTATTATAAAGATTGCCCTGTCGTGCATACAAATTGGCCAATTTGTGTGTTAAGAACCTTAATTTTATAGTTGTTCAGTATAGTCTATACACTTGATAGATTCAATGTCAGCCTATTTCTTGGGGCACTCAGCTGGTCCTCCACTTATTAGTTCATACATAATGAAGTCATGGCATCTTGCACTTTTTGGGGGGAAGTTTTGGCTTTTGTCTGTTTTTATCCTTGGGAGGAAGGAGGGGCAGGAGAGGTGTTGTTGTGCAAAATGCAGATGTCCCATGGCCGTGACCTGTAACATTTTTCATTTTGTGGACTCCCACAGGGAATCGGACCATCTTACCTCACTACGAAACATCAGTGCATCACACTGGCAAAATCATGTAGCTCTAATGCTGTGAACCATCCCTGGGCATCTTTGATACAGAAGGATATTACTAATAATAAGATTTATTCATATTAGAAAGATAGAAATATACTTTTGAAAGGTTTATTACGTCAAACATTATATCAAGTCTCTGTTTCTTATGGTCTTCAAGAGCCCAATATATTAGCAGAATTACTTAAAAATGTGTGATTCATGAGATGACTCCTCAGTCAAGGTCATACGCTAAGTAATCAGATGAGATGGCCTGATTCATATTGCACATGGTGGCATTTCTAATGAGTTGTGATAATATAGATAATAGAAATATCATGGGAGCGTGCAGGATGCTACTACTACCTGTGCACAATAGAAAACTCATCTGACCTTGCTGATATTAACAGAATTGGGGGAAGATTATCTGTCCACAGAGATCTGATGGCAGTCCGCTAACAGCAGTTGTCAGGAAAAAGAGGGATCAAGCATGACGGCTGTAAACATGTCCAATCTTTTGTTTAAAGTCTGCAAGGGAGCGATTATTTGTTACATTTTGATATATTAAGCAAATATTACCAATTAGTAGCCAATTAGTAACCAATTAGTATGCAGAGGACTAGAACTCTAGTGCCACCTATTGGAAGTAGCAATCCTAAGGGTACCGTCACACAGTGGCACTTTGATCGCTAGGATGGCACGATCCGTGACGTTCCAGCGATATCCTTACGATCTCGCTGTGTCTGACACGCTACTGCGATCAGGGACCCCGCTGAGAATCGTACGTCGTAGCAGATTGTTTGAAACTTTATTTCGTCGCTGGATCTCCCGCTGACATCGCTGAATCGGCGTGTGTGACATCGGGTTACTAAGCGCGGCCCTGCGCTTAGTAACCCGATGTTTACCCTGGTTACCAGGGGACTTCGGGATCGTTGGTCGCTGGAGAGCTGTCTGTGACAGCTCTCCAGCGACCACACACGACGCTGCAGCGATCGACATCGTTGTCGTATAGCTGCAGCGTCGTTTTAGTGTGACGGTACCCTAACAGTCAATGTCGACCCTTTAACGAGCCTTGTCACATGACTTAGAATAAGATCCAAACCAGATCTCAATTTGCAGATGCAGTGATTGTTTAATCCATGCTGTTTTTAGAAGCTCATCTTCGCATGTAAAAGAACCCTTGAAGAGTTATCCAGTTATGAGGCCAACAAGTTCAAAACATACAGCAATAAAGTTATGGTGATATTTAGCTTGCTATACAATGCATTCATACAATCATCTAGTAAATATTAGCCCAGAGATTCAGCTACAGGCACTATAACATGAATGCTGATGGCTTTTATTGACAGATTTTTTATTAAAAAAATTATATCTGTTTTTTATAAATTTTATAAGGAAACTCTGAAAGGAACAGATTGAATCCAACAAGTTTGCCTGTGGGTGGTCATGCAGTCATTAGCCAAGTTGCCTTACACGTTTGTACTATTCCAAGTAGGCTTAGAGATGTGAATAACGCACATAACAAACAGCACACATGCACAGTGGCGCCATATTACCAAGGTGCAGAATATAAAACTACCATATACTATACATCTGTAATGCGATATCTGACGGAACATGTCACAATTTATTTTCAGACAGATTACATAAGAACATAACATTTAAAAACATATCTGTGTAACACATGATCGAACGCAAGAGGTAAAGTCTTCTTTGGTCCGGGTTTTAGGAGAGACAAAAAGAGCTTGGACGGGAATGGTCGCTCCCATATCTTCAGTCCAGGTTTTCCAGATCCTATATAAGGCAGCTGAGCCTGTGTGAAAGAAAAGACCTCTAGTGTTGGCAGTCTCAGCCAGAAACTCAGAAACTGAGACAGAGAGGATTGTAATGTGAACTGGTGAGCCCGCCCTGGTATTTATTGCCTGCTGATGAATGAACTGTTTAATCTTTCTGTTACACCTTTGTGCCCAGAAGAGGCTGTATTGTTTAGTAACCACTGAAGTTTAATGAAAGCAATAAAACTTTCCATGTTATTATTATTATACATTTTTATAGCGCCATTTATTCCATGGCGCTTTACATGTGAATACGAGGCAAATATAGACAAATACATTAAACATGAGCAAATAAGGCACACGGGTACATAAGGAGGGAAGACCCTGCCCGCGAGGGCTCACAGTCTGCAGGGGATGGGAGATGAAACACTAGGAGAGGGTAGGGCAGGTTGTGCGGCGGTTCAATGCCTGTGTGAACCTTAACCCCTTCATGACACAGCCTATTTTGACCTTAACGACCTTGCCGTTTTTTGCAATTCTGACCAGTGTCCCTTTATGAGGTAATAACTCAGGAACGCTTCAACGGATCCTAGCGGTTCTGAGATTGTTTTTTCGTGACATATTGGGCTTCATGTTAGTGGTAAATTTAGGTAAAAAAATTCTGCGTTTATTTGTGATAAAAACGGAAATTTGGCGAAAATTTTGAAAATTTTGCAATTTTCACATTTTGAATTTTTATTCTGTTAAACCAGAGAGATATGTGACACAAAATAGTTAATAAATAACATTTCCCACATGTTTACTTTACATCAGCACAATTTTGGAAACAAATTTTTTTTTTGTTAGGAAGTTATAAGGGTTAAAATTTGACCAGCGATTTGTCATTTTTACAACGAAATTTACAAAACCATTTTTTTTAGGGACCACCTCA
The DNA here is from genome assembly GCF_032444005.1 of Ranitomeya imitator. Classification (NCBI taxonomy): domain Eukaryota; kingdom Metazoa; phylum Chordata; class Amphibia; order Anura; family Dendrobatidae; genus Ranitomeya; species Ranitomeya imitator. Next base: position 500,764,091 of record NC_091286.1, read on the forward strand.
CATTTGAAGTCAGTTTGAGGGGTCTATATGGCTGAAAATACCCAAAAGTGACACCATTCTAAAAACTGCACCCCTCAAGGTACTCAAAACCACATTCAAGAAGTTTATTAACTCTTCAGGTGCTTCACAGCAGCAGAAGCAACATGGAAGGAAAAAATGAACATTTAACTTTTTAGTCACAAAAATTATCTTTTAGCAACAATTTTTTTATTTTCCCAATGGTAAAAGGAGAAACTGAACCACGAAAGTTGTTGTCCAATTTGTCCTGAGTACGCTGATACCTCATATGTGGGGGTAAACCACTGTTTGGGCGCACGGCAGGGCTTGGAAGGGAAGGAGCGCCATTTGACTTTTTGAATCAAAAATTGGCTCCACTCTTTAGCGGACACCATGTCACGTTTGGAAAGCCCCCGTGTGCCTAAAAATTGGAGCTCCCCCACAAGTGACCCCATTTTGGAAACTAGACATCCCAAGGAACTTATCTAGATGCATAGTGAGCACTTTGAACCCCCAGGTGCTTCACAAATTGATCCGTAAAAATGAAAAAGTACTTTTTTTTCACAAAAAAATTCTTTTAGCCTCAATTTTTTCATTTTCACATGGGCAACAGGATAAAATGGATCCTAAAATGTGTTGGGCAATTTCTCCTGAGTACACCAATACCTCACATGTGGGGGTAAACCACTGTTTGGGCACATGGTAAGGCTCGGAAGGGAAGGAGCGCCATTTGACTTTTTGAATGAAAAATTATTTCCATCGTTAGCGGACACCATGTCGCGTTTGGATAGCTCCTGTGTGCCTAAACATTGGCGCTCCCCCACAAGTGACCCCATTTTGGAAACTAGACCCCCCAAGGAACTTATTTAGATGCCTAGTGAGCACTTTAAACCCCCAGGTGCTTCACAAATTGATCTGTAAAAATGAAAAAGTACTTTTTTTTCACAAAAAAATTATTTTCGCCTCAATTTTTTCATTTTCACATGGGCAGTAGGATAAAATGGATCATAAAATTTGTTGGGCAATTTCTCCCGAGTACGCCGATACCTCATATGTGGGGGTAAACCACTGTTTGGGCACTCAGCAGGGCTCGGAAGGGAAGGCGCGCCATTTGACTTTTTGAATGGAAAATTAGCTCCAATTGTTAGCGGACACCATGTCGCGTTTGGAGAGCCCCTGTGTGCCTAAACATTGGAGCTCCCCCACAAGTGACCCCATTTTGGAAACTAGACCCCCCAAGGAACTTATCTAGATGCATATTGAGGACTTTAAACCCCCAGGTGCTTCACAGAAGTTTATAACGCAGAGCCATGAAAATAAAAAATAATTTTTCTTTCCTCAAAAATGATTTTTTAGCCTGGAATTTCCTATTTTGCCAAGGATAATAGGAGAAATTGGACCCCAAATATTGTTGTCCAGTTTGTCCTGAGTATGCTGATACCCCATATGTGGGGGTAAACCACTGTTTGGGCGCACGGCAGGGCTCGGAAGGGATGGCACGCCATTTGGCTTTTTAAATGGAAAATTAGCTCCAATCATTAGCGGACACCATGTCACGTTTGGAGAGCCCCTGTGTGCCTAAACATTGGAGATCCCCCAGAAATGACACCATTTTGGAAACTAGACCCCCAAACGAACTAATCTAGATGTGTGGTGAGGACTTTGAACCCCCAAGTGCTTCACAGAAGTTTATAACGCAGAGCCATGAAAATAAAAAATAAAAATTATTTTCTCAAAAATGATCTTTTAACCTGCAATTTTTTATTTTCCCAAGGGTAACAGGAGAAATTTGACCCCAAAAGTTATTGTCCAGTTTCTCCTGAGTACGCTGATACCCCATATGTGGGGGTAAATCACTGTTTGGGCACATGCCGGGGCTCGGAAGTGAAGTAGTGACGTTTTGAAATGCAGACTTTGATGGAATGCTCTGTGGGCGTCACGTTGCGTTTGCAGAGCCCCTGATGTGGCTTAACAGTAGAAACCCCCCACAAGTAACCCCATTTTGGAAACTAGACCCCCAAAGGAACTTATCTAGATGTGTGGTGAGCACTTTGAACCCCCAAGTGCTTCATAGAAGTTTATAATGCAGAGCCGTGAAAATAATAAATACGTTTTCTTTCCTCAAAAATAATTATTTAGCCCAGAATTTTTTATTTTCCCAAGGGTTACAGAAGAAATTGGACCCCAAAAGTTGTTGTCCAGTTTCTCCTGAGTACGCTGATACCCCATATGTGGGGGTAAACCACTGTTTGGGCACATGCCGAGGCTCGGAAGTGAAGTAGTGACGTTTTGAAATGCAGACTTTGATGGAATGCTCTGTGGGCGTCACGTTGCGTTTGCAGAGCCCCTGATGTGGCTTAACAGTAGAAACCCCCCACAAGTGACCCCATTTTGGAAACTAGACCCCCAAAGGAACTTATCTAGATGTGTGGTGAGCACTTTGAACCCCCAAGTGCTTCATAGAAGTTTATAATGCAGAGCCGTGAAAATAATAAATACGTTTTCTTTCCTCAAAAATAATTATTTAGCCCAGAATTTTTTATTTTCCCAAGGGTTACAGGAGAAATTGGACCCCAAAAGTTGTTGTCCAGTTTCTCCTGAATACGGTGATACCCCATGAGTGGGGGTAAACCACTGTTTGGGCACACGTCGGGGCTCAGAAGGGAAGTAGTGACTTTTGAAATGCAGACTTTGATGGAATGGTCTATGGGTGTCACGTTGCGTTTGCAGAGCCCCTGGTGTGCCTAAACAGTAGAAACCCCCACAAGTGACCCCATTTTAGAAATTAGACCCCCCAAGGAACTTATCTAGATATGTGGTGAGCACTTTGAACCCCCAAGTGCTTCACAGACGTTTACAACGCAGAGCCGTGAAAATAAAAAATCATTTTTCTTTCCTCAAAAATTATGTTTTAGCAAGCATTTTTTTAGATTCACAAGGGTAACAGGAGAAATTGGACCCCAGTAATTGTTGCGCAGTTTGTCCTGAGTATGCTGGTACCCCATATGTGGGGGTAAACCACTGTTTGGGCACACGTCAGGGCTCGGAAGTGAGGGAGCACCATTTGACTTTTTGAATACGGGATTGGCTGGAATCAATGGTGGCGCCATGTTGCGTTTGGAGACCCCTGATGTGCCTAAACAGTGGTAACCCCTCAATTCTACCTCCAACACTAACCCCAACACACCCCTAACTCAAAACCCAACTGTAGCCATAACCCTAATCACAACCCTAACCGCAACACACCCCTAACCACAACCCTAACCCCAACACACCCCTAACCCTAACCACAACCCTAATTCCAACCCTAACCCTAAGGCTATGTGCCCACGTTGCGGATTCGTGTGAGATATTTCCGCACCATTTTTGAAAAATCCGCGGGTAAAAGGCACTGCGTTTTACCTGCGGATTTTCCGCGGATTTCCAGTGTTTTTTGTGCGGATTTCACCTGCGGATTCCTATTGAGGAACAGGTGTAAAACGCTGCGGAATCCGCACAAAGAATTGACATGCTGCGGAAAATACAACGCAGCGTTTCCGCGCGGTATTTTCCGCACCATGGGCACAGCGGATTTGGTTTTTCATATGTTTACATGGTACTGTAAACCTGATGGAACACTGCTGCGAATCCGCAGCCAAATCCGCACCGTGTGCACATAGCCTAATTCTAAAGGTATGTGCACACGCTGCGGAAAACGCTGCGGATCCGCAGCAGTTTCCCATGAGTTTACAGTTCAATGTAAACCTATGGGAAACAAAAATCGCTGTACACATGCTGCGGAAAAACTGCACGGAAACGCAGCGGTTTACATTCCGCAGCATGTCACTTCCTTTGTGCGGATTCCGCAGCGGTTTTACAACTGCTCCAATAGAAAATCGCAGTTGTAAAACCGCAGTGAAATGCGCAGAAAAAAACGCGGTAAATCCGCCATAAATCCGCAGCGGTTTAGCACTGCGGATTTATCAAATCCGCAGCGGAAAAATCCGCAGTGGACCAGAATACGTGTGCACATACCGAAACCCTAACCCTAGCCCTAACCCTACCCCTAGCCCTAACCCTAGCCCTAACCCTAACCCTACCCCTAACCCTACCCCTACCCCTAACCCTAGCCCTAACCCTACCCCTAACCCTACCCCTAACCCTACCCCTAACCCTAACCCTATTCTAACATTAGTGGAAAAAAAAAATTTCTTTATTTTTTTATTGTCCCTACCTATGGGGGTGACAAAGGGGGGGGGGTCATTTATTATTTTTTTTATTTTGATCACTGAGATAGATTATATCTCAGTGATCAAAATGCACTTTGGAACGAATCTGCCGGCCGGCAGATTCGGCGGGCGCACTGCACATGCGCCCGCCATTTTGGAAGATGGCGGCGCCCAGGGAGAAGACGGACGGGACCCCGGCTGGATCGGTAAGTATGATGGGGTGGGGGGGGACCACGGGGGGGGGGATCGGAGCACGGGGGGGGATCGGAGCACGGGGGGGGGAATCGGAGCGCGGGAGGGGTGGAACGGAGCACGGGGGGCTGGAATGGAGCACGGGGGGGCTGGAATGGAGCACGGGGGGGTGGAACGGAGCACCGGGGGGGGGTGGATCGGAGTGCAGGGGGGGTGATTGGAGCACGGGGGGGTGATTGGAGCACGGGGGGAGCGGACAAAAGCACGGGGGGGAGCGGAGCACTGGACGGAGGGGAGCCGGAGCAGTGTACCGGCCAGATCGGGGGGCTGCGGGGGCGATCGGTGGGGTGGGGTGGGGGCACATTAGTATTTCCAGCCATGGCCGATGATATTTCAGCATCGGCCATGGCTGGATTGTAATATTTCACCCGTTATAATAGGTGAAATATTACAAATCGCTCTGATTGGCAGTTTCACTTTCAACAGCCAATCAGAGCGATCGTAGCCACGAGGGGGTGAAGCCACCCCCCCTGGGCTAAACTACCACTCCCCCTGTCCCTGCAGATCGGGTGAAATGGGAGTTAACCCTTTCACCCGGCCTGCAGGGACGCGATCTTTCCATGACGCCGCATAGGCGTCATGGGTCGGATTGGCACCGACTTTCATGACGCCTACGTGGCGTCATGGGTCGGGAAGGGGTTAATGGCTGCCAAAGAGTGGGAAACCCCTACAGTACTTACACATGAAATTGGCGCAATACACAGAATAGTCTGTGTAGCTTCTATAAGTGATGTATTACAGGGGGGGTCAGAATGGTCTTGTGTATGAGATGGGTTGTCTAAAGACAGAGCCCCTATATAAAGACAAGCATGGCTGGGCTATGCGGTTTGTGTGAATCCCATAGAAATGAACAGAAGTTGCAGAAACTGTGTAGTATAGTGAGGTACGCTGTTTCCACAACTCAAGCCAATATAGCTTGCTTTGCGACACAGTTTCAGTAACTCCCATTCATCTCTGTGGGATTAACACAAAGAGCGTAGCCCAGCTGTACTGTACTGTGTCTTTATAACCCCGCTCCTGGAGGACAGGAACTAGAAGCAGGTATCATCTTCTCGGCTCGGCCATGAAAGTCAGAGATACGAATAAGACCAAGGTCACATGTTGAGTATTTGCAGAGATTTTTTTTTACCTCAGGATTGTAAGCCAAAACCAGGAGTGGGTGATAAATACAGAAGTGGTGACATGTTTCTATTATACTTTTCCTCTGATTGTTCCACTCCTGGTTTTGGCTTACAAATACTAATAACACTAAAAAAAACATCACCAAATACTCAACGTGTGAACGTGGCCTCAGCTGCACCGATCATTTTTTTCCCACAATATGTTGTCACGGGCTTAGACAATTTGGCTAAAGTCAGCATGTTCAGCTGACATAAATGTAATATGTATGGCCATTGTTAGGGCAGAGACAGACCGCCGTATTTCTCGTGTGAGAATCGCATAGTAAACCTTGTACTGGCTGTTAGCTCTCCTGACTTGAGCTTGACAGGTGCATAGAAATCCATCACGCTGTCTTGTTCAGGTCAGGAGAGGTGCCAGGCCAGTCCATGCAGTGCAATGCAATCTTCACAAGAGGAATACGGCAGTCTGTCTCTGACCTTACAGTAGAGAAGAGTGACTTTGATTTATATTTCCACTGTTAATAATAAATAAAATAATTAATAAAATAAGACCCAGTGACAGGTCCTCTATAAGGACTCGGTGATTTTACATTTTTTTCTCTTCTTCCAAGAACCATATTTTTTTATTCTTAGGGCTCGTGTAGATGGCCATAAATTCCCTCATCTGAGAGAATCGGCCGATTATGTAAATGACACTCTGATCAATCTCTGGTCAGAGTGTGACCATAGTGGGATCTGATTCTCTCGGATGAGGTGAAGATGGGGAAGAAACATTCTTCATCGAACGAAATCGAACTGCGCTTAGATGTCATCGGAGTGCAGTCTGATGTGATGGTCTTCATGGACTCAGTGACTTGCATAGCCGATCTGAATATCTGATCAAACTCTGGTATTCAGCGTTTTTTTTTCTCCCTCGGACACACACTGTCTGAGGAAAAAAACGGACAAGTGCACGGCTCCATAAAATAACATTGGTCCGAGTGAGATCCAATGTTTTGTCAGATAGCACTCAAACTGAAAATACGTTCGTCTGCACAAGCCGTTAGACACAGCCATATGAGGGCTTGTTTTACACAAGACAAGTTGTAATTGTGAATGATGCCATTCATTCCATGATAGAATGTAGTGAGAAACTTCAAAAAAAAAACAATTGCAGTGAAATTGTCACTAAAATGCAATTCTCCCATGATTTTGGGGATTTGCTTTTACAGCATTCATTTCATGTTGTGAAAATGGGCAAGTAAGCATGATTTTCCAGTACAATTATGGCGATAGTAAAATAGCATTTCTTCTTAATTTAAGAGGTGAAAAAACTTTCAGAAGTTTGTAAAAAAATAATTTGGTTTGTGTCGCCATTTTCCAAGAACCATAACATTTTTATGTCAATCGAGCTGTATGAGGTCTTATTTTTTGTGGTGAACTGATAGTTTCACTGTGTCCCCAGCCCCACAGTGGGTCTGCAGCCCTCTCCACAGCTCATCTGATATCACACATTAGTATGTGTGTACATGTACATATGTATGTGTATGTATGTGTGTGTTTATGTACAGCATGAGTGTATCTATGTGTGTTTACGCATATGTGTGTGCGTATCTGTGTATGTGTGTGTGTATGTATGTACGGTATATGTATGTACAGTGAAGGTGTGGTATCCCACAAAGTGGCCATTTCTATGGGATACCGGATATATAGTGTGTTTTCATATAAATGCTGTGAATTTTTATGTGGACTGTGCATTTTAAATACATTGTGAGACCTGCTGACAGACAGCGCAAAAAGGGTTAATCTTCTCCTCACAGGCTTGATCAGGTGACCCAGAAGGTTCTGGAAAAACGCCTCAGGGCAGCCAGCCAATGACTGCATCTCTTCAGTCATATAGAAAGAGGAGGAGCCAAATCCTGTGAGATAGTTTTAATTTGAAGTGGCAGTTGGTGGTCGGACATCTTGAGAAGAGAAAGCCATTTTGTAGGTGAAGGAATTACCTATACCTTCTCCCTGCCTGCTTTGCTTAAAAAGGGGACTGACATAATAAGGGGAGTTAATAGTCTTCATATTTGTAGATTGTGAGCCCTCGCGGGCAGGGTCCTCTCTCTTCCTGTACCATTTGTGACTTGTATTGTTCAAGATTATTGTACTTATTTTTATTATGTATATCCCTCCTCACATGTAAAGCACCATGGAATAAATGGCGCTATAATAATAATAATAATATGAGGAAGACTACCATTGCACCTCTAGGAGGAAGAATTACCTCAGGGCAGAAATAGAGCACAGTGCTGAAGAAGAAATATTCAGACTTAATAAACCAGCGGTTAGTAAGATCTGCCTGTCTGTAGGTACACAGCAATCATCAAGCGTGAGTGTAATCCTGTACCTCAGTTTCCTGCTGTTTGTATATGATACTTTGCCCCATTACCTTCAGTAAAAAGACTTCTGTTTTAAATTCTTATGGCTGCTTCATGACTGGGGCTCAAATGCACCAACTACTACCACCATCATCATCTTCTGTGGAGTTTCCTGTGTGTGTGTGTGTGTAATTTGAGAAGGAAAGACTCTTCTCCTGACAGAAAGCTTGGCCACGTAAGATACATCATATACTGTCAGGAGTACAACCCTCAGCCATACACCACATGAGAATGCCACAAAGGAAATAATTATTTGATCCCTTGCTGATTTTGTAATTTTGCCCACTGACAAAGACATCAACAGTCTATAATTTATATAATTTATACAATGTGATTTTCTGGATTTTATTTTTCATATTTTATCTCTCAATGTAAAAATTAACCTACCCTTAAAATTATAGACTGTTCATGTCTTTGTCAGTGGGCAAACTTACAATATCAACAAAGGATCAAATAATTATTTCCTTCATTGTATGTACGATGCATGTGTGATCCATCGGATCATGGATAACTTGCTGATCACTGTGGATTTTAGCACTGGGCCCCCCAGAGTTTCTGAGAACAGGGCTCTGCAGTCTCATCCTGGATGGAGCAGAGTTATGCATGCTTGTTCTCCGATTTCCTCATTATCTATAGAGCTGCTGAGCGCTGCGCTCGGCTGTTTCCATCAGTTCTATAGACAATGAATAAAGTAGCCAATTAAAACTTTTGCACTGGGGCTCTTTGCTTGATAAGTACATTCCTGCTTGCAGGGCAGTAATAATAAGGGCAATCTGGCCTGGTGCTCATAGCCCAAGACTCCGGGGATCCCATTACCCTCAGCATAAAGGTACCTTCACACATAACGATTTCGTTGCTTTTTGTGACGTAGCAACGATATCGTTAAGGAAATCGTTATGTGTGACAGCGACCAACGATCAGGCCCCTGCTGGGAGATCGTTGGTCACTGAACAAAGTCCAGAACTTTATTTCGTCGCTGGATCTCCCGTGGACATCGCTGGATCGGCGTGTGTGACACCGATCCAGCGATGTCTTCACTGGTAACCAGGGTAAACATCGGGTAACTAAGCGCAGGGCCGCGCTTAGTAACCCGATGTTTACCCTGGTTACCAGCGTAAAAGTAAAAAAAACAAACACTACATACTTACCTACCGCTGTCTGTCCCCGGCGCTGTGCTCTGCACTCCTCCTGCTCTGGCTGTGAGCGTCGGTCAGCCGGAAAGCAGAGCGGTGACGTCACCGCTCTGCTTTCCGGCCGCTGTGCTCACAGCCAGTTCAGGAGGAGTGCAGAGAAGCAGAGCGCCGGGGACAGACAGCGGTAGGTAAGTATGTAGTGTTTGTTTTTTTTACTTTTACGCTGGTAACCAGGGTAAACATCGGGTTACTAAGCGCGGCCCTGCGCTTAGTAACCCGATGTTTACCCTGGTTACCCGGGGACTTCGGGATCGTTGGTCGCTGGAGAGCTGTCTGTGTGACAGCTCTCCAGCGACCAAACAGCGACGCTGCAGCGATCCGGATCGTTGTCGGTATCGCTGCAGCGTCGCTTAATGTGAAGGGGCCTTAAGTGGCATGCCGGGCAGGGAGGTGGACCCAGACACATTTCTTGCACAGAGGCCCCAAGCTGTCATTGTCCGCCCCTGCAAAGCCGAATATAAGATTGCTTGTTTTATTTCCCAATTTGTTTATTTTTAATTGGGCAAAAGATGGGTGATTCAAATTTTATGTTTTTTTCAATTTTTCATCTTTTTTTTTTTAAAAACTTTTTTTAATTTTTAGTCCGCTTAGGGAGACTTAAACCTGCCTTCACCTGACTGCTCATACTATATACTGAAATACCACAGTAACTCTGTCTCCAATGAAGCTAAGGCTACTTTCACACTAGCGTTTTCTGCAATCCGTCACAATGCGTAGTTTTGCAGGAAAAACGCATCCTGCAAAAGTGCTTGCAGGATGCGTTTTTTCCCCATAGACTTGTATTGACGACGCATTGCGACGGATTGCCACACGTCGCATCCGTCGTGCGACGGATGCGTCGTGCTTTGGCGGACCGTCGGGAGCAAAAAACGCTACATGTAACGTTTTTTGCTCCTGACGGACCGCTTTTTCCAACCGCGCATGCGCAGCCGGAACTCCGCCCCCACCTCCCCGCACCTCACAACGGGGCAGCGGATGCGCCGGAGAAATGCATCCGCTGCCTCCGTTGTGCAGTCCGTTAAACGCTAGCATCGGAATCTCTGCCCGATGCAATGCGACGGGGAGATTCCGACGCTAGAGTGAAAGTAGCCTAAAGGTACCTACACACTAAACGATATCGCTAGCGATCCGTGACGTTGCAGCGTCCTGGCTAGCGATATTGTTCAGTTTGACACGCAGCAGCGATCAGAATCCTGCTGTGATGTCGTTGGTTGGGGCTAGAAGGCCAGAACTTTATTTGGTCGCTGGCTCTCCCGCTGACATCGCTGAATCGGCTTAGTAACCCGATGTTTACCCTGGTTACCATCCTAAAAGTAAAAAAAACAAACGCTTCATACTTACCTTCCGCTGTCTGTCCTCCGGCGCTGTGCTTTCCTGCACTCACTGTGAGCACAGCGGCCGGAAAGCAGAGCGGTGACGTCACCGCTCTGCTTTCCGGCCGCTGTGCTCACAGCCAGTACAGAGAAGCACAGCGCCGGGGACAGACAGCGGGAGGTAAGTATGAAGCGTTTGTTTTTTTTACTTTTAGGATGGTAACCAGGGTAAACATCGGGTTACTAAGCGCGGCCCTGCGCTTAGTAACCCGATGTTTACCCTGGTTACCGGCATCGTTGGTCGCTGGAGAGCTGTCTGTGTGACAGCTCTCCAGCGACCAAACAGCGACGCTGCAGCGGTCCGGATCGTTGTCTGGATCGCTGCAGCGTCGTTTAGTGTGAAGGTACCTTAAGTTTATGACTGAGCTTCCCAAGAGTACCAAGATAGTAGTGATGAGGGCCTTCAGCAGGTCCCTGGCTGCCACGGTAAGGCTGGGTTCACATTGCGCTAGGTGTGTCCGTCTAACGGACTCGTTTTTAAGTAGTAAAAACGCAATGTAACGCACATACTAACGCGCCCATAGACTTGCATTGTCTGACGCATCGTGACGCATCCCTAAATTGGTATGCGTTTGTCACATAACGTTTTTTTTCTGACGGACCTTCAACGCGGCTTGCAGCGTTTTCGGGTCCGGCCAAGCTAACGCACTACTAACGGAAGCGTTCATTCTGCCATAGAAGGCTATGGCAAACGCAGTCAGACGCAAATCATGAAAAATTTCCAAATAGAACCACACGTTTTAATAGCTTTTGAAGGTGGTCACATGTGGTCATGTGACAGGAAATGTGACTTCGGCCATTAAAATATCCCACTCACACAAAGTCTCCTGCACGTGACAGAGTGTTTTGCCGTAGAATGAATGTTAACATTATTTAATGTTAAAATATTTTTTTTTACATTTTACATACACAATAGGTTGTGGCACAAGGAGGACAAAAAAAGAAAAAAGGTCCCTAGCCGTCTGTCGTCGCCACAACTGCCAGTGGTAAATATAAAATAGAAATATTCTATCCAATATTTACCAACAAAAAAAAAAGAACAACTTTATTGACAGTGACAAACGCAGACAAACGGATACTTCGTAAACGGACATCAAAATGAAAAAACGCGATCACATGCGTTAACGCTAGCGTTACCGTGACGACGAATTTCACATATTTTTGCTCCGTTTCTGTACATGCGTTTAACGCATCCGTTTGACGCCATGTACTTGACGCAATGTGAACCTAGCCTAAGCCATTAGAGCCCAACAATCGCACCGCAGAGGGCCAACTGGAGGCGGTGTGCACAAGCACCAGCACATGATCCATTTAAATGCTGCTGTCAGAGATTGACATCGGTATTTAAGTGGATAACAGATACATTCAAAGGTCAGCTCCGCTTGATGTTGTTAGATATAAATGTCGGCTATGTAATATAATATAGCTGGTGTCTGTTTTTTGTGGAATGCCAGCTCAGGTCCTGAGCCCTCCCCACAGGCGATCACCCCCACAATCATACATGTACGTGATTTTGCATCAAGGTAATAAAGAGGATCTGTTACTAGATCAAAAAGTGGCCAGGTTTTTCTATTATTTTATTTTTGCAGCTACCTTGAGTACGTGTGTTTTTTATATCCACAGATATAAGCTTTTTATTTAGTGCAAATTTTTTTTGTTCTTTACAAGCAGGCGTGGTGAATAGGCCACACCTCCAGACACACCCTGAGGAAATCTTGTGAGCCACGCCCCCTTGATAAAGATCATAAAGCCCAAGTATAAAGGCCCATATCTCTGAAACTATTAGGCACATTTATAAATAACAAAAACCCGAATATTCAGGGGAGTGGCAGGAATAAAATAGGAGCAAAAACAGGATACCTCATACCTGGTGACAGGTCCTCATTAAATTTTGGCAAGTGTAACTCATCAAATTGCCATTTTAGATTTGAGAACTGAATCTTACTAAGTTTCGTGGAGTCAGTTTTTTTGTTTTTTCTTGCTTGGCGAAAGTCTGAAAATCACTGCTGGGTGAGGTTTTACCATAACAATAATAACATTCTGCAAGATAATAAATGTCACTTGTGGATAATTGAGAACAGAAACAGATACGCAGAGAAATCTGAAGTCTACCAAAGCACAAGTTATAAAGCCCAGTTATAAACTTTCAGGCTGCATGGAAAGCATTATGTGCATTAAATTGTGTAGATTCTATTTTATTACATAGGAACTACAATGTATTCTCAGTCACTCGGCTATTGGCTCTCCTTGGCTTGAATATTAAAGTATTTACCGCATGTTCATTTCATTAATACTCTTTTTTCTTCCTAAAGACCTAGACGATAATTACCAAATCTGTTTTCTATATCAAACTTTGTGCCCAAGAAATGCATGTGAGCAGAGCTTTATCCTCTGATCAAGCACAGTCCCATACAGGCAGGTCAAGAGTTTCTCAACTTGTGCTGAACTCTGGAACATAGTGACTTTCCTGGAGATTAATGGTAAAGCTTTGCCCTCATAACCGTAGAGATTGCTATGACAACAGTGATATTTTCTATGGCATGACAAGCTAAAAATACATGCATCCTTCCCACATTATTGGTAAATTTTATGGCTTGTGTCTGCCATGAGGACAATCACATCATTGATGTCACGCTCTGGTGAGCTTACCCCAGCAGCTGCTTGTGGTCTTGTGCAGTTCTTAGTGCCTGCTGACACGTTGTAAGCTCGGTTGTCAGAACATGAAGATTATCGTCCTTTTCCTTCAGTTGCAATAATGCAATCCGCAGTCTAGAATAAAATGCAAGAGGCTGGATAAAAATACAAAAATAACAAAAAATGACAGTTTCAGTGTCATTTCTATGTATGTTTTACTGTTTTTACAACAACAAAGCAAGGAATTTTTTGTATGTAAGAAAATACATATATTTTATTGGGTATATATGCACAGTCATGGCCAAAAGTGTTGGCACCCCTGAAATTGTTCCAGAAAATGAAATATTTCTCCTGGAAAATAACTGCAATTACACATGCTTTGTTATAAACATGCTTATCTCCTTTGAGTGTATTGGAACAACACAAAAAAACTGAGAATGAAAGGCAAATTGGACAAAATTTCACACAAAATCTCAAAAATGGACTGGACAAAATTGTTGGCACCCTCAACTTAATATTTGCTTGCACACCCTTTGGAATAAATAACTGCAATCAATCGCTTTCTTATAACCATCAACAAGTTTCTTACACCTCCCAACTGGAATTTTGGATCACTCTTATTTTTGGATTTAGATCTGGACTCATTGCTGGCCACTTCAGCACTCTTTAGAGCTTTGTTTCCATCCATTTCTGGGCGCTTCTCAAAGTGTGTTTAGGATCATTGTCCTGCTGGAAGACAGTCATGACTTAGGACGCAAACCCAGCATTCTGACCCCGGGCACTTCATTGTGACCCAAAATCCTTTGCTAATCTTCACATATTATGATGCCTTGCACATAGTCAAGGCACCCAGTGAAAGAGGCAGCAAAACAACCCCAAAATATTTTTGGACCTCCACCACATTTGACTGTAGGAACGATGTTCTTTTCTTTGTAGGCCTCATTCCATTTTCGATAAACAGTGTCCCCGATACCATTGTGTAATTCAAAGTTATACAACTTTCTAATATATTTTGTTGTTAAAGATTTATTCAGGGGACTACAAACCTTAACAACATGTAATTTTTACATACATACATGCATGGCTTGTTACAATACATCAATTATAATTCTCCAGGGACCGTGCCAGGCCTCTCAAACCACCACTATAGTGATTTAAAGTCATGATCCAGCAATAAACTCATGCCCTTGATGTGAGATCCAGTTATATGTCCACATAATATAACTTTTATTGTTATCATTCACAAATGCATGCAAATTCTCCTGAACTAGTCTGAGGGTATTGCATAGTGTAGTCCGGCTCCACAGTTCCTAATCGCTCCCCCAGGATCATGTGATTGACATTCTCCAACCTGCAACCACCTATGATGATTTGGGCAATTTTGAGCATTCACTCTTCCCTGGACAGACCCAGTGAAGCTTCGTGCTCCCTCCACGACCTCATGTTCTTATGTGCTCGCTTTCAGTGACTAGTCTGGCTGTGCAATCATTAATCATGCGCTTCTGGTATTTGACACTTAAGATGTAGTAACTAAAATGCAACCATTTAGTTTAACATCTAGCAAAGATCTTGAAAGCAATAAGGAATTAAAATACAAAATATTCTAGAAAGTTGCTAAACTGTTTGCATTGACACAATCATTAAAAGAAGGCGATCCTTAACAATCATTTTTGTATTCTTTCGATGAACATAAAATGGAAAACGAGCCAGCTTTGCAAATAGTATCACCTGAATATCCAGTATCGTTTTATGTTTACAGCTACTATGGAAATCAATGTGTCCCCATGGCAACAGACTTCAAACAATCTCTGTGTAATCTGATCTTACAGTCATACTCCCTAACATCTGCCCCCTTCTTACTAGAACGCATTTGGTAGGTTAGCAACAAGTACGGGACAGATGGAAGTCAGTCTGACTACGTGATCGGACTGCACATGGTTTAGTTATAGCCTTTTACCACGGAGACACAAGTTTTACCAAAAAACTGCAGGTTAAGAAAAAATACATAAATCTAAAAATTATTTAAAGGAGATTTAGATTTTAATAGATTTAAAAATATGTTTTTTTTCTTAGATATACTGTAAAATGTTAAAGGGTTACAAAACTAGACATTGCATTATATCATAATGTAGTATTCTACAGTCTCTTCTTTTTCTGCCAGAAGACGTGCAATAGTTAAAGTGCTCAGATCTAACTTATTCCAGGGTTGCTCCCATGTCAGCAAACACTGGGACTGCATATTAATCAGGTTTCATTACACATATGTTTTGCAATTAGTTCTGACTTTAATAAAACACCAAAAGAGAAAAAACTATCAAAAAAACCAAACTAAAAACAACAAATGCTCTCATTTCTGCACTATATAATACACAATAGTATGTACTGCACCCCACTATCCTATACAGCCATGGCTCCGATACTAGGAAAATAAACCATGCAATGGGTAATAATTAGTGATGAGCGAATATACTCGTTACTCGAGATTTCCCAAGCATGTTCGGGGGACCTCTGAATATTTTTTAGTGCTCGGAGATTTAGTTTTCATCTCTGCAGCTGAATGATTTACATCTGTTAGCCAGGCTAAGTACATGTGGGGGTTGCTTGGTTGCTAGGGAATCCCCACATGTAATCAAGCTGGCTAAGTGATGTAAATCATTCAGCTGAGGTGAGGAAAACAAAATCTCCGAGCACTAAAAAATACTCAGAGGACCCCCGAACATGCTCGGGAAATCTCGAGTAATGAGTATATTCGCTCATCACTAGTACTAATACTCTGTGCTCTGATGGAAAGCTTTATGTGCTACAGAGAATATCTTCAGAGCAGAAGCAAAAGAAAACTAAGTCATCAAGCAAAGAAATGACCCTTCGAGCAGCTCCTTCACATTGGTCAGATCCGGTGGCTTCCCAGCTGTTGTTGTGTTATATCAGTTATCATTCTACAACAGCTGGGAAGCTACAGGTTACCGGAACAATTGGCTTCACTTTTACCATTTTCCAATCCTCAGATTAAAAGAACATTTCCTTCATAAGAAAAAAAGAGAGATCATAAGTAAATCAAAGTCCGTAACCTCTCCCCTTCAGTCATGAAAACCTCTTGTTTTATACATAGCCCACACATAGTGAAGGGTTTGCGGCAGGAGGGGGCATTTTTTATTACAACCTAACTGCATACAAAGTCACTTTGTATAATGTGAAGGGTACCGGTGTAACAGGCCAGATTAACCCCCCGCCCAGAATATACACTGGGTTAAAGTGGCCTAGGCCAGATTATACCCCGGGTATATTCTGGCCTAGCCCAAACTATACCCCGGGGTATAAATTGAACTAGTCCAGTTTATACCCCTCCTGGTCAGAATATACCCCAGCTACTGTAGATTAGATTTTTCAGGCTTTTGAGAACCATTGAGTGACATTCTTAATAACGGGGCCCCAGGCAGTACCCAGGGCCCCAGGCAGCACACAGGGGCCCCAGGAAGCGCAAGGGGCCCCAGGCAGCACACACGGGCCACAGGCAGCGCATGGGGCCCCAGGCAGAACACAGGGGCCACAGGCAGCGCATGGGGCCCCAAGCAGGGCACAGGGGCCACAGGCAGCCCACAGGGCCCCATGCAACCCACAGGGCTTCAGGCAGCGCACAGGGTCCCCAGGCAGCGCACATGGCCACAGGCAGCACACAGGGGCCACAGGCAGCACATGGGGCCCCAAGCAGGGCACAGGTGCCACAGGCAGCCCACAGGGCCCCATGCAACCCACAGGGCTCCAGGCAGCGCACAGGGGCCCCAGGCAGCGCACATGGCCACAGGCAGCACACAGGGGCCACAGGCAGCACATGGGACCCCAAGCAGGGCACAGGGGCCACAGGCAGCCCACAGGGCCCCATGCAACCCACAGGGCTCCAGGCAGCGCACAGGGGCCCCAGGCAGCGCACATGGCCCCAGGCAGAACACAGGGGCCACAGGCAGCACATGGGGCCCCAAGCAGGGCACAGGGGCCACTGGCAGCCCACAGGACCCCATGCAACCCACAGGGCTCCAGGCAGCGCACAGGGGCCCCAGGCAGCGCACAGGTAACACAGGCAGCGCACAGGGACCCATGCAGCACACGAGGTCCCAGGCAGCACACACGGGCCCCAGGCAGCGCACAGGGCCCCAGGCAGCACACGTGGCCCCAGGCAGCGCACATGGCGCCAGGCAGCGCACAGGGGCCCCAGGCAGCGCACAGGGGCCCCAGGCAGCGCACAGGGACCCATGCCGCACACGAGGTCCCAGGCAGCACACACGGGCCCCAGGCAGCGCACAGGGCCCCAGGCAAAGCTTGGGGGCCCAGACAGCGCACAGGGGCCCCAGGCAGCGCACAGGGCCCCAGGCAGTGCACAGGGCTCCAGGCAGCACATGGGGCCCCAGGCAGAGCACAGGGGCAACAGGCAGTGCACAGGGCCCCAGGCAGAACACAGGGCCCCAGGCAGCACACGGGGCCCCAGGCAGCACATGGGCTCCAGGGAGAGCACAGGGGCCCCAGGCAGCACATGGGCTCCAGGGAGCGCACAGGGGCCCCAGGCAGCACACGGGGCAGAGACAGCGAATGGGGCCCAAGGCAGCACACAGGGCTCATGGCAGCACACAGGGCTCCATGCAGCGCACGGGGGCAGAGACAGCTAATGGGGCCCCAGGCAGTGCACAGGGCCCCAGGCAGAACACAGGGCCCCATGCAGCGCACGGGGCCCCAGGCAGCACATGGGCTCCAGGGAGCGCACAGGAACCCCAGGGAGCGCACAGGGGCCCCAGGCAGTGCACAGGAGCCCCAGGCAGCACATGGGGCAGAGACAGCGAATGGGGCCCCAGGCAGCACACAGGGCACCAGGCAGCACACAGGGGTCCCTGGCAGCACACAGAGTGGCAGAGACAGTGCACAAGAGAGGGGAAGAGACAACGTGCAAGAGGGGAAGAGACAGTGAACGGGGACCCAGGCAGCACACAGGGCCCTAGGCAGCGCACAGGGGGGCAGAGACAGTGCACAAGGGAGGGGGAAGTGACTGTGCAAGGGGGGAAGAGAAAGCGCGCAGGGCCCCTGTGTGCTGTCTCTGCCACCTGTGCGCTGCCTGGGGCCCTGTGCGCTGCCTCGGGCCCTGTGTGCTGCCTGGGGCCCCTGTGCACTGCCTGGGGCCCTGCGGGCTGCCTGAGGCCCCTGTGGGCTGCTTGGGGTCCTGTGCGCTGCCTGGGGCCCTGTGCGCTGTATGGGGCCTTGTGCTCTGCCTGGGGCCCCATGTGCTGCCTGGAGCTCCGTGTGCTGCCTGGGGTCTCGTGCGCTGCCTGGGACCTCGTGTGCTCCCTGAGGCCTTGTGCACTGCCTGGGGCCCCTGTGGGCTGCCTGGGGTTCTGTGCGCTGCCTCGGGCCCCGTACGCTGTTTGGGGCCTGGTGCACTTCCTGTGGCCCCTGTGCTCTTCCTTGGGCCCCTCTGTGCTGCCTGGGGCCCCTTTGTGCTGCCTGGGGCCCCTCTGTGCTGCCTGGGGACCTGTGCGCTGCCTGGGGCCCTGTGTTCTGCCAGGGGCCCCGTGTGCTGCCTGAGGCCCCTGTGCGCTGCCTGAGGCCCCTGTGTGCTGCCTGGGGCCCCTGTGGGCTGCCTGGATCCTGTGCACTGCCTGGGGCACCGTGCGCTGTTTGGGGCTCCGTGCGCTGCCTGGGGCCCCTGTGTGCTGCCTGGGGCCCTGTGTGCTGCCTGGGGCCCTGTGCGCTGCCTGGGGCCCTGTGATCTGCCTGAGGCCCCTGTGCACTGCCTGAGGCCCCTCTGCGCTGTCTGGAGCCCTGTGGGCTGCCTGGGGCCCTGTACGCTGCCTGGGACCCCGTGCACTGCCTGGAGCCCAATGTGCTCCCTGGGGCCCCTGTGTGCTGCCTGGGGCCCTGTACTCTGCCTGAGGCCCTGTGTGCTGTCTGGGGCACCTGTGTGCTGCCTGGGGCCCTGTGCGCTGCCTGGGGCCTTGAGCGCTGCCTTGGGCCCTGTGCGCAGCTTGGGGCCCCATTTGCTGCCTGGGGCTCCGTTATTGATTTTATCACTCAATGGTTCTCAAAAAGCTGAAAAATCTGATCTACAGAAGCTGGGGTATATTCTGACCTGGAGGGGTATAATCTGGACTAAGCCACTTTAACCCCGGGTATATTCTGGGCGGGGGGTTAATCTGGCCTGTTATACCGGAAATCTCTATGTACATCTGCAAGGGGTTTGTATGTTCTCCCAATGTTTGTGAGGGTTTACTCCGAGTTCTCTGGTTTCTTCATATACTTCAAATACATACTAATAGGCAAATTAGATTGTGAGCCCCAATAGGAACAATGTTGATGATATTGGCAAAGTGCTGTGGAATAAATGGTCCTATATAAGCAAGTAAAGTGAATAAATAGTCTTCAAAATGATATTGTGCGTACAGCCCCAAAGGAGGCTCATGTGTCTCTATGGTAACAGACTATAATCAAAGCCTATGTATGCACACAGAGAAACCGGAGTACAAAAACGCCACCAAAGGTATAAACAGACAGCAAAATTTTATTAGTCAAATATCATATAAAAATATCAAACTATATCATACAAAATGGCACAGAAAGGAGAAAAAGTGAGGAGACATACTGGTACAGCAAGAAGAGAGTGGGCACACAAATAACCAGGGGTATGTGGAATAATATATCAAAGCACATACACCCAAGGGCAAGAATGTACAAACCTAGAATGAGCTGGTGACCACTCAATAAACGTATAATATGTATACCACCAAGCTCATAAGTCACAAAGATATTAACCCATCTTACCCATTGTTGATGGCAGTGTCCACTCGTCTCCCTGCTGACCCCTTGACGCGCATTTCACATGGCAGTTTTTTCAATTTTTTATATGATATTTGACTAAAAAAATTAGGTTGTCTTTTTATACCTTTGGTGGTGTTTTTGTACTGTTTTCTCTGTGTGCATACAGTACTTTTGAGAGTATTCTGCATTTTCACTAAGTAACGTAATCTGGTGAACTCATATAGGGAGTGAGGTGTTTCCCTCTCTTGGCCGTTGTGACATAACTTGCTTATTTGACTCCTGTTTAAACAAGCCAATGTAGTCTGACTCACCAGCTATACTGATATCAATGTGCCCCCTACTTTTTGTTAACCTACTAAGTGTGTGTTAGTAAGATGTAAGGTACAGATGAATGGCAGTATATCCGCTGCATAAAGCTACACAGAACTTGTTTGTGGTCTGAAAACACCTATTGTGGATATGAAAGGTCTTCACATGCCTGTTAAAATGTTGGGTTTTTGTCAGGTAAAAAAATCATACCAAGAAGAATCATTTGAGAGGTTTTTCCACCTTTAATGTCACATACAGCCCCCGGCTGTCAGTAAGTTCTGAGGGGCACGGTTACAGCTTCCGCTCTCTGTACACTGAGTGGTGACTTAAACTGTACCGACGCCACACCTGTGACTGAAAGAGCGAGACTGCTAGGGAAATAAAATTAATTTCCACCTTGAAGCGGGCTCTCAGTGTGGGTACGCTATTGACCTGGAGATTAACCCCATATATGCAGGCTAATAGCGTTATTTTACATGACAACCTACATTTAATGTTGCTTTAGGCCTCTTGACAGCCTCCAGGAACAATTTTCTTCTTGCCTTTTCATGGACTTTTGAGCGACATCCAGTTTTAGATAATGTGACTGTTATGCCAAATTTAAGCCACTTCTTAATGACAGTCTTCACAGTGTTCTATGGTATATCTAATGGCTTGAAAATTATTTTGCGGGGGGCGTGGCTTGCACGGGCTAGGGAGCAGACCTGTGTCTGGGTAGCTCCTGCTAGATCCCGTATAATTAGCTACTAAAAGCTTACATTTGGGGACGAAACCCCACCTAAACCTGCCTAAAGCTACCAAGATCATAATAGAACGCTTGCAGAGCCACCTTAACGATGGTAATTACAACTAAAGGACATCTAAGCTCCAGCCGCAGCCTCCCGGCAGGCCCGCACACTCGGAGGCCCAGAAAATCTCATCCAATTAAGCCCTCAGGCTTCAACCCGGACTCAGACAACAGAGGACCACCTAGAAAACCCGCCGGAGCACCCGCACTGAAAACCGCGGCTTCTGGGACTGCCGCTACTCAGCCTGGAGCTACCTCCGTCCATAGGCCTGAAGCCGCGGCCTTTCCTAAACCATTGGAGCCGAGGTACGGAGAAGAAGCCTTAACCCCGCCCTCGACTCCGCCTACTTTGCATAACAAATCTGCGGCCGAGAACAGGAAAAATGGCGGCGCCACAGCGAAAATGCCGGGGAGAAGCACGCAAGGACTCACACAAAGGGTGAGTCCCACCCGGAGACATTTGGGACCCGGCACCCGGCTTTTCCGAACAGGCACAGCAGCAGGGACCCCACCGCGAGCCGCGACGCTGCATCCACCGGCAGAGACGGGAGGTAGGAGAGACGCCGCGGCCCCGCCCATAACCCCGCCTACCGCACGCGGCGATCCGGCTCCGGTGACTCGGAGATCCTCAGCGGCATCGGTCCCTTCATCCGCGCTCGCTGCCCCGAAGTCCCCGAAGCCTCTGGCCGCTTCCACACAGCTGGGAGCGGCGGCGGGGAGAGGGCACAGAGCCGCGGCTCCACGCAGACAGGCGGGACTGAAGCTCGGAGCGAGCGCCGAGGCTCCGCCCACCGCTCCGCCCATGGCCTGCCGCGAAGAGACGCCGGGAGCCAGAGACAGGGTCTCGGCTTCAAGAATATCATCAGCCCGGCCCGCAGCACAGAGAAACATAGAGCCTCCGGCTACCCACTTGCCGGCAGAGCCCGAGATGGGGTGCAAAGGGGCACAGGGGAGATCACCTATACGGGGGAGAAGTAGACAGGACGAGACTCCTCCCCCAACTCCGCCCACTGACCACAGCTACCCAGCTTTCCACAACACCAAAAACGAAAGTGCAGCCCACATATTAAGGCATGATGCCCCTCCTTTCACTCCACAGACCAGACCCCACTCACCATGTCCATCAACTGGTTCAGTAGAGACGATGACAACCAAAAATCCTCTTCTCAAAAGTGACTTTGACCACGTACTGGAACAACTCCGTGAAATATTAAGAGAAGCTTTTGTGGAACATCGTATGGTCCCCAAACACCTTTTCTCCCTTAAATTACCCACCACAGACTCAGAGGGTTCAGAGTCAGCGTCTGAGTCCTACGTAAGAGACGCACTGTCATCTTTAGCAGAGAGCATCGGCTCCTCCTCATCGGCCCCCTCCTCTAGATCCTCCCAAAGCGACTGCACATCGCCCATTCACGACCCATACCTACCATCCGAATGTTTATCCGACACCAGCGTAAGGGATCTTTCATACAGGAGCATGGATCTCACTTACCCGGCCAGCTCAAGGTCCCCCTCTATACTGGATACTAAAATTGACACTCTTCAAAAAGACTTAGACACCCTAAAAAATAACATAGCGCATCTTGAGGACCACAGAAGGAGAAACAATGTAAAAATAAGAGGAGTCCCTCAATCTATTAAACCGCCACAGCTGAAGAATTATATTCTCAAAATGATCCACAAATTCATACCTGAGGCCAGTGAACCGAACATCATTGAAAAAGCCTTCCGAATCAAAAGACCTGCGTTTCTCCCACAGGGCGTACCAAGAGACATCATCGTCTCCTTCTTCCCGGCATGGATCAGGAACAAACTATTCGATCTCCCTTCCGATAAGAACTTCCAGCTTTCTTCATTTGGTCAACTATCTTTCTTCAGGGACCTATCTAGAGCCACCCTGAAAAAACGCAGAGACTTTGCACACATTACACAAGAACTCCGGAGGGCACATTTTTCATACTCGTGGTCCCCTTACTCTACTCTCACAATAAAACTTTTGTCGGGTAGCGTCCATGTTTCAAACCCAGTGGAAGGCCTATCTTTTCTACAACACCACGGCCTAAACCCTCCGAGAATGTCCAGCCAACATGTCCTTAAACCTAGTAAAGCATACAATGTTTCTGAATAAAATGTAGTTTACCCCTCATACATCTTTTTCTACCTACACAACACTGTCTTACCCAATAGGGGTCTTAATTCCCAACGATCAGCCTTAATCTTGAGCCAATTATTTTTTGCCCACATAGCCACAGGTACATCTTAGATGTTCCCTGTTATAAATCATTACACACCATACAATAAGCAAAATTTCACATTAGGCTTTCATACTCTACTACCTACCAATTAACCACTACAGTATCAAATACTTAATGACACCTCAAACGTCTAAGGTTTACTATATATGTATACAATGTTTACTATTTTGCTGTGTTTATTTTGCTCAACTGTATGTTTGCCTATATCTCCCCCTATGTCAGGGGGATGTTCCTTTCCTACCTCCACTCCTTCCCCCCTCCCCTTTTCCCCCTCCTCCCCTCCCCCTTCTTACCCGTTCCTGTTAAAGTTAAAACCCATTAAAAATTTTGAAAGCGAAAATTATTTTGCACCCTTCTAACTAATATCTTTTAACAATGGGATCCCTTTGCTGCGTTGTAAGCTGCTGTAACAATGCTACTCACTTGGGAGCGATCTGAGACATCCCAGGAACCATTTCTTTATAACGTCTGGCTGGTTTATTTCACTCCTCATAAACCACACAAAGGAAAACTTAAATACAGCATTTGTCCAGCACAAAGTAAAACATAAAGTAACAGGTCCATAGAATAGTGCTGGTTAGCTCATCTGGCTTAGAGTCCAGCATCTTAGACCTTTAGCAAAGGCACTCAATCCAGGAGATCTGCACATCTCCATACACACAACCATGTGTTAGACAAACAGGTTTCATTTTACAAAGTGAACCATACACAGGGGTTGATGAGCAGCCGTCTATCCCAACTCTTCAGCTGCTCATAATCAACTGTCATGGCCGATTAACCCCTTTTAGTCCGATATGTACTAAAGCATTGTAAGTTTATCCCCACATCCACTAGGTGTCCTACAGCCACCTTAGATTGTTTAGAGTCCATGGCTTTGGCTGTAAAATACTATAAAGTGCAACTAAAAAAATATCAGGAAAATCTTGCTAGAACAACTGAACTTTATATGGTGTTAATCAGAATCACTGTAAATGATGGCAGCTGTTCACTGACTACTACTTTTATGGGCGACATAAAAAAAAAAAAGAAATTTGCAATTTTTCTTGATATAATTTTTTATATGTCAAAAACTTGACATTTTAACAATAGTATGTAGATTTTTTATATATACCGTAGGTCTCCATAGGAATAATTTAGCTTTATTTTCATTTTAGATGCACTGCAATTATAAAATAAACAATTCGCAAGGATAGAAATTCTCTAAAAATGATTTTAATCAGACTGTAAGTCGAAGAATGAGTAAAGAAATAGCAGCACATACTTCAGTCTAACAATGCATAGTGGTGAGGTAGACAGGTAAAAGGAAACCATGTGATTTCTATGTAATTTCCATTACGGCACAGTTAATTTATGACTGTTGTGAAGTTATAGCAATGTATTTTAATGGTTTGCAAGGCCCTCTGGCTCTGGCAACATCAATATGCTTTCCATTGGACATGCCACAAACATTTAAAGATTTCTTAGTACTGAAAAGCATATGACTGAGTGGTAGGAATTACCTTCATAAAATCAAAGTCTTAACCTTATGCCTTAAGGTGTGGAATAGAATATAAAACATACCATACATATTTTCCTGTACAGTAAGAACAAATTCAAACACAGCAATATGATCATTTTTTGAGGCTGCACAATTGAATTATTCTCAACTCTACACAGACGGGCAACATAAGACTAAAATCTGAGCAGCAGATCTTATCAATAGAGAGATAGAAAAAAAGTATGGAGAAAAGTGTGGCTCCAGGAAGGGCCGAGGCTTACTTCACTCCCACCACCAAGAGCACATGCATGCTTGGCTGATTTAACCCCTTCAAGACCCAGCCTATTTTGACCTTAAAGACCTTGCCGTTTTTTGCAATTCTGACCAGTGTCCCTTTATGAGGTAATAACTCAGGAACGCTTCAACGGATCCTAGCGGTTCTGAGATTGTTTTTTCGTGACATATTGGGCTTCATGTTACTGGTAAATTTAGGTCAATAAATTCTGCATTTATTTGTGATAAACACGGAAATTTGGCGAAAATTTTGAAAATTTCGCAATTTTCACATTTTGAATTTTTATTCTGTTAAACCAGAGAGATATGTGACACAAAATAGTTAATAAATAACATTTCCCACATGTTTACTTTACATCAGCACAATTTTGGAAACAAAATTTTTTTTTGTTAGGAAGTTATAAGGGTTAAAATTCGACCAGCGATTTGTCATTTTTACAACGAAATTTACAAAACCATTTTTTTTAGGGACCACCTCACATTTGAAGTCAGTTTGAGGGGTCTATATGGCTGAAAATACCCAAAAGTGACACCATTCTAAAAACTGCACCCCTCAAGGTACTCAAAACCACATTCAAGAAGTTTATTAACCCTTCAGGTGCTTCACAGCAGCAGAAGCAACATGGAAGGAAAAAATGAACATTTAACTTTTTAGTCACAAAAATTATCTTTTAGCAACAATTTTTTTATTTTCCCAATGGTAAAAGGAGAAACTGAACCACGAAAGTTGTTGTCCAATTTGTCCTGAGTACGCTGATACCTCATATGTGGGGGTAAACCACTGTTTTGGCGCACGGCAGGGCTTGGAAGGGAAGGAGCGCCATTTGACTTTTTGAATCAAAAATTGGCTCCACTCTTTAGCGGACACCATGTCACGTTTGGAGAGCCCCCGTGTGCCTAAAAATTGGAGCTCCCCCACAAGTGACCCCATTTTGGAAACTAGACGCCCCAAGGAACTTATCTAGATGCATAGTGAGCACTTTGAACCCCCAGGTGCTTCACAAATTGATCCGTAAAAATGAAAAAGTACTTTTTTTTCACAAAAAAATTCTTTTAGCCTCAATTTTTTCATTTTCACATGGGCAACAGGATAAAATGGATCCTAAAATGTGTTGGGCAATTTCTCCTGAGTACACCAATACCTCACATGTGGAGGTAAACCACTGTTTGGGCACATGGTAAGGCTCGGAAGGGAAGGAGCGCCATTTGACTTTTTGAATGAAAAATTATTTCCATCGTTAGCGGACACCATGTCGCGTTTGGATAGCTCCTGTGTGCCTAAACATTGGCGCTCCCCCACAAGTGACCCCATTTTGGAAACTAGACCCCCCAAGGAACTAATTTAGATGCCTAGTGAGCACTTTAAACCCTCAGGTGCTTCACAAATTGATCTGTAAAAATGAAAAAGTACTTTTTTTTCACAAAAAAATTCTTTTCGCCTCAATTTTTTCATTTTCACATGGGCAGTAGGATAAAATGGATCATAAAATTTGTTGGGCAATTTCTCCCGAGTACGCCGATACCTCATATGTGGGGGTAAACCACTGTTTGGGCACTCGGCAGGGCTCGGAAGAGAAGGCGCGCCATTTGACTTTTTGAATGGAAAATTAGCTCCAATTGTTAGCGGACACCATGTCGCGTTTGGAGAGCCCCTGTGTGCCTAAACATTGGAGCTCCCGCACAAGTGACCCCATTTTGGAAACTAGACCCCCCAAGGAACTTATCTAGATGCATATTGAGCACTTTAAACCCCCAGGTGCTTCACAGAAGTTTATAACGCAGAGCCATGAAAATAAAAAATAATTTTTCTTTCCTCAAAAATGATTTTTTAGCCTGGAATTTCCTATTTTGCCAAGGATAATAGGAGAAATTGGACCCCAAATATTGTTGTCCAGTTTGTCCTGAGTACGCTGATACCCCATATGTGGGGGTAAACCACTGTTTGGGCGCACGGCAGGGCTCGGAAGGGATGGCACGCCATTTGGCTTTTTAAATGGAAAATTAGCTCCAATCATTAGCGGACACCATGTCACGTTTGGAGAGCCCCTGTGTGCCTAAACATTGGAGATCCCCCAGAAATGACACCATTTTAGAAACTAGACCCCCAAAGGAACTAATCTAGATGTGTGGTGAGGACTTTGAACCCCCAAGTGCTTCACAGAAGTTTATAACGCAGAGCCATGAAAATAAAAAAAAAAATTATTTTCTCAAAAATGATCTTTTAGCCTGCAATTTTTTATTTTCCCAAGGGTAACAGGAGAAATTTGACCCCAAAAGTTGTTGTCCAGTTTCTCCTGAGTACGCTGATACCCCATATGTGGGGGTAAATCACTGTTTGGGCACATGCCGGGGCTCGGAAGTGAAGTAGTGACGTTTTGAAATGCAGACTTTGATGGAATGCTCTGTGGGCGTCACGTTGCGTTTGCAGAGCCCCTGATGTGGCTTAACAGTAGAAACCCCCCACAAGTGACCCCATTTTGGAAACTAGACCCCCAAAGGAACTTATCTAGATGTGTGGTGAGCACTTTGAACCCCCAAGTGCTTCATAGAAGTTTATAATGCAGAGCCGTGAAAATAATAAATACGTTTTCTTTCCTCAAAAATAATTATTTAGCCCAGAGTTTTTTAATTTTCCCAAGGGTAACAGGAGAAATTTGACCCCAATATTTGTTGTCCAGTTTCTCCTGAGTACGGTGATACCCCATATGTGGGGGTAAACTACTGTTTGGGCACATGCCGGGGCTTGGAATTGAAGTAGTGACGTTTTGAAATGCAGACTTTGATGGAATGCTCTGCGGGCGTCACGTTGCGTTTGCAGAGCCCCTGATGTGCCTAAACAGTAGAAACCCCCCACAAGTGACCCCATTTTGGAAACTAGACCCTGAAAGGAACTTATCTAGATGTGTGGTGAGCACTTTGAACCCCCAAGTGCTTCATAGAAGTTTATAATGCAGAGCCGTGAAAATAATAAATACGTTTTCTTTCCTCAAAAATAATTATTTAGCCCAGAATTTTTTATTTTCCCAAGGGTTACAGGAGAAATTGGACCCCAAAAGTTGTTGTCCAGTTTCTCCTGAGTACGCTGATACCCCATATGTGGGGGTAAACCACTGTTTGGGCACACGTCGGGGCTCAGAAGGGAAGTAGTGACTTTTGAAATGCAGACTTTGATGGAATGGTCTGCGGGTGTCACGTTGCGTTTGCAGAGCCCCTGGTGTGCCTAAACAGTAGAAACCCCCCACAAGTGACCCCATTTTAGAAACTAGACCCCCCAAGGAACTTATCTAGATATGTGGTGAGCACTTTGAACCCCCAAGTGCTTCACAGACGTTTACAACACAGAGCCGTGAAAATAAAAAATCATTTTTCTTTCCTCAAAAATTATGTTTTAGCAAGCATTTTTTTAGATTCACAAGGGTAACAGGAGAAATTGGACCCCAGTAATTGTTGCGCAGTTTGTCCTGAGTATGCTGGTACCCCATATGTGGGGGTAAACCACTGTTTGGGCACACGTCAGGGCTCGGAAGTGAGGGAGCACCATTTGACTTTTTGAATACGAGATTGGCTGGAATCAATGGTGGCGCCATGTTGCGTTTGGAGACCCCTGATGTGCCTAAACAGTGGTAACCCCTCAATTCTAACTCCAACACTAACCCCAACACACCCCTAACCCTAATCCCAACTGTAGCCATAATCCTAATCACAACCCTAACCCCAACACACCCCTAACCACAACACTAATTCCAACCCTAACCCTAACCCTAACCACAACCCTAATTCCAACCCTAACCCTAAGGCTATGTGCCCACGTTGCGGATTCGTGTGAGATATTTCCGCACCATTTTTGAAAAATCTGCGGGTAAAAGGCACTGTGTTTTACCTGCGGATTTTCCGCGGATTTCCAGTGTTTTTTGTGCGGATTTCACCTGCGGATTCCTATTGAGGAACAGGTGTAAAACGCTGCGGAATCCGCACAAAGAATTCACATGCTGCGGAAAATACAACGCAGCGTTCCCGCGCGGTATTTTCCGCATCACGGGCACAGCGGATTTGGTTTTTCATATGTTTACATGGTACTGTAAACCTGATGGAACACTGCTGCGAATCCGCAGCCAAATCCGCACCGTGTGCACATAGCCTAATTCTAAAGGTATGTGCACACGCTGCGGAAAACGCTGCGGATCCGCAGCAGTTTCCCATGAGTGTACAGTTCAATGTAAACCTATGGGAAACAAAAATCGCTGTACACATGCTGCGGAAAAACTGCACGGAAACGCAGCGGTTTACATTCCGCAGCATGTCACTTCTTTGTGCGGATTCCGCAGCGGTTTTACAACTGCTCCTATAGAAAATCGCAATTGTAAAACCGCAGTGAAATGCGCAGAAAAAAACGCGGTAAATCCGCCATATATCCGCAGCGGTTTAGCACTGCGGATTTATCAAATCCGCAGCGGAAAAATCCGCAGAGGACCAGAATACGTGTGCACATTCCTAACCCTAACCCTAGCCCTAACCCTAGCCCTAACCCTAACCCTACCCCTAACCCTACCCCTAACCCTACCCCTAACCCTACCCCTAACCCTAACCCTACCCCTAACCCTACCCCTAACCCTACCCCTAACCCTACCCCTAACCCTAACCCTACCCCTAACCCTAACCCTATTCTAACATTAGTGGAAAAAAAAAAATTTCTTTATTTTTTTATTGTCCCTACCTATGGGGGTGACAAAGGGGGGGGGTCATTTATTATTTTTTTTATTTTGATCACTGAGATAGATTATATCTCAGTGATCAAAATGCACTTTGGAACGAATCTGCCGGCCGGCAGATTCGGCGGGCGCACTGCGCATGCGCCCGCCATTTTGGAAGATGGCGGCGCCCGGGAGAAGACGGACGGGACCACGGCTGGATCGGTAAGTATGATAGGGTGGGGGGGGACCACGGGGGGGGGGATCGGAGCACGGGGGGGGGAATCGGAGCGCGGGAGGGGTGGAACGGAGCGCGGGGGGCGTGGAACGGAGCACGGGGGGGCTGGAATGGAGCACGGGGGGGTGGAACGGAGCACGGGGGGGTGGATCGGAGTGCAGGGGGGGTGATTGGAGCACGGGGGGGTGATTGGAGCACGGGGGGAGTGGACACGAGCACGGGGGGGAGCGGAGCACAGGGCGGAGGGGAGCCGGAGCAGTGTACCGGCCAGATCGGGGGGGTGGGGGGGCGATCGGAGGGGTGGGGTGGGGGCACATTAGTGTTTCCAGCCATGGCCGATGATATTTCAGCATCGGCCATGGCTGGATTGTAATATTTCACCCGTTATAATGGGTGAAATATTACAAATCGCTCTGATTGGCAGTTTCACTTTCAACAGCCAATCAGAGCGATCGTAGCCACGAGGGGGTGAAGCCACCCCCCCTGGGCTAAACTACCACTCCCCCTGTCCCTGCAGATCGGGTGAAATGGGAGTTAACCCTTTCACCCGATCTGCAGGGACGCGATCTTTCCATGACGCCGCATAGGCGTCATGGGTCGGATTGGCACCGACTTTCATGACGCCTACGTGGCGTCAAAGGTCGGGAAGGGGTTAAAGAAGTTTTCCGACATCATTTTATTTTTACAAAGGCAGTTGTTAAAATATTATGACCCCCACATTCAATAAATAAAAGTTATCCAAACTTGCTAACTCTGACGTAATCGGCGAAGGACCTAATGAGTATGGGTTCCACTTGACCCTCCCGACAGATGATGTCAGGAAAGAGGAGGATCCAGCCTATTGATTGAGATTTCTGACAGTGGCTCTGTCTTAGAGAACACAAGAATACTCAGCTGAGCGTTAGCGTGTATGAGGGAGTAACATAGTAACATAGTTAGTAAGGCCGAAAAAAGACATTTGTCCATCCAGTTCAGCCTATATTCCATCATAATAAATCCCCAGATCTATGTCCTTCTACAGAACCCAATAATTGTATGATACAATATTGTTCTGCTCCAGGAAGACATCCAGGCCTCTCTTGAACCCCTTGACTGAGTTCGCCATCACCACCTCCTCAGGCAAGCAATTCCAGATTCTCACTGCCCTAACAGTAAAGAATCCTCTTCTATGTTGGTGGAAAAACCTTCTCTCCTCTAGACGCAAAGAATGCCCCCTTGTGCCCGTCACCTTCCTTGTTATAAACAGATCCTCAGCGAGATATTTGTATTGTCCCCTTATATACTTATACATGGTTATTAGATCGCCCCTCAGTCGTCTTTTTTCTAGACTAAATAATCCTAATTTCGCTAATCTATCTGGGTATTGTAGTTCTCCAATCCCCTTTATTAATTTTGTTGCCCTCCTTTGTACTCTCTCTAGTTCCATTATATCCTTCCTGAGCACCGGTGCCCAAAACTGGACACAGTACTCCATGTGCGGTCTAACTAGGGATTTGTACAGAGGCAGTATAATGCTCTCATCATGTGTATCCAGACCTCTTTTAATGCACCCCATGATCCTGTTTGCTTTGGCAGCTGCTGCCTGGCACTGGCTGCTCCAGGTAAGTTTATCATTAACTAGGATCCCCAAGTCCTTCTACCTGTCAGATTTACCCAGTGGTTTCCCGTTCAGTGTGTAATGGTGATATTGATTCCTTCTTCCCATGTGTATAACCATACATTTATCATTGTTAAACCTCATCTGCCACCTTTCAGCCCAAGTTTCCAACTTATCCAGATCCATCTGTAGCAGAATACTATCTTCTCTTGTATTAACTGCTTTACATAGTTTTGTATCATCTGCAAATATCGATATTTTACTGTGTAAACCTTCTACCAGATCATTAATGAATATGTTAAAGAGAACAGGTCCCAATACCGACCCCTGCGGTACCCCACTGGTCACAGCGACCCAGTTAGAGACTATACCATATATAACCACCCTCTGCTTTCTATCACTAAGCCAGTTACTAACCCATTTACACACATTTTCCCCCAGACCCAGCATTCTCATTTTGTGTACCAACCTCTTGTGTGGCACGGTATCAAACGCTTTGGAAAAATCAAGATATACCACGTCCAATGACTCACCGTGGTCCAGCCTATAGCTTACCTCTTCATAAAAACTGATTAGATTGGTTTGACAGGAGCGATTTCTCATAAACCCATGCTGATATGGAGTTAAACAGTTATTCTCATTGAGATAATCCAGAATAACATCCCTCAGAAACCCTTCAAATATTTTACCAACAATAGAGGTTAGACTTACTGGCCTATAATTTCCAGGTTCACTTTTAGAGCCCTTTTTGAATATTGGCACCACATTTGCTATGCGCCAATCCTGCGGAACAGACCCCGTCGCTATAGAGTCACTAAAAATAAGAAATAATGGTTTATCTATTACATTACTTAGTTCTCTTAGTACTCGTGGGTGTATGCCATCCGGACCCGGAGATTTATCTATTTTAATCTTATTTAGCCGGTTTCGCACCTCTTCTTGGGTTAGATTGGTAACCCTTAATATAGAGTTTTCATTGTTTCTTGGGATTTCACCTAGCATTTCATTTTCCACCGTGAATACCGTGGAGAAGAAGGTGTTTAATATGTTAGCTTTTTCCTCGTCATCTACAACCATTCTTTCCTCACTATTTTTTAAGGGGCCTACATTTTCAGTTTTTATTCTTTTACTATTGATATAGTTGAAGAACAGTTTGGGATTAGTTTTACTCTCCTTAACAATGTGCTTCTCTGTTTCCTTTTTGGCAGCTTTAATTAGTTTTTTAGATAAAGTATTTTTTTCCTTATAGTTTTTTAGAGCTTCAATGGTGCCATCCTGCTTTAGTAGTGCAAATGCTTTCTTTTTACTGTTAATTGCCTGTCTTACTTCTTTGTTTAGCCACATTGGGTTTTTCCTATTTCTAGTCCTTTTATTCCCACAAGGTATAAACCACTTACAGTGCCTATTTAGGATGTTCTTATCATTTTCCATTTATTATCTGTATTCTTATTTCTGAGGATATTGTCCCAGTCTACCAGATTAAGGGCATCTCTAAGCTGGTCAAACTTTGCCTTCCTAAAGTTCAGTGTTTTTGTGACTCCCTGACAAGTCCCCCTAGTGAAAGACAGGTGAAACTGTACAATATTGTGGTCGCTATTTCCTAGATGCCCAACCACCTGCAGATTTGTTATTCTGTCAGGTCTATTAGATAGTATTAGGTCTAAAAGTGCTGCTCCTCTGGTTGGATTCTGCACCAATTGTGAAAGATAATTTTTCTTGGTTATTAGCAGAAACCTGTTGCCTTTATGGGTTTCACAGGTTTCTGTTTCCCAGTTAATATCCGGGTAGTTAAAGTCCCCCATAACCAGGACCTCATTATGGGTTGCAGCTTCATCTATCTGCTTTAGAAGTAGACTTTCCATGATTTCTGTTATATTTGGGGGTTTGTTACAGACCCCAATGAGAATTTTGTTACCATTTTTCCCTCCATGAATTTCGACCCATATGGACTCGACATCCTCATTCCCTTTGCTAATATCCTCCCTTAAAGTGGACTTTAGACAAGACTTTACATAGAGACATACCCCTCCTCCTCTCTGATTTTTACGATCCTTTCTAAACAGACTGTAGCCTGAGGGAGTGTGTGAGGGGGTGTATGAGGAAGTGTAGGGAGTGTGAGGGAGTGTGTGAAGGGGTGTATGAGGGAGTGCGAAGGGGTGTATGAGGGAGTGTGAGGGAATGTATGAGGGAGTGTGTGAGGGAGTGTAGGCGGTGTGAGGGAGTGTGAGGGGCTGTATGAGGGAGTGTATGAAGGAGTGTGAGGGAATGTATGAGGGAGTGTATGAGGGAATGTGAGGGAGTGTGTGAGGGGGTGTATGAGGGAGTGTGATGAAGTGTGTGAGGGAGTGTGAGGGAATGTGTGAGGGAGTGTATGAGGGAGTGTGTAATGGGGTGTATGAGGGAGTGTGATGAAGTGTGTGAGGGAGTGTATGAGGGTGTGTGAGGGAATGTGTGAGTGGGTGTATGAGGGAGTGTGAGGGAATGTATGAGGGAGTGTGAGGGGGTGTATGAGGGAGTTTATGAGGGAGTGTGAGGGAGTGTATAAGGGAGTGTATAAGGAAGTTGGGAATGACGATTGTGTAGATATTCGTAGGAAGTGGTGGAAGTCACGACGTACAATGGACTGGAAAGGGTGATGTCTCATTCTTCTGAAGAATGGGTCATAATAATCACTTCAGGGCCTGGCAAAGATCTGCCAAAGCTGAAGCGACAGGATGAATAAAAGGATGAGTATAACTTTAATTAATATTTTATAACATAATTTGCCTTTGATCAAAATTTTTATAATTTGGAATACACTTTTAAACTCCATAGTGTGGAAGTTTTGGTACATACATATTATGTAGGCTGTGGCACACATTTATGTGTAGCAGAAAATGTGCCATAAAATCTATGGCTACAAGTCAAGGTGTGCTTGTCTTGGTACAACACAAATATTAATCGACTCTCTAGCACCATTTGTTGGCAAAATATCTACTCATAAGATTGTCACAATTTTTTCCTCATGACTTCATTCAGAATCTGTGAAAAAACCTTAGCATTTCAAAGGAACATGTAATATAGGCCCACATCCCGTATTATGGACCCCTGTCCTGTGGTGGTACATAGTTATATTTTTATGGCCTCATTTCTACTGAGACAATTGGGACCAGGACCTCCCGTTCTCATAAATGGTAAGGATCCAGAATTTGGATCCTCAACAATCGCACTTTTATAAGCTGACTAACTCATGGGCTATAAAATGAACATTTTTCACCACATTGTTACTTCATTAGAAGAAAACTATTCTACAAACAATCTTAAATTACACAATGTAGAAAGAGCGTCACAAGTAACTATTTACAAACTAGCACCACCATTTGTCGGAAATGTAGATAATACATTGATGCCATGTTGTGTATTCAGTAACACACTCAATAGTTATATGACTTCAATGGAACAGTGGCCCCAATGCCAATGCTGACTGGCAGAAAGACAATTTTTCATTTTTTCAGCAACTATAATTTACTGACATGGTTCCACTGGTCGCATAATTAAATTGTCAAATGTTTTCTTTCGAAAAGTCCCAATTTTATAGTTTACTGTAAAGTGACGATTGCGCAAAAAACACTTTTGAGCACATACCATGATGTACCCTGGCACCGCTACGTAAAATAATGAACAAAACCAAAACAGTATGTTCTCTTGTTTTTGTGCCTCTTTGTTGAGAACTTACTCCTGGTGAAAACTACAGGAAGCTGCAGAGACCTAAACCGGCCACAAAGACCTCTGCTATCTGAGGTTGTTTCCACGCCAGATGTTTATGAAGGTGGAACAGGTACAAGACAGTCAGTACTGGGAAATGTAATCACAGAATGTGCACCACAACCCATGCACATCGGCAAGAGTAGTGTTATTACAGGAGGTGTTCAGTTACAGCTGGTTCGGGAAGGAGCCTCCGACTTCTCAGAGACTGCACTTATTTGCATTGTTTTCATACCAATGGAACTGGCCACCAGGAAAACAGTGAGGTGGAGGTTTCCCTTCTTCCTCTTTTAAGTTCCTGCTATGAATAAGTTACCTGATTGTCACATTTACCGTAAAATCAATTATGCATTAAATTATATTTCTGTTCATGATTCCCCTGATTGCCTTGTTGTTCACATTTGCAAAATAAATGTGTATTTCACTGATGAGCGTCATCGCTGTTTTGAATTCAAGTTTCATCAGCGTGTGGTCCGTGTCAGCTTTCTCCATCAGTGATTTTCATTTATGAGTAGGGGCTCGCTCACACTGGCGTACAGCGAAAGAACCAGATGCGATATGCAAGTTACGTTCAGATCAAACTCTGCTACAAGTGTGATCCGTGTCATTTTACTGTGATCCGATCCTCTCACATGCGAGAATTGGATAACAGGTGCAGAGAAGACGGAAAACTTAATTTCTCCAGTCGGTGAGTCGTATATTAAACGGCACTCGGATGACATCAGAGCGCTGTCCAATGTTTTGCACGCATTCAGACTTACATGAATGTGCGCCCTTCGATATAAACAACCAATAGCAACATGCAAGAATATTTTTCTCATTTCCAAGTTAAATGTGGCTACTCGCCAGCATGAGTGAGCCCTAAATAAATTACAAAGCTTCTCCTATCCTTTGCCAACCACGGACAGCAAACGGACTGTATACTTAGAGTGGAGAAAATAAGTATTTGACACTCTGACGATTTTGCAAGTTTCCCCACCTACAAAGAATGGAGAGGTCTGTAATTTTTGTCGTAGGTATACTTCAACTGTGAGAGATAGAATTTAAAAATAAAATCCAGAAAATCATATTGTATGACTTTTACATAATTAATTTACATTTTAGTGCATGAAATAAGTATTTGATACAATAGAAAAATAGAACTTAATATTTGGAACGGAAACCTTTGTTTGCAGTTACAGACAGTGTTGGACTGGGGTGCAAGGGGCCGACCAGTAACAATGACTTTGAGGGCCCACTTTTCACCTGCATACAAATATTATACTACTCTCGTTCATGAATTTACCTATATCTTTATAAAATAATAAACTGGGTAGTTTGGTTAATGAATGATGAGATGTTACTTTTTCCATACAGAAGTACTACCCATATAGTGGGGTTGGGAGCCCAGATCTGCACAGGGGCCTACCGGGGGGATTCCCCTGTTCCCCTATGGGCCAGTCCAAGCCTGGTTACAAAGGTCAGATGTTTCCTGTAGTTCGTGACAAGTTTGCACACACTGCAGAAGGGATTTTGTCCCACTCATCCATACTGATCTTCTCCTGATCTTCCAGGTATCGGGGCTGTCGCTGGGCAAAATTGAGTTTCAGCTCCCTCCAAAGATTTTTCTATTGGGTTCAGGTTTGGAGACTGGCTAGGCCACTCCAGGACCTTGAAATGTTTCTTAAGGAGCCACTCCTTGGTTGCCCTGGCTGTGTGTTTCAGGTCACTGTAATGCTAGAAGACCCAGCCATGACCCATCTTCAATGCTCTTACTGAGGGAAGGAGGTTGTTGATCAAAATCTCGTAATACATGACCCCATCGATCCTCTCTTCAAAACACCCCTAAAGTATAATGTTTCCCCCACCATGCTTCACGGTTGGGATGCTGATCTTGGGGTTGTACTCATCCTTCTTCTTCCTCCAAACACTGCGAGTGGGGTTGATATTAAAAAGTTCTATTTTGGTCTCATTTGACCACATGAGAATTTTCCCACTCAGCGGTGCTGCAAGTGACAGTATGAACTCTGCACTCACAGCGGTGGAGGGATACAGTGCAGAGGATTATCTCCTGTCACTGTATCACGAGCCCCTGGAGAGCGGTCGCATCTGCCGATGTGACAGCTCTCCGCGGGAGATCGTCGTGGAACTCTTGTTATTAAATGGATTACATTGGATCAGGGAGTATACTGTTGGTTTATTATTTTTAAATTTTTTACAGGTGATCGAGAGCTTTGGGGACTAGGTGATTGGTGAGTATGTACCGTATGTTGTATGTACTGTATTGTCTATATGTGTGTATGTGTTTGGTTTTTTTTTACACTTGAACACAGTAGCCGGATGATGAGATTACTACTGTCCCATCACCCGGCTAGCTGTCACTATAGCAGACACACCTGGATGGGACTAGTATTCCCATCGGGCGATGCCTGCCTACACACAGCCCAGCACGCACACACGCACACAGCCCCGCACACCCACGCACACACACATAGACACACACAAACACCCGCACACAGACACGCACATCTTCCCCGCACACACACAATCTCCGCACACACTCTCTTCCTCCTCCCGATCTGCAGCGTTTCTCACAGGCAACTCCGCAGTAAATCCACAGATCTTTTTTAAACCTGCGGTTTTGCTGCGGATTTGCCTGACACAATGGAAGTCAATGGATGCAGAAATGCTGCAGATCCACAAAAAGACTTGACATGCTGCGGAAAATAAAACGCTGCAAATCCACGCATTTCTTTTCCGCCAATTGTAAATTTCCCATTGACTAAAACTGCTTGTGCACTACACTGCGGATTTGATGCAATTCCGCACGTCCAAAAATGCTGCAGATCCGCATTAAAATCCACAAAGTGTGCACATAGCCTGATAGCTTAGATAAATAAATAATAAGATAGGAAAATTAATCTAAGGGTACAAGCACACGTTGCAAATTTGCCTCTGGAATTTTCTGCGCAGATTCTACATCTCTTGGCAGAAAACGCAGGTAAAAATCTGCGTGGATTTGATGAGTTTTTGATGCTTTTGTGACGTGTTTTTGAAGCGGATTTTCACGCCTTTTTTCATGCAAATTTGTATGTGTTTTTTTAAGCTAAATAAAGATTTATTATTTAAAACAAACAAAAGAATTGTGATGTAATTTTTTGTCCAACCTCTTCATTTACATGCTCCATTGAAGAATGTTTACACACACACAGATAGATGATAGATAGATAGATAGATAGATAGATAGATAGATAGATAGATCTATAGATAAATGTTCTGTCAATCCATGCAACGTCCTCGATGTCCAGCAAAAAAAGAAAAAGTAATAAACCAACACAAATAATCCCTGGTCCGACGCAGTCCATTTAATAACGAGTGTCCCATGACGATCTCCCCTGTAGAGCTGTCACATCAAGAGATGTGACAGCTCTATAGGCCTCCAGTGACACACTGGCAAAAGGCAATGGCTCCTGCAGTGTTATTACTGAGGGTTCAATGGGCTCTTACTTTACGGTACTGCTGCATGAGAATTTTCCCACGCAGCAGTGCCGCAAGTGACTGTATAAACTCTGCACTCACAGCGGCAGAGGTATACAGTGCGGAGGAATACCTCCTGTCACTATATCACCGGAGCCCATGGAGAGTGGTCGCATCTGCCGATGTGACAGCTCTCCACGGGACATCGTCGTGGGAAACTTGATATTAAATGGATTACAACGGATCAGGGAATATACTGTTGGTTTTTTATTTTATTTTTTTTACAGGTGATCGAGAGTTTCGGGGACTAGGTGAGTGGTGAGTATGTACTGTATGTGTGTATGTAGTTTGTTTGTTCTTTTACACTTGAACACAGTAGTCGGATGATGGGACTACTACTGTCCCATCATCCGGCTAGCTGTCACTATAGCAGGCATAGCCGGATGGGACTAGTAGTAGTCCCATCGGACCATGCCTGCCTACATACTGCCTCGCACACCCACACAGATACACACAAACAACCGCACACAGACAGACATGCACATCTTTTCTGCCCACACACAGTCTCCGCCCACACTCCGCCCACACACTCTTCCCACTCCCGATCTGCAGCGCTTCTCGCAGGCACATTCGCAGCAAATCCGCAGATCTTTTTTAAACCTACAGTTTTGCAGCGGATTGGCCTGACACAATGGAAGTCAATGGGTGCAGAAACACTGCAGGTCCGCAAAAAGAACTGACATGCTGCGGAAACGCTGCAAATCCGCTGTTTTTTTTCCACGGCATGTGCACAACAATTCTTAATTTCAAATCGATTAATATTGCTTGTGCACTATACTGCGGATTTGATTCAATTCTGCATGCTGAAAACCGTTGTGGATCCGCATCAAAATCCGCAACATGTGCACATAGCTTAAAAGTTGTCAGAAATGAAATAAATGATCCCGGGGTAATTATGTGATATATTTTTATAGACTGTTGAATGCTCTATATAGCACCAACATAATAGAGAGCTAAAACCACAAAAAAAGGGCCACCATACAAATTCCAATTACATGTTGACCTTGGTCAGTTTGGAACCCAGGACCCAGTCAAGGCAGCCAACAGTACTAACCAGTGAGCACGTAACTACACTTTGGTCCCCCGTACACAGTGAACTAAAGTCAGCTGAACCTGCCAGGTTTGGCCAATGGTCTAATGATTATGACACCAGTTGGCTGATGGTTTGGAGAGATGTCAGTGGTACATACAGACCATATTGCTCTCCCTCAGATGAGAGCTTTCTCCTAGAGAACAAAAGAGCGCTCGGCCAAGCCAGCGCTCCTGTGTAAGGGGGAGTGGGCTGAGATGTGTATGGCCAGCTGTACTGTCACTGATCTCACTGATGATCCCTGCTGCTTGACCCAGACTGAATACAAATATACTTTAGGTTTCATATCCTTTTATCATCATTATACTATCAGTATTTGTAAGCCCAAATCAGGAATGGAGCAATCAGAGGAAAAGCATAATAGAAAGGCTATATTCACACTTAGCGGTTTTTACCGCGGAACCGCCGCGATTTTGATGCTGCGGGTCCGCAGCAGTTTCCATAGCGTTTACAGTAACATGTAAACCCTATGGAAACCGCAAACCGCTGTGCACATGCTGCGGGAAAAACCGCGCGGGAACGCAGCGGTTTACAACCCGCAGCATGTCACTTCTTTGTGCAGAATCGCAGCGATTCTGCACCCATAGGAATACATTGAACCGCTTACTTCCCGCATGGGGCTGTGCCCACGTTGCGGGAAGTAAGCGGATAATGTGCGGGTGGTACCCGGGGTGGAGGAGAGGAGACTCTCCTCCAGGCCCTGGGAACCATATTTGGGGTTAAAAAATAAAAAATCTGGTTATACTCACCCTCTGATGTCCGGAGCTCCTGGGCGCTGCACGCGGCTGTCCGGTCAGAGTTGCTGTGCGACCAGGACCTGCGGTGACGTCGCGGTCACATGACCGTGACGTCACGAAGGGTCCTTCTCCCACAGCATCTTTGGAACCGGACCGCCGGGTGCAGCGCCCAGGAGATCCGGACGTCAGAGGGTGAGTATAACCAATTTTTATTATTTTTAACATTACTATTGATGCTGCATATTGCTGCATATGCAGCATCAATAGTATAGGCGGAAACCCGCAGCGGAAAACGCGGAACAAACCGCGATAAATCTGCAGGGAGAACCGCAGTTGTTTTGCCCTGCAGATTTATCAAATCCGCTGCGGGAGAACCCGCAGGGACCCGACGCAAGGTGTGAACATAGCCAAACACATCACCACTGCTGGATTTTTTTCACCCACCCCTGATTTTGGCTAACACCCTTAATCTCAGTTTTAAGACGTGCTGTTTGCTGCATAACAGTTCATTACAATTTTTTAGGATGACACTTTGTACTTTCCCATTCATCTAAAACAATCCCATACAGATTACTGGAACTGATTTTCTTTTCCTGCACACGTAGCAGAGTTGATTAAAATATTCTTCTTTGTTTCCGCAGCACAATCCATATGTAACATGAGGATTTTAT
This sequence comes from Ranitomeya imitator, assembly GCF_032444005.1. NCBI lineage: Eukaryota > Metazoa > Chordata > Amphibia > Anura > Dendrobatidae > Ranitomeya > Ranitomeya imitator. The sequence continues at coordinate 500,805,472 of NC_091286.1, forward strand.
AGCGCATATTGTTGGGTATTTCACCCTTTCAAATGCATAGGATGATATCTGGAATATGTGCAGAAAGAATTGCTATGGATTTCAAAATTTGCAGCACAGGTCAATTAACCCCTTCATGACCAGGGGATTTTTCGTTTTTCCGTGTTCGTTTTTCGCTCCCCTCCTTCCCAGAGCCATAACTTTTTTATTTTTCCGTCAATTTGGCCATGTGAGGGCTTATTTTTTGCGGGACGAGTTGTACTTTTGAAAGACATCATTGGTTTTAGCATGTCGTGTACTAGAAAACGGGAAAAAAATTCCAAGTGCGGTGAAATTGCAAAAAAAGTGCAATCCCACATTGGTTTTTTGTTTGGCTTTTTTGCTAGGTTCACTAAATGCTAAAAATGACCTGCCATTATGATTCTCCAGGTCAGTACGAGTTCATAGACACCTAACATGACTAGGTTATTTTTTATCTAAGTGGTGAAAAAAAATTCCAAACTTTGCTAAAAAAAAAAAAAAAAAAATGGCGCCATTTTCCGATACTCGTAGCGTCTCCATTTTTCATGATCTGGGGTCGGTTGAGGGCTTACTTTTTGCGTGCCGAGATGACGTTTTTAATGATAGCATTTCGGTGCAGATACGTTCTTTTGATCGCCCGTTATTGCATTTTAATGCAATGTCGCGGCGACCAAAAAAACGTAATTCTGGCGTTTCGAATTTTTTTCCCGCTACGCTGTTTAGAGATCAGGTTAATACTTTTTTTTAATTGATAGATCGGGCGATTCTGAGCGCGGCGATACCAAATATGCGTAGATTTGATATTTTTTTATTGATTTATTTTGATTGGGGCGAAAGGGGGGTGATGTAAACTTTTATGTTTTTTTTATTTTTTTCACATTTTTTTCAACTTTTTTTTTTTACTTTTGCCATGCTTCAATAGCCTCCATGGGAGGCTAGAAGCAGGCACAACGCGATCGGCTCTGCTACATAACAGCGATCTGCTGATCGCTGCTATGTAGCAGAAATGCAGGTGTGCTGTGAGCGCCGACCACAGGGTGGCGCTCACAGCCACCGGTCATCAGTAACCATAGAGGTCTCAAGGACCTCTATGGTTACAATATACAAGCATCGCCGACCCCCGATCATGTGACGGGGGTCGGCGATGACGTCATTTCCGGCCGCCCGGCCGGAAGCGGTAGTTAAATGCCGCTGTCTGCGTTTGACAGCGGCATTTAACTAGTTAATAGGTGCGGGCAGATCGCGATTCTGCACGCGCCTATTACGGGCACATGTCAGCTGTTCAAAACAGCTGACATGTCCCGGCTTTGATGCGGGCTCACCGCGGAACCCTGCATCAAAGCAGGGGAGCCGGCAGCGGACGGTATAGTACGTCCGATGCCGGTAAGGGGTTAAAGCATGGAAACACACACATGTTACAAATCTGATGCGGATTATCTATAGCATATCTATGGGGTTTCTGCAGTAAAATGCACATTTGTTACATGCAGATCACACCCCATATGTCACATATTCTGTGCAAAAGTTGAAGTTTGCAAATAATTTCATATAAAGGATTTAAAATCTGCACCACAGGTCAATTTTCATGTATGCAATGTGCAGATGAGATTTGTAATATCTATTGGTACTGTATTAGGGTAAATACTAATGTTGAGCATTCCAATACTGCAAATATCGGGTATTGGCTGATATTCGCGGTATCGGAATTCCGATACTGAGTTCCGATAGTTTCTCAATATCGGATACCGGAATCGAAAGTTCCCATAATGCAAAGAGCCAGTTTGATTTAATTCAGCCAATGAGGAATCATTAGAAGTGTGGGCACATCCTGTTCTGCATGTTAGTCATGTAACTACTGGCATGGCTGTGATTGGCTGCTGAAATGATGTCATGATGCACATTAAAAGTCGCCGCCGCCATTTTGGGTTCACTCTGCTGTGAATTCAGTTAGGGACAGGACGCGGTGTTCTAGCGATTTGCTTCATTGTGCTTTACCCAGGCTAATTTTGCAACCGCTGTGTGAGAACCTTGTTTTTGCTTTGCAGCGCTGTTCACGGCTGTCTGCAAGGTCCCTGTGTGTGTGAGTGCAGCTCACTCTGTAGTGTGTTCTGCAGCCACAGCCGGTTGTAGACAGCTCAGTGTGCGTCACTGCCTCATATTGTTCCATTGTCCTTTTTTTCAATTAGTGCTGCCTGCTGCACATTTTGTCCAGATTTATCCTATTAGTGGGTTTCCATCCGTATCCTGCTAGATTGTGGAAAAACACTATATAGGAGTACATAGAGGAACTTTTTTAGGCCTTGCAGCGCCGTTCACGGCTGACTGCAAGGTCTCTATGTGAGTGTAGCTCACTCTGTAGTCTGTTCTGCAGCCACAGCCGGTTGTAGTCAGCTCAGCGTGCGTCACTGCCTCATACTGTTCCATTGTCTTTTTTTCAATTAGTGCTGCCTTCTGCACATCTTGTCCAGATTTATCCTATTAGTGGGTTTCCATCCGTATCCTGCTAGATTGTGGAAAAATACTATATAGGAGTACATAGAGGAGCTTTTTTAGGCCTTGCAGCGCCGTTCACGGCTGTCTGCAAGGTCTCTGTGTGAGTGCAGCTCACTCTATAGTCTGTTCTGCAGCCACAGCCGGTTGTAGACAGCTCAGCGTGCGTCACTGCCTCATACTGTTCCATTGTCCTTTTTTTAATTAGTGCTGAATGCTGCACATTTTGTCCAGATTTATCCTATTATTAGATTTCCATCCGTATCCTGCTAGATTGTGGAAAAACACTATATAGGAGTACATAGAGGAGCTTTTTTAGGCCTTGCAGCGCCGTTCACGGCTGTCTGCAAGGTCTCTGTGTGAGTGCAGCTCACTCTGTAGTCTGTTCTGCAGCCACAGCCTGTTGTAGTCAGCTCAGCGTGCGTCACTGCCTCATACTGTTCCATTGTCCATTTTTCAATTAGTGCTGCCTGCTGCACATTTTGTCCAGATTTATCCTATTAGTGGGCTTCTATCCGTATCCTGCTATATTGTGGAAAAACACTATATAGGAGTACATAGAGGAGCTTTTTTAGGCCTTGCAGCACCATTCACGGCTGTTTGCAAGGTCTCTGTGTGAGTTTAGCTCACGCTGTAGTCTGTTCTGTGAAAAAAACAAAAAGTAAATAAAGTTCACCAAACACTCCACTTTACAGTTGTGTAGGCCACATTAGCTCATATTAAAGTCTAGTTCACACTTTATAAAATTAGTGTTTCTTATACCTGTTAGCAGCTGTTCAGGAATAAGCAAACTAAGCCCTTAGTACTTTTCTGCCTATCGTAAGGCACATGGTCGTGGAGGTGGAGCAGGGAGAGGATGTGGTGATTCTGTGCCTGCTGCGGGCACCAGTGACTCAACATCCCCAGTTTTAGCAGGGAACAGTCCTTCATGCACAGCTTTGTAGGAGCTCGCCGTACCCGTTGTGGGACGAACAAATTGAAGCTATTGTTGGATGGATGGCAGCAAAAGCATCGACTTCAATTAGTGCCACATCCTCTCCGGCACAGAGCACTGAAGAGCACCCATCTGTCTCTTCACCACCTGCCAAATTGCCCAGGCAGTCAGAGAGCCGAGGACAGGAGCCATCTCTACTTCTGTTCTCTGAATCTCTTGGCTTGGAAAGAGGGGGCCAGCCAAGCAGCATTCGAGAAATGGAAGAAGAGGCAGTATACAGTGATGCCCAACAGCTTTGTCTCTCTGAATCTGAAGAGGCGGGTGGGCCAGTGCCTCCGGTCTGCACACCTCAGTACAAATCTGATGATGAGACTCAGGTGCCACTTTCTGGTGCGTACTGTGCTGCCGAGACTACCCAGGAGAAGCAGTTGTTGGAAGAGCGTAGTGTAGATGATAAGGTCCTTGACCCATCATGGCGTGAGGTACAGGAAGGTGGTGGGAGCAGCTCTGAGGAAGAGATTCCCCGAACGGCCCAAAGAGGGAGAGGGAGGGGGAAGACTGCGTTGCCTGTAGCCTCCAGTTCGGCACCCATTAGGAGCATGCCTCTTCCAAAAGCCAAAACGGGCGCTCCCAAGACTTGCAGTGCCTGGTCCTTTTTTGACACAGTTGCAGATGACATTTGCTTTGTCAAATGCAAGCTGTGTCATCAGAAAGTCAAAAGAGGGAAAAGTGTCAGCAACCTCAATACCACAAATATGTGGAAACATGTGCAGACCAAGCACGTGGTGGAATTACAAAAACACACAGAAGACCTAGGCCAACCTACAGCGGCACCTACCACCTCTTCAGCTCGTGTTGTAGCCTCTTCCTCCAGCTCACACACAGCTGGTTCTACTTCCTCACAGGATCACCATGGAAGAACCTCTTGCACTGTTGTACAGAGACCCAGTGTAATTCCACCCACAGCACCACGTTCCCTATCATCCTCACACTCCCAGCCCAGTCTATAGCCATCAGTAGCACAGGCATGGGAGAAAAGGCGGCCATTCTAGGCAAACCACCTCGAGCACAGGCTCTGAATGCTTGAATTGCAAAACTACTGTCCCTTGAAATGCTGTCATTCAGGCTGGTGGAGACTGACACCTTCTGTAACTTGATGGCATTGGCAGTCCCACAATACAACGTGCCCAGCCGCTTTTATTTCAGCAGGCAAGCCGTCCCTGCCCTGCAAAAGCATGTGGAGGGAAACATTAAACATGCGCTACTAAACGCCATCAGTAGCAAGGTCCACCTCACCACCGATGTGTGGACCTGTCACCATGGACAGGGACGATACCTTTCCCTCACTGCCCATTGGGTAAATGTTGTGGAGCCGGGTACAGATTGTGAGAGTGGCACTGTATGTGTTCTGCCAACTCCAAGGATTGCAGGAATCCAGTCTGTACACATTGACTCCTCCTCATACTCCAGTTCCTCTGAATCAGCGCTGCAGGAGCCGTCACAGTCCACCTCCACATGGACCCGTGAACGCTTACCTGTTACGACCGATATGAGCCCAGCCGTGGCCAAACATCAACAGGCCGTATTGAAATTAATTTATTTGGGGAATCGAAGCCACACAGCGCAGGAGCTCTGGAATGCCATCAAGCAGGAGAGCGACGTGTGGTTTGTGCCAGCGAATCTCCAGCCAGGCATGGTAGTGTGTAACAATGGCTGAAATCTGGTGGCAGCTCTGGGCCTAGGCAACCTCACTCACATCCCATGTTTGGCACATGTGCTCAACTTGGATGTGCAGAGTTTTTTGAGGGACTATCCAGATCTTGATGCATTGCTGCACAAGGTCAGCCTAGACTGTGCTCCCTTGCGGCGTTCCAGCATGGCAAGATCGCGCAATGCAGCTCTGCAGCACCGATTCCGACTTGCAGAACATCGCATCATTTGTGACCTACCCACCAGGTGAAATTCAATGTTAGATGTTGGAGCGGTTGTGTGAGCAGCAGCCAGCAGTAATGGAGTACCAGCTGCGTCAGGCGCAAAGAAGTCACACTGCGCGACGTTCAGAATTCACAACCACTGAGTGGGCCACTATGAAGGACATCTGCCAGGTTTTGCGTGCCTTCGGTGATTCCACGCGGATGGCGAGTGCAGATGATGATGAGGAGTCAATGGAGGAGGAAGACATCTGTCCAGAGAAGAGAGTTACACAATTCTCCAGTAGTCAGTATGTAGAGCAAGGGTGGGGTGATGCAGAGCAGGCAGAGATCACGCCTCAAGCAGGGGACAGCGTTTCTTGGCCAGTTGGCAGTCTGCAGCACATGGTTGATTTCATGCTGCAGGGCCTGAGAAACGACCGCCGCATCGCCCACATTCTCAACACGGCTGATTATTGGGTGTACACCCTCCTAGATCCTCGCTACTGGGACAACTTACAAAGCCTCATAACACCGTTGAACCAGGAGCGTAAAATGCGGGAGTACCAAGACACACTGGTGCATTCCATCATCTTCTCCAGTCCAACCCAGAGCAGTGCTGCTAGTGCTTTACAAAGCATCTCAGTGCATCGAGGCAGTGGAGGAAGCTCTGCACAAAGAGGGAGCAGAAGCAGTGCCTCAGCACAAGGCAAGACCAGTATGGCCCAACTGTGGCAAAGTTTTGTGTGCCCGCCACAGACGGCTCCAGCCAGCAGGAGGCAACGTTTCCGTCAGATGGTGACAGACTACATGTCTTGCCCTCTCAGTGTACTCCCAGATGGCTCTTCCCCCTTCAAGTTTTGGGTCTCTAAGCTGGATACATGGCCAGAGCTTAGCCAGTATGCATTGGAGGTGCTGGCTTGCCCTGCTGCTAGTGTATTATCGGAACGCGTCTTTAGTGCCGCAGGTGGTGTACTAACAGACCGTCGCATGCGACTATCCTCCGATAAAGTTGACCGGCTTACTTTTCTGAAAATGAACAAGGCCTGGATCTCACAGGAATTTGCCACTCCTCTTCCAGATTAAATAATTGGTTGGCAACAGTATCCAGGTCTCCTGTTGTGTTCATGTTTCTACCACCTAAACTGTAATCCCTGGGCTCCAACATCGCCAGTTGCTGCTCGGAAGTGCCATCTGCACAGAGAAAAACACTCGCTGCTGTGTTAGTGGGGTTCAGTAACGTCAGCTGCTCACCTGCTGTGTATCCGGCAATTGCTCCTGCTACTTCCACACTCCTTCTACTTCAGATATTAAACTTGCTCCAATTAGGCCTCGGCCTACACCCTTTTTGACCGTGGGCTCCAACACCGCCAGTTGCTGCCGCAAGTGCTGTCTGCACAGTCAACACTTGCTGTTGTGTTATTGGGTTTCAGTAACGTCATCTGATCCCCAGCTGTATCCAGCAGTTTGTCCTGCTACATCCACGCTGATCCTACAACAGATATTAAACTGCCTCGGGTGCAGGCCTCAACCTACACTCTGCTTCTCCTGGATTCCCTGGGCTCCAACACCGCCAGTTGCTGCTTGGAAGTGCCGTCTGCACAGAGAAAAACACTCGCTCCTGTGTTAGTGGGGTTCAGTAACGTCAGCTGCTCCACTGCTTTGTATCCGGCAATTGCTCCTGCTACTTCCACACTCACACTACTTCAGATATTAAACTTGCTCCAATTAGACCTCGGCCTACACTCTGTTTCTTCTGTAATCCCTAGGCTCCAACACCGCCAGTTGCTGCCCGGAAGTGCTGTCTCCACAGTCAACACTTGCTGCCGTGTTATTGGGTTTCAGTAACGTCAGCTGATCCCCAGCTGTGTATCCGGCAATTTGTCCTGCTACATCCACGCTGACACTACAACAGATATTAAACTGCCTCAGGTGCAAGGCCTCGGCCTACACTCTGCTTCTCCTGGATTCCCTGGGCTCCAACACCGCCAGTTGCTGCTCGGAAGTGCCGTCTGCACAGAGAAAAACACTTGCTCCTGTGTTAGTGGGGTTCAGTAACGTCAGCTTCTCCCCTGCTGTGTGTGTGGCAATTTCTCCTGCTCCCTCCACATTAACACTACTACAGAAATGAAAGGGAATCTCCCCCCCCAGGCGTTTGTAACTAAAAGAGCCACCTTGTGCAGCACTAATGCTGCACAGGAAAAGGTGGCTCTTTTACTTATGCTCCTTGCACACGCTGAAGTTAACACTTATAAAATGTGCCCCCTCATACCATGAAACCGTCCCAGAGGTGGTACTTTCCTTGTTAATGAGACGCAGCACAGCCGTCATTCATACCCCCTTGGTGCCGGGCGCCGCCTCCTGAGCGTTGTTTGAACCTGTCCCGGAGCATGCGCTGTTATGTTATCCCTTGGGCATGTGCAGTGTCTTCTGATTTATTCACACTGCGGGGCTGGGATTCATGGGCATGCGCAGTGCATATCTTCGCCTTTCAGCTGATCCCTTCTCGCCGTGGCATGCGCTTAGGGATCAGCTAACGCCGCACAGTCTGAAGAAGGCGGAAGGAGATGAGTGAGAGGCACTGCGCATGCCCATGAATCCCAGCCCCGCAGTGTGAATAAATCAGAAGACACTGCGGGGCGGGATGTCGGGCAGCGCGGCCGCACAGGCGCAGTCAGCCTGACAACAAATGATGTCAGAAGATGGGCAGCGCTGTTATGACCTGGTGGTCAGGACAATAATGGACCTGGTGGTTAAGAGCACACGGAATGACCTGATAGTTACTGATAATAAAGGACGAGCTCTGGGACGTGGGAACTCTGCTGACCGCAATCCCTAATCCTATCAAACACACTAGAAATAACCGTGGATTGCGCCTAATGCTCCCTATGCAACTCGGCACAGCCTAAGAAACTAGCTAGCCCTGAAGATAGAAAAATAAAGCCTACCTTGCCTCAGAGAAATTCCCCAAAGGAAAAGGCAGCCCCCCACATATAATGACTGTGAGTAAGATGAAAATACAAACACAGAGATGAAATAGATTTAGCAAAGTGAGGCCCGACTTACTGAACAGACCGAGGATAGGAAAGGTTACTTTGCGATCAGCACAAAAACCTACAAAAAGACCACGCAGAGGGCGCAAAAAGACCCTCCGCACCGACTCACAGTGCGGAGGCGCTCCCTCTGCGTCCCAGAGCTTCCAGCAAGCAAGACAATAAAAATAGCAAGCTGGACAGAAAAATAGCAAACCAAAGAAATACAAGCTGGAACTTAGCTTCTGTTGGGAAGACAGGTCACAAGAACGATCCAGGAGTGAACTAAACCAATACTGGAACATTGACAGGTGGCCTGGAGCAAAGATCTAAGTGGAGTTAAATAGAGCAGCAGCTAACGAATTAACCTCGTCACCTGTGGAAGGAAACTCAGAAACACCCACCAGAGGAAGTCCATGGACAGAACCAGCCGAAGTACCATTCATGACCACAGGAGGGAGCCTGACAACAGAATTCACAACAGTACCCCCCCCTTGAGGAGGGGTCACCGAACCCTCACCAGAGCCCCCAGGCCGACCAGGATGAGCCAAATGAAAGGCACGAACCAGATCGGCAGCATGAACATCAGAGGCAAAAACCCAGGAATTATCTTCCTGACCATAACCCTTCCACTTGACCAGGTACTGGAGTTTCCGTCTCGAAACACGAGAATCCAAAATCTTCTCCACCACATACTCCAACTCCCCCTCAACCAACACCGGGGTAGGAGGATCAACGGATGGAACCACAGGCGCCACGTATCTCCGCAATAACGACCTATGGAACACATTATGGATGGCAAAAGCAGGAAGGGCCAAACGAAATGACACAGGATTGATAACCTCAGAAATCTTATACGGACCAATGAAACGAGGCTTAAACTTAGGAGAGGAAACCTTCATAGGAACATAAAGAGACGACAACCAAACCAAATCCCCAACACGAAGTCGGGGACCCACACAGCGCCGGCGGTTAGCGAAACGTTGAGCCTTCTCCTGGGACAATGTCAAATTGTACACCACATGAGTCCAAATCTGCTGCAACCTATCCACCACAGTGACAAGACTCAACCTGCCCTGAAGAGAAACGAGGATGGAAACCAGAATTGCAGAAAAACGGCAAAACCAAAGTAGCCGAGCTGGCCCGATTATTAACCCCTTCATGACCCAGCCTATTTTGACCTTAAAGACCTTGCCGTTTTTTGCAATTCTGACCAGTGTCCCTTCATGAGGTAATAACTCAGGAACGCTTCAATGGATCCTAGCGGTTCTGAGATTGTTTTTTCGTGACATATTGGGCTTCATGTTAGTGGTAAATTTAGGTCAATAAATTCTGTGTTTATTTGTAATAAAAACGGAAATTTGGCGAAAATTTTGAAAATTTTGAAAATTTCGCAATTTTCACATTTTGAATTTTTATTCTGTTAAACCAGAGAGTTATGTGACACAAAATAGTTAATAAATAACATTTCCCACACGTCTACATTACATCAGCACAATTTTGAAACCAAAATTTTTTTTTGCTAGGAAGTTATAAGGGTTAAAATTTGACCAGCGATTTCTCATTTTTACAACGAAATTTACAAAACCATTTTTTTTAGGGACCACCTCACATTTGAAGTCAGTTTGAGGGGTCTATATGGCTGAAAATACCCAAAAGTGACACCATTCTAAAAACTGCACCCCTCAAGGTGCACAAAACCACATTCAAGAAGTTTATTAACCCTTCAGGTGCTTCACAGCAGCAGAAGCAACATGGAAGGAAAAAATGAACATTTAACTTTTTAGTCACAAAAATGATTTTTCAGCAACAATTTTTTTATTTTCCCAATGGTAAAAGGAGAAACTGAACCACGTAAGTTGTTGTCCAATTTTTCCTGAGTACGCTGATACCTCATATGTGGGGGTAAACCACTGTATGGGCGCACGGCAGGGCTTGGAAGGGAAGGAGCGCCATTTGACTTTTTGAATGAAAAATTGGCTGCACTCTTTAGCGGACACCATGTCACATTTGGAGAGCCCCCGTGTGCCTAAAAATTGGAGCTCCCCCACAAGTGACCCCATTTTGGAAACTAGACGCCCCAAGGAACTTATCTAGATGCAAAGTGAGCCCTTTAAACCCCCAGATTCTTCACAAATTGATCCGTAAAAATGAAAAAGTACTTTTTTTTTCACAAAAAAAGTTTTTTAGCCTCAATTTTTTCATTTTCACATGGACAACAGGATAAAATGGATCCTAAAATTTGTTTGGCAATTTCTCCTGAGTACACCGATACTTCACATGTGGGGGTAAACCACTGTTTGGGCACATGGTAAGGCTCGGAAGGGAAGGAGCGCCATTTGACTTTTTGAATGAAAAATTATCTCCATCGTTAGCGGACACCATGTCGCGCTTGGAGAGACCCTGTGTGCTTAAACATTGGAGCTCCCCCACAAGTGACCCCATTTTGGAAACTGGACCCCCCAAGGAACTTATCTAGATGCCTAGTGAGCACTTTAAACCCTCAGGTGCTTCACAAATTGATCCGTAAAAATGAAAAAGTACTTTTTTTTCACAAAAAATTTATTTTCGCCTCAATTTTTTCATTTTCACATGGGCAACAGGATAAAATGGATCCTAAAATTTGTTGAGCAATTTCTCCCGAGTACGCCGATACCTCATATGTGGGGGTAAACCACTGTTTGGGCACACGGCAGGGCTCGGAAGGGAAGGCGCGCCTTTTAACTTTTTGAATGGAAAATTAGCTCCAATTGTTAGCGGGCACCATGTCGCATTTGGAGAGCCCCTGTGTGCCTATGCAATGGAGCTCCCCCACAAGTGACCCCATTTTGGAAACTAGACCCCCCAAGGAACTTACCTAGATGCATACTGAGCACTTTAAACCCCCAGGTGCTTCACAGAAGTTTATAATGCAGAGCCATGAAAATAAAAAATAATTTTTCTTTTCTCAAAAATGATTTTTTAGCCTGGAATTTCCTATTTTGCCAATGGTAGTAGGAGAAATTGGACCACAAATGTTGTTGTCCAGTTTGTCCTGAGTATGCAGATACCCCATATGTGGGGGTAAACCACTGTTTGGGCGCACGGCAGGGCTCAGAAGGGAAGGCACGCCATTTGGCTTTTTAAATGGAAAATTATCTCCAATTATTAGCGGACACCATGTCGCGTTTGGAGAGCCCCTGTGTGCCTAAACATTGGAGATCCCCCACAAATTACCCCATTTTGGAAACTAGACCCCCAAAGGAACTAATCTAGATGTGTAGTGAGCACTTTGAACCCTCAAGTGCTTCACAGAAGTTTATAACGCAGAGCCATGAAAATAAAATAAAAAAATTATTTTCTCAAAAATGAATTTTAGCCCGCAATTTTTTATTTTCCCAAGGGTAACAGGAGAAATTTGACCCCAAAAGTTGTTGTCCAGTTTCTCCTGAGTACGCTGATACCCCATGTGTGGGGGTAAACCACTGTTTGGGCACACGTGGGGGCTCAGAAGGGAAGTAGTGACTTTTGAAATGCAGACTTTGATGGAATGGTCTGCGGGCGTCACGTTGCGTTTGCAGAGCCCCTGGTGTGCCTAAACAGTAGAAACCCCCCACAAGTGACCCCATTTTGGAAACTAGACCCCCAAAGGAACTTATCTAGATGTGTGGTGAGCACTTTCAACCCCCAAGTGCTTTACAGAAGTTTATAACGCAGAGCCGTGAAAATAATAAATACGTTTTCTTTCCTCAAAAATAATTTTTTAGCCCAGAATTTTTTATTTTCCCAAGGGTTTCAGGAGAAATTGGACCACAAAAGTTGTTGTCCAGTTTCTCCTGAGTACGCTGATACCCCATGTGTGGGGGTAAACCATTGTTTGGGCACACGTGGGGGCTCAGAAGGGAAGTAGTGACTTTTGAAATGCAGACTTTGATGGAATGGTCTGCGGGCGTCACGTTGCGTTTGCAGAGCCCCTGGTGTGCCTAAACAGTAGAAACCCCCCACAAGTGACCCCATTTTGGAAACTAGACCCCCCAAGGAACTTATCTAGATATGTGGTGAGCATTTTGAACCCCCAAGTGCTTCACAGACGTTTACAACGCAGAGCCGTGAAAATAAAAAATCATTTTTCTTTCCTCAAAAATTATGTTTTAGCAAGCAATTTTTTATTTTCTCAAGGGTAACAGGAGAAATTGGACCCCAGTAATTGTTGCGCAGTTTGTCCTGAGTATGCTGGTACCCCATATGTGGGGTAAACCACTGTTTGGGCACACGTCGGGGTTCGGAAGTGAGGGAGCACCATTGAATTTTTGAATACAAGATTGGCTGGAATCAATGGTGGCGCCATGTTGCGTTTGGAGACCCCCTGAAGTGCCTAAACAGTGGAAACCCCTCAATTCTACCTCCAACACTAACCCCAACACACCCCTAACCCTAATCCCAACTGTAGCCATAACCCTAATCACAACCCTAACCCCAACACACCCCTAACCACAACCCTAACCCCAACACACCCCTAACCCTAACCACAACCCTAATTCCAACCCAACCCTAAGGCTATGTGCCAACGTTGCGGATTCGTATGAGATTTTTCAGCACCATTTTTGAAAAATCCGCGGGTAAAAGGCACTACGTTTTACCTGCGGATTTTCCGCGGATTTCCAGTGTTTTTTGTGCGGATTTCACCTGCGGATTCCTATTGAGGAACAGGTGTAAAATGCCGCGGAATCCGCACAAAGAATTGGCATGCTGCGGAAAATACAACGCAGCGTTCCCGCGCGGTATTTTCCGCACCATGGGCACAGCGGATTTGGTTTTCCATATGTTTACATGGTACTGTAAACCTGATGGAACACTGCTGCGAATCCGCAGCCAAATCCGCACCGTGTGCACATAGCCTAATTCTAAAGGTATGTGCACACGCTGCAGAAAATGCTGCGGATCCGCAGCAGTTTCCCATGAGTTTACAGTTCAATGTGAACCTATGGGAACCAAAAATCGCTGTACACATGCTGCGGAAAAACTGCACGGAAACGCAGCGGTTTACATTCCGCAGCATGTCACTTCTTTCTGCGGATTCCGCAGCGGTTTTACAACTGCTCCAATAGAAAATCGCAGTTGTAAAACCGCAGTGAAATGCGCAGAAAAACCGCGGTAAATCCACCATAAATCCGCAGCGGTTTAGCACTGTGGATTTTTCAAATCCGCTGCGGAAAAATCCGCATAGGACCAGAATACGTGTGCACATACCGAAACCCTAACCCTAGCCCTAACCCTACCCCTAACCCTAACCCTACCCCTAACCCTACCCCTAACCCTACCCCTAACCCTACCCCTAACCCTAACCCTAACCCTACCCCTAATTCTTACCCCAACCTTAGTGAAAAAAAAAAAAATTCTTTATTTTTTTATTGTCCCTATCTATGGGGGTGACAAAGGGGGGGGTCATTTACTATTTTTTTTATTTTGATCACTGAGATATAACCTATCTCAGTGATCAAAATTCACTCTGGAACGAATCTGCCGGCCGGCAGATTCGGCGGGCGCACTGCACATGCGCCTGCCATTTTGGAAGATGGCGGCGCCGAGGAAAGAAGACGGACGGACCTCGGGCGGCCAGGTAAGTATAAGGGGGGGGGGAGATCAGGGCACGGGGGGGGCGTCGGAGCACGGGGGGGTGGATCGGAGCACGGGGGGGGGTGGATCAGAACACGGGAGGGAGGATTGGAGCACGGGGGAGGATTGGAGCACGGGGTGAGGGATCGCTGTGCGGGGGGGTGGATCGGAGCACGGGGGGGGTCGCTGTGTGCGGGGGGGGACCGGAGTGCGGGGGGTTTGATTGGAGCGCGGGGGGTGTGATTGGAGCACGGGGGAAGCGGACAGGAGGACGGGGGAGCGGAGCACAGGACCGAGGGGAGCGGACCACAGATCGGGGGGCTGGGGGGGCGATCGGAGGGGTGGGGTGGGTGCACATAAGTGTTTCCAGCCATGGCCGATGATATTGCAGCATCGGCTATGGCTGGATTGTAATATTTCACCAGTTTTTTAGGTGAAATATTACAAATCGCTCTGATTGGCAGTTTCACTTTCAACAGCCAATCAGAGCGATCGTAGCCACGAGGGGGTGAAGCCACCCCCCCTGGGCTAAACTACCACTCCCCCTGTCCCTGCAGATCGGGTGAAATGGGAGTTAACCCTTTCACCCGGCCTGCAGGGACGCGATCTTTCCATGACGCATATGCTGCGTCATGGGTCGGAATGGCACCGACTTTCATGACGCAGCGTATGCGTCAAAGGTCGGGAAGGGGTTAAGGGCGAACTCAGCCAACGGCAAAATGGATACCCAATCATCCTGATCAGCAGAAACAAAGCATCTCAGATATGTTTCCAAAGTTTGATTAGTTCGTTCGGTTTGGCCATTTGTCTGAGGATGGAAAGCCGAGGAAAAAGACAAATCAATGCCCATCCTAGCACAAAAGGCTCGCCAAAACCTCGAAACAAACTGGGAACCTCTGTCAGAAACAATGTTCTCCGGGATACCATGTAAACGAACCACATGCTGGAAAAATGATGGCACAAAATCAGAGGAGGAAGGCAATTTAGACAAAGGTACCAAATGGACCATCTTAGAAAAGCGATCACAAACCACCCAAATGACCGACATCTTCTGAGAGACGGGGAGATCCGAAATAAAATCCATAGAAATATGCGTCCAGGGCCTCTTCGGGACCGGCAAGGGCAAAAGCAACCCACTGGCACGAGAACAGCAGGGCTTAGCCCGAGCACAAGTCCCACAGGACTGCACAAAAGAACGAACATCCCGTGACAAAGACGGCCACCAGAAGGATCTAGCCACCAAATCTCTGGTACCAAAGATTCCAGGATGCCCAGCCAACACTGAACAATGAATCTCAGAGATAACTCTACTAGTCCATCTATCAGGGACAAACAGTTTCTCCGCTGGGCAACGGTCAGGTCTATCAGCCTGAAATTTTTGCAGGACCCGCCGCAAATCAGGGGAGATGGCAGACAAAATTACCCCCTCTTTGAGAATACCCGCCGGCTCAGGAACACCCGGAGAGTCAGGCACAAAACTCCTTGACAGGGCATCAGCCTTCACATTCTTAGAGCCCGGAAGGTACGAAACCACAAAATCAAAACGGGAGAAAAATAACGACCATCGAGCCTGTCTCGGATTCAACCGTTTGGCAGACTCAAGATAAGCCAAATTCTTGTGATCTGTCAAGACCACCACGCGATGCTTGGCTCCTTCCAGCCAATGATGCCACTCCTCGAATGCCCACTTCATGGCCAACAACTCACGATTACCAACATCATAGTTACGCTCAGCAGGCGAAAACTTTCTAGAAAAGAAAGCACATGGCTTCATCACCGAGCCATCAGAACTTCTTTGCGACAAAACAGCCCCTGCTCCAATCTCAGAAGCATCAACCTCAACCTGAAACGGGAGCGAAACATCTGGCTGGCACAACACAGGGGCAGAAGAAAAACGATGCTTCAATTCCTGAAAAGCCTCTACAGCTGCAGAAGACCAATTGACCACATCAGCACCCTTCTTGGTCAAATCAGTCAACGGTTTAGCAACAGTAGAAAAATTAGCGATGAAGCGCCGATAAAAATTAGCAAAGCCCAGGAACTTCTGCAGGCTCTTCACAGATGTCGGCTGAGTCCAATCGTAAATGGCCTGGACTTTAACAGGGTCCATCTCGATAGTAGAAGGGGAAAAAATGAACCCCAAAAATGAAACCTTCTGAACTCCAAAGAGACACTTTGACCCCTTCACAAACAAGGAATTCGCACGAAGGACCTGGAACACCATTCTGACCTGTTTCACATGAGACTCCCAATCATCCGAAAAGACCAAAATATCATCCAAATACACAATCAGGAATTTATCCAGGTACTCTCGGAAGATGTCATGCATAAAGGACTGAAATACTGATGGAGCATTGGAAAGCCCGAATGGCATAACCAGGTACTCAAAATGGCCCTCGGGCGTATTAAATGCTGTTTTCCATTCATCGCCTTGTTTAATACGCACAAGATTATACGCCCCTCGAAGATCTATCTTGGTGAACCAACTAGCCCCTTTAATACGAGCAAACAAATCAGATAGCAACGGCAAAGGATACTGAAATTTGACTGTAATTTTATTAAGAAGGCGGTAATCAATACAAGGTCTCAAAGAACCATCCTTCTTGGCCACAAAAAAGAACCCTGCTCCTAACGGTGATGACGACAGGCGAATATGGCCTTTCTCCAAGGATTCCTTTATATAACTCCGCATAGCGGCGTGTTCTGGCACAGATAAATTGAACAATCGGCCCTTAGGAAACTTTCTATCAGGAATCAAATTAATTGCACAATCGCAATCCCTATGAGGAGGTAGGGCACTGGCTTTGGGCTCATCAAATACATCCCGATAATCCGACAAAAACTCTGGAACTTCAGAAGGGGTGGATGACGAAATAGACAAAAATGGAACATCACCATGTACCCCCTGGCAACCCCAGCTGGACACAGACATAGATTTCCAGTCCAATACTGGATTATGAACCTGTAGCCATGGCAACCCCAAAACGACCACATCATGCAGATTATGCAACACCAGAAAGCGGATATCCTCCTGATGTGCAGGAGCCATGCACATGGTCAATTGGGTCCAGTACTGAGGCTTATTCTTGGCCAAAGGCGTAGCATCAATTCCTCTCAATGGAATAGGATACTGCAAGGGCTCCAAGAAAAAACCACAGCGCCTAGCATACTCCAAGTCCATCAAATTCAGGGCAGCGCCTGAATCCACAAATGCCATAACAGAATAGGATGACAAAGAGCAAATCAGAGTAACAGACAATAGAAATTTAGACTGTACCGTACCAATGGTGGCAGACCTAGCGAACCGCTTAGTGCGCTTAGGACAAACGGAGATAGCATGAGTGGAATCACCACAGTAAAAACATAGCCCATTCCGACGTCTGTGTTCTTGCCGTTCAGCTCTGGTCAAAGTCCTATCACATTACATAGGCTCAGGCCCATGCTCAGATAGTACCGCCAAATGGTGCACAGCTTTACGCTCACGCAAGCGTCGATCGATCTGAATGGCCAAGGACATAGACTCATTCAGGCCAGCAGGCATGGGAAACCCCACCATGACATCCTTAAGGGCTTCAGAGAGACCCTTTGCCTCCAATACGTTGTTCTGTCGGGTTGCGCCGGGTTAGCCAACTCTATGGTGCCTGCAGTTTAGGTGCTTCCTATGTGGGCTGCGGGAACTGGCAATCAAGGATGGTTCCGTAGTGCCAATAGGACAAGCTCCCCATGTAGCACTGTGGGTTTTCGGTAACTACGGCCGGCTCGTGGCCTAGCAATTTTTTTTTCCTGTGGACCTTCTGCTGTCTATCTGAGTTCCAGCACCATTAGCTGGTTCTTTGGAAGACAATCTTGAATAGGTCCCCCTCGTTCCAGTACCGTCAGCTGGTTCCAGGCAGAGCCTTTGGCTTAGGTGCCTCCTTCTTGGTATCCGAGTTCCACCAATGTCTGGTGGTCCTTGGTAGTGCTTTCTGGCACGGGTACCTCCTGCTTAGTAACCGGGTTCCAGTACTGTCAGCTGGTCTTCGGTAGTTCCATTGGCTCTTGTACCTTCTGCTACCCATCCGGGTTCCAGTACCGTCAGCTGGTTCTCGGCAGTGTCTTTGGCACGGGTACTTCCTCCTGCCCAGCCTGGTTCCAGCACGCCAGCTGTTTCCGGGCAGTGTCAAGGTCACTTTGCCTCCGATACGTTGTCCTGTCAGGTTGCGGTCAGGTTAGCCGACTCTATTGTGCCTGCAGTTTAGGTGCTTCCTATGTGGGCTGCGGGAACTGGCAATCAAGGCTGTTTCCGTAGTGCCAATAGGACAAACTCCCCCTGTAGCATTGTGGGTTTTAAGTAAATACGGCCGGCTCACGGCCTAGCAATTTTTTTTTTCCTGTGGACCTTCTCCTGCCTATCCGAGTTCCAGCACCATTAGCTGGTTCCTTGGGAGACAATCTTGAATAGGTCCCCCTGGTTCCAGTACCGTCAGCTGGTTCCGGGCAGAGCCTTTGGCTTAGGTGCCTCCTTCTGGATATCCGAGTTCCACCAATGTCTGGTGGTCCTTGGTAGTGCTTTTTGGAACGGGTACCTCCTGCTTAGTAACCGGGTTCCAGTACCGTCAGCTGGTCCTCGGTAGTTCCATTGGCTCTTGTACCTTCAGCTACCCATCCAAGTTCCAGTACAGTCAGCTGGTTCTCGGCAGTGTCTTTTGCTCTTGTACCTTCTGCTCCCCATCCTGGTTCCAGTACCGTCAGCTGGTTCCAGGCAGAGCCTTTGACTTAGGTGCCTCCTTCTGGGTATCTGAGTTCCACCAACGTCTGGTGGTCCTTGGTAGTTCTTTCTGGCACGGGTACCTCCTGCTTAGTAACCGGGTTCCAGTACCATCAGCTGGTCCTCGGTAGTTCCATTGGCTCTTGTACCTTCGGCTACCCATCCGGGTTCCAGTACCGTCAGCTGGTTCTCGGCAGTGTCTTTGGCTCTTGTACCTTCTGCTCCCCATCCTGGTTCCAGTACCGTCAGCTGGTTCCAGGCAGAGCCTTTGGCTTAGGTGCCTCCTTCTGGGTATCCGAGTTCCACCAACGTCTGGTGGTCCTTGGTAGTGCTTTCTAGCACGGGTACCTCCTGCTTAGTAACCAGGTTCCAGTACCATCAGCTGGTCCACGGTAGTTCCATTGGCTCTTGTACCTTCGGGTAGCCATCCGGGTTTCAGTACCGTCAGCTGGTTCTCGGCAGTTCCTCAGCCTTCTTGTACCTTCTGCTACATTTCCAAGTTCAAGACCCTAAATACGACAACCCTGAAGACCTCCCCGAAGAAGACGATGACCCTGGAGACGACGACCCTGAAGACCACCCAGAAGAAGACGACGACCCTGGAGACAACGACCCTGGAGACTGAGAAGCAGAAGAACAAGAAGCTGCAGAACAAAAAGCAGAAGAACATTAAGCATAAGACTAAAAATCAGAGCATAAGATATTATCTAAATTATCAGAAGAAGACTAAGCAGTGTATGGGGGTGAGTCCGTTCCTCCTTGTGGTGCCCCTGGAAATAACCTGCTGCTGCAGGCTAAACTGAACACGGACAAATCCTGTTGTACATCTTTTGTGACAGGCAGAACAGAAGGTGTAATCTTCAAACTTTTATAGATAACAACTACAGGAATGCCTGTCATAAATAAGAATATGATGAAGAGGAAGAATATGAAGAAGATGAAGAAGTAAAATATGAAGAAGAATAATAGTTGAATAAAAATAATATGAAGAATGCAAAAAACCAGAATAATAGGAAGAAGGTGAAGAAGAAGAAGAAGATGAATAAGGTGATGGAGAAGTTGATGAAAAAGATGCTGCTGCTGAGGATGATGAAGAAGAAAGTGGGGGAGAAGTAAAAAAGAAGGTGAACAGCATGGAAGTAGTGAAACATAAATATCTGACTAAATATAAAAAATCTTAACATAGTCAATATCTTTGTAACTCCGAACGTCTTAAAAAAAATAATAATTCCTGCTATTCCATTTGATTGGGCTAAACCTCTATATCTTTAATGTCTCCTCCACCTCCCCCAATACATCCTACATTATTCTTAGTTGTTTTCCTTCATGTGGAATTAACCTACAAGGAAAGAAAGAGTTTATTTAAATTCCGATATTTTTGTCCCATTGACTTGCATTGGTATTGGGCATCGATATCGGCGATATCCGATATTTTTGGGATATCGGCCGATCCAATCCGATACTGATATTTTCGAATATCGAAAGGTATAGCTCAACATTAGTAAATACACATGTTGCAGATTTCATGCTTTTTGTTCATTATGGGTCTGCATTGTTTCTGTTGTGTTTTCACAGCAAAATCCACAATGCACATGTGTACCCTATTTTTTGCCACAGATTTTATTTTATGCAGTGCAAAGGGTTTAGTCTTCAGGAAATTGTGCACTTTCAAATACTGTATTATGCTGCAAATGCTATGCCTGAAAATCTGCACACATTTATTTTTAAATTACCCAATTTCCTCATTTGACTCCCCGCCTAACCTGCGGTGAACAGACAGCGTGGGAAAATGTTCAGAAACGTTCCCACGCTAACGAGTTCATGTCCGGTCAGGCAGGGAGGCTGCGCAGGCAGCTTTTCATTCATTCCTCCCTGATTTACAGACCGGCCGGTGGCATTAGCAGCGTTCCGGGTTGTAAACTATTTAACCCCTTGAGATGGATTACAGCGTGGGACTTGACTGTACAGCAGAAAGGTATGGGATATTGTTGGCTTTTTATTTTGGATTTTTTTTTACAGAAGAACAAGGGCTTCGCTTGGATTGAGAGTGTAATAAAGATGGTAAACCTGTGTGTTTCATTATTTCATTAAATACTTTATTCTTAATGTGTGTGTGTATTTTTAACCCTTTCCTACTATTGGATTAATAATGGATAGGTGTCTTATTGACACCTCTCCATTATTAACCAGGCTTAATGTCACCTTACAATAGCAACTTTAGGTCGGTATTGTATAGCCTTTCTGACATGGCTTTATAAAGGAAGTATGTCAGCTTCATCAGGTCTAATATATATATATATATATATATATATATATATACATATATATATATATATATATATATGTATATATATATATATATATATATATTATAAGGTATGAAGTTTTTATTGTGCAATTTGTCAGATCTTCTTTAACCCTTTACTGATATCCAGCGTACATCGCAGATAATGGAGATAATGGCTGCATGTTACAACAGCTCATCTTAACCACAAATCTGTGACAGCGCTGTATTTTGCATGCGGATCAGGGGGAATGCCGTTTTCCCTGCTTATCCACCCTCCGCAGCACAATCGTTGGATGTCAATGGTTGCTATAGGAGATAATGGTCAGATGCTACTGTTTTCTAACAGACTGTCCTTGAAATTCTAAAATATAACAGATAAGAGTCTGACTGTCATGTGGCTCCTTTGAAATTCAACCTGTGGTTGGGCTTTAAGTGATTTTCCCTATTGACAGCAATGTAGAAATATTGCTGTATATAGTACCAGCGATCAGACGATCACAAGTTCCTAAGGGGACTAAAATAAATGTAAAATATAAATGTTTTAAAACTTTTTAGAAGAAATAAAAAAACAACATCAAAATTCAAATTTTCCCCTAATTTAAGATTAGGATATTGAAAGAGTAATTAAACAATTATATATGTGGTATAATCATATCTGAAAAAATCTGATCTATCAAATTATAAAATAAATTAACCTGATTGGAAAACATTATAAATAGAAAAAAATTACAAAACACCAAAATACACTTTTTTGGGTCGCTATAATACTGCAAATAATTTAAAAAAAGCAATAAGAAGAAATCAAAATGTCCTGATTTATTCCATATTGGTATATAGAAAAAGGTCATTGAGCATGTCGGGAAGGGGTAAAATGTAATCCATACACAAGCTTCATTTTCATTTGAACATAATGCTGAAAATCAGACCGTACCCAGATGGCATTTATTACAACAGCTTTATTTTAGCAAGTCGTAACACGCACAACTTACCCACTGCAGCCCTCTCCTTGGATACAGGCAGGGGCAGCGCTGTGCTCTTTGTCTCTGGCTGCTGCTCGCTGTCTTATTTACCCACAGCACCACGTGGCAGATTTCATAAGGTGACACAGAGATTATGAGAGTTCACAGAGTCACAAAGTGAAACCACACACCATCATTTCCTGGCACTTACTGAGTTACATCTGCTTATTCCCACCTGACAATACCGGAACAAACCTTTCTGTATTCCCTGGTCGATACTCCCCTCACGCATTGAATACTACGTAGAAGTATATCAGCCATAGTCAAGCTGCTTAACCTTTCTTAGTAGTATATGATAAGTAATGATCATGGCTTCCTAATTAAAAGGTAAAACATAAAAGTTATACATTAATAATCACTACGGTAATTAGCGGCTACTAAAAATTAAAGGGGTTGTCCACTTGATTTTAACAAAAACTATGGACGTCCTCCCTTGTGCAGCCCTCCTCATACTCTCCTATTACCAAACGTCCCGCTTGCGGAGGAGCATGTGACCAGACCTGTGCATCCAACTCCTCCAATTGGGACACAGCTTTTCTCTGTGTTCAGTGTTTTCATGTGGAGGAGGCCAATGCACAGGTCTGGTCACAGCCAACTCAGCTGTCATTTCAAGAACAGTAGTTTGTGAAGAAGGCTGCACAAAGGAGGAGAACCTGTAATACTTATATATTAGTAAGTGGCACAAAGTCATGGCCTCCAACACATTTATTAAAGGGGTTGTCCAGCCGTACTCTACAAATCTGCAGTCACTCTATGTGTCTGCAGACTTGTGAATCTTCACATTGTGCACTGAGTGCTGTCAGGATTCTCCGGAGCCATGAGCCAGTGATCATGGGACATCAAGTATGTGATTTCAATACTTCCAACCACATTCCGACAAGACGTATCTGGTCTAGCTCAGCACTTGCCACACAAGTCTAGTTGGCACTTGTGCAAATCAAATACTTGCAGTAACGCGCCCACTGCTCCTGTCATTTGAGAAGCCTCACAAAGTGCTGTGCATACCAGGTGAGGATTCACCAGTCTCCAGTCACAGAGTGACTTAAGACTTGTACCCTAAAGCCAAAAAACTCCTTTAAAGGGAACCTGTCACCCCGAAAATCGCGGGTGAGGTAATCCCACCGGCATCAGGGGCTTATCTGCAGCATTCTGTAATGCTGTAGATAAGCCCCCGATGTTACCTGAAAAAGGAGAAAAAGACGTTAGATTATACTCACCCAGGGGCGGTCCCGCTGCTGGTCAGGTCGGATGGGCGTCTCCGGTCCGCTCCGGCGCCTCCTATCTTCTTTCCATGACGTCCTCTTCTGATCTTCAGCCACGGCTCCGGCGCAGGCGTACTTTGCTCTGCCCTGTTGAGGGCAGAGGATAGTACTGCAGTGCGCAGGCGCCGGAAAGGTCAGAGGCCCGGCGCCTGCGCACTGCAGTACTTTGTCTGCCCTCAACAGGGCAGAGCAAAGTACGCCTGCGCCGGAGCCGTGGCTGAAGATCAGAAGAGGACGTCATGGAAAGAAGATAGGAGGCGCCGGAGCGGACCAGAGACGCCCATCCGACCTGACCAGCAGCGGGACCGCCCCTGGGTGAGTATAATCTAACGTCTTTTTCTCCTTTTTCAGGTAACATCGGGGGCTTATCTACAGCATTACAGAATGCTGCAGATAAGCCCCTGATGCCGGTGGGATTACCTCACCCGCGATTTTCGGGGTGACAGGTTCCCTTTAAGGGCACAGACAATGGCGAGTGATGGGATGCTACGCGAGATGACCTGGCCTCCACAGTCACCAGACCTGAACCCAATCGAGATGGTTTGGGGTGAGCTGGACCGCAGAGTGAAGGCAAAAGGGCCAACAAGTGCTAAGCATCTCTGGGAACTCCTTCAAGATTGTTGGAAGACCATTCCCGGTGACTACCTCTTGAAGCTCATCAAGAGAATGCCAAGAGCGTGCAAAGCAGTCATCAAAGTAAAAGTTGGCTACTTTGAAGAACCTAGAATATAAGATATAATTTCAGTTGTTTCACACTTTTTTGTTAAGTATATAATTCCACATGTGTTAATTCATAGTTTTGATGCCTTCAGTGTGAATGTACAATTTTCATAGTCATGAAAATACAGAAAAATCTTTAAATGAGAAGGTGTGTCCAAACTTTTGGTCTGTACTGCTTGTATAATCTTGACATCCTTTAGACAGTCTGAAATGGATGTTCAGAAAAAGTAGAGCAGTCAGGATTAAGAGATCTATTTCATAATGTATGCAGTGTATTGTGAAATCTATTGACAGTTCCACTATTAAATGATGTTATTATCCCATGATATTATTATACCCATTAACCCAGCCCCCGGTTTTCCCAGTCCCTCTAACATGGAACGCCGCTCGCTCTGTCTGCAACAAACTTTCATACATCCAGTATCTTTTCATACCTAACAAACGTTCGTTCCTCGCCATCACGGAAAGCTGGCTCACCCTCTCTGACACAGCCTCTCCAGTTGCACTTTCTTATGGTGGATTGCATCTTTCTCACATCCTCGCCATACCATCAAGCATGGTGGAGGAGTCAGTTTTCTCCTGTGAGACAACTGCTCCTTCACCCCAATTCCACTGCCACCATCAGCTGCGCTCCCTTCTTTTGAGATGCACTTTGTCCGCATTTACTTTCCCTCCAACTGGTTGTTATTTACCGCCCCTAGGACAAGCCACCACCTTTTTTGACTACATAACCATCTGGCTACTTCATCTCTTTTCCGCCGACATCCCACTATCATGATGGATGACTTTAATATCCCCATTGACACTTTCCACTAGGCTTTCTCCAAGCTTCTAACACTCTCTTACCCCTTCAGCCTCACTCAATAGTTCTCTGCAGTCACTCACAAAGATGGCCACACACTGGACCACATCTTCTCCCGCTTTTGTTCCCTATATAACCTCTCTAACTCACCTCTCCCTCTGTCTAATCACAACCAACCTAATAACATTCTCTTCCCTCTTTTTCCAAGTGCACAATCCCCACTCCACAAACTTGTACACCCTAGCAGAAATCTCAGACACCATGACTTACACTCACTTTCTTCTCCCTCTTGCAGACATAGGTACTTTACATGTTGCAGATGCTGCTGCCGCTTTGTATAACACCACAACAGCTGCAGCTTTCAAAATGGTCGCCTCCTCACACATACCAAAGTTCTCGTAATTAACAGGCACCATGGCACACCAGCCTGACTAAAGAACTGACGCGGGCTTCTAGGGTTGCTGAGCAGAGATGGAAGAGATCCCATTCCAACAAGCACTTCATCGCATACAAACAGTCCCTCACCAATTTCAAGTCCACACTCACTGCTGCTAAACAAACCTACTTCCCATCTCTAATATCATCCCTGTTTTACAACTCTAAAAAGCTATTCAATCCTCTCCTCCAATCCCCATCACTTCCTCTCTCTCTTCTCATCTCAGCTGAAGACTTTGCCTCATTGTTCAAGCAGTAGATTGACAACTTCAGAGAATGCTTTGTCCTACAGTAACCACAGCCCCTCCTAATAACTACTCAGCCCTCTTCCTCCAAAACCAGCTTCTCTACAAACAGAAAATAAACTTTCCTCTCTACTCTCCAGATCACACCTCACTACCTGTGCATGTGACCCGATCCTGTCCCACCTGATTCTAAACTTCACCACAGTCATCATCCCAACCTTAACCCATCTCTTCAACATATCACTAACAACTGGTATCTTCCCCTCATGCTTTAAACATGCCTCGATCACACCCACCCTCAAAAATCCCTCCTGTGACCCATCATCTGTGTCTAGCTACTGACCCATATCACTTCTCCCATATGCCTCAAAATTACTGAAATATCATGATCATCTTGAACTGTCCTTCCACCTCTCCTTCTGCTCCCTCTTTGACCGCTTACAATCTGGCTTTCGACCACATCATTCAATTGAAACTGCCATAACTAAAGTCACCAATTACCTACTAACCTCCAAAGACAAGTGACAGTACTCTGTCCTGCTCCTCCTGGACCTATCCCCTGCTTTCAAACAGTGACCCATTCACTCTTACTACAGATTCTCTCATCTGTTGGCATCATAGACTTAGCCCTATCTTGGATCTTTTCATTCCTAACACACAGGACATTCAGCGTCTCACACTCATACAACACCTCCTCATTTCACCCCTTATCTGTCGGTGTTCCCCATGGTTCAGTTCTAGTACCCCTGTTCTTCTCCATCTACACCTTCAGCCTGGAACAGCTAATAGAGTCCCATGGCTTTCAATATCATCTATATAGTGATGACACACAGATCTGCCTCTCTGGACTCGATATCATCTCCTTACTAAGCAGAATTCCACAACGTCTGTCCGCTATTTCATCCTTCTTTTCTGCTTGATTTCTAAAACTTAACATAGATGACACAGAATTCATTGTCTTTCCCAATCTCACTCGACCCCCCCAACAATCAAAGTCAATCAAAGTCAATGGCTGCTCACTCACCCCAGTTCCGCAAGGTTGCTGTCTTGGAGTAACCCTTGACTCTCCTCTCTTCTTCAAATCACATATCCAAGCCCTTTCCACCTCCTGCTGACTCCAATTAAAAAATATTTCCCGAATCTGTACATTCCTTAACCAAGAATCTGCAAAATCATTAGTGCATGCCCTCATCATCTCCTGCCTTGACTACTGCAACTCCTGCTTTGTGGCCTCTCTTCTAACACTTTCGCACCTCTCCAATCTATCCTAAATTTTGCTGCCCGACTATTCCACCTATCCCCTCAATTGCTATTCCTCGGCCTCTCCTCTCTGCCAATCCCTTCACTGGCTCCCCCTTACCCAGAAACTCTATCTGAAAACCCTAACCATGACATACAAAGCCATCCGCAACCTTTCCTCTCTATACATCTGTGACGTAGTCTCCTGGTACTTACCTGGACACAACCACCGATCCTTACAAGATCTCCTCTACTCCCCTCTTATCTCCTCTTCCCACAATCGCATACAAGATTTCTCTCGAGCATCCTCCCCTACTCTGGAACTCTCTACACCAAACATATCAGACTCTCGCCTACCTTGACAACCTTCAAAAGTAAAATGAAGAACTACCTCATCCGACAAGCCTTCAACCTGCAGTAACCCTCGTTCTACTATACCGCTGCCTGACCAGCTCTACCCTCATCTACTGTATCCTCACCCATCCCTTGTAGAATGTGAGGCCTCGCGGGCAAGGTCCTCTCTCCTCCTGTACCAGTCAGTGACTTGTATTGTTCATGATTATTGTACTTTGTTTTTTATGCATACCCTTTTTCAAATGTAATGTGCCATGGAATAAATGTCGCTATAATAAATAATAATAATTATGGATCAGCATTTATAGCAATAAATAACAATTACTGTAAATACATTCTACTTTTACAAGAAGAAGTCCAATAACAGCCAGGCTGAGGAGAGATTAGTTGGTAAAGATATTGTACAAGGAAAAGCAGTAAAACATTTTTTTCAATATAAATACATTGAAAAATATGGTATTTGGGCAGAATGCCATATTTATGCAGCTATACAGTTTTTTCTTACATATGGCAATATGTGTTGGAAAAAGCAGACATGACCTTAGAATCACGGAGACTAATTTATGATGCTTTTCCAAAGCTTTTTTTATTGGTAATTATCCAACTTGGCATTATTTAAAATAATATACAATGTCAACAAGTAGTGGCACTGTTCAGACTATAGGTCAATACATTTCCGTATTTTTTTTAAATAGTCACAATATATTACACATATACAGATATGTGAAAAAGTCCCTTCCTGATTTCCTATTCTTTTCCATGTTTGTCGCACTTAAATGTTTCAGTACATCAAACATATTTAAATATAAGACAAAGATAACATAAGTAAACACAAAAACGCAGTTTTTAAATAAAGGTCCTTATTATTAAGGGAAAAAGAAATACAAACCTACAGAGCCCTGTGTGAAAAACTGATTGTCCCCCCTTAAAACATAAATTGACTGTGGTTTATCACTTCTTTGAGCTTACATTCCATAGCCACACCCAGGCCTGATTACTGTGATACTTGTTCACAATCAAGAAATCACTTAAACAGGACCTGCCTGAAAAAAGTGAAGTAGATCAAAAGGTCCTCAAAAGCTAGACATCATGCCGTGATTCAAAAAAATTCTGGAACAAATGAGAAACAAAGTAATTAATATCAGACTGGAAATGGTTTTAAAGCCATTTCTAAAGCTTTGGAACTCATGCAAACCACAGTGAGAGCCATTATGGCCAAAGCATGGAACAGTGGTGAACCTTCCCAGGAGTGGCAAGCCAACCAAAATTTCCCCAAGAGCGCAGCGACAACTCATCCAAGAGGTCACAAAAGACCCCCACAACAACATCCAAAGAACAGCAGGCCTCATTTGCCTCAGTTAAGATCAGTGTTCATGATTTCACCATAAGAAAGAGACTGGGCAAAAATGGCCTGCATGGCAAAGTTCCAAGACGAAAACCACTGCTGAGCAATAAGAACATGAAGGTTCATCTCAGTTTTGCCGGCAAACATCTTTGGTGATCCCCAAGACTTTTATGAGAATATGGCGTGGTCTGATGAGACAAAAGTTGAACATTTTGGAAAGTGTATGTCCCGTTACTGTATTTTTCGGATTATAAGACGCACCTTTGTTCCTCCAAATTTTGGAGGAAAGTGGGGGGGTGTATCTTATAATCCGAATCTGTGTGCTGTAGAGGAGGGGGTGGCTCTAGAGTGGTGTCAGGGGGCTGGAGAGGGCTGGCTGCGGGCTGCAGAGACAGAGGGAGGTCATGTGCTCCCGCTCATTAGCCTCATGTAATATTCACTGCACCCACTGTCCATCACCTCAGTGCTGAAACCGCGCCGAGTTGGTTAACAGGGGAGAGGTGCATATTGCATGTGCCTGCACTCTCCCCCCTTCCATCATTATTATTATTTATTTATATAGCACCATTGATTCCATTGTGCTGTACATGAGAAAGGGTTACATACAAATTACAGATATCACTTACAGTTAGCAAACTAACAATTACAGGCTGATACAGAGGGGCGAGGACCCTGCCCTTGCGGGCTTACATTCTACAGATCCATATAATATCCATCATGGATATGCCCCCCAGGTCACTCTATATGCCCCTGCTGGCACGCACATGAAGCCCCCATCACTATATGCCCCCTTGCTGGCACTCACATGGCCCCTCCAGTCACTATATGTCCCCCTGCTGGCATGCACATGATAAAATAACAAACACTTAACTCACCTTCTGATGATGGCTCCGTGCTTTGCTGATTCAAGATCTGGAAGACTTGCTGTGGTAAATGGAACTGTGAATTCTGCTGTCTACAAAAAAATCCTGAAGGAGAATGTCTGGCCATCAGTGTGACCTCAAGCTGAAGTGCACTTGAGTTATGCAGCCGGACAATGATCCAAAACACACCAGCTAGTGCACCTCTGAATCGCTTAAGAAAAACATAATTAAGACTTTAGAGTGGCCTAGTCAAAGTCCTGACCTTAATCCGAATGAGATGCTGTGGCATTACCTTAAAAAGGTGGTTCATGCTCAGAAACCCTCCAATGTGGCTGAATAACAACAATTCTGCAAAAATTAGTGGGCCAAAATTCCTCCAGAGCGTTGTAAAAGACTCATTGCCAGTTATCGCAAATACTTCATTGCAGTTCGTTGCTGCTTAGGGTGGCCTAACAAGTTATTAGGTTTAGGGGGCAATCACTTTTTCACACAGTGTCCTGTACCTTTGGATTTCTTTTTCCCTTGGTAATAAAGACCTTCATTTAAAAACTGCATTTTGTGTTTACTTGTGTTCTCTTTGTCTAATAGTTTAATTTGTTTGGTGATCTGAAACATTTAAGTGTGACCAACATGCAAAAGAATAGGAAATCAGGAAGGGGGCAATGACTTTTTCATACAACTGTACATATTTTACAACCTATGTATTTTTTAATGTTGTATGAGCTTTGGACAGAAGATTTGCCCTTTGTGTGAAAAATCCCATAGCCAGTTATCCTTAAATAGATATCATCGACTTTTGAGTCAGCGCCTCTGGTAAATGTACCGTGCCTAGACTGCCTTTTACTGTACGCCAACAAGGGCATAAAACACTTTAGGACAGCTATCAATTTCTATCTTCCAGCAAGCAACTATTGTTTACATGCAAGGAAGTGTCCTGTGGGAAAATTCCCATCTGATATAAAGTGGAAAGCTCTCCACGTACCTTGAGTGGTGTCATGCCAAGCATAGCGTGTCACTGCCATTTCACAGGAGATGCGATGCTCTGCTAACTGAGGCATGGCAATCACACGGCACACCACTCACTCAAGCTGCAGGCCAGATCGCTGTGCTTTTTTACATTCAAGTCTTTGTTACATTTCTGACATGATTTTTTGCCTTTTGTAGCACAATTACAGATTGGAAGGATAAATTTGCAATAAATACAAGGTTAAATATGTATTTTATTGAAATCCTTCTATACTTCAGACGTCCTTAGAAAACCCTGTTATACCAGTCAGTGAGCTGTCCTCAGAAAACCTAGGCATACCTATTACCAAAAATACTACTGTAATATTAAGAAAAATAGAATAAAAGAAATATAGAAATGGTATAAAAGAAAAGTGGAACAAAAGAAAAATATCATGAAACATGGCTGATGAAAATTCTAAATGTGAGCCTGACGTCTGATTTGCAAACATACCATTAAAAGCCGGCCGGCAGCAAAGCTACTAGGGTGACTAGTCCAGGAGGCCCTTCCCCTGTGGCTCCTCACCGACCCACTCTCCTTAAAGGGGTTTTCCCATGAACAAAAGTTCATTTTATACCCCTCCTCACATGTAAAGCGCCATGGAATAAATGGCGCTATAACAATAAATAATAATAATAATAATAATAATAATAATTTTAATCAAATCAATAGATATTGGAATAATATTAAGTTCCACAAATAGATATGTTTAAATAAAATGTTCCTGTGCTGAGATAATCTTATAAATGTGCCCCTGCTGTGTACTGTGTAATGTCTGTGTCTGACCATACAGGAACATAGTCTGATCATACCACAGCTCCTGGGCAGGGGAGGAAGCAAAAGAGAGGATACAGACAGGACAGCACAGGATCACAGCTGATTCCTTCTGTGAGGTAAAACATTTCCCTGCCTGCTTTTAAATAATGTTTTACTTTAAAGAAAGAATCATTGGTCTTTATACTTTCTTCTTCCCCTTGCCCAGGAGATGTGGTATGATCAGACCATGTTCCAGCATGGTCAGACACAGGCACAGTACACAGCAGGGGCACATTTATAAGATTATCTCAGCACAGGAACGTTTTATATAAACATATTCAATTGTGGAACGTATTATTATTCCAAAATCTATTGATTAAAATGTACTTTTGTTAATGTAACAACCACTTTAAATTACACGTTGGCTATAAGTAAACGTAGAGAGTGACCTGTCACTCAAGCAGAAAAGGGTGGAGAGAAGTCACTGGTGACTGGCCGCAGGGAGCGGCATTGTCCCCGACTGGTTTTAAAAATATGTTTTCTCTGAAATGCCGCAACAGAGTAAGGCTGGGTTCATACTGCGTTTTAGGTGTCCGTTAGACGGACTACGTTACACCGCAGCATAACGCGGTGTAACGCAGTCCATTGACGCCGCCATTGAGTCCAATGTAGGACGCATCACTAGCGCACGCCCACAATGGGCGTGCGCTAGCGATGTGCCGTCAATGAGTGACGGACCCTGGGACGCGGGCTGCAGCGTTTCTGGGTCCGTCACTGCTAGCGCAGATAGAGCATCTGCTAGCTCTATCTGCGCTAGCGCGATGTCATGTCAGCACTTGCATTAGCGCAGTCCGTTAACACATGTGTTGAACGGGCTGCTGTTAACGCAATGTGAACCTGGCCTTAGACATACCTGGCAGCAATGACGAATACAGTAGTTGTGGCAGAATGAATCGCCTGTCAGGTTTTCTTCAAGGTTGTTCTGGTTTTCCTTTCAGAAATAGGTGTGGAATCAGATGAGACATGCACATAATACACCACACAATGGTACCTGTAGAGAAATGGGCGCCTCTATGATGTGTTCTTTTATGCACAACATTTTATATATTTTATGCAGCTTTCCTCACTAAATAGAGAGGAAAGTGCGTGTGCCATTCTGTTGTGTCCCCAATAAGTAGCACATTTTTTTCTACAAATCATAATCCTGTCATTTGTATTAATTTAATATAATAATTACATTATATGCATGGGTGCTATAGAACAGGTATAAAGAAAAGAGACAAACAGAACACCCTCATCATTGTATCCCAACAAGAAAATATTTAAATACCCCTAAGTAATCACATATTTCTACTCATATAAATTTAAAAAAAAACATAGTTTGTATATAAAAAAAAAAAATAACTTGTTTCTTGACATTTTAACTAACGTCTCACCCAACTTTCTAGAGAGCTGGGAAGGAAAACTCAAGTGCCCATTGTCTCCAACAGAATGGGCAAAGGCATTCACACTTTGTCATAAATTCTCCATCTCTTGTTAAGATCAGGAAACTCTACTGTATATTCTCCTATTCCATCAGTTTTGGATGCTTGGAAACAGGAACACATGGGCTACTTGCACAGTGAACAAGTCTGTAGGAACATGCTCACACACCACCAAGAAACTTGAAGACACAAAAGAGCATAGTAGAACCAAAAACACTCAGTTTAAAAAAATCACAGTAATCCGCAAGTGCTAGTAAAGAGATGTAAAAAACAGGGTATTTGGTTGATACGTTTTTTGCAAAAAATGTATACTAAGCTGCCCCATCAAACGTCAATATCAGAGCAATCCTAACTGTTGTATGCAATCCCTATATGATGTGTCTTCAAGTTTCTTGGTGGTGTGTGAGCATGTTCCTACAGACTTGTTCACTGTGCAAGTAGCCCATGTGTTCCTGTTTCCATAATTGTTCTCTTGTGTCTAGAAGACTAGGGAGTTACCCACCACTCCTCTTGAGCTATCTGCACAAAAGCTGTTCCACTCAGCATGTCCACATGGACTTTTCCTCTCTGAACCCTGTTCACACAGGTAATATACAGATGATCTAGTTTTTAAATACATCAGATAGGGATTGCATACATCAGTTAGGACTGCTCTGATATGGGTATACCTTGACGTTTGGTGGAGCAGCTTAGTATACATTTTTCGCAAAAAACGTATCAACCAAATACCGTTTTTTACTCTGGGAAATATGAGGAGCATTGCGGCTTTAAGTCTGCTCACCTCGACATGCTTATCATGCCACTCTCTGCAAGGAGAAACGATACTTCAGACGCCTCTCAATCAGCCAAACCAGATCTCCACTTTGCACTGACGAGGGGCAGTACCCCGAAACACAGTGTCTACAAATTGAGATTCTGGTTTGGCTATTATCCTAAGTCATGTGACAAGGCTTGTTAAAGGGTCAACATTGACTGTTTGGATTGCTACTTCCAATAGGTGGCACTAGAGTTCTAATCCTAAAATTTTGTTGTGAAACTTTAAGATTTTAATTGGCTAAAAATACTTTTGCTTAAAAAAAAAAGTGCAGCTACAAAGACTACGTACTTGATGTGATGCACCTGTTGAAATGATGAACAGCACCCAAACTAAGTAACATTTAGCGGAAAATGCTCATTTGTGTTTTCCCTCGTGCTTAGGTCTAGGCTCTGATGTAAGTTCATGTGATCACTTAATAATTGGCACCACCTTGTCAAGTCCTATTAGTCACGTCTCCACGGACAAAGTTTTCCAATTACGTTCCGTTCCATTTCTTTTAGTGTATCATCTATTTTTCCATTCTGGAAGAATTAAGCACCAGTGTTTATTACTTGACCCTAGGTTTAATGATTTAATATAAAAATGATATGACAAGGTTAGCTTATATTAGCTATACATTCTTGTTTTCCTGTTGTGATATCTGGAAAAGCCAATGTTTTTCAAGCGTGCTTTTACTGAAAAACGACATGAATAAAAAGGTAGTATTAGGAACAACTGGAGAACCTTGGGTGTCCTTGCTAAATAAAACCCGTAGTATGTTTCACAAACCCAAAATTATTTCTTTAGAAAACAAGATACAAGAATATAAATGGGATTTAGGAAGAGTCAACGAATGTATTTCCACTGGAATCGGTTGGTGTGCACACCAAGTTACACCAGTTCCTTCACAGATGAGGCAGCCATATGCCGTGTAAGGCCTCGTGCACATGTCTATCTTTTCGGTACAAGTGCTATCCGTTAAAAAAATGGATCACACTTCGAACAATGTTGTTCAATAGGGAAGGGCAGATGAATGGGGTTTTTTTATGGACTGGATCTGTGTGTGAAAAAAAATTGCAGCGTGCACTAGTTTTTTCCATAAATCGGATGAGACTCGGACATTCAAGTCTATGGGTGAGGAAAAAAATTAGATGCCATACGGAGCGCCAGAGAATAGTAACTTATTTCTACAGATACATTGCATACGGATGACACACAGAATACATAGGAAATTGTAAATGATTAATAGCTGCTGAGTAAAAAAAATGGATTACATACGGAAGACAAGTGACAAAAAAAATCGTCCTACTTTTCTAGATGAAAATGTATTTTTTTTACATGGTTGAGTGAACCTACCCAAAGTGTGTTATCCAGGCATCATCATGTGTTGCCTCCATGCTGTATGTCCTATTAAACATGCCTATCTCAAATTTTTACTTTTTGCCATGATCCTTGAAGAGCTCAGTTCAGAACAAATCCCTTAATTATCCACAACAATCTGCTACTAATTGAGCCATAAAATTAATTAGCTCAGTTCCTTAAATCGAATCCATTATGATTAGATAGCCGGAAAGGTGACAGTGATCTCCAGATCTACTGCCCTTTGTGTACTACACCGGCTGCACATGTTACATGACCACCGTTGGTTTGGAATCACAAATATTAAACCATGGAGCAATAAGATTCAGATTATAATTCAAATTGGGACAAAGATTGCTTATGAGAACAACTAAACAAAATTCACATACATTTGCTCATTCATTTCCTAGTAAATATTAAAAATAAACTTCAACATCCATTTTTCATCGACCTTTTTAAAATAAAGGTGGACCTGATCTTAATTGAGGAAATGGGCAATGAAGATGCAGGCCTTTTTGATAAACTTTATGGCACATGGGTGACCTAGAATGATTTTTGTTTCGGTTCAGGATTGGAAAGATAGATCAGATAACGTATCTTACACTTGTTAAACCTTCACTGGCGGTATAGGTGGTCCCTGGAACACAGGATTGCTTTGTCCACCGTTACACTAAACGACTTACCAACGATAACGACCAGCGATATGACCTGGTCGTGATCGTTGGTAAGTCGTTGTGTGGTCGCTGGGGAGCTGTCACACAGACAGCTCTCTCCAGAGACCAACGATCAGGGGAAAGACTTCGGCGTCATTGAAACTGTCTTCAACTAAGTCCCCCTGCAGCACCCGGGTAACCAGGGTAAACATCGGGTTACTAAGTGCAGGGCCGCGCTTAGTAACTCGATATTTACCCTGGTTACCATTGTAAAAGTTAAAAAAAAACACTACATACTCACATTCCGATGTCTGTCACGTCCCCCGCCGTCAGCTTCCCGCACTGACTGTGTCAGAGCCGGCCGTAAAGCAGAGCACAGCGGTGACGTCTGACGGTGACCGCTGTGCTCTGCTTTACGGCCGGCGCTGACAGTTACCCAGATACCCTGGTTACCTGGTGAACACATCTCTGGATCGGCGTCACACACGCCGATCCAGCGATGACAGCGGGTGATCAGCGACCAAAAAAAGGTCCTGATCATTCCCCAGCGACCAACGATCTCCTAGCAGGGGCCTGATCGTTGGTCGCTGTCACACATAACGAGATCGTTAGCGGGATCGTTGCTACGTCACAAAAAGCGTGACGTTGCAACGATATCGTTAACGAAATCGTTATGTGTGAAGGTACCCTAAGGCAGATTCACACTTTTTTTCTCAAGTGTCATCCTGGTTACATCATAATCACCTCCTTATTTTCTTATCCTGTTTTTTTTGCCCAGAATCAGGTACAGTAGACTGTCTGTACTTCAGAGTTCCATCTGCGTTTCAAACATTTTTTAACTTCTACATTGTGAAAAGTCAAGACTATCTTCTGCATGTCATCCATTTTACATTGATTGCAGATTCTGTCTTTATTGTTCACTATTTTTTTTAGGTAAAGTCACGGTCACCATGATTGTCAATGAGGTTCGTGGTGGGGCAATTGTGCCCATTGTGTGCCAGATCCGTCATGTAAATCCTTTCTATTTTACTGTTCCTATAAGGGATCTATTACACAGCTGACAGACATCATTGGTATTAATAAATCTACATATATAACTGCCTAAGTAGTGATTATTAGTCGTGACGTGTTTCCAATAAACCAACTTGCTGAAAGCAGTTTTTTAACCCCTTAATCCCATAAGACGTACTATCCCGTCCAGGTGACCTGGGACTTAATTCCCAGGGATGGGATAGTACGTCATATGCGATCGGCCGCGCTCACGGGGGGAGCGCGGCCGATCGCGGCCGGGTGTCAGCTGACTATCGCAGCTGACATCCGGCACTATGTGCCAGGAGCGGTCACGGACTGCTCCCGGCACATTAACCCCCGGCACACCGCGATCAAAGATGATCGCGATGTGCCGGCGGTGCAGGGAAGCATCGCGCAGGGAGGGGGCTCCCTGCGTGCTTCCCTGAGACGATCGGTACACGGTGATGTACTCACCGTGTACCGAGCGTCTTCTCCCTGCAGTCCCCGGATCCAAAATGGCCGCCGGGCTGCATCCGGGTCCTGCAGGGAGCACTTCCGGGTCAGGATCAGGCTGCAGCTGCAGCTCTAATCCTGCCCGGCTGTATGTCAGATCACCGATCTGATAGAGTGCTGTGCACACTGTCAGATCGGTGATCTGTGATGTCCCCCCCTGGGACAAAGTGAAAAAGTAGAAAAAAAAATTTCCACACGTGTAAAAAAAAAAAAAAAAAAATTCCTAAATAAAGAAGAAAAAAAAAAAAATTATTCCCATAAATACATTTCTTTATCTTAAAAAAAAACAAAAACCAATAAAAGTACACATATTTAGTATCGCCGCGTCCGTAACGACCTGACCTATAAAACTGGCCCACTAGTTAACCCCTTCAGTGAACACCGTAAGAAAAAAAAAAAAAAACGAGCCAAAAAAACAACGCTTTATTATCATAACGCTGAACAAAAAGTGGAATAACACGCGATCAAAAAGACAGATATAAATAACCATGATACCGCTGAAAGCGTCATCTTGTCCCGCAAAAAATGAGCCACCATATAGCATCATAACCAAAAAAATAAAAAAGTTATAGTCCTCAGAATAAAGTGATGCCAAAATAATTATTTTTTCTATAAAATAGCTTTTATCGTATAAAAGCGCCAAAACATAAAAAAAATTATATAAATGAGGTGTCGCTGTAATCGTACTGACCCGAAGAATAAAACTGCTTTATCAATTTTACCAAACGCGGAACGGTATAAACGCCTCCCCCAAAAGAAATTCATGAATAGCTGGTTTTTGGTCATTCTGCCTCACAAAAAATCGGAATAAAAAGCGATCAAAAACTGTCACGTGTCCGAAAATGTAACCGATAAAAACGTCAACTAGTCCCGCAAAAAACAAGACCTCACATGATTCTGTGGACCAAAATATGGAAAAATTATAGGTCTCAAAATGTGGAGACGCAAAAACTTTTTTGCTATAAAAAGCGTCTTTTAGTGTGTGACAGCTGCCAATCATAAAAATCCGATATAAAAAACACTATAAAAGTAAATCAAACCCCCCTTCATCACCCCCTTAGTTAGGCTAGGTTCACATTGCGTTAATGGGTTAACGCTAACGGACAGCGTTGCACGGCGAAAATGTCACAATTAACGCCGTGCAACGGGTCCGTTAGCACACCCATTGACAGCAATGTGATTTTCGGGTGTAGCGCATCGCTAGAGCGTGCCATTTTTGGCTCGCGCTAGCAAGGTGCCGTTCTTTTGTGGCGCGCCTCGGACGCTGCTTGCAGCGTCCGCGGCGCGCCCGAGGTCCGATCCCCGATCTTCCAGAGCGGGGACGTTAACGCGACCACTAAACACGACACCTAAAAAGACATTGCGTTAGCGCAATCCGCTAGCGCTAAACGGATTTCCCTAACGCAATGTGAACCTAGCCTTAGGGAAAAATAATAAAATTTAAAAAAATGTATTTATTTCCATTTTCCCATTCGGGTTAGGGCTAGGGTTAGGGTTTGGATTACATTTACGGTTGGGATTAGGGTTGGGATTAGAATTAGGGGTGTGTCAGGGTTAGGTGTGTGGTTAGGGTTACAGTTGGGATTAGGGATAGGGGTGTGTCTGGGTTAGAGGTGTGGTTAGGGTTACAGTTGGGATTAGGGTTAGGGGTGCGTTTGGATTAGGGTTTCATTTATAATTGGGGGGTTTCCTCTGTTTAGGCACATCAGGGGCTCTCCAAACGCGACATGGCGTCCGATCTCAATTCCAGCCAATTCTGCATTGAAAAAGTAAAACAGTGCTCCTTCACTTCCGAGCTCTCCCGTGTGCCCAAACAGGGGTTTACTCCAACATATGGGGTATCATCGTACTCGAGACAAATTGGACAACAACTTTTTGGGTCCAAGTTCTCTTGTTATCCTTGGGAAAATAAAAATTTGGGGGGCTAAAAATCATTTTTGTGGGAAAAAAAAAGGATTTTTTATTTTCACGGCTCTGCGTTGTAAACTGTAGTGAAACACTTGGGGGTTCAAAGTTTTCACAACACATCTAGATAAGTTCAGTGGGAGGTCTAGTTTCCAATATGAGGTCACTTGTGGGGGGTTTGTACTGTTTGGGTACATCAGGGGCTCTGCAAATGCAACGTGACGCCTGCAGACCAATCCATCTAAGTCTGCATTCCAAATGGCGCTCCTTCCCTTCCGAGCTCTGCCATGCGCCCAAACAGTGGTTCCCCCCCACATATGGGGTATCAGCGTACTCAGGACAAATTGGACAACAACTTTTGGGGTCCAATTTATTCTGTTACCCTTGTAAAAATACAAAGCTGGAGGCTAAAAAATCATTTTTGTGAAAAAAAAAAAAAGAATTTTTATTTTCACGGCTCTGCGTTATAAACTGTAGTGAAACACTTAGGGGTTCAAAGTTCTCACAACACATCTAGATAAGTTCCTTGGGAGGTCTAGTTTCTAATATGGGGTCACTTGTGGGGGGTTTGTACTGTTTGGGTACATCAGGGGCTCTGCAAATGCAACGTGACTCCTGCAGACCAATCCATCTAAGTCTGCATTCCAAATGGTGCTCCTTCCCTTCCGAGCTCTGCCATGCGCCCAAACAGTGGTTCCCCCCCACATATTGGGTATCAGCGTACTCAGGACAAATTGGACAACAACTTTTGGGGTCCAATTTATTCTGTTACCCTTGTGAAAATACAAAACTGGGGGTTAAAAAATAATTTTTGCGAAAAAAAAAAAAAATTATTTTAACGGCTCTGCGTTATAAACTGTAGTGAAACACTTGGAGGTTCAAAGCTCTCAAAACACATCTAGATAAGTTCCTTAGGGGGTCTAGTTTCCAAAATGGTGTCACTTGTGGGGGGTTTTAATGTTTAGGCACATCAGGGGCTCTCCAAACCAACACGGCGTCCCATCTTAATTCCAGTCAATTTTGCATTGAAAAGTCAAATGGCGCTCCTTCCCTTCCGAGCTCTGCTATGCGCCCAAAAAGTGGTTTACCCCCACATATGGGGTATCGTCGCACTCAGGACAAATTGCACAACAACTTTTGTGGTCTAATTTCTTCTCTTACCCTTGGGAAAATAAAAAATTGGGGGCGAAAAGATCATTTTTGTGAAAAAATAAGATTTTTTATTTTTACGACTCTGCATTATAAACTTCTGTGAAGCACTTGTTGGGTCAAAGTGCTCACCACACATCTAGATAAGTTCCTTAAGGGGTCTACTTTTCAAAATGGTGTCACTTGTGACGGGTTCCAATGTTTAGGCACATGAGGGGCTCTCCAAACGCAACATGGCGTCCCATCTCAATTCCAGTCAATTTTGCATTGAGAAGTCAAATGGCGCTCCTTTCCTTCCGAGCTCTGTCATGCGCCCAAACAGTGGTTTACCCCCACATATGGGGTATCGTCGCACTCAGGACAAATTGCACAACAACTTTTGTGGTCTAATTTCTTCTCTTACCCTTGGGAAAATAAAAAATTGGTGGCGAAAAGATCATTTTTGTGAAAAAATATGATTTTTTATTTTTACGGCTCTGCATTATAAACTTCTGTGAAGCACTTGTTGGGTCAAAGTGCTCACCACACCTCTAGATAAGTTCCTTAAGGGGTCTACTTTCCAAAATGGTGTCACTTGTGGGGATTTCAATGTTTAGGCACATCAGGGGCTCTCCAAACGCAACATGGCATCT
Source organism: Ranitomeya imitator (assembly GCF_032444005.1). Lineage (NCBI taxonomy): Eukaryota > Metazoa > Chordata > Amphibia > Anura > Dendrobatidae > Ranitomeya > Ranitomeya imitator. Next base: position 500,846,015 of record NC_091286.1, read on the forward strand.
CATCTCAATTCCAGTCAATTTTGCATTGAAAAGTAAAATGGCGCTCCTTCCCTTCCGAGCTCTGCCATACGCCCAAACAATGGTTTACACCCATATATGGGGTATCAGCATACTCAGGACAAATTGGACAACAATTTTTGAGGTCCAATTTCTTCTCTTACTCTTGGGAAAATAAAAAATTGGGGGCGAAAAGATCATTTTTGTGAAAAAATATGATTTTTTATTTTTACGGCTCTGCATTATAAACTTCTGTGAAGCAATTGGTGGGTCAAAGTGGTCACCACACATCTAGATAAGTTCCTTAGGGTGTCTACTTTCCAAAATGGTGTCACTTGTGGGGGGTTTCAATGTTTAGGCACATGAGGGGCTCTCCAAACGCAACATGGCGTCCCATCTCAATTCCTGTCAATTTTGCATTGAAAAGTCAAATGGCGCTCCTTTCCTTCCGAGCTCTGCCATGCGCCCAAACAGTGGTTTACCCCCACATATGGGGTATCAGCGTACTCAGTACAGATTGTACAACAACGTTTGGCATCCATTTTATCCTGTTACCCTTGGTAAAATAAAACAAATTGGAGCTGAAATAAATTTTGTGTGAAAAAAAGTTAAATATTCATTTTTATTTAAACATTCCAAAAATTCCTGTGAAACCCCTGAAGGGTTAATAAACTTCTTGAATGTGGTTTTGAGCACCTTGAGGGGTACAGCTTTTAGAATGGTGTCACACTTGGGTATTTTCTATCATATAGACCCCTCAAAATGACTTCAAATGAGATGTGGTCCCTAAAAAAAAATGGTGTTGTAAAAATGAGAAATTGCTGGTCAACTTTTAACCCTTATAACTCCCTAACAAAAAAAAATTTTGGTTCCAAAATTGTGCTGATGTAAAGTAGACATGTGGGAAATGTTACTTATTAAGTATTTTGCGTGACATATCTCTGTGATTTAAGGGCATAAAAATTTAAAGTTGGAAAATTGCGAAATTTTCTAAATTTTCGCCAAATTTCCGTTTTTTTCACAAATAAACGCAAGTTATATCGAATAAATGTTACCACTAAAATGAATTACAATATGTCACGAGAAAACAATGTCAGAATCGCCAAGATCCGTTGAAGCGTTCCAGAGTTATAACCTCATAAAGGGACAGTGGTCAGAATTGTAAAAATTGGCCCGGTCATTAACGTGCAAACCACCCTCGGGGCTTAAGGGGTTAAATCATACAGTACTATTGCACATGATGGCTACATTCAACATATCCATTAATGCATTACTTACAGAAGACTGGATGCCCATCAATAAAGTAATTCTGAACTAGTGTTTAATTCCCTGTGCCATGTTAGTGGCACGGTGCCACGCAAGAACCAGTGACCTTTTCTCACACACGCAGTACGATAGCTCTTTCTGATTTGGGCTATATTTTAGCCTGGAAGGGAAGGGCGGTTAACACATTCAAATTAACCAAATTACAAGTATTCAGCTGTAAGCTGGAGCTAAGGCAGTTCGCTTTTGGCAGGAGGAGGAACTGATGTTTTTCCCACATTTCTGCTTTGAACTACATTAATGAATGTGTTAAAATTAAACATCAAAATGAATAGTTTGTCCTGACCTTTCTGCTTTGGACTCGCTGTCAGTCTTGCTTTGTTCATGCTCTTGGCGGAGATACTGAAGTTCTCCTTGAAGGCGTTTCTCCCGCTCTTCACTTCCCTGGTAGAAACTGAGCTTTTTCTCCAGGGCCTTAACTTTGTCTTCTAGAAGTTTGAATTCATGGAGTACTAGGTAACTAACACCACAATACTTGCAAAGAGTCTCGTCACGCGGCATCTGGGAAAATAGAATGCATTATTACATTTGGTAAGGACACGATAATGTACCAGAAGTAATAACTAAATTTCACAGTATAAACATGATCAATTAGAGTATATAATCATGTAGTCACCGCTAACCTCTAATATGTCAGTATAAAATTCAACTTTTATTAGATACTATTAAAATGATACAAATACAATAAATACCCAATAGTGAATAAACACCACCACCAACTTAATAAAAATACATATACAGAGGCACCCAGGGGAGGTGCCTGTCCCTATGTATAACCTATCTCACCCTGCCTGACAGCGGAGGTTGGCACCCTATATCCTGCGCTCTGGCGCCCCCACTCGGCGGCGGCTCTCCCTGTCTGCCCTATTGAGCCCAACAGTGGCAGGGGAGTGAAAAAGGATACCTAAAGGGTGAGAAAGATAGTTATAAGGAGATATGCTGTTTGTCTTAGGGTCCTATGACAAGGCTAGCTAGAACTGGTCTAATCACTAGACTAGCTATAGTTTGTTATCTAGAGCTCCACTTCTATTAGTGAACCTGACTTGCACATCCAAACATAGACTAAGTGTGAACAGGTGCTGAACCTAGAGTCGCCAACTCGTATATAGTTAAATAAATAAGGCAGCACACTGCAGCGCTAGAACATACAAACTTGAAATACGAAATTTGAACTGCATTACTGCACTAGAAATATGAAAAATGAGAGCGTTTAGCGCATAAAAATGGCCAATTTTATGTGTACCTGGTAGCCACTTTACGGCATCTCTCTTATACCAGGTCCTACGCTTGCCTTACCTCGCTGAGAATAAACGTCTCCATCTGAATGGGTACATGTGAAACCTCTTCCTAGACTAAAATTCACTCTCTCTATGGAGGGGTATTGGACCTGCTGTAATTAAAACACCTGTGGCTAGAAGGCGGAGTGCACGATCAGAAGGCTAGAGAATACATTTCAAAAACCTGACCTGCACATCCAAACATAGACTAAGTGTGAACAGGTGCTGAACCCAGAGTCGCCAACTCGTATATAGTTAAATAAATAAGGCAGCACACTGCAGCGCTAGAACATACAAACTTGAAATACGAAATTTGAACTGCATTACTGCACTAGAAATATGAAAAATGAGAGCGTTTACCTTACCTCGCTGAGAATAAACGTCTCCATCTGAATGGGTACATGTAGCTACTCTACAAGACGATGCTCCCCTGTTTGTGATGCTTCGTCTCGTAGAGTCCGGTCATCATGCCTGCCTCACCAATATCGCTGCTAAGCTAAGTATCGCTGGTTATCTTTTGTCCAAGTTTTGCAACAAAGTGGAGCCTTTTTGGCTATGTTTGATTTATCTACTCCTGATGAACCTCAGCAGAGGTGAAACGCGTTGAGTGTGGTTTTGTTGCACTACCGTGGTTTGCAGTGCTTGTAGTTTATCACACTACTATATATGGAGAAGGGGATATGCTGTCCTTTTGTATATATTATGCTTTTGGGTCTTTGAGCCTGCTGGCTATGTATTAAATCTTATACGATGCCACTAAAGACATATTGGTAACTGCTTATACTATCAAGTATTTTTTCTACTACTAGATATATATTGTTGACTGTCTATATTATTGGGTAGTTAGACCGTTTTATGGTATATCCTTATGGGTATCTACATCTGACCCCTTTTTTTCTATAGGGAACATACCCGGTCCAGTGCACCTTTTATGTACAATAGGAATAAGATAAAAATAAGATATCTCTCTAACTACCTTCTGCTCTTTTTCATCTATCTATAGACAATAGGTCCTTATTATGATATCCGTTTATACTTCTGTGGACTGTTCACTAAGCAGTTAGGCATTCATGCGATAAGATTTATCAATACAGTAAGCATTGACATAAACAAATATACATAAGTTCACTTAAGGTACCGTCACACTGGACGATATCGCTAGCGATCCGTGACGTTGCAGCGTCCTGGATAGCGATATCGTCCAGTGTGACAGGCAGCAGCGATCAGGCCCCTGCTGTGATATCGCTGGTCGGGGCAGAAAGGCCAGGACTTTATTTCGTCGCTGGCTCTCCCGCTGACATCGCTGAATCGGCGTGTGTGACGTCGATTCAGCGATGTCTTCGCTGGTAACCAGGGTAAACATCGGGTTACTAAGCGCAGGGCCGCGCTTAGTAACCCGATGTTAACCCTGGTTACCATCGTTAAAGTAAAAAAAACAACCACTACATACTTACCTACCGCTGTCTGTCCTCCGGCGCTGTGCTTCTCTGCTCTGGCTGTGAGCGCCGGGCAGCCGGAAAGCAGAGCGGTGACGTCACCGCTCTGCTTTCCGGCCGCTGTGCTTACACAGGGCAGAGAAGCACAGCGCCGGAGGACAGACAGCGGTAGGTAAGTATATGGTGTTTGTTTTTTTTACTTTAACGATGGTAACCAGGGTAAACATCGGGTTACTAAGCGCGGCCCTGCGCTTAGTAACCCGATGTTTACCCTGGTTACCGGCATCGTTGGTCGCTGGAGAGCGGTCTGTGTGACAGCTCTCCAGCGACCAAACAGCAACGCTGCAGCGTTCCGGATCGTTGTCGGTATCGCTGCAGCGTCGCTTAGTGTGACGGTACCTTAATAGAAGTGGAGCTCTAGATAACAAACTATAGCTAGTCTAGTAATTAGAGCAGTTCTAGCTAGCCTTGTCATAGGACCCTAAGACAAACAGCATATCTCCTTATAACTATCTTTCTTATAACTATCTTTCTCACCCTTTAGGTATCCTTTTTCAGTCCCCTGCCACTGTTGGGCTCAATTGGGCAGACAGGGAGAGTCGCCGCCGAGTGGGGGCGCCAGAGCGCAGGATATAGGGTGCCAACCTCCGCTGTCAGGCAGGGTGAGATAGGTTATACATAGGGACAGGCACCTCCCCTGGGTGCCTCTGTATATGTATTTTTATTAAGTTGGTGGTGGTGTTTATTCACTATTGAGTATTTATTGTATTTGTATCATTTTAATAGTATCTAATAAAAGTTGAATTTTATACTGACATATTAGAGGTTAGCGGTGACTACAGAAGTAATAACTACAATAGGACCTGTTGGTCGGAGAGTCACAGAGTAAAGGTCCACTTGAGGAGGTCAAAAACAGGAAATTTGCTTTTATAGGAACGTTTGTATCTGATTATCAGCCTGTCTAAATAAATTGGTAATCACCCTTAAAATGAGAACAAAGCTTGTTTATGTGGTATGATGATTTTTATGCAGACTTTAAAATCATCATTTTTGGCAGGACATCATCCTATGTATTCTGGTTGGACTGCTTACATGGGCCACTAAATGAGTTCCAATCGACATGTGCATGTAGTAGATCCATAGCTGCTATTTAGCAGTAGCACTTGGGCAGATACTTGGTAGATGTTACAGTTAGGTCCATATATATTTGGACAGAGACAACATTTTTCTTATTTTGGTTATAGACATTACCACAATGAATTTTAAACAAAACAATTCTGGTGCAGTTGAAGTTCAGACTTTCAGCTTTCATTTGAGGGTATCCACATTAAAATTGGATGAAGGGTTTAGGAGTTTCAGCTCCTTAACATATGCCACCCTGTTTTAAAAGGGACCAAAAGTAATTGGACAGATTCAATAATTTTAAATAAAATGTTCATTTTTAGTACTTGGTTGAAAACCCTTTGTTGGCAATGACTGCCTGAAGTCTTGAACTCATGGACATCACCAGCCGCTGCGTTTCCTCCTTTTTGATGCTCTGCCAGGCCTTCACTACGGTGGTTCTCAGTTGCTGTTTGTTTGTGGGCCTTTCTGTCTGAAGTTTAGTCTTTAACAAGTGAAATGCATGCTCAATTGGGTTGAGATCAGATGACTGACTTGGCCATTCAAAAATATTCTACTTCTTTGCTTTAATAAACTCCTGGATTGCTTTGGCTTTATGTTTTGGGTATTTGTCCATCTGTACTATGAAACGGCGACCAATCAGTTTGGCTGCATTTGGCTGGATCTGAGCACACAGTATGGCTCTGAATACCTCAGAATTCATTTGGCTGCTTCTGTCCTGTGTCACATCATCAATAAACACTAGTGACCCAGTGCCACTGGCAGCTATGCATGCCCACGCCATCACACTGCCTCCGCCGTGTTTTACAGATGATGTGGTATGCTTTGGATCGTGAGCTGTACCACGCCTTAGCCATACTTTTCTCTTTCCATCATTCTGGTAGAGGTTGATCTTGGCTTCATCTGTCCAAAGAATGTTCTTCCAGAACTGTGCTGGCTTTTTTAGATGCTTTTTAGCAAAGTCCAGTCTAGCGTTTTTATTCTTGATGCTTTATAGTGGCTTGCACCGTGCAGTGAACCCTCTGTATTTACTTTCATGCAGTCTTCTCTTTATGGTAGATTTGGATATTGATACGCCGACCTCCTGGAGAGTGTTGTTCACTTGGTTGGTTGTTGTGAAGGGGTTTCTCTTCACAATGGAGATAATTCTGCGATCATCCACCACTGTTGTCTTCCGTGGGCGCCCAGGTCTTTTTGCATTGATGAGTTCACCAGTGCTTTCTTTCTTTCTCAGGATGTACCAAACTGTAGATTTTGCCACTCCTAATATTGTAGCAATTTCTCAGAAGGGTTTTTTCTGTTTTCGCAGCATAAGGATGGCTTGTTACACCTGCATGGAGAGCTCCTTTGACCAGATGTTTACTTCGCAGCAAAACCTTCCAAATGCAAGCACCTCACCTCAAATCAACTCCAGGCCTTTTATCTGCTTAATTGAGAATGACATAGCGAAGGGATTGCCCACACCTGTCCATGAAATAGCCTTGGTGTCAATTGTCCAATTACTTTTGGTCCCTTTAAAAACAGGGTGGCACATGTTAAGGAGCTGAAACTCCTAAACCCTTCATCCAATTTTAATGTGGGTACCCTCAAATGAAAGCTGAAAGTCTGAACTTCAACTGCATCTGAATTGTTTTGTTTAAAATTCATTGTGGTAATGTCTATAACCACAATTAGAAAAATGTTGTCTCTGTCCAAATATATATGGACCTAACTGTATATTATGGCACTCTACAATTACAACTTAAACAGCTTCACCATATGAACATGATTGTTAGGGTCCCCCATACATTTTTGATAAAAGTCAGGAGGACCTGCCAATTTCCTTGGAATCAGCCAACCATCTAAGGAGAATAGGTGCCTCACAACATCATCTGTCAGAAAAGAGAAGGATCCGGTCATTGGAATTTCAATGGTGGACCCTTATGTTCGGCTTGGAGATATTTCAATGGTGGAGCCTTATATTCGGTTTGGAGATATTTCAATGGTGGACCCTTATATTTGGCTTGGAGATATTTCAATGGTGGACCCTTATATTCGGCTTGGAGATATTTTAATGGTGGACCCTTATATTCGGCTTGGAGATATTTCAATGGTGGACCCTTATATTTGGTTTGGAGATATTTCAATGGTGGACCCTTATATTCGGCTTGGAGATATTTCAATGGTAGACCCTTATATTCGGCTTGGAGATATGCCATTGACATAAGAGTCTGGCTGCGGGCAGCTCAGAGACCACACAGGCAACAATCCTGTGTATGGGGGAGTAGGGAGATATCGGTGTTGGACAAACATTGGGACACTGTGTATAAATCACTCATGCTATAGACAGAATGGAAAAACCTTAATGTTATTAGAAACTCTTGATGGGCATCTGATTTTCACTCCATGTACGTATTTCACAGTGACTGTGATCGCTCAGATGATCCTAACTTTTGGTCAAGTACAAATAATTCTGCCATTTATTTTACTGTTGTTAATGGAAAATACAAAATGTACTCAGGAAGGATGGATGTATGATCTTTTTTTTTATTGAAACGTTTAAAAAAAAAAAAAATGTCGCGAGTTCCAACATGAAACCCATTGTTGATTTTATTAAAAATAGGGGACAACATGAGCTGTTATAAGACGTTATCATTAGAGGAACACTATGTTCGTGCGCTGCCACTTTTCTCAAAAAGGAACACTTCTACTGAACTGTCCGTTCCAGAATATATAATCCTCCGTACCAGTCCAAAAGAAAAAATTAAGGTTAACACTATGTAGTCTTTTTTTAATGAAAAGGTTCAGCGTTTCTGTATCGCAGAAACCTGCAAATTTGCCTTCTGCATTACAACCAAAGATGGAGAATTTATAGTTATTATTTAATCATAGAGTATTATATTAGGACCTTATCATTGGAAAACATTAAGAGAAATAATTGCCTGCGTGGAAATATTATTTTAATATTTTATGTAGACATTTTTAAGTCACCTTGGTCTGAGATAGTAAGTGACAACCACATCTAATAACAATTACAGTGCCCAGGAGGGGAGTCCCTAGACAATGAAATGGTAAATGAATGAGCAGTGACCTGCGGAGATACAATCCCATCACCAAGCATTTCCTCTGTTCTGCCATCCCCGGTGTGTGTGCCAATCTGCATCAGGTCATTTTCATCCTAGACCGAAAATCTATTCTATAAATGTAATTGAGGTTGTTTCGGCATGGATTTCTGGATTTCTATTAACATGAATTGGACAGTCGTGACAAATCTGCTACATGCGAACGCAGCTTCATAATTCAATCATTCTATTCGTGAAACAGAACGATCGGGACGAACACTGGAATAATCTCTGCCCAAATATAAGTGCGATGCCACCGAAGGAACAAAATATAAATTGTAATGGAAATTTTTTTTTTTTTACGGAAAAGAAAATGTGACAATCGTACACGATGAAATATCGGCGATTCTTGATGAATAGCCTTAGCAGCACACTCGTCTTTTCAGATATTCGGCAGTTTTGACCTTTTAGTTGACTTTTATTTAACTGATACAATTATAAAATAATTAGTTCTCACATATTTACCATTGTTACGATATTAGACATCTACACAGAAGTGAGAGGCTTACATTACCTCCAACAGCCCGTATTCATCTCTCCGACGTCTTTTTAGGTCCCAGCTATTAGAACACTGTGGTTTTTATTATTTGATTGTTGTATTTTATGCAGCGCGTTCTGCGGAGCCGTCGAACAATAGCTCCCAGTGATACAGAACAGATGATGAATGTGAAGGGGGATCTGTGTCTACCTGCACGGTACTGGGAAACACGTTGTCCTAGGACGGACGCACGGACTGACCTACATGCGGAGTACAGATGTCTTTTGTCATCTGTGCTGAAATGCGCTGGCTTTATTACATTGGTATTCCTCGAGCTGTTATCAGAACTGAACAAAAGATTCCTTAAATGATATAAAAATAAAGCCTGACATGAAGCAGGACCACTAACAAGTCTGATGTCAGATTATTAGACGGCAGTGAGCGCTGGAAGACTCGTACTCGCCGCTTACTATTTGCTTGCATAAATATGAACCATCTAAGCCCTGAACCGGCAAATTCTTCAGGACGCTGAAAACTTTTACGAACAATCCGGCAGCCTTTTGTTAACAAGAAATCCTCTTTGATAAGCATACATGTCGACACCATCAGGAGCAAGCTCGCTCTAAGCTGAGCAGCACAGAAAGGGTTAAAAAAAGGTATTTTAAAAAGGGGCCCCCCCGAATGGCTGCGTTCGTACTTTCACCGATATTTTTCCTGCCCGCGTCAGATCATTCAACGCACAGCGCTCCGTAACAGGCAAGTTTACTATAGACACAGCTTGTGTATGTAGCAGAGCCGAGTGTGTATGTAGCAGAGCCGAGTGTGTATGTAAGCACGGGACGGCGCGCACAGGGTTAGGTTCTTGTTTATTTTACCATCTGAATCTCCTCTGGTAACGGATGCATCGGGACATGTTTTTCCATGACGTCAAGTTCTTCTGTTCGTGAATAGCTAAGGACAAAAAAAAAAAAAAAAGTATCAGACAGTTCCCAGCAATATAATGTTACTATATAGTAAAATCAAATATATAGTCTGTATAAAACCAGCAACAGGGTTAAGTCAAAGAAAAATTCTCCTATCGCAAATTGCATCTTCCGAAAATCTGAAAATCGGAATTCTTTTTTGTTAAGCACAGAATCATTTTCGGCTGCTGGGTCATGATGAGATTCACCCAGCTTTCCCAGCACCAGATATCAGTAAGGCAAGTCTGTGGGATTGGAGCAAAATATCCACACAGGATAACGAAGAACTTATAGCTAAAAATAATAATAAAAAAAATCAGATTCTTTTTCCCAAGCAGTCAGCTTTCCATTTTCTGTCTCATCTCTGACCTCGCCTGAATGAGGGAATATTCTATTAGTAAACTGTGAATCCCCCGTCCATGTCCACAAGACATTAATAATAAACATTACCACTTGAAATAAACTAAAAAATACATATCTGTCCAATATAGTAAAGTGAGCAATTCTGCAAAAATGTTATTTCTGCTGTAAAACACTGAAACATCGCACAGTGGTATAATTAATGTTACTCTATGTCATAAGGAGAGACTACAAGTCCCAGCATATAGTTAAAGCAGTGCTGCAGTGGCGTAACTTGTTGAATTGGCGATTCTCGGAAATGATGGACCGATCTGATAATATATAATACTATTCAGATATATTATGGAGCAGACTTATTTTCTCAGCGAAATGTATAAAGTGGCCGGCTGATTGTGTAATGTCCGTCCGAGGCACGGCCTTTCTACAGCGGGACTGAACAATCTCCATGGTGACTGCCGACATTGACAGAATGCCAATGTCCTCTTGCACTTTCTGAAAATCAATTTCTGTGGTCACGGGGCACCAACCAAACTTATTCATGGAGCTGGCAAGCAAAGAAGGAGTTACAGCTTAGAGAAAGAAAAGCTAATCACCATGGAAGCCTGAATTGTGCTGTACACTGCAAGTCCTTCCTTCTAACCCCACAATCTACAGAAGAAAAGTTATCATCTAGGACATGTGAGGAGGGATGTGTGCAGGAGGGACGTGTGCAGGAGGGACGTGTGAGGAGGGACGTGTGCAGGGGGAACATGTGAGGAGGGACGTGTGCAGGAGGAACATGTGAGGAGGGACGTGTGAGGAGGGACGTGTGCAGGAGGGACGTGTGAGGAGGGACGTGTGCAGGAGGGACGTGTGAGGAGGGACGTGTGCAAGAGGGACGTGTGAGAAGGGATGTGTGCAGGAGGGACGTGTGAGGAGGGACGTGTGCAGGAAGGACGCGTGAGGAGGGACGTGTGAGGAAGGACGTGTGAGGAGGGACGTGTGCAGGAGGGATGTGTGCAGGAGGGACGTTTGAGGAGGGACGTGTGCAGGAAGGACGTGTGAGGAGGGACGTGTGCAGGAGGGATGTGTGCAGGAGGGACGTGTAAGGAGGGACGTGTGAGGAAGGACGTGTGAGGAGGGACGTGTGAGAAGGGATGTGTGCAGGAGGGACATGTGAGGAGGGACGTGTGAGGAGGGACGTGTGCAAGAGGGACGTGCGCAGGAGAGACGTGTGAGGAGGGACGTGTGAGAAGGGATGTGTGCAGGAGGGACATGTGAGGAGGGACGTGTGAGGAGGGACGTGTGCAAGAGGGACGTGTGCAAGTGGGACGTGTGCAGGAGGGATGTGTGCAGGAGGGACGTGTGAGGAGGGACGTGTGCAGGAGGGACGTGTGAGGAGGGACGTATGCAAGTGGGACGTGTGCAGGAGGGATGTGTGCAGGAGGGACGTGTGAGGAGGGACGTGTGCAGGAGGGACATGTGAGGAGGGACGTGTGAGGAGGGACGTATGCAAGTGGGACGTGTGCAGGAGGGATGTGTGCAGGAGGGACGTGTGAGGAGGGACGTGTGCAGGAGGGACGTGTGAGGAGGGACGTGTGAGGAGGGACGTGTGTAAGAGGGACGTGTGCAGGAGGGATGTGTGCAGGAAGGACATGTGAGGAGGGACGTGTGAGGAGGGACGTGTGCAGGAGGGATATGTGCAGGGGGGACGTGTGAGGAGGGACGTGTGAGGAGGGACATGTGAGGAGGGACATGTGAGGAGGGACATGTGCAGGAGGGACGTGTGAGGAGGGATGTGTGAGGAGGGATGTGTGAGGAGGGACGTGTGTAGGAAGGACGTGTGCAGGAGGGACGTGTGCAAGAGGGACGTGTGCAGGAGGGACGTGTGAGGAGGGACGTGTGAGGAGGGACGTGTGAGGAGGGACGTGTGAGGAGGGACGTGTGCAGGAGGGACGTGTGCAGGAGAGACGTGTGAAGAGGGACATGTGAGGAGGGATGTGTGAGGAGGGACGTGTGCAGGAGGGACATATGAGGAGGGATGTGTGAGGAGGGACGTGTGCAGGAGGGACGTGTGCAGGAGGGACATGTGCAGGAGGGACGTAAAGACGGAAGAAGTAATGCTTCCTTCACGTCTACATCGTAGTCCACATGTGTGGGGCGTGCTCAGGAGATCAGCTTGCTGCACATGCGGCAGATGCCAGCTGGGTTACACAGTCTGCCTCTGCCTGTAAAAGCAGCGAGCAGGGCGTGCTCCAAATGCTGCTCTTTAAACATTTAGATTTAGATTTTTTTTAACCACTAACCTAAAATAAAAGAAACAAGTTTGGTATCGCTGTATTTGTCCTGACCTGAAGAATGATAGTACTAGGTTATTTTTGCTGCCCAAAAAAGGCAGGTATTTTATTTTGTATTAATACGGGCTCAAAAGTCTCCTCCCAGTGATAAAGGTACAGATAGTTCTGTGTTCTCGTCTCTTCCCGATGATGAAGATACAGATAGTTCTGTGTTCTTTTCTCTTCCTGATGATGAAGATACAGATAGTTCTGTGTTCTTGTCTCTTCCCAACGATGAAGGTACAAATAGTTCTGTGTTCTTGTTTCTTCCCGATGAGGAAGGTACAGATAGTTCTGTGTTCTTGTCTCTTCCTGATGATGAAGATACAGATAGTTCTGTGTTCTTTTCTCTTCCCGATGATGAAGATACAGATAGTTCTGTGTTCTTGTTTCTTCCCGATGATGAAGATACAGATAGTTCTGTGTTATTGTCTCTTCTCAATGATGAAGGTGTATATAGTTCTGTGTTCTTGTCTCTTCCGATGATGAAGATACAGATAGTTCTGTGTTATTGTCTCTTTTCAATGATGAAGGTGTATATAGTTCTGTGTTCTTGTCTCTTCCCGATGATGAAGATACAGATAGTTCTGTGTTATTGTCTCTTTTCAATGATGAAGGTGTATATAGTTCTGTGTTCTTGTCTCTTCCCGATGATGAAGATACAGATAGTTCTGTGTTCTTGTTTCTTCCCGATGATGAAGGTACAGATAGTTCTGTGTTCTTGTCTCTTCCTGATGATGAAGATACAGATAGTTCTGTGTTCTTGTCTTTCCTCGATGATGAAGATACAGATTGTTCTGTGTTCTTGTTTCTTCCCGATGATGAAGATACAGATAGTTCTGTGTTATTGTCTCTTCTCAATGATGAAGGTGTATATAGTTCTGTGTTCTTGTCTCTTCCCGATGATGAAGATACAGATAGTTCTGTGTTATTGTCTCTTTTCAATGATGAAGGTGTATATAGTTCTGTGTTCTTGTCTCTTCCCGATGATGAAGATACAGATAGTTCTGTGTTCTTGTTTCTTCCCGATGATGAAGGTACAGATAGTTCTGTGTTCTTGTCTCTTCCTGATGATGAAGATACAGATAGTTCTGTGTTCTTGTCTTTTCTCGATGATGAAGGTACAGATAGATCTGTGTTATTGTCTCTTCCTGATGATGAAGGTACAGATAGTTCTGTGTTCTTGTCTTTTCTAGATGATGAAGTTATATATAGTTCTGTGTTCTTGTCTCTTCCTGATGATGAAGATACAGACAGTTCTGTGTTATTGTCTCTTCTCAATGATGAAGGTGTATATAGTTCTGTGTTCTTGTCTTTTCTTGATGATAAAGGTACAGATAGTTCTGTGTTCTTGTCTCTTTTCAGTGATAAAGGTACACATAGTTCGGTGTTCTTGTCTTTTCTCAATGATGAAGGTACAGATAGTTCTGTGTTCCTCTCTTTTCCCGATGATGAAGGTACAGATAGTTCTACGTTCTTGTTTCTTCCCAGTGATGAAGGTACAGATAGTTATGTGTTATTATCTCTTCCTGATGATGAAAGTACAGATAGTTCTGTGTTCTTGTCTCTTCACGACGATAAAAGTACAGATAGTTCTGTGTGCTTGTGTCTTCCTGATGATGAAGGCACAGATAGTGCCGTGTTCTCTCTGGTAATAGACATACATATGGTACGGTCTCCCTCTATCTCTAGATAGTACATTTTTCTAGTAATGATGAAGACACCAAGAATACTTCCTGCCTGTCTTACTTTGTAATGAAAGGTTATGGATGTTGTAATTTTAAATATAATAAAAAGGATAAAATAATACATGCTTGTAAACAGCTTAGAAGACATCTGGCCGGGTTACTGCATGACAATATAATTTTCCAGTGAATAATAGGGGGAAAAAAGCCACAAGAGACCAGCAATTTTGTGGTTAATTCCTTTCCTTCCTGCGGATTTGCAAGATACAAAGCCCACATACCTATCAAAATTCAACAGTGAGAGGAGCAGCGCGGTACAGCAGACATGTCAGAATGTTCTCTTTCCAAACTGGAAGTTGGGACACTGAAACCTATTTGGGACAAAACCAGAAAGGCCAATACAACCCTTCTTGCCATGGTGGCAACAAATAAAGTTGTTTTTTTTAACAAACAGCTGAAGTTAATATAAAGTAAAAAAAAAAAAAGAAACATTACTTATCTCCTAATTACCTGGACTGCCCAGCCCTGACCCTCTAGCAGCCCACCCTGTCTTTGCTACATGTGGCCAGCGGTCAGAAAGAAATAGGTGAATGGTGTTTCATTCGTTTTCATAAATTTCTAAACAAGTAATGTAGATGTCATGATGAGGCCGACACTGCAGGACCAGACGCTCCGCGGTGCCAGAAATACTGGGCTGGGTCAGCTCGGTGCACTGCTTTATGGTACCTCTGTATGGCGATCTATTCACCTACAGCCACCGAAAGACTGCAAGCAAAGGAAAGCGCCCTACGATGGTGTAACTGAGAGGACAGCAGGCATAGCGCCACTCGGACAGCAGGCATAGCGCCACTCGACAGCAGGCATAGCGCCACTCGGACAGCAGGCATAGAGCCTCACGGTCAGGAGGCATAGCACCACACGGACAGCAGGCAAAGCGCCACACGGACAGCAGGCATAGCGCCACACGGTCAGCAGGCATAGCGCCACATGGTCAGCAGGCATAGCGCCACACGGTCAGCAGGCATGGCGCCACACAGACAGCAGGCAGAGCGCCACATGGACAGCAGGCATAGAGCCACACGGACAGCAGGCATAGCGCCACAGGGACAGCAGGCATAGCGCCACACAGACAGGAGGCATAGCACCATGCGGTCAGCAGGCATAGCGCTACACAGACAGCAGGCATGGTGCCACATGGACAGCAGGTATAGAGCCACACGGACAGCAGGCATAGCGCCACAGGGACAGCAGGCATAGCACCACACGGACAGCAGGCATAGCACCACACGGACAGCAGGCATAGCGCCACACGGACAGCAGGCATAGCACCACAAGGTCAGCAGGCATAGCGCTACATGGACAGCAGGCATAGAGCCACACGGATAGCAGGCATAGCGCCACATGGACAGCAGGCATAGAGCCACACGGACAGCAGGCATAGCGCCACAGGGACAGCAGGCATAGCGCCACAGGGACAGCAGGCATAGCGCCACACGGACAGCAGGCATAGCGCCACACGGACAGCAGGCATAGAGCCACACGGTCAGGAGGCATAGAGCCACACGGTCAGGAGGCATAACGCCACACGGACAGGAGGCATAGCGCCACACAGTCAGGAGGTATAGCGCCACACGGACAGCAATATTGATATACTGCAGAACCACTGTGTGCATTACGCCTGCGCATTATAGGGTTCAAAATACATCACACATTGTACATACACGTAACTGTGGCCGCCTAGTTCGGTGATCTGTGCCAAACAAAACCATCACTGTGGCCCGGTGACGTGCCGTACATACACGGGGCAGTGTGGCTCACGATGTGGTAAGCGCAGTACATACTGTGCATGTGACTATGGCGGTGTGGCTCGGTGATGTGTGATCTGCCGTACATACGTGTAACGGTTGCAGTGTGGCTCGGTGATGTGTGACGTGTAATAGATACATGTGGCTATGGTGGTGTGGCTCGGTGATGTGTGACATGCCGTACATACACATGATGGTTGCGGTGTGGCTCAGTGATGTTCACTAGTGATGAGCGAATATACTCGTTACTCGAGATTTCTCGAGCATGCTCTGGCGTCGGCACTCCCTCAGTGACAGTGACAGATGAGTGGACACCCCCTGAGTGACAGATGAGTGGACACCCCCTGAGTGACAGATGAGTGGGCACCCCGAGTGACAGTGAAAGATGAGAGGGCACTCCCTCAGTGACAGATGAGCGGGCACCCCCTCAGTGACAGAGACAGAGGAGTGGGCACTGCCTCAGTGAAAGTGACAGATGAGAGGGCACTCCCTCAGTGACAGATGAGTGGGCACTCATTCAGTGACAGTGACAGATGAGTCGGCACTCCCTCAGTGACAGATGAGTGGGCCCCCCTCAGTGACAGATAAGTGGGCACCCCCTCAGTGACAGTGACAGATGAGTGGGCACCCCCTCAGTGACAGATGAGTGGGCACCCCCTCAGTGACAGATGAGTGGGCACCCCCTCAGTGACAGATGAGTGGGCACCCCCTCAGTGACAGATGAGTGGGCACCCCCTCAGTGACAGATGAGTGGGCACCCCCTCAGTGACAGATGAGTGGGCACCCCCTCAGTGACAGATGAGTGGGCACCCCCTCAGTGACAGATGAGTGGGCACTCCCTCAGTGACAGCTGCTCCCACACACTTGGCAGTTGAATGATGGAATCACCTCAGTGCCTTTCTTAGGACAAGCAGCTCAACCCTCGTCGTCTCCCGACCTGTGCCGCTGTAATCCCCCACCTGCAGTGTAATGTATTGTACCGCCATGTGATGCTCGGTGCCGGGGATCGTGTATCATATATGACGGATGCACATACCGTGCGTCACGGAACCGGCGCCGGCAGCGGACACCACTGAAGAGAAGCCCATGTGCTGAGGCTGAGCGTCTCCCGTAGTCATGGATACGCCGTTCAAAACATAGAACGCTCCACTATGGAGGAGGAGCCCTGTCGCGTAGAGCAGCGTGTGGTGGTTGGCGGAAGTGGCACAGTGGTTGGCATCGGGCTCAGTCAGAAGGTGTAGTCAGGGAGTGCCAGTGCAAGCATGAGGGAGTCTCTCAAGATCAGTGCTGTGCACTGCTCCGTCTGCCAGTACCACAGATGTAATAGTGCTTTACTAAGGATGCCGATCAGTGGTCATGTAGTTGTTATAGCTCTGCACTCAGAACATGTGGCTCTCTGGTGTGCGCACGCTCTGGTGTGCTCTAAGGTGTGCGCTCTAGTGTGCTCCCAGGTGTGTAGTCAGGTGTGCTCTCTGCTGTGCTCTAAGGTGTGTGCTCCCAGGTGTGTAGTCAGGTGTGCTCCCAGGTGTGTAGTCAGGTGTGCTCTCTGGTGTGCGCGCTCAGGTGTGCTCTCTGCTGTGCTCTAAGGTGTGCGCTCTGATGTGCTCCCAGGTGTGTAGTCAGGTGTGCTCTCTGGTGTGCGTGCGCTCTGGTGTGCTCTGAGGTGTGCGCTCTGGTGTGCTCCCAGGTGTGCGCGCTCAGGTGTGCTCCCAGGTGTGTGCTCTGGTGTGCTCTCTGCTGTGCTCTCTGCTGTGCTCTCTGGTGTGCGCTCTGATGTGCTCCCAGGTGTGTAGTCAGGTGTGCTCTCTGGTGTGTGCTCTCTGGTGTGTGCGCTCTAGTGTGCTCAGGTGTGCGTGCGCTCTGGTGTGCTCTCTGCTGTGCTCTGAGGTGTGTGCTCTGGTGGGTCTGTTTGTGGCATAGTCTCTTGTTTAATAGAGCCCGGCTTTAATCTTGATGTGTGCATTAGTGATCAGCGTAGGTGCTCAGATAAGGTGTTATCCCGCATGCTCGGGTGCTAGCCAAGAGTCTTCGGCGTGCTCGAATAGTATGGACTAGTCCCAGCGGCTGCAGCAGACCTCAGCATGGATGTGTTTCAGGAACCACCGCAGCAGCAACAGCGTCACCGTCAGGAGTGGAAGTCGTGTAATAGAGTGCAGGGTAGACTACATGCCACCATGAAACAGACAGACCAACTGTTGAGGGGGGTTTATTAACGGGCGATATTCTCCTCGCAGGGAGAAAACAGTAGAACATAAACTGCAGAAATAACGGTGCAAAATATATGAGAAGCAGTATAACAGAAGTAAACGGAAGTTCTTGGGAAAAACACTTATCAGTCTGATGAGGACTTGCTTGTAGGGTCGTCTTCTCCAACGTAGGTGTCGGGAAACAGCGGCACTTGTCGTCCCTCTGTTATTTGTGAGCTGTGTAGTCTCTGGGAACCCGCAACCTGGGGTTTGAGGGGTTACTGTGGTGAGTAGAGTGGTTGCTAGGCAAACGGGGTCCCCTGTGCTCTGAGTCTTCTGCCTCAACAGTGCAGCCTATCTCGGGAGAACGATGATCAGTCTATTATTGGGTCTCCCAACAGGAATCAGGGGCTCTGCACTAATGCCGTGGGTGCTACTGGGTCACTGTCTTTGCACGGGTCACTGTCTTTGCACGGGTCAATGTCTTTGCACAAGTGTCAGGGCGCACCTCTCTAGTCACAGCAGAGTCCGCTTTCACGTACTCACAAGATGCAGTCTTTCTGGACAATCTTCCTGTCACAGTCCTCCGACCAGGAGCTCTCTCTACTCCCCGAAGCGCAGCTGCGTGCTGTTCTTTCTGCTGTATCGGCTGCTCTCTCTGCTGCACACTGTGCTCTCTCTGCTGCGCACGCTGCTCTAATAATAATAATCTAATAATAATCTTTATTTTTATATGGTGCTAACATATTCTGCCGCGCTTTACAGTTTGCACACATTATCATCGCTGTTCCTGATAGGGCTCACAATCTAAATTTCCTATCATTATGTATAGCCCTGGAAAGCGTGCCTCTTTTCTCTATCAGCCCGGGTTCCTTCTTGTCCCGGCCTCTAAGTCTGCCCCCAGGGAAACCTGCTGCACAGCTAAGTGGTTCCAGGCACGGAGCAGAGAAGGTAACCCCTTACATCCCCCCCTCTTTTTCCTCGCCATTCCATGGGCGAGAGTTCCCGAAGTTCCTGTTGGAAATCTTCCAGTCCTTGCACAATCTGCTGCCAGATGAACTCGTCCTGATTGTAGCGAACAGTGGGTACACCAGCCTTTGAACGTTCAGAGCATCTCAAATCAGTGGGGGTGGTGATGTCAACTGCTGTAGGAGGAGTGGGGGTCGAGATCTCCTCTGATACGTTGGTAATTCCAGGCACCAGCTCTTTTTCCGGGTTCCCTGGGAGAAATTGGGAGTCTTCCTCGTCTTCCACATCAACATTGATCACTGGCGCAGCCGGTGAGGGTGCTGGGGCCAATTGAACCGATTCAGGATCTCGAGACAAACATGGACGCAACATATTCCTGTGCAGTGTGCGGGTTGGAGTCCCCTCTTCTGTTTTGGGCTGAACCTCATAAACGGGACTCCCATTGCCGAGCCGCTGCTTCACTCGGTACGGCCTCTTCTCCCACCAGTACCCCAATTTGTTGTGTGGGCGCTTTTCCCTCACTAAGACACGGTCTCCAGGCCGCAGGGCTGTCCCCCTTTGAGGAGCTACCTGGGGATGTTCCAATACTTGTAGACGGTTCTGCACTAGCCGTTGAATGGTTCGCAGCCGACGACGGTGTTCTTGAACCCAGGAGTACAGCCCCGTCCGTGGGTAGTCCTTCTCAGGCTCCAGCTCTGCCAGCCCCTTCCCTGGTCGGCCGAAGAACAAAGAGTAGGGAGTGAATCCAGTGGTGCTGTGTTTCCGATTGTTATACGCCCACACCTATTCTGGGACGGACTCTGTCCACCTCGCCTTCTGGTCCTCTTCCAGTGTCCTCAACATTTGAATCAGAGTGCGGTTAAATCTTTCACAAGTCCCGTTCTCCTGCGGATGGTAAGGAGTGATCCGTGACTTATCGATCTTGTACAGCTGATGCAACTTCTCCATCACTCTTCCGAGGAAGCAGGCCCCCTGATCAAAATGGATGTTCTTAGGACACCCATACACCTGTATGAAGTGCTTGCAGATTGCGTGAGCAGCAGATTCGGCAGTCTGGTCCCGTGTGGGCGTCACTACGGCAAATTTAGTAAAGTGGTCTATCATCACTTAACAATGCTCATAGCCTTAGTGCGCTGATCTGATTGTCAAGTAATCTATGGCCAGGAGGTCCATGGGGCCAGAAGACCTCACCGTCTCTGTGGGAGCTCGTTCTGGTGGTTTGACCAGCTCACAACTCCAGAATTGCTGGCATACTTTCTCCACAATGTTCCTCAGGTGGGGATAATAAAATAGGCGCTGCAACCACTGGAAAGTTTTTTCCAGCCCAAAGTGTGCTCCTTTCTCATGCGCCTCCTTAGCCACCTGATCTATCAGAGATGAGGGAATAACCGTTTGTCATACAGGACCGAGTTCTGTTTGCAGGAATACCTTCCGGTACAGGATACCATCCCGCAACTGGAGCCTCTCCCACTGGCATAACATTTTCAGCTCTACAGATGACATGGACCTCCTCTCGTTACGATTGGGTATTTGTTCAGACACGACCCACCGCCTCAACTGAGCTAGTTCCAGATCTTCTTGCTGCACTCGGACCCACTCGTCGCGGGGCTGCTCCAACAAATTCACGCAGGCCTCTTCCTGTTCAATTTCCCGCGCCGCTGCCATCATCCTGGCAGTCTCTCCGAAACCTGGAACTTCCATGTCCTCCAGTTCTTCATCCTGGCTGGCTGTTGGTTTGCGATAGTTCACTCGAGAGAGGGCATCTGCATGAATATTCTCGGCGCCTCTTTTATACGAAATTCTGTATTGAAACTTGGCCATTCGGGCTACACAACGTTGTTCTAGGGCCCCTAACTTGGCAGTCTCGAGCCAGCGGATTGTTATCAGTGCGTACATGAACTTCTGAACCAGCCAGATATTCCGCGAACTTCTCAGTCATTGCCCCACACCAGCGCCAACAACTCCAGCTTAAACGAACTTTAGTTTTCGGGATTCCTTTCCGAGTCATGCAAAGACCGACTGGCGTATGCGATGACGTGCTCTTTTCCATCCTGCATTTGCGATAGTACTGCCCCGAGACCTTGCAGGCTCCAATCAGTGTGCAAGATGAACGACTGCGTGAAGTTGGCATAGGCCAGCACAGGGGCCTCCGCCAAAGCCTTCTTCAGAGCCAAGAATGCCTCTTCCTGACGCTTTCCCCACTATATGTTCCTGTTTTTGGCGCAGGAGGCCACTCCCCTCAACAACTCCTGGAGTGGATTAGCAAGGCGAGCAAAGTCTTTTACGAAGCGTCTGAAGTATCCTGTATGTCCCAGGAACGCACGTACATCTTTCACAGTTTTTGGAGTTGGCCACTCTTGTACCGCAGCAATCTTCTCCTGGGAAGGCGTCACCCCCTCAGCGGAGACAATATGCCCCAAGTATTCAATCTCAGTCCGGAAGAGGTGACATTTCAGGGGTTTCACGTTCAAGCCGTACTTCTGTAGGTGACTCAGAACTTGCCCCAGTCTCTGCAGATGCTCCTCAAAGGTGGGTGCAAAGACGATTATATCATCCAAGTAAATCAAAGTGGCTTCAAAGTTCAAGTCTCCCAGACATCTCTCCATGAGTCGCTGAAATGTTCCAAAGGGCATCTGGTCGAACTCATACAGTCCCATCGGAAGGATGAAAGCCGTCTTGGCTCGGTCTCGCTCGGACATGGGCACCTGCCAGTAGCCGCTGGCCAAGTCTAACGTGGAGAAATACCTGGCATTCCCCAGTGCCGACAGAGACTCCTCTATCCTGGGCAGTGGGTATGAGTCCTGCAGAGTGCGAGCGTTGAGCCGGCGATAGTCCACACAGAACCACAAGGACCTGTCCTTCCTCACCAAGACTATAGGGGCAGCCCACGGGCTCTGACTCTCATGTATGACTCCCTTCTTCAACATATGTGACAGCATTCCCTTCACCTCCTGGTACATCTGTGGGGGAATTTGGTGGTACCGTTCCCGGATTGGGGCCGCATCCCCGGTGGGTATCATGGGTGATGGCCGTGGTACGTCCAAAGTTGTCTTTGTCTCTGGCGAACACCTCCCGATATTTCCCCAATAAGGCTTCCACCTTAGGTACCTGCTGTGGGGTAAGTTCTGAGAGCTCCGCCCTCATGCATTCCAATATCTGTCGCCCTTCTTGCAGCAGTCGGGTCCGGAGCTGCTTCCACTTTGACGGTCACCAGCCATGGATCTTCTGGCCTAGTGGTCAGCTGCACCGTTTCCGATGGGACCAGCTCGTCTGGGAGGCCCAGGACTTGGGTGACTTCACTCCTGGGGGTAAAGTTGCATCTGTCTCCCCCAAATTCATGCAGCGCACAAGGACAGTACCGTCCCGCATGATAGCCAGGGACCGCGCGACCAATATTCCTGATGGCAGCTGGTCGACTCTGCTGGGCTCAATCTGGACTTCCACCCCTTCCGGCGGAATAACAGTTCGTATAGGCAGGGGGAGGACCGTCTGTCCAGGGGGCAACACTCGATTGACAGAGGCGGGGACAATGACTTTGCCGAGTTCCTTTCTGTAGCTGTATGCTTCCCGGACCTGGGCTGTCCATATCAGCTGTTGAAAAACCCTTTTCTGGGGTGTTTGGTCGCTCCATTGTTGTATGAACTGTTCCGGGGACTCGTTGAAAAGAAGGCTCCCGATGTCTTTTAACACATTCATGCCAAGGGTCACGGTATGGTCTTTAGCTACTTCTCCATCCTCCAATACTACTCATTTTCTCCCGACATCCTTACCGCAGACCTCTATGTTCATCCATACCACCCCTGCGACCGAGATGGGCAAGTGATTGGCCGCCATGAGTTTGATCACAGGGCCCCATTCGGGCCATAGCTCCTCCGTGAAGTGACAGCGGAAATATCCCTCAGGCATGGTGGTCACTTGTGAGACTGTGTCCACCAGGCACCGCACCGCTCTTCCATTGATTTCTGCCCAGACCAGGGGGCACGTGGAAACAAGGCTGGGGGGACTTTTACTACTCCTCTTCTGTTCTCCACACTCTGAGCAATGTCCCTCAAGCTCGGAGCCACCTAGTTTAAAGGAGGGCACGGGGATGGTCGGCTTCGGCGGGGACACCACTGGGCGATGTGGCCGGGCTCTCCACAGGTGTAGCATGTAAGAGGGCTTCTCCTCCTGGTAGCTTCACCCTCCTTTCGGTGGGGTAGCTTCTCCGCCTCACACCAAAGGGCCGGACCCTACTGCCAGAGTTCTTCTTGAGGCCGCCATTTCTTCACGGACCTACCTAATCTCCATTCTCAGGTCCTCAACCCTTTGAGAGATATTGTCTGCTGTGGTGGTTACCTCCCCGCTCCGTACCCTCCCCACTGGCCCTGTCACTCCCTGCTCTTGTTCTCGCATACGTGCCTCACTGCCAACTTCGGAGGAAGTCATGTCTGGCTTCACCCGCATTTGCTCTCGCAGCGCCTGTTTTATCATTGCGTCACACAGTCCCGTCACCAGCTGATCCCTAAGCACCACATCAACTGGCCCTACACCTACACCGTCTTTCCGTCTAATAACAGTGTGGAGCTCTTGTAGGGCATTCCTGAATTGGGTCAAGGTCTCCCCCTCTCTTTGTACCCGGTGAAACAGTCGTATGCAAAGTTCCCCTATGTCAGTGGGGGCACCATGCGTCTCCTCCAGTATGCGCAGCACTTTGTCTAGGGTATCTCTCTCCCGAGGAGACCTATGCATGACAGAATCCCATGCCTCCCCTTCCAGGGCCATCAATGCAATTTCTGCCTCCAGGGCTGGTGTCATGGGGCACATCTGCATCATTCCCCGGATACACTCCATCCAGCTCCACACCATCACATTGCTCCCAGTGAACCTTGGCAAATTATTCAACATGGCTCCCAGGGAAATGCTAGACCTGGGAGCTTCCCCAACTGCTTGGTCTGCCCTTTCCGCGCTACCGTATGACATCCTGCCGACTACGCCAAGTGTAATAGAGTGCAGGGTAGACTATGTCATCACGGAACAGACAGACCAACTGTTGAGGGGGGTTTATTAACAGGAGCGATATTCTCGCAGGGAGAAAACAGTAGAATATAAACTGCAGAAATAACGGTGCAAAATATATGGGAAGCAGTATAACAGAAGTAAACGGACGTTCTTGGGAAAAACACTTATCAGTCTGATGAGGACTTGCTTGTAGGGTCGTCTTCTCCAACGTAGGTGCCGGGAAACAGCGGCACTTGTCGTCCCTCTGTTATCCATGAGCTGTGTAGTCTCAGGGAATCCGCAACCTGGGATTTGAGGGGTTATTGTGGTGAGTAGAGGGGTTGCTAGGCAAACGGGGTCCCCTGTGCTCTGAGTCTTCTGCCTCAACAGTGCAGCCTATCTCGGGAGAACGATGCTCAGTCTATTATTGGGTCACCCAACAGGAATCAGTGGCTCTGCACTAATGCCGTGGGTGCTAGGGGCCACTGTCTCTGCACGGGTCACTGTCTTTGCACGGGTCAATGTCTTTTCACAAGCGTCAGGGCGCACCTCTCTAGTCACAGCAGAGTCCGCTTTCACATACTCACAAGATACAGTCTTTCTGGACAATCTTCCTGTCTCAGTCCTCCCACCGGGAGCTCTCTCTCTCCTCCCCGGAGCGCAGCTGCGTGCTGTTCTGTCCGCTGCACACGCTGCTCTCTCTGCTGTGCACGCTGCTCTCTCTGCTGTGCACGCTGCTCTAGCCCTGGAAAGCGCACCTCTTTACTCTCTCAGCCCGGCTTCCTTCCTGTTCCGGCCTCTAAGTCTGCCCCCAGGGAAACCTGCTGCACAGCTAAGTGGTTCCAGGCACGTAGGAGAGAAGGTAACCCCCTTACAGTCGGACAAGTGGCAGCAAGACCGCCCAGGGGAACAGGGCAGGTCATGAGTCCACATCCAGGGGAGAAAGTTATTGTGAACCGATCTTACCTTCATCTTCGGTACCCTAGACTGAACGACAGAAGTGAGTGAAAGTTCACCATGTTAAATAGGTTCCTTTTTCTCTATATATTTTTACTAGGGAAGGCCCATGAAGTGTAGCGCCAAGCAGGGATAATAATAATAATGTGCGCTGTGCAGAGACAGCTTACCCAGCACATATACAAATAGACTATGTCCCAATTGCATTCAGAAGACCATCCCTTAACAAACCCCCAGTTTTGCTATGGATTTAAAGCCCATAATTAAAGGGAACCTGTCACCCCCAAAATCGATGGTGAGCTAAGCTGACCAGCATCAGGGGCTTATCTACAGCATTCTGTAATGCTGTAGATAAGCCCCCGATGTATCCTACAAGATGAGAAAAAGAGGTTATATTATACTCACCCAGGGGCGTTCCCCGCTGTGGTCCAGTCCGATGGGTGTCGCGGTCCAGTCCGGTGCCTCCCATTTTCATCAGATGACGTCCTCTTTTTGTCTTTACGCCGCAGCTCCGGCGCAGGCGTACTTTGTATGCCATGTTGAGGGCAGAGCAAAGTACTGCAGTGCACAGGTGCTGGCCTCTCTGACTTTTCCCGGCGCCTGCGCACTGCAGTACTTTGCTCTGCCCTCAACACGGCAGACAAAGTATGCCTGCGCTGGAGCTGCGGCGTGAAGACAAGAAGAGGACGTGATTCTAGGAAGATGGGAGGCCCCGGACCGGACCGCGACGCCCATCGGATCGGACCGCCCGCCCAGGTGAGTATAATCTAACCTCTTTTTTTTATCTTTCAGGTTACTTCGGGGGCTTATCTACAGCATTACAGAATGCTGTAGATAAGCCCCTGATGCCGGTGGGCTTAGCTCCCCTTCCATTTTGGGGGTGACAGGTTCCCTTTAAATCAGAAATCAAGGACTCATTGAAATATCTAATGAAGCAGGAAAAGGGGGAAAATAGACCAAAACAGCAGTCATTTGATTCTGGTGGTTCAGTAGTATTGGAGGGATGGGATGATTCAGATTCCTCTTCTGTCTCCTCCTCCCTTTCCTCCTCTGATAGTGACACAGTGGTTAGGTTGTGTTTTCTGGTGGAAGACATAGACAAGTTAGTAAGAGCCATCATGACAACCATGGGAATAGCAGATTCTAAAACCTCTAGAACAGTTCAGGACATCATGTTCAAGGGGTTAGAACAGAAGAGAAGGCGC
Organism: Ranitomeya imitator; assembly: GCF_032444005.1. Lineage (NCBI taxonomy): Eukaryota > Metazoa > Chordata > Amphibia > Anura > Dendrobatidae > Ranitomeya > Ranitomeya imitator. Next base: position 500,872,170 of record NC_091286.1, read on the forward strand.
TCATTCCCTGTCAATGAGAAGCTTAAAATACTCATTGACAAAGAAAGTGAAAAAACCTGAGAAACAGGGTCCTCTACCATCTTTGTCAAAGACCTATTTGAGGAGGAGGAAGCAGGCATATGGGAGAAGACCCCTAAGATTGATGTAGCAGTGGCAAAGTCCTATAAAACGTCTAACTTGCCTTTCAAAGATCTTGGTACTCTTAGGGACCCCCTGGACAAAAAAGCAGAAATTATTTAAAACAAGCATGGGAATCGTCAGTGGGGGCAGTGAAGCCAGCAATAGCAGGAACCTGCAAGGCCAGATCTATGATTGTTTGATTACAGCAGCTTGAGGATTAAAGGTACCTTCACACATAACAATATCGTTAACGATATCATTGCTTTTTGTGACGTAGCAACGATATAGTTAAGGAAATCGTTATGTGTGACAGCGACCAACGATCAGGCCCCTGCTGGGAGATCGTTGGTCACTGAGGAAAGTCCAGAACTTTATTTCGTCGCTGGATCTCCCGCTGACATCGCTGGATCGGCGTGTGTGATGCCTATCCAGCGATGTCTTCACTGGAAACCAGGGTAAACATCGGGTTACTAAGCGCAGGGCCGCGCTTAGTAACCCGATGTTTACCCTGGTTACCAGCGTAAACGTTAAAAAAACAAACACTACATACTTACCTTCAGCTGTCTGTCCCCGGCGCTGTGCTTCTCTGCACTCCTCCTGCATCCTGTGTCAGCGCCGGCCAGCCGGAAAGCACAGCGGTGACGTCACCGCTCTGCTTTCCGGCTGACCGGCGCTGACAGTGCAGAGGAAAGCAGAGCGCCGGAGGACAGACAGCTGAAGGTAAGTATGTAGTGTTTGTTTTTTTAACGTTTACGCTGGTAACCAGGGTAAACATCGGGTTACTAAGCGCGGCCCTGCCCTTAGTAACCCGATGTTTACCCTGGTTACCGGGGACCTTGGGATCGTTGGTCGCTGGAGAGCTGTCTGTGTGACAGCTCTCCAGCGACCAAACAGCGACGCTGCAGCGATCGACATCGTTGTCGGTATCGCTGCAGCGTCGCTCAGTGTGAAGGTACCTTAAGTCAGGAACAACACCTCTAGAGATAAGATCTTGGCAAATCTCCCACTAATGCAAGGGGCTGCTGCTTTCCTCCATGACGCTTCAGCGGACTCTGTCAGGTTGGCAGCCAGCTCAGTGAATTTATCAAATGCTGCCCGTAGAGCATTGTGGCTCAAGAACTGGCAGGTGGATGTCCAATCTAAGGCAAAATTATGATCCCATGCAAAGTAAAATACCTCTTTGGTCAAGCACTTCATGAAATTTTAAATAAGGAGGCAGACAGAAAGAAGGGATTTACCATTGTGTCCATTCCACAGTATAAGAGTTCCTTTTGCAAAAGAAGATACAACGGGACCAAGTCCCTTAGAGAACAGGGAAAGTGGAATAGGAAGCCAAGGAGCCGGGGCTTCATGTTTGGGGACCATTCCTCTGAAGCCAGAAAGCCCTCTCAGTGACAGCTTCCCCAGGTAGGAGGAAGGCTGTCCCACTTCTGGCCTGCCTTGGAGAAAATATCATCCAAAACCTGGATTCTGCGTATAATACAGAAAGGCTAAAACTAGAATTCAGTTCTACTCCCCGGCCCACTATTAGGATATCATCTCCCAGAACTCCTGGGGGAAAATTAGCCCTGGAGGTAGAAGCACTAAGCTTAGTATGAAAACAAGTTCTGATGGAGGTGCCAGTACAGCAGCAGGGAGAAGGATTATATTCTCCCCTATTGCTGATAATAAAGCCCAACTGCACCTTCAGCATTAAAGTCGACCTGAAGGGACTAAACAAGTTTCTGGTCTACAGGCCCTTCAAGATGGAGTCCATAAGATCGACCATAAAAATGCTGTTCCTAGACTTACATGAGTGTCCTGGACTTAAAGGATGCTTACTACCACATCCCAATCCATGTGAAAGATCAACAGTACTTGAAAGTAGCCTTGTATATAAACAAGTAAGTCAGGCATTTTCAGTACAGGCCCCACCCTTCGGTCTACCCATGGCTCTGAGAGTATTTACGAAGATTATTCTGAAAATGACAGCACATCTCTGAGAACGAAATGTTTTGATAGTTCCGTATCTGGACAATTTTTTGGTGGTTGGCAGATCAAAAGAAGACTGTAATCACCAACTGATGCAAGTCAGTACCAGCCTGACCCAGCTAGAATGGATATTAAATCTGGAGAAGTCAAAACTAGAACGGCTAAAGATTCATTCTTTCTTAGGGCTTATCTTGGTCTCAGAAGAACAGACTTTTTGTCTACCGGAAGAAAAGAAGAACAGGGTGATAACCCTAATATCATTAGCAGTTACCAAACCGGTTATGACCCCAAAGAAGGCAATGTTATTGCTAGGAACAATGACTTCCTGTTTTCCCTTCAGTCCAATGGGCTCAGATACACTACAGATACTTACAGCAGTACATTCTAAAAGGAGAAAAAAGGCTCAACTGCTTGTCACGGAATATATAACGACCCCACAGGGGGTCGGTCAGCGGACAGCATGACACACAATGGGATGGTATAGGGGAGAGGAAGGCCCTACCGAAAGGGAATGAGGGATGGTCACCACCTGAACTCAAACCTGAGTCTGACCCTGCACTCCTCTAATGCCCTAAGTCGGTCCTTCCCCCTTCCGCTGTCAGGAACCACTTCCTTCGCTGTTACCTCACACTGCCCTGGCTAGTGCATTGGCCAGCAAGAGCGCTAGTCTCACCACTGCAAATGGTAACAAACACAGGGGACAGTGAAAAACAAGAGAGGGAGAAGGAATAAACACAACAATTAGCTTTCAGACTCCACTGCCAAGCACCACACCGCTGATGACACAGAAACAGGACTCCAAAACTCCAGATATAGCTGACACCAGAGTGTTGCAACTGCAAGGCTGGTCTTCATAGAGAAACTATCACCAACAGTTAGCTGATGCATCAGGTGACCATTTCAAGGATGGTGGGAGTGGTCACCACCCACATCAGCTGATCTCAGCAACTCTGCAGTTGCAGCAGATTGCCAGCCAGGGAAAATCTGACATTAACCCCTCCTGGTCCTAAAAGGAAAAAAGCTACATTTAAAACAGAGTGGAACCAGAGCTGCCACAAATCCAAAAATGGATCATGGCATGACTCCCCTTTCAATGAGGGGCCTCTGGACCCTCAACACTGGACTTCACCAGAAATGATGTACGGTGAGGACGCCTCGATCCACTAGAGTTCACCTCTGCAGTCACCTGATCCTCAGGTTTACGGCAAATGCAACCCAATGGACATGGCTATAACGTAGACTCTGGAGGCGACACAAATCTCCAGAGCGCTTACCGGTGGAATACGTTGTGTACATGCATTACTGGGGGTAACTCCAGCTGGAAAGTCCCCGGGCTGAGAATGGCCGACACCCGATATGGCCCGATTACCCTAGAACTCCAGGTCCCAGAAGCATACTTCCACCTGATGTTTTTGGTGGACACCCACACGTACTCATTCACACACAGGTCCGGACCTGAACGTTTATTTCCACGCATGCGTTTGCCACAGAATGGTGAACTCTTTGAGGAACTGACAGCAGAGGCATCCCCCTGTGTTGCCAAATTCTTACCCTCACTATATACAGAGGGATCCACCACCCTCCCTTGACCCCTCTGATACTCAGGGCCAGGGCCGGCTCCAGGTTTTCATGGGCCCTGTTGTGAATTCTGCTCTTGGGCTCCCTCCGGTGGTTATGAGTGGTAGTGCTGCTGTCTTTGGATCGCAGCATTTATCAGGTGTGTCCACTTTTTGCAATTTCGACTGGGCTATTTAGTCCTGCTTGATCCTTTAGTCAGTGCCAGTTGTCCATTGTTTTTGGAGGATTCACATCCATTCCTGGTCTCTCCTGTTTTGCTGTTCATTTCAACAAGATAAGTTCTGGCTTTGTTTTTGCTGTCCACATGCTGTGGACCTTATAGTTCAGTGCATTTTTCATGTTTTGTCTTGTCCAGCTTTGTCTGTGAAGGATTTTTTGCAGCCAAGCTGTGTCTCTGGAGATGCAGATATACCCTCCATGTCTTTAGTCAGATGTGGAGATTTGTATTTTCTGTGGTGGATATTTTCTAGTGTTTAAATAATGATCGCATAGTACTCTGTCCTATTCTTTCTTTTTAGCTAGAATGGCCTCCTTTGCTATATTCTGATTTCAGTCTGCGTTTGTCTTTTCCCTCTCCTCTCACAGTCAATATTTGTGGGGGGCTGACTATCCTTTGGGGATTTTCTCTGAGGCAAGATAGTTTTCCCGTTTCTATCTTTAGGGGAAGTTAGTTCTTAGGCTGTGTCGAGGTGTCTAGGGAGTGTTAGGTACATCCCACGGCTACTTCTAGTTGCGGTGCTAAGTTCAGGGTCTGCGGTCAGTACAGGTACCACCTTCTCCAGAGTACGTCTCATGCTGCTCTTGGGCCACCAGATCATAACAGTACAACTGGCCAACAATGAGTTAATTGCATCTCAGAAGAAGGGAGGAAAGGTTTTGAGCCATTTTTTTTCCTTAGCCTTTTTTGTCTTTTCCTCATTCTTAATCTCTGGGTGGCTGCTGAACCTAGTAATAACATGAATGTTCAGGAGTTAGTTTCTCGTGTGGATCAGCTTGCTGCTAGGGTACAGGGTATTTCAGATTATATTGTTCAGACTCCTGCCTTAGAACCTAAGATTCCCACTCCTGATTTATTTTTTGGTGACAGATCCAAATTTTTGAGTTTCAAAAATAACTGTAAACTGTTTTTTGCATTGAGACCCCGGTCCTCTGGTGATCCCATTCAGCAGGTTAAAATCATCATATCCCTGCTGCGTGGTGACCCACAGGATTGGGCATATTCCCTGGAATCTGGCAATCCTGCTTTGCTCAATGTTGATTCTTTCTTTCAAGCATTGGGATTATTGTATGATGAGCCTAATTCTGTGGATCAAGCTGAGAAGATCTTGTTGGCCCTGTGTCAGGGTCAAGAAGCGGCAGAATCGTATTGCCAGAAATTTAGAAAATGGTCTGTACTGACTAAATGGAATGAGGATGCCTTGGCGGCAATTTTCAGAAAGGGTCTTTCTGAATCCGTTAAAGATGTTATGGTGGGGTTCCCCACGCCTGCTGGTCTGAGTGATTCTATGTCTCTGGCCATTCAGATTGATCGGCGCTTGCGCGAGCGCAGAGTTGTGCACACTGTGGCGTTGTCCTCTGAGCGGAGCCCTGAGCCTATGCAGTGTGATAGGATTTTGTCTAGAGCTGAACGACAAAGATTCAGGCGTCAGAATAGGTTGTGTTTTTACTGTGGCGATTCTGCTCATGTTATTTCTAATTGCCCTAGGCGTACAAAGAGAATCGCTAGCTCTGTTACCATCAGTACTGTACAACCTAAATTTCTGTTATCTGTGACCTTGATCTGCTCATTATCGTCATTTTCTGTCATGGCATTTGTGGATTCAGGCGCCGCTCTGAACTTAATGGACTTGGAATTTGCCAGATGTTGTGGTTTCCCCTTGCAGCCTTTGCAGAACCCTATTCCTTTAAGGGGGATTGATGCTACACCGTTGGCTATAAATAAACCTCAGTTTTGGACACAGCTGACCATGCGCATGGCGCCAGCCCATCAGGAAGATTGTCGTTTTCTGGTGTTGCATAATTTGCATGATGATATTGTGCTGGGTTTTCCATGGTTACAGGTACATAATCCGGTGTTAGATTGGAGATCTATGTCTGTGACTAGTTGGGGTTGTCAGGGTATTCATGGTCACGTTCCTTTGATGTCAATTTCCTCTTCCCCCTTTTCTGAAATTCCTGAGTTTTTGTCAGATTTCCAGGATGTATTCGATGAGCCCAAATCCAGTTCCCTTCCACCGCATAGGGACTGTGATTGTGCTATTGACTTGATTCCAGGTTGTAAGTTCCCTAAGGGCCGACTTTTCAACCTGTCTGTGCCAGAACATGCCGCCATGCGGAGCTATATTAACCCCTTCATGACCCAGCCTATTTTGACCTTAAAGACCTTGCCGTTTTTTGCAATTCTGACCAGTGTCCCTTTATGAGGTAATAACTCAGGAACGCTTCAACGGATCCTAGCGGTTCTGAGATTGTTTTTTCGTGACATATTGGGCTTCAGGTTAGTGGTAAATTTAGGTCAATAAATTCTGCGTTTATTTGTGATAAAAACGGAAATTTGGCGAAAATTTTGAAAATTTTGCAATTTTCACATTTTGAATTTTTATTCTGTTAAACCAGAGAGATATGTGACACAAAATAGTTAATAAATAACATTTCCCACATGTTTACTTTACATCAGCACAATTTTGGAAACAAAATTTTTTTTTGTTAGGAAGTTATAAGGGTTAAAATTTGACCAGCGATTTGTCATTTTTACAACGAAATTTACAAAACCATTTTTTTTAGGGACCACCTCACATTTGAAGTCAGTTTGAGGGGTCTATATGGCTGAAAATACCCAAAAGTGACACCATTCTAAAAACTGCACCCCTCAAGGTACTCAAAACCACATTCAAGAAGTTTATTAACCCTTCAGGTGCTTCACAGCAGCAGAAGCAACATGGAAGGAAAAAATGAACATTTAACTTTTTAGTCACAAAAGTTATCTTTTAGCAACAATTTTTTTATTTTCCCAATGGTAAAAGGAGAAGCTGAACCACGAACGTTGTTGTGCAATTTGTCCTGAGTACGCTGATACCTCATATGTGGGGGTAAACCACTGTTTGGGCACACGGCAGGGCTTGGAAGTGAAGGAGCGCCATTTGACTTTTTGAATCAAAAATTGGCTCCACTCTTTAGCGGACACCATGTCACGTTTGGAGAGCCCCCGTGTGCCTAAAAATTGGAGCTCCCCCACAAGTGACCCCATTTTGGAAACTAGACACCCCAAGGAACTTATCTAGATGCATAGTGAGCACTTTGAACCCCCAGGTGCTTCACAAATTGATCCGTAGAAATGAAAAAGTACTTTTTTTTCACAAAAAAATTCTTTTAGCCTCAATTTTTTCATTTTCACATGGGTAACAGGATAAAATGGATCCTAAAATGTGTTGGGCAATTTCTCCTGAGTACACCAATACCTCACATGTGGGGGTAAACCACTGTTTGGGCACATGGTAAGGCTCGGAAGGGAAGGAGCGCCATTTGACTTTTTGAATGAAAAATTATTTCCATCGTTAGCGGACACCATGTCGCGTTTGGATAGCTCCTGTGTGCCTAAACATTGGCGCTCCCCCACAAGTGACCCCATTTTGGAAACTAGACCCCCCAAGGAACTTATTTAGATGCCTAGTGAGCACTTTAAACCCTCAGGTGCTTCACAAATTGATCTGTAAAAATGAAAAAGTACTTTTTTTTCACAAAAAAATTCTTTTCGCCTCAATTTTTTCATTTTCTCATGGGCAGTAGGATAAAATGGATCATAAAATTTGTTGGGCAATTTCTCCCGAGTACGTCGATACCTCATATGTGGGGGTAAACCACTGTTTGGGCACACGGCAGGGCTCGGAAGGGAAGGCGCGCCATTTGACTTTTTGAATGGAAAATTAGCTCCAATTGTTAGCGGACACCATGTCGCGTTTGGAGAGCCCCTGTGTGCCTAAACATTGGAGCTCCCCCACAAGTGACCCCATTTTGGAAACTAGACCCCCCAAGGAACTTATCTAGATGCATATTGAGCACTTTAAACCCCCAGGTGCTTCACAGAAGTTTATAACGCAGAGCCATGAAAATAAAAAATAATTTTTCTTTCCTCAAAAATGATTTTTTAGCCTGGAATTTCCTATTTTGCCAAGGATAATAGGAGAAATTGGACCCCACATATTGTTGTCCAGTTTGTCCTGAGTACGCCGATACCCCATATGTGGGGGTAAACCACTGTTTGGGCGCACGGCAGGGCTCGGAAGGGATGGCACGCCATTTGGCTTTTTAAATGGAAAATTAGCTCCAATCATTAGCGGACACCATGTCACGTTTGGAGAGCCCCTGTGTGCCTAAACATTGGAGATCCCCCAGAAATGACACCATTTTGGAAACTAGACCCCCAAAGGAACTAATCTAGATGTGTGGTGAGGACTTTGAACCCCCAAGTGCTTCACAGAAGTTTATAACGCAGAGCCATGGAAAAAAAAAAAAAAATTTATTTTCTCAAAAATGATCTTTTAGCCTGCAATTTTTTATTTTCCCAAAGGTAACAGGAGAAATTTGACCCCAAAAGTTGTTGTCCAGTTTCTCCTGAGTACGCTGATACCCCATATGTGGGGGTAAATCACTGTTTGGGCACATGCCGGCGCTCGGAAGTGAAGTAGTGACGTTTTGAAATGCAGACTTTGATGGAATGCTCTGTGGGCGTCACGTTGCGTTTGCAGAGCCCCTGATGTGGCTTAACAGTAGAAACCCCCCACAAGTGACCCCATTTTGGAAACTAGACCCTGAAAGGAACTTATCTAGATGTGTGGTGAGCACTTTGAACCCCCAAGCGCTTCATAGAAGTTTATAATGCAGAGCCGTGAAAATAATAAATACGTTTTCTTTCCTCAAAAATAATTATTTAGCCCAGAATTTTTTAATTTTCCCAAGGGTAACAGGAGAAATTTGACCCCAATATTTGTTGTCCAGTTTCTCCTGAGTACGGTGATACCCCATATGTGGGGGTAAACTACTGTTTGGGCACATGCCGGGGCTTGGAATTGAAGTAGTGACCTTTTGAAATGCAGACTTTGATGGAATGCTTTGCGGGCGTCACGTTGCGTTTGCAGAGCCCCTGATGTGGCTAAACAGTAGAAACCCCCCACAAGTGACCCCATTTTGGAAACTAGAACCCGAAAGGAACTTATCTAGATGTGTGGTGAGCACTTTGAACCCCCAAGTGCTTCATAGAAGTTTATAATGCAGAGCCGTGAAAATAATAAATACGTTTTCTTTCCTCAAAAATAATTATTTAGCCCAGAATTTTTTATTTTCCCAAGGGTTACAGGAGAAATTGGACCCCAAAAGTTGTTGTCCAGTTTCTCCTGAGTACGCTGATACCCCATGAGTGGGGGTAAACCACTGTTTGGGCACACGTCGGGGCTCAGAAGGGAAGTAGTGACTTTTGAAATGCAGACTTTGATGGAATGGTCTGCGGGTGTCACGTTGCGTTTGCAGAGCCCCTGGTGTGCCTAAACAGTAGAAACCCCCACAAGTGACCCCATTTTAGAAACTAGACCCCCCAAGGAACTTATCTAGATATGTGGTGAACACTTTGAACCCCCAAGTGCTTCACAGACGTTTACAACGCAGAGCCGTGAAAATAAAAAATCATTTTTCTTTCCTCAAAAATAATGTTTTAGCAAGCATTTTTTTAGATTCACAAGGGTAACAGGAGAAATTGGACCCCAGTAATTGTTGCGCAGTTTGTCCTGAGTATGCTGGTACCCCATATGTGGGGGTAAACCACTGTTTGGGCACACGTCAGGGCTCGGAAGTGAGGGAGCACCATTTGACTTTTTGAATACGAGATTGGCTGGAATCAATGGTGGCGCCATGTTGCGTTTGGAGACCCCTGATGTGCCTAAACAGTGGAAACCCCTCAATTCTACCTCCAACACTAACCCCAACACACCCCTAACCCTAATCCCAACTGTAGCCATAACCCTAATCACAACCCTAACCACAACCCTAATTCCAATCCTAACCCTAAGGCTATGTGCCCACGTTGCGGATTCGTGTGAGATATTTCCGCACCATTTTTGAAAAATCCGCGGGTAAAAGGCACTGCGTTTTACCTGCGGATTTTCCGCGGATTTCCAGTGTTTTTTGTGCGGATTTCACCTGCGGATTCCTATTGAGGAACAGGTGTAAAACGCTGCGGAATCCGCACAAAGAATTGACATGCTGCGGAAAATACAACGCAGCGTTTGCGTGCGGTATTTTCCACACCATGGGCACAGCGGATTTGGTTTTTCATATGTTTACATGGTACTGTAAACCTGATGGAAAACTGCTACGAATCCGCAGCGGCCAATCCGCAGCCAAATCCGCACCGTGTGCACATAGCCTAATTCTAAAGGTATGTGCACACGCTGCGGAAAACGCTGCGGATCCGCAGCAGTTTCCCATGAGTTTACAGTTCAATGTAAACCTATGGGAACCAAAAATCGCTGTACACATGCTGCGGAAAAACTGCACGGAAACGCAGCGGTTTACATTCCGCAGCATGTCACTTCTTTCTGCGGATTCCGCAGCGGTTTTACAACTGCTCCAATAGAAAATCGCAGTTGTAAAACCGCAGTGAAATGCGCAGAAAAAAACGCGGTAAATCCGCCATAAATCCGCAGCGGTTTAGCACTGCGGATTTATCAAATCCGCAGCGGAAAAATCCGCAGAGGACCAGAATACGTGTGCACATACCGAAACCCTAACCCTAACCCTACCCCTAACCCTACCCCTAACCCTAACCCTACCCCTAACCCTAACCCTACCCCTAACCCTACCCCTAACCCTACCCCTAACCCTAACCCTATCCCTAACCCTAACTCTACCCCTAACCCTACCCCTAACCCTAACCCTATCCCTAACCCTACCCCTAACCCTACCCCTAACCCTAACATTAGTGGGAAAAAAAAATTTCTTTATTTTTTTATTGTCCCTACCTATGGGGGTGACAAAGGGGGGGGGTCATTTATTATTTTTTTTATTTTGATCACTGAGATAGATTATATCTCAGTGATCAAAATGCACTGTGGAACGAATCTGCCGGCAGGCAGATTCGGCGGGCGCACTGCGCATGCGCCCGCCATTTTGGAAGATGGCGGCGCCCAGGGAGAAGACGGACGGGACCCCGGCTGGATCGGTAAGTATGATGGGGTGGGGGGGGACCACGGGGGGGGGGGATCGGAGCACGGGGGGGAATCGGAGCGCGGGAGGGGTGGAACGAAGCACGGGGGGCGTGGAACGGAGCACGGGGGGCTGGAACGGAGCACGGGGGGGTGTAACGGAGCACGGAGGGGGGTGGATCGGAGTGCAGGGGGGGTGATTGGAGCACGGGGGGGTGATTGGAGCACGGGGGGAGCGGACAAGAGCACGGGGGAGAGCGGAGCACTGGACGGAGGGGAGCCGGAGCAGTGTACCGGCCAGATCGGGGGGCTGGGGGGGCGATCTGTGGGGTGGGGTGGGGGCACATTAGTATTTCCAGCCATGGCCGATGATATTTCAGCATCGGCCATGGCTGGATTGTAATATTTCACCCGTTATAATAGGTGAAATATTACAAATCGCTCTGATTGGCAGTTTCACTTTCAACAGCCAATCAGAGCGATCGTAGCCACGAGGGGGTGAAGCCACCTCCCCTGGGCTAAACTACCACTCCCCCTGTCCCTGCAGATCGGGTGAAATGGGAGTTAACCCTTTCACCCGATCTGCAGGGACGCGATCTTTCCATGACGCCACATAGGCGTCATGGGTCGGATTGGCACCGACTTTCATGACGCTCCTTGAGACCCTGTATTGATTATCGCCTCTTGAATAAGATCACGGTCAAATTTCAATACCCTTTGCTTACTGATTTGTTTGCTAGGATTAAGGGGGCTAGCTGGTTTACTAAGATTGACCTTCGAGGGGCATATAATCTTATCCGTATTAAGCAGGGTGACGAATGGAAAACTGCATTTAACACGCCCGAAGACCATTTTGAATACCTTGTGATGCCATTCGGACTCTCTAATGCCCCATCTGTGTTCCAATCCTTCATGCATGATATCTTTCGGAGTTATCTTGATAAATTCATGGTTGTATATTTGGATGATATTTTGATTTTTTCCGATGATTGGGAGTCTCACGTGAAACAGGTCAGGATGGTATTTCAGATCCTCCGTAATAATGCTTTATTTGTGAAGGGGTCGAAGTGCCTCTTTGGAGTGCAGAAGGTTTCTTTTTTGGGCTTCATTTTTTCTCCCTCATCTATAGAAATGGATCCGGTTAAGGTTCAGGCCATTCATGATAGGATTCAGCCCACATCTGTGAAGAGCCTTCAGAAATTCTTGGGCTTTGCTAATTTTTATCGTCGTTTCATTGCCAACTTCTCCAGTGTGGTTAAACCTCTGACCAATTTGACGAAGAAAGGCGCTGATGTGACGAATTGGTCCTCCGCGGCTGTTTCTGCCTTTCAGGAGCTTAAACGCCGATTTACTTCTGCCCCTGTGTTGCGTCAGCCGGATGTTTCTCTTCCATTTCAGGTTGAGATTGACGCGTCTGAGATTGGGGCAGGGGCCGTTTTGTCTCAGAGGAATTCTGATGGTTCCTTGATGAAACCGTGTGCCTTCTTTTCTCGGAAGTTTTCGCCTGCGGAACGCAATTATGATGTCGGCAATCGGGAGTTGTTGGCTATGAAGTGGGCATTTGAGGAGTGGCGACATTGGCTTGAGGGGGCCAAGCACTGTATTGTGGTCCTGACCGATCATAAGAATCTGATTTACCTCGAGTCTGCCAAGCGACTGAATCCTAGACAGGCTCGATGGTCCCTGTTTTTCTCCCGTTTTGATTTTGTGGTCTCGTACATTCCTGGTACTAAGAATGTTAAGGCGGATGCCCTCTCTAGGAGTTTTTTCCCTGATTCCCCTGGGGTTCTTGAGCCGGTTGGCATTCTGAAGGAAGGGGTGATTCTTTCTGCCATCTCTCTTGATTTACGACGGGTTCTTCAGGAATTTCAGGCAAATAAACCTGACCGCTGTCCAGTGGGGAAACTGTTTGTTCCTGATAGATGGACTAGTAAAGTGATTTCTGAGATTCATTGTTCTGTGTTGGCTGGCCATCCTGGGATTTTTGGTACCAGAGATTTGGTTGGTAGGTCCTTTTGGTGGCCTTCTTTGTCACGGGATGTGCGTTCTTTTGTGCAGTCCTGTGGGATTTGTGCGCGGGCTAAGCCTTGCTGTTCCCGCGCTAGTGGGTTGCTTCTGCCTTTGCCGGTCCCTGAGAGACCTTGGACGCATATTTCTATGGATTTTATTTCAGATCTTCCGGTTTCCCAGAGGATGTCGGTTATCTGGGTGGTTTATGACAGGTTTTCTAAGATGGTTCATTTGGTACCTTTGCCTAAATTGCCTTCCTCTTCTGATTTGGTTCCGTTGTTTTTTCAGCATGTGGTTCGTTTGCATGGCATTCCGGAGAATATTGTGTCCGATAGAGGTTCCCAGTTTGTTTCTAGGTTTTGGCGGGCCTTTTGTGCTAGGCTGGGCATTGATTTGTCTTTTTCTTCCGCATTTCATCCTCAGACAAATGGCCAAACCGAGCGAACTAATCAGACTTTGGAAACTTATTTGAGATGCTTTGTGTCTGCTGATCAGGACGATTGGGTGGCTTTCTTGCCATTGGCCGAGTTTGCCCTTAATAATCGGGCTAGTTCTGCTACCTTGGTTTCGCCTTTTTTTTGTAATTTTGGTTTTCATCCTCGTTTTTCTTCAGGGTAGGTTGAGCCTTCTGATTGTCCTGGTGTGGATTCTGTGGTTGACAGGCTGCAGCAGATATGGGCCCATGTGGTGGACAATTTGGTGTTGTCTCAGGAGGAGGCTCAGCGTTTTGCTAACCGTCGTCGGTGTGTTGGTTCCCGGCTTCGGGTTGGGGATTTGGTCTGGTTGTCTTCCCGTCATGTTCCTATGAAGGTTTCTTCCCCTAAGTTCAAGCCTCGGTTTATTGGTCCTTATAGGATTTCTGAGATTATCAATCCAGTATCTTTTCGTTTGGCCCTTCCAGCCTCTTTTTCCATCCATAATGTTTTCCATAGATCTTTGTTGCGGAAGTATGTGGTGCCCGTTGTTCCCTCTGTTGATCCTCCCGCCCCGGTGTTGATTGATGGGGAGTTGGAGTATGTGGTTGAGAAGATTTTGGATTCTCATTTTTCGAGGCGGAAGCTTCAGTATCTGGTCAAATGGAAGGGTTATGGCCAGGAGGATAATTCTTGGGTTGTTGCCTCCGATGTTCATGCTGACGATTTGGTTCGTGCCTTTCATTTGGCTCGTCCTGATCAGTCTGGGGACTCTGGTCAGGGTTCGGTGACCCCTCCTGAAGGGGGGGGGGGTACTTTTGTGAATTCTGCTCTTGGGCTCCCTCCGGTGGTTATGAGTGGTAGTGCTGCTGTCTTTGGATCGCAGCATTTATCAGGTGTGTCCACGTTTTGCAATTTCGACTGGGCTATTTAGTCCTGCTTGATCCTTTAGTCAGTGCCAGTTGTCCATTGTTTTTGGAGGATTCACATCCTTTCCTGGTCTCTCCTGTTTTGCTGTTCATTTCAACAAGATAAGTTCTGGCTTTGTTTTTGCTGTCCACATGCTGTGGACCTTATAGTTCAGTGCATTTTTCATGTTTTGTCTTGTCCAGCTTTGTCTGTGAAGGATTTTTTGCAGCCAAGCTGTGTCTTTGGAGATGCAGATATACCCTCCATGTCTTTAGTCAGATGTGGAGATTTGTATTTTCTGTGGTGGATATTTTCTAGTGTTTTAATACTGATCGCATAGTACTCTGTCCTATTCTTTATTTTTAGCTAGAATGGCCTCCTTTGCTATATTCTGATTTCAGTCTGCGTTTGTCTTTTCCCTCTCCTCTCACAGTCAATATTTGTGGGGGGCTGTCTATCCTTTGGGGATTTTCTCTGAGGCAAGATAGTTTTCCCGTTTCTATCTTTAGGGGAAGTTAGTTCTTAGGCTGTGTCGAGGTGTCTAGGGAGTGTTAGGTACATCCCACGGCTACTTCTAGTTGCGGTGCTAAGTTCAGGGTCTGCGGTCAGTACAGGTACCACCTTCTCCAGAGTACGTCTCATGCTGCTCCTAGGCCACCAGATCATAACAGGGCCCTGGGCGAAAGAGTCCCGGTGGGCCCCTTTAACACATACCACAATTCATAATGCACGGATACGGCAGAGAAATATAGGTAGAGTACAATGCCAAAGATTTCACTTACTTCTTACATTACATGAGCGATATCTATTGTGCATACTACATTAGCTCAGAAACCGGACAGTTTAGTCCTCTATACAGAATAATGAGCCCCATATATTGCTCCAAACAGAATGAGCCCCATATATTGCCCCATAGAGTATAATGGCCCCATATAGTGCTCCATACAGTATAACTGGCATCAGATAGTCCTCTATAAAGAATAATGAGCCCCATATTGCTCCAAACAGAATAATGAGCCCAATATTATGCTCCATACAGAATTATGAGCCTCATATAATGCTCCATACAGTATAATGGGCACCACAGAGTGCTCCATACAGAATGAGCCGCATATATTGCTCCATACAGAATTGACCCCATATAATGCTCCATACAGTATAGTGATCCACATATAATTCTCCATACAGTATATGATGGGCCCCATCTATTGCTCCATATATAATGGGCCCCATATGATGCTCCATACAGAATGGGCCCCATATAATACTCCTTACAGAATGGGTCCCATATAATGCTCCAAACATAATTGGCCCCATAAGATGCTCCATGTATAATGGGCCCCATATAATGCTCCATATATAATTGGCCATATAAAATGCTCCATATATAATTAGTCCCATAAGATGCTTCATATATTATTGGCCCCATATACTGCTCCATATGTAATTGGCCCCATATAATGCTCCCTATAGAATTGGCCCCATAAGATGCTTCCTATATTATTGGCCCCATATACTGCTCCATATGTAATTGGCCCCATATACTGCTCCATATTGAATTGGCCCCATAAGATGCTCCATACAGTATAGTGAGCCACATATAATTCTCCATACAGTATATGATGGGCCCCATCTATTGCTCCATATATAATGGGCCTCATATAACGCTCCATATAGTATATGATCGGCCCCATACAGTATACTGAGTCCCATATATTGCTCCATACAGAATGGGCCCCATATGATGCTCCATACAGAATGGGCCCCATATAATACTCCTTACAGAATGGGTCCCATATAATGCTCCAAACATAATTGGCCCCATAAGATGCTCCATGTATAATGGACCCCATATAATGCTCCATATATAATTGGCCATATAAAATGCTAATTAGTCCTAATAATTAGTCCCATAAGATGCTTCATATATTATTGGCCCCATATACTGCTCCATATGTAATTGGCCCCATATAATGCTCCCTATAGAATTGGCCCCATAAGATACTCCCTATATTATTGGCCCCATATACTGTTCCATATGTAATTGGCCCCATATACTGCTCCATATTGAATTGGCCCCATAAGATGCTCCATATTAAATTGGCCCCATATAATGCTCCCTATAGAATTGGCCCCATAAGATACTCCATATAGAATTGGCCCCATATAATGCTCCATATATGGGCCCCTTCTGATGGTCCCCATATACAGTGGGGCAAAAAAGTATTTAGTCAGTCAGCAATAGTGCAAGTTCCACCACTTAAAAAGATGAGAGGCGTCTGTAATTTACATCATAGGTAGACCTCAACTATGGGAGACAAACTGAGAAAAAAAAATCCAGAAAATCACATTGTCTGTTTTTTTAACATTTTATTTGCATATTATGGTGGAAAATAAGTATTTGGTCAGAAACAAACAATCAAGATTTCTGGCTCTCACAGACCTGTAACTTCTTCTTTAAGAGTCTCCTCTTTCCTCCACTCATTACCTGTAGTAATGGCAGCTGTTTAAACTTGTTATCAGTATAAAAAGACACCTGTGCACACCTTCAAACAGTCTGACTCCAAACTCCACTATGGTGAAGACCAAAGAGCTGTCAAAGGACACCAGAAACAAAATTGTAGCCCTGCACCAGGCTGGGAAGACTGAATCTGGAATAGCCAACCAGCTTGGAGTGAAGAAATCAACAGTGGGAGCAATAATTAGAAAATGGAAGACATACAAGACCACTGATAATCTTCCTCGATCTGGGGCTCCACGCAAAATCCCACCCCGTGGGGTCAGAATGATCACAAGAACGGTGAGCAAAAATCCCAGAACCACGCGGGGGGACCTAGTGAATGAACTGCAGAGAGCTGGGACCAATGTACCAAGGCCTACCATAAGTAACACACTACGCCACCATGGACTCAGATCCTGCAGTGCCAGACGTGTCCCACTGCTTAAGCCAGTACATGTCCGGGCCCGTCTGAAGTTTGCTAGAGAGCATTTGGATGATCCAGAGGAGTTTTGGGGGAATGTCCTATGGTCTGATGAAACCAAACTGGAACTGTTTGGTAGAAACACAACTTGTCGTGTTTGGAGGAAAAAGAATACTGAGTTGCATCCATCAAACACCATACCTACTGTAAAGCATGGTGGTGGAAACATCATGCTTTGGGGCTGTTTCTCTGCAAAGGGGCCAGGACGACTGATCCGGGTACATGAAAGAATGAATGGGGCCATGTATTGTGAGATTTTGAGTGCAAACCTCCTTCCATCAGCAAGGGCATTGAAGATGAAATGTGGCTGGGTCTTTCAACATGACAATGATCCAAAGCACACCGCCAGGGCAACGAAGGAGTGGCTTCGTAAGAAGCATTTCAAGGTCCTGGAGTGGCCTAGCCAGTCTCCAGATCTCAACCCTATAGAAAACCTTTGGAGGGAGTTGAAAGTCCGTGTTGCCAAGCGAAAAGCCAAAAACATCACTGCTCTAGAGGAGATCTGCATGGAGGAATGGGCCAACATACCAACAACAGTGTGTGGCAACCTTGTGAAGACTTACAGAAAACGTTTGACCTCTGTTATTGCCAACAAAGGATATATTACAAAGTATTGAGATTAAATTTTGTTTCTGACCAAATACTTATTTTCCACCATAATATGCAAATAAAATGTTAAAAAAACAGACAATGTGATTTTCTGGATTTTTTTTTCTCAGTTTGTCTCCCATAGTTGAGGTCTACCTATGATGTAAATTACAGACGCCTCTCATCTTTTTAAGTGGTGGAACTTGCACTATTGCTGACTGACTAAATACTTTTTTGCCCCACTGTATTTCTCCAAATATTAAAAAAAAAATGAAATACTCACCTCTCGTTGCTTGACGCTGCTCTGCTCTGGACTCCTCCGCATCGGCGTCTTCCTGCTCTCTGTGATGCGACTGCTCAGGCAGAGGGTGCGCACTGGTGACATCATCGCGCCCTCTGACCTGAACGTCACAGTCAGAGGATGGAAGATGCTGCAGCGCTGGAACCGGGAGAGGTAAGTAAGTGCCCACTCGCGGGGGCCGGCACTATAGCGCACCAGTGTCCCCGACGGTGAGGGGGCCCCCTTGCCTGCTCAGGGCCCTGGCACTTGCCCGGGTGCCCCGGGTGCTGATGCCGGCTCTGCTCAGGGCTTACTTGTGGTGAAGGTTGAGTCTTGCCCCTACGCCCTGGCAGTACCTCAGGGTAGGTTGGAGAAAGATGGTAGAGATCGTAGCTCCTGGGCTGCAGTCCTTACATGACTGGTCCCAGCCCAGCAGACTACCTCCCTGGACCGCCAAATTATGACCAAGTTGTTTCTTCAACCAAGGAAGGCCTAAGACAATGGGACAATGGCATACCCTCCAAGACGTAGCACAATACGGACTCTTCATAAAGAGTCCCTATAAAGAGGTTTATATTATATACAACTTGAAAAAATGTACAGAGCCAATCCAGAATACCAAAAGATAATAAATAAATAATAGCTAAGTCTATAATGGGATATGGCCAATACACAAAGCAAAAAGTATGAAGACACAAAAGAGAATGGTAAAACCAAAAACACTCAGTTTGAAAAAATGTTTGCAGTAATCCGCAAGTGCTAGTAAAAGATGTAAATAACAGGGTATTTGGTTGATACGTATTTTGCAAAAAATGTATACTAAGCTGCTCTACCAATCTTCACGGTATACCCATATCAGAGCAGTCCTAACTAATGTATGCAATCCCTATCTGATGTATTTAAAAACCTGATCATCTGTATATTACCTGTGTGAACAGGGTTCAGAGAGGAAAAATCCATGTGTGCATACAGGGCAGAACAGCTTTTGTGCAGCTAGCCCAAGAGGAGTGGTGGAACTCCCCAGTCTTGTAGACACAAGAGAACACTCATGGAAACAGGAACACATGGGCTACTTGCACAGTGAACAAGTCTGTAAGAACATGTTCACACACCACCAAGAAACCTGAAGACACAAAAGAGAATGGTAAAACCAAAAACACTCAGTTTGAAAAAATGTTTGCAGTAATCCGCAAGTGCTAGTAAAAGATGTAAATAACAGGGTATTTGGTTGATACGTATTTTGCAAAAAATGTATACTAAGCTGCTCTACCAATCTTCACGGTATACCCATATCAGAGCAGTCCTAACTAATGTATGCAATCCCTATCTGATGTATTTAAAAACCTGATCATCTGTATATTACCTGTGTGAACAGGGTTCAGAGAGGAAAAATCCATGTGTGCATACAGGGCAGAACAGCTTTTGTGCAGCTAGCCCAAGAGGAGTGGTGGAACTCCCCAGTCTTGTAGACACAAGAGAACAATCATGGAAACAGGAACACATGGGCTACTTGCACAGTGAACAAGTCTGTAAGAACATGTTCACACACCACCAAGAAACCTGAAGACACAAAAGAGAATGGTAAAACCAAAAACACTCAGTTTGAAAAAATGTTTGCAGTAATCCGCAAGTGCTAGTAAAAGATGTAAATAACAGGGTATTTGGTTGATACGTTTTTTGCAAAAAATGTATACTAAGCTGCTCTACCAATCTTCACGGTATACCCATATCAGAGCAGTCCTAACTAATGTATGCAATCCCTATCTGATGTATTTAAAAACCTGATCATCTGTATATTACCTGTGTGAACAGGGTTCAGAGAGGAAAAATCCATGTGTGCATACAGGGCAGAACAGCTTTTGTGCAGCTAGCCCAAGAGGAGTGGTGGAACTCCCCAGTCTTGTAGACACAAGAGAACAATCATGGAAACAGGAACACATGGGCTACTTGCACAGTGAACAAGTCTGTAAGAACATGTTCACACACCACCAAGAAACCTGAAGACACAAAAGAGAATGGTAAAACCAAAAACACTCAGTTTGAAAAAATGTTTGCAGTAATCCGCAAGTGCTAGTAAAAGATGTAAATAACAGGGTATTTGGTTGATACGTTTTTTGCAAAAAATGTATACTAAGCTGCTCTACCAATCTTCACGGTATACCCATATCAGAGCAGTCCTAACTAACGTATGCAATCCCTATCTGATGTATTTAAAAACCTGATCATCTGTATATTACCTGTGTGAACAGGGTTCAGAGAGGAAAAATCCATGTGTGCATACAGGGCAGAACAGCTTTTGTGCAGCTAGCCCAAGAGGAGTGGTGGAACTCCCCAGTCTTGTAGACACAAGAGAACAATCATGGAAACAGGAACACATGGGCTACTTGCACAGTGAACAAGTCTGTAAGAACATGTTCACACACCACCAAGAAACCTGAAGTAAAGTAAAAAGTATATTCACAACTTTTGCTCAACAGTAAACAAAGATGTTGCTCCCCCAATCCATGGGGCAACTAGTACCATAAACAAAGCAGCTATCACAAGAGGTGTGATCAAAGAATGCCACGCTGATCTCACCAGGGTACCATATAATATAAAATATAAATTTTATTAAATAGCATTAAAAACACATGAATCACTACATACAGGTGCAAATCCTCAACAATAAGAGGGACTATATAGCCTGAGTTGAACACCACTATACCAGGCCCCACATATAAATAAGACAGGGAGTAATATAGTACTACGGCATCTTAAACAGAAAGATTAACCTATGTGATCTATCCTAATGGAGCCCACTAGGGATCTCCATAGTGAGTCCTCTGTCTAATATATAAAGGTCTAGCAATACATAAAGACAATTAGAGATAGGTATATTACCTCAAAGTAAGCCTGGCGTGTGCTCCTCGGCGTCCCTCTGCCCCGACGCGCGTTTCGCAGTAGCTTCTTCTGGAGGCGTGTCAGGGCAGGGGGTGAGCCGGTATATATTCATAGGGCAATAATAATAGTGGAACCCGTCGCAGCTGTGCAGCGGTATACGTGATACACGAGTTGTTCCTGTGCGTCGGGACTATGACCACTTCCGCCCCCTGTACGGAAACCGGAAGTGCCACACTGCGGTCCCTAGTATAGATTCCGTACAGGCGCTCCGGCTCTCTGGGTGGCTGTACGGAAGTCGGAAATGCCGGAAGTGCTCAGAGGCCGGGCACTGTACGGAAGGCTAATGTGACAGGACAAGGCGGCGCATGATCAGACGGGCAGACACAGCTATAATGGTGAGTCGGATCACGGACCGGGAGTCGGGAGCGTGTCGTCGTCCAAGTCCGATCCACAACTCCGTTCTCCAATGGTCCGCTAGCCGACCTCACCGCCAGTCCCCCATCCAGTCATGCGCACATCCTGTCTAGAAGGGAGAAACGAATGGAAGAGATATAGAAGTTCTAATGAGGAAGATATCTATATAATAACTTATGTGATTATACTATAATATATAGTAAAGAGCCTACCAGATCGTCTCCAAATTGAATGATAACCCTACCGATAATAATCATAGGGTGACAATGTAACCAAGTGCTCCCCCCTCTATTTGTTGTCTATAAACAATTTTGAGAAATATTATGAACTTAATACTCAACATGTTCATATATGTTCCATAACAAAACAAGAGACTCCATGAACATACTTATGTCCCATATAGTACAGAATAAGAAAACTGATACATATCCGTTGGTATAAAGAGAGGGGGCAACAAAGGCACATAGACTCCACACAATATATAGTACAACACTAATCATATATAAATACACACCAATAATTAATCCTCAAACCCCCACCCCCCCAGAAAGTCCCCATCTTGGTCTTGATCCTGTGTCTACGTTCTGGGATATACATGTCGCTTTTCCTCCATAGTTGTGAACGTCTCTGTCTCACGATACCAGATCAGGCCTCCACCTTCCACCACTCAAACGGTAGTTCTAAGTACAGATCTAAATACTAAATAGTAGCAAGACATGAAAGTTAATAAAATGAATAAAAAAAACGACAAACATAGATAAAAGCATATACCTCGTGTGAAAAAAACACCCCACGGTATAACAGATAAACCCCCTGCCTATCTACTTCCTCAACTAATTATAAGTATGCACCAAAACCAAAGTTCTCATTTAAGCCTTGAGGCACCACTGTTCCAAGACGATAGATCCATTGGCATTCTTTTTTAGCCAATCTCCTGCTAACATCCCCCCCTCTGGGTCCCAAATCCAGCTTATCTATACCTTTGAATGTCAATAATCTGGAGTTGCATTGATGGTAATGCTTAAAATGCCTAGGAAGGGTCTTCAGCGTGGCATCGTCAAGGGCTGTCCTCGCTTTATCGATATCCAAACAGTGCTCCCGCACCCTAATTTTAAATTCACGACTCGTCATTCCAATATAGACCTTCCCACAAGGGCATTCAGCATGATATATGATGCCCTTGGATGAACAAGTGATATGTGTTCTAATATCAAAGGTCCTTGAGTTATCATGATTTTTAAAGGTGGTGCTTTTTTTCATGTTAGCACAGCCCTTGCAGATGCCACACGGAAAGAAACCCCTCCTATTGGCAATTTTTTCATGATTGGCCTTCCTCTTAGGATCATATGTGCTATGCACCAGCATGTCTCTCAAACTTGGTGCTCTCCTTGCTACTAGGGACGGTTGTTCTGGCAGGATTTTTCTCAGAATAGGATCCGTGAAAAAGATTTTCCAATGTTTACGTACTATATCGCGTAAACCATCCCATTCAATACTGAAATCGGTAATAAATCTGACCTGATTGTCCTGTTCTCTGCTTATTGTCGGGGCTTGATTTTTATATAGCAGGTGTTGTCTTGGGGTGTTTTTAGCCCTCCAGTATCCCCTTTGTATGACACGCCGGTGGTAGCCTCTATCCTGGAATCTGCCTCTTAGTAGTTTGGCCTGTTCTTCAAATTGTTCATCTTCCGAGCAGATTCTTTTGATCCGAAGAAATTGGCCAATTGGTATACTGTTTGTTGTTGTTTTGGGATGCAATGATGATGCGTGCAATAAGGAGTTGGTCGCGGTGGACTTGCGAAATACGGTGGTAGATAGATGTCCCTCTGTAGACGCTGAAATGAGCAGATCCAAAAACTCAATTTTACGTCCATATTTGTACGTCAATTTGATGTTCCTATCGTTTTGGTTTAGTTTGCTCATAAGGGCTTCAAGTTCGTTCACCGGGCCTTCCCAGATGAACAAAATATCATCTATGAAGCGAATCCAGTTATGGATTCGCTCCATCCCCTTAATCTCATTTTCCTGGAAAATGGATCTTTCCCAGGCACCCATAAACAGGTTGGCGTACGAGGGGGCACATGAGGCCCCCATCGCAGTACCCTGCAATTGCACATATACCTTCCCTGCGAACATGAAGGCATTATGTGTGAGGATGAATTTTAGTAGTTCTAAGATAAATTCAGATGTCTCTTTATCTATATTACTCTGAATGAGATATTCTTCTACTGCTTGCAGGCCATCTATGTGTCTAATACTGGAATATAAGGCCTCCACATCGGCTGTGACTAAGATCATATCCTCGTTAAGTTGTATGCCCTCAAGATGTCCCAGGGCAGCGGTGGTGTCCTGGATATATGATGGTAATTGTGTAACCAGTGGCTTCAGGTAATATTCGACTATGTTACAAATTATCTCACACAACCCTTCATTTGCTGCCACAATTGGTCTACCCGGAGGATCCTCCGGGTTTTTGTGGACTTTGGGTACTAAATATAGAGTCGCCAGTCTTGGGTGCAGTTTGGTATATATGTCTAGAAGTTTTTTGGGATAACGTTGCCCTCTACTGCATTTGTAAGAATGTCTATTAGTTCCTCCTTGAACCTACCCATAGGGTTATAGGCAAGGGTCTTGTATTCATTTGTATTTGATAAGAGTTTTTTTGCCTGGGCCTCGTACATATGGTTAGTGTTATGGCCGGCAATCAGGCAACACAGCGTGCAGTAATCAGCGCACATACAGAGATCTGGCAATAACCAAAAACAATAGGACGAGCTCTGAGACGTGGAATCTCTGTAGACTGCAGTACCTGATCTATCCTCACACAACTATAAGCAGCAGTGGATTGCGCCTATCACTACCTATGCAACTCGGCACTGCCTGAGGAGCTGACTAGCCTGAAGATAGAAATACAAGCCTGACTTACCTCAGAGAAATACCCCAAAGGAATAGGCAGCCCCCCACATATAATGACTGTTAGCAAGATGAAAAGACAAACGTAGGAATGAAATAGATTCAGCAAAGTGAGGCCCGATATTCTAGACAGAGCGAGGATAGCAAAGAGAACTATGCAGTCTACAAAAAACCCTAAAACGAAAACCACGCAAAGGGGCAAAAAGACCCACCGTGCCGAACTAACAGCACGGCGGTGCACCCCTTTGCTTCTCAGAGCTTCCAGCAAAAGTTAATAGCAAGCTGGACAGAAAAAACAGAAAACAAACTAGAAGCACTTATCTAGCAGAGCAGCAGGCCCAAGGAAAGATGCAGTAGCTCAGATCCAACACTGGAACATTGACAAGGAGCAAGGAAGACAGACTCAGGTGGAGCTAAATAGCAAGGCAGCCAACGAGCTCACCAAAACACCTGAGGGAGGAAGCCCAGAGACTGCAATACCACTTGTGACCACAGAAGTGAATTCAGCCACAGAATTCACAACAGTACCCCCCCCTTGAGGAGGGGTCACCGAACCCTCACCAGAACCCCCAGGCCGACCAGGATGAGCCACATGAAAGGCACGAACAAGATCTGGGGCATGGACATCAGAGGCAAAAACCCAGGAATTATCTTCCTGAGCATAACCCTTCCATTTGACCAGATACTGGAGTTTCCGTCTAGAGACACGAGAATCCAAAATCTTCTCCACAATATACTCCAATTCCCCCTCCACCAAAACAGGGGCTGGAGGCTCCACAGATGGAACCATAGGTGCCACGTATCTCCTCAACAACGACCTATGGAATACATTATGTATGGAAAAGGAGTCTGGGAGGATCAGACGAAAAGACACCGGATTGAGAATCTCAGAAATCCTATACGGACCAATAAAACGAGGTTTAAATTTAGGAGAGGAAACCTTCATAGGAATATGACGAGAAGATAACCAAACCAGATCCCCAACACGAAGTCGGGGTCCCACACGGCGTCTGCGATTAGCGAAAAGCTGAGCCTTCTCCTGGGACAAGGTCAAATTGTCCACTACCTGAGTCCAGATCTGCTGCAACCTGTCCACCACAGAATCCACACCAGGACAGTCCGAAGACTCAACCTGTCCCGAAGAGAAACGAGGATGGAACCCAGAATTGCAGAAAAATGGAGAGACCAAGGTAGCCGAGCTGGCCCGATTATTAAGGGCGAACTCAGCCAACGGCAAAAATGACACCCAATCATCCTGGTCAGCGGAAACAAAACATCTCAGATATGTTTCCAAGGTCTGATTGGTTCGTTCGGTCTGGCCATTAGTCTGAGGATGGAAGGCCGAGGAGAAAGATAGGTCAATGCCCATCCTACCACAAAAGGCTCGCCAGAACCTCGAGACAAACTGGGAACCTCTGTCAGAAACAATATTCTCAGGAATGCCATGTAAACGAACCACATGCTGGAAGAACAAAGGCACCAAATCAGAGGAGGAAGGCAATTTAACCAAGGGCACCAGATGGACCATTTTAGAAAAGCGATCACAGACCACCCAAATGACCGACATTTTTTGAGAAACGGGAAGGTCAGAAATGAAATCCATCGAAATATGTGTCCAAGGCCTCTTCGGGACCGGCAAGGGCAAAAGCAACCCACTGGCACGTGAACAGCAGGGCTTAGCCCTAGCACAAATTCCACAGGACTGCACAAAAGCACGCACATCCCGCGACAGAGATGGCCACCAGAAGGATCTAGCAACCAACTCCCTGGTACCAAAGATTCCTGGATGACCGGCCAGCACCGAACAATGAAGTTCAGAGATAACTTTACTAGTCCACCTATCAGCGACGAACAGTTTCTCGGCCGGACAACGATCAGGTTTATTAGCCTGAAATTTCTGCAACACTCTCCGCAAATCAGGGGAGATGGCAGACACAATGACTCCTTCCTTGAGGATACTCGCCGGCTCAGATAACCCCGGAGAGTCGGGCACAAAACTCCTAGACAGAGCATCCGCCTTCACATTTTTAGAGCCCGGAAGGTATGAAATCACAAAATCAAAACGAGCAAAAAATAACGACCAACGGGCCTGTCTAGGATTCAAGCGCTTGGCAGACTCAAGATAAGTAAGGTTCTTATGATCAGTCAAAACCACCACGCGATGCTTAGCACCCTCAAGCCAATGACGCCACTCCTCGAATGCCCACTTCATGGCCAGCAACTCTCGGTTGCCCACATCATAATTACGCTCAGCAGCAGAAAATTTCCTGGAAAAGAAAGCACATGGTTTGAACACTGAGCAACCAGAACCTCTCTGTGACAAAACCGCCCCTGCACCAATCTCAGAAGCATCAACCTCGACCTGGAACGGAAGAGAAACATCAGGTTGACACAACACAGGGGCAGAACAAAAACGACGCTTCAACTCCTGAAAAGCTTCCACGGCAGCAGAAGACCAATTAACCAAATCAGCACCCTTCTTGGTCAAATCGGTCAATGGTCTGGCAATGCTAGAAAAATTACAGATGAAGCGACGATAAAAATTAGCAAAGCCCAGGAATTTCTGCAGACTTTTTAGAGATGTCGGCTGAGTCCAATCCTGGATGGCCTGAACCTTAACCGGATCCATCTCGATAGTAGAAGGGGAAAAGATGAACCCCAAAAATGAAACTTTCTGCACACCGAAGAGACACTTTGATCCCTTCACGAACAAGGAATTAGCACGCAGTACCTGGAAAACCATTCTGACTTGCTTCACATGAGACTCCCAATCATCTGAGAAGATCAAAATGTCATCCAAGTAAACAATCAAGAATTTATCCAGATACTCACGGAAAATGTCATGCATAAAAGACTGAAAAACAGATGGAGCATTGGCAAGTCCGAACGGCATCACCAGATACTCAAAATGACCCTCGGGCGTATTAAATGCCGTTTTCCATTCATCTCCCTGCCTGATTCTCACCAGATTATACGCACCACGAAGATCAATCTTAGTAAACCAACTAGCCCCCTTAATCCGAACAAACAAGTCAGAAATCAATGGCAAGGGATACTGAAACTTAACAGTGATCTTATTAAGAAGGCGGTAATCAATACACGGTCTTAGCGAACCATCCTTCTTGGCTACAAAAAAGAACCCTGCTCCCAATGGTGACGACGATGGGCGAATATGTCCCTTCTCCAGGGACTCCTTCACATAACTGCGCATAGCGGTGTGTTCAGGTACGGACAAATTAAATAAACGACCCTTAGGGAATTTACTACCAGGAATCAAATCGATAGCACAATCACAATTCCTATGCGGAGGTAGGGCATCAGACTTGGGTTCTTCAAATACATCCTGATAATCAGACAAGAACTCTGGGATGTCAGAAGGAATGGATGACGAAATAGACAAAAATGGAACATCACCATGTACTCCCTGACAACCCCAGCTGGTTACCGACATAGAGTTCCAATCTAATACTGGATTATGGGTTTGTAGCCATGGCAACCCCAACACGACCACATCATGCAGATTATGCAGTACCAGAAAGCGAATAACTTCCTGATGTGCAGGAGCAATGCACATGGTCAGCTGGGCCCAGTACTGAGGCTTATTCTTGGCCAAAGGTTTAGCATCAATTCCTCTCAATGGAATAGGACACCGCAAAGGCTCCAAGAAAAATCCACAACGTTTAGCATAATCCAAATCCATCAGATTCAGGGCAGCGCCTGAATCCACAAACGCCATGACAGAATACGATGACAAAGAGCACATTAAGGTAATGGACAAAAGGAATTTGGACTGTACAGTACCAATAACGGCAGAGCTATCAAACCGCCTAGTGCGTTTAGGACAATTAGAAATAGCATGAGTAGAATCACCACAATAGAAACACAGTCTGTTCAGACGTCTGTGTTCTTGCCGTTCTACTTTAGTCATAGTCCTGTCGCACTGCATAGGCTCAGGTTTACTCTCAGACAATACCGCCAGATGGTGCACAGATTTACGCTCGCGCAAGCGACGACCGATCTGAATGGCCAAGGACATAGACTCATTCAAACCAGCAGGCATAGGAAATCCCACCATTACATCCTTAAGAGCTTCAGAGAGACCCTTTCTGAACAAAGCCGCTAGTGCAGATTCATTCCACAGAGTGAGTACTGACCACTTCCTAAATTTCTGACAATATACTTCTACATCATCCTGACCCTGGCATAAAGCCAGCAGATTTTTCTCAGCCTGATCCACTGAATTAGGCTCATCGTAAAGCAATCCCAGCGCCTGGAAAAATGCATCAACATTACTCAATGCAGAATCTCCTGGTGCAAGAGAAAACGCCCAGTCCTGTGGGTCGCCGCGCAAAAAAGAAATAATAATCAAAACCTGTTGAATAGGATTACCAGAAGAATGAGGTTTCAAGGCCAAAAATAGCTTACAATTATTTCTGAAGCTCAAGAACTTAGTTCTGTCACCAAAAAACAAATCAGGAATCGGAATTCTTGGTTCTAGCATCGATTTCTGATCAATAGTATCTTGAATCTTTTGTACATTTACAACGAGATTATCCATTGAGGAGCACAGAGCCTGAATATCCATGTCCACAGCTGTGTCCTGAAGCACTCTAATGTCTAGGGGAAAAAAAAGACTGAAGACAGAGCTAAGAAAAAAAAATGATGTCAGGATTTCTTTTTTCCCTCTATTGGGAATCATTGGTGAGGCTCCTTGTACTGTTATGGCCGGCAATCAGGCAACACAGCGTGCAGTAATCAGCGCACATACAGAGATCTGGCAATAACCAAAAACAATAGGACGAGCTCTGAGACGTGGAATCTCTGTAGACTGCAGTACCTGATCTATCCTCACACAACTATAAGCAGCAGTGGATTGCGCCTATCACTACCTATGCAACTCGGCACTGCCTGAGGAGCTGACTAGCCTGAAGATAGAAATACAAGCCTGACTTACCTCAGAGAAATACCCCAAAGGAATAGGCAGCCCCCCACATATAATGACTGTTAGCAAGATGAAAAGACAAACGTAGGAATGAAATAGATTCAGCAAAGTGAGGCCCGATATTCTAGACAGAGCGAGGATAGCAAAGAGAACTATGCAGTCTACAAAAAACCCTAAAACGAAAACCACGCAAAGGGGCAAAAAGACCCACCGTGCCGAACTAACAGCACGGCGGTGCACCCCTTTGCTTCTCAGAGCTTCCAGCAAAAGTTAATAGCAAGCTGGACAGAAAAAACAGAAAACAAACTAGAAGCACTTATCTAGCAGAGCAGCAGGCCCAAGGAAAGATGCAGTAGCTCAGATCCAACACTGGAACATTGACAAGGAGCAAGGAAGACAGACTCAGGTGGAGCTAAATAGCAAGGCAGCCAACGAGCTCACCAAAACACCTGAGGGAGGAAGCCCAGAGACTGCAATACCACTTGTGACCACAGAAGTGAATTCAGCCACAGAATTCACAACAGGTTAGGCCATATGACGACATTGCCCCCTTTATCTGCAATTTTGAAGACAACGTCATTCCAATTTTTTAGTTCTCCCAACGCCACTCTCTCCTCTCTAGTGAGATTATCAGCATGGAAGTGACTGGGTTTGGATCTCATGTCCTCAATTTCGCTGGCAACTATTTTGGTAAAGGTGTCTACCGCTGGAACTAATGTAAGTGGTGGAAACTTGTTAGACTTACTAATTAAATCAATCGGAAACTTACTGGTGTCAGTGCTGTTTTCCTCAAGCAAGGCCGTAAGCGCATCCAACGCCTCTTGCTCTCCATCATCCTCGGTAGTCCCCCCTACATTGTCTTTATGATGTAATTTTTTCAATACGAGCTTCCTCGCAAAGAGGTGAAGGTCTTTAATAGTTATAAACGAATCTAGGTGAGAAGATGGGGAAAAGTTCAAACCCTTTTGCAATACCTTTTCCTGGGCTGTAGTCAATACATGTGTAGATAAATTTATTACCTTAACATGGTCACCTTTGTAATTGTGGCCACCTTGGGCAGATCCTTTTTTGGGGAACTGACGGGTTCTTGGTCCGTTGTATCCACTATACGTGGAGTCACCCCCTTCACTTATGGATGACCCCGAGGCTATGGATGAACTCCTTGATATGTTTTTTCTTATAGGTGTCCTATTAATTTGCCATTTGAATATCCTGTTAGTTTCGAAGTCTACTATGTCCCTCTCATATTTCTTCTGTTTGTTATGAGATATAACTCCTTCCCACTTCTCAATTTCTTTGTCCAGCTTCCCAATCATTTCCTGAAAGGAATCAACATTGAGGTCCTGCTGTAACGTCCGTTGCAGGGACTCGATTTCCGTCTCAACAGTTTTTAAGGTGTTAATATTGTTCTCAATTATAATTTTCATGAACTCAATGGAACATGCATTAGCGGCCTTAATCCATCTCTCCTTAAGGGATTCATCATCCAGATTGAATGTGGGGAACAGATGTACCCGTAGGCCTCTTGGAACAATTTGTTGTGAAACATAATTTTCCAAGGTGATTTTAGTCCACCAAATCTTGATTTTTCTGTGCACTATATTTTTATATTTTTTGATATTTTCTTGTTGGTTATAATATGAGGAAGTCGGAAGAGGACCTGCACCCTTTCTGAACATGCTTGT
Organism: Ranitomeya imitator; assembly: GCF_032444005.1. Taxonomy (NCBI): domain Eukaryota; kingdom Metazoa; phylum Chordata; class Amphibia; order Anura; family Dendrobatidae; genus Ranitomeya; species Ranitomeya imitator. The sequence continues at coordinate 500,903,047 of NC_091286.1, forward strand.
TGCTTTCGCTTGCCAGGAACTTTCCTTGGCCTTGAAATCCATCAGTATGAGCTCTGTTTAAACAACAGCCAATGTAATAATATATTCACAACTTTTGCTCAACAGTAAACAAAGATGTTGCTCCCCCAATCCATGGGGCAACTAGTACCATAAACAAAGCAGCTATCACAAGAGGTGTGATCAAAGAATGCCACGCTGATCTCACCAGGGTACCATATAAAATATAAATTTTATTAAATAGCATTAAAAACACATGAATCACTACATACAGGTGCAAATCCTCAACAATAAGAGGGACTATATAGCCTGAGTTGAACACCACTATACCAGGCCCCACATATAAATAAGACAGGGAGTAATATAGTACTACGGCATCTTAAACAGAAAGATTAACCTATGTGATCTATCCTAATGGAGCCCACTAGGGATCTCCATAGTGAGTCCTCTGTCTAATATATAAAGGTCAAGCAATACATAAAGACAATTAGAGATAGGTATATTACCTCAAAGTAAGCCTGGCGTGTGCTCCTCGGCGTCCCTCTGCCCCGACGCGCGTTTCGCAGTAGCTTCTTCTGGAGGCGTGTCAGGGCAGGGGGTGAGCCGGTATATATACATATGAGCCTACCGTTCATAGGGCAAGAATAATAGTGGAACCCGTCGCAGCTGTGCAGCGGTATACGTGATACACGAGTTGTTCCTGTGCGTCGGGACTATGACCACTTCCGCCCCCTGTACGGGAACCGGAAGTGCCACACTGCGGTCCCTAGTATAGATTCCGTACAGGCGCTCCGGCTCTCTGGGTGGCTGTACGGAAGTCGGAAATGCCGGAAGTGCTCAGAGGCCGGGCGCTGTACGGAAGGCTAATGTGACAGGACAAGGCGGCGCATGATCAGACGGGCAGACACAGCTATAATGGTGAGTCGGATCACGGACCGGGAGTCGGGAGCGTGTCGTCGTCCAAGTCCGACCCACAACTCCGTTCTCCAATGGTCCGCTAGCCGACCTCACCGCCAGTCCCCCATCCAGTCATGCGCACATCCTGTCTAGAAGGGAGAATCGAATGGAAGAGATATAGAAGTTCTAATGAGGAAGATATCTATATAATAACTTATGTGATTATACTATAATATATAATAAAGAGCCTACCAGATCGTCTCCAAATTGAATGATAACCCTACCGATAATAATCATAGGGTGAGCACTTCCGGCATTTCCGACTTCCGTACAGCCACCCAGAGAGCCGGAGCGCCTGTACGGAATCTATACTAGGGACCGCAGTGTGGCACTTCCGGTTCCCGTACAGGGGGCGGAAGTGGTCATAGTCCCGACGCACAGGAACAACTCGTGTATCACGTATACCGCTGCACAGCTGCGACGGGTTCCACTATTATTATTGCCCTATGAACGGTAGGCTCATATGTATATATACCGGCTCACCCCCTGCCCTGACACGCCTCCAGAAGAAGCTACTGCGAAACGCGCGTCGGGGCAGAGGGACGCCGAGGAGCACACGCCAGGCTTACTTTGAGGTAATATACCTATCTCTAATTGTCTTTATGTATTGCTAGACCTTTATATATTAGACAGAGGACTCACTATGGAGATCCCTAGTGGGCTCCATTAGGATAGATCACATAGGTTAATCTTTCTGTTTAAGATGCCGTAGTACTATATTACTCCCTGTCTTATTTATATGTGGGGCCTGGTATAGTGGTGTTCAACTCAGGCTATATAGTCCCTCTTATTGTTGAGGATTTGCACCTGTATGTAGTGATTCATGTGTTTTTAATGCTATTTAATAAAATTTATATTTTATATGGTACCCTGGTGAGATCAGCGTGGCATTCTTTGATCACACCTCTTGTGATAGCTACAAAGTAAAAAGTGGCAAACCACTCGGGATATATGGCAAAACACTACAAAAAGAAACCCAGAATAATACAGACCTCGATAGAAAAATATTAGGGACAAATAGGTATAAAATAAGCCTTTATTTAGACATATTGGCAATGGCACCAACAGTGTGCCTGTATTTGGAGATAAAAAAGATATATATATATATATATATATATATATATATATATATATATTATAAAAGTATATATTACGGACGGACTAAAAATAATGGAGTACAAAATACACTGTCTAATATTGTAATATGACTATCCAAGATAACCGCCAGAGTCTACATCAGGACTAATATATATGTACAACTTTACAAAAAAAGTGCATAGTGCCAAATAAATCATAAATCTCGACCTAATATCAAAAAATCACATATCTATAAATGTTGCAATCAAAATTCTGAAAAAATAGAAAAAATAAAGTGCAAACATGATAGCTGTACAAACAAGATACCAAAATGTGTATTAGTGTGAAAGTGTGTATAACACTATAAGCACAAGGGATAAAGATATATAAATGAAATATGTGAAAAAAATGTGCTAAACAAATACATATATATGGGGCCTGAAAAAGACTATCAAATATTGTGGCGGATATAGGTGCACAGTATGGTTCAAATATACCCAGGTATGAAACCACCTAGGTACATAGAGACCACAGTGTAGCTAAATATAATTAAATAGGCTGGGAGGAGCACAGTGTGCCTGAAATTGAATGTGCATCAGTATATAGCGATACACCGTGTGGCTAAGTGCAGGTGCACTATATGGCTGAATATGTCTAAGTGCACATAAGTGCATACAATGGCACGTTCTATTTAAAAAGATCACAGACACAATGTATCAGTCACTGGGACCGATATATAATAAGGGATTCAACCCAGCGCACTGAGAAAAGCATAAGACAAAGGGTGAAAAGATGAATGAATATACCTGTATGAGTCTGTCCCTCCAGAATACAGAGCACCCCAACGTGCGTTTCGGACGCTAATCCTTCATCAGGGGGTGATGTATTAGCTGACTGTTGTGATAGAGTTTCTCTATGAAGACTAGCTGTGCAGTTGCAGCTCTCTGGTGTCAGCTATTTCTGGAGTTTTGGAGTCCTGTTTCTGTGTTACCTGTGGTGTGGTGCTTAGCAGCGGAGTCTGAAAGCTAAGTGTTGTGTTTACTCCTTGTCCCTCTTTTGATTGTCACTGTTCCCTATGTTTGTTACCATTTGCAGTGGTGAGACTAGTGCTCTCGCCAGCAAATGCACTAGCCAGGGCAGTGTGAGGTGACATTGAGGAATGACTTTCCTGACGGCGGTAGGGGGAAGGACCGACTTAGGGCGTTGGAGGAGTGCAGGGTCAGACTCAGGTTTAAGTTCAGGTGGTTGCCATCCCTCATTCCCTATCGGTAAGGCCTTTCTCTCCCCTATACCATGCCGTTGTGTGTGTGTCGTGCGGTCCACTGACCCTGTGGGGTCATTATATATTCTGTGACATTATCACCAATCCAACTTTTTTTTCCAGTGAACCCATGGTTCAAGCTCAGGCTTTTGCTCACTTGATCCAGACCCTCACAGATGAGGTTAAGGAGCTGCGGTGTCAGGTGGTGCAGCAGCTCCAGCAGTTGTCGGGGTTCTGGCTCTTGGCACATGTGCAGGCTCAACTGGAATCCAAGATTTCTCTCCCTGACAGGTTTTCTGGAGGGAGAGATACATTTTTGGTATTTAAGGAGGCCTGTAAACTATGTTTCAGGCTCCGCCCTCGTTCTTCAGTGAGTGAGGAACAGCGTGTGGGGATTATAGTCTCCCTTGTCAAGGGTGATCCCCAATCCTGGGCCTTCTCCCTGCCAACTGATTCACCATCTCCGCGGTCGGATGAGTTTTTTTGCGGCATTGGCGCTGGTGTATGGGTATCCTGATGATGTCTCCCTGGCTGAGTCTATACTCCAAAAAATCAAGCAGGGGTGTCGGCTGGCTGAGTTTAGGAGATGGGCCACTGACACGCAGTGGAACGACCCTGCTCTTTGGAGTCATTTTTTTCAGGGTCTGTCAGCTACGCTACAGGATACTCTGGTGCAGTATGCTACTCCTGGGTCATTGGAAGCCGCCATGGCCCTTGCTATCTGGGTTCATAGACGCCTCAGGCAGAGACATACACCAAATCTGCCCCCTGTTGTTCTTTCTAGGGAAAACACACTGGCGCAGACGGATGAACCCATGAAGGTGGGGGGGGTCTCTTCGCAAACAGGGTTGCCTGCGGTTCGCAGTGGGATGGGAGCATGCTTCTACTATGGTTTTGCAGGTCATTACATCAATGTTTTCCCATCTCGCACCAAAGTATGTACACTGCAAAAGCCGCGTACCCCTGGTCATGTGGAGGAAGGCGACAAGGGTGTGTATATTTCCTCCATCTTTTTGTCTTAATGTATCATTCCTGGTGAGGTGGTGGTTAGCGGGGTTACTGAGACTGTACCAGTGCTTATGGACAGTGGAGCTGGGGTCTATTTGGTGGATTCTCGCTTTGTCTAGGACATGGTCTGATGGGTAGGATGCTGCCGTGACCCCTTAGTGTTCAGGCAATTGACTCTGTCCCACTCAGCCAGGGGAGGGTGACTCAAGTCATAGATAGGGCAAAACACTACAAAAAGAAACCCAGAATAATACAGACCTCGATAGAAAAATATTAGGGACAAATAGGTATAAAATAAGCCTTTATTTAGACATATTGGCAATGGCACCAACAGTGATATTATATATATATATATATATATATATATATATATAAAAGTATATATTACGGACGGACTAAAAATAATAGAGTACAAAATACACTGTCTAATATTGTAATATGGCTATCCAAGATAACCGCCAGAGTCTACATCAGGACTAATATATATGTACAACTTTACAAAAAAAAGTGCATAGTGCCAAATAAATCACAAATCTCGACCTAATATCAAAAAATAAAAAAATCACATATCTATAATGTTGCAGTCAAAATTCTGAAAAAATAGAAAAAATAAAGTGCAAACATGATAGCTGTACAAACAAGATATCAAAATGTGTATTAGGGTGAAAGTCTGTATAACGCTATAAGCACAAGGGACAAAGATATATAAATGAAATATGTGAAAAAAATGTGCTAAAGAAATACATATATATGGGGCTTAAAAGAAGGCAGACGCCGAAACGCGCGTCGGGGCCCGGCACATCCCAGGGACCTATACTACAGTAAGCAGGTAATACCAGGTGGCTCTCTTTCTTCATTTTACAAATAATTTTTGGCACATTTATCAATTATCTGGCTCACATATTGCCTATTATCATAGGGGCCTTACACTTTGTGTCATAGCACATATTAATTAGTTCCATATATATATATATTTCCCCCTTTTTTTCGCCCCTTCCATTTGTCCTATTACGCTTCAGCCACTTTTGCCCAAGCACTTTATGCTCCAGCCACTTTTGCACAAGCACTTTACTTGTTCTTGTATGGCGTATATATATGCTAGCATGTACGTATATCAAAAAATTCCCATTGTGGTTTTATTGTAATTGTCCTTTCGCCATATTTATGTCCCTGGTGTGCCGTTTAATGGTATCTTCTCACCGCACCACCATTTTTTAATTAATAAATATTGTTATAATATACCCTAATTTTGGACTTTGTGTCGGTCTTTCTTCGTTCTTATTTCTTGTTTTCCGATTGTCCAGTACAATCCCTATTGGTGCACTCCGGGGGTGATGGTTTCCTCCCTTATAGAAGTATCAGTGTGCACTGTGCCTTGAGTTTTCTATATTTAACCGGAATGTAAGTATGTAGTGTTTGTTTGTTTTTACGTTTACGCTGGTAACCAGGGTAAACATCGGGTTACTAAGCGCGGCCCTGCGCTTAGTAACCCGATGTTTACCCTGGTTACCAAGGGACTTCGCATAGTTGGTCGCTGGAGAGCTGTCTTTGTGACAGCTCTCCAGCGACCACACAGCAACGCTGCAGCGATCGGGATCGTTGTCTAGATCGCTGCAGTGTCGCTAAATGTGACGGTACCTTTATGCTCTCTGAATCCGAGAGAAAGGCCCTATGCAGTGTTAGAATGCAGCATTACTGCTGCACAAGGTGGCTCTTTTAGTTTATAATGGCTGGAGGGGGTGACAGAGGCCCTTTAAGGAAGATTTGGGAAGAGAAAGCAACCGTCATTCTAATTGCTCCATTTTGGCCCAAGACACCATGGATGAGGATGATGTCCTTCTCGGATCCTTAGATCCTCCCAGATATCCCAGATCTCCTCAGGCAGGGTCCAGTTTGTCATTCTCAGAGGTCAGGCCTGCATTTGATTATTTGATTCCAAAAGGGCTTAGTCTCTACCCTGCTTCAGAGCAGGAAACCAGTAACAACTAGAATATATGGTAGGACATGGGCAAAATTTTGGTTTAGTTAAGAACAATCCTCAGAAGGAACAATTCTGATAAAGGTCATGTTAGAGTTTCTTTAGAAAGGTATGGAGATGAGCTTGGATACCTGCACTCTTAAGGTGCAAGAATCGGCTCTAGAGGCCTTATATACAGTGGGTACAGAAAGTATTCCGATCCCTTTACATTTTTCACTCTTTGTTTCATTGCAGCTATTTGGTAAATTCAAAAAAGTTCATTTTTTCTCATTAACATACAATCTGCACCCCATCTTGACTGAAAAAAACAAATGTAGAATTTTTGCAAATTTATTAAAAAGACATATCACATGGTCATAAGTATTCAGACTCTTTGCTCAGACACTCATTTTTAAGTCACATGCTGTCCATTTCCTTGTGATCCTCCTTGAGATGGTTCTACTCCTTCATTGGAGTCCAGCTGTGTTTAATTAAACTGATAGGACTTGATTTGGAAAGGCACACACCTATTTATATAAGACCTCACAGCTAACAGTGCATGTCAGACCAAATGAAAATCATGAGGTCAAAAGAACTGGCCAAGGAGCTCAGAGACAAAATTGTGGCAAGGCACAGATCTGACCAAGGTTACAAAATAATTTCTGCAGTACTCAATGTTCCTAAGAGCACAGTGGCCTCCATAATCCTTAAATGGAGGAAGTTTGGGATCACCAGGAGTCTTCCTAGACCTGGCTGACCAGCAAAACTGAGCAATCATTGGAGAAGAGCCTTGGTGAGAGAGGTAAAAAAGAACTCCAAGATCACTGTGGCCGAGCTCCAGAGATACAGTAGGGAGATGGGAGAAAGTTCCACAAAGTCAACTATCACTGCAGCCCTCCACCAGTCAGGCCTTTATGACAGAGTGGCCTGACGGAAGCCTCTCCTCAGTGCAATACATATGAAAGCCAGCATAGAGTTTGCTAAAAACACATGAAGGACTTCCAGACTATGAGAAATAGGATTCTCTGGTCTGATTAGACAAAGAAAGATCTTTTTGGTGATAATTCTAAGCGGTATGTGTGGAGAAAACCAGGAACTGCTCATCACCTGCCCAATAAAATCCCAAGAGTGAAACATGGTGGTGACAGCATCATGCTATGGGAGTGTTTTTCTGCTGCAGGGACAGGATGCCTGGTTGCCAATGAAGGAAACATGAATGCGTCCAAGTACAGAGATATCCTGGATGAAAGCCTCTTTCAGAGTGCTCTGGACCTCAGACTTGGCCAAAGGTTCACCTTCCAACAAGACAATGACGCTAAGCACACAGCTAAAATAACAAAGGATTGGTTTCAGAAACAACTCTGTGACCATTCTTGACTGGCCCAGCCAGAGCCCTGACCTAAACCCAATTGACCATCTCTGGAGAGACCTGAAAATGGCTGCCCACCAACGTTCACCATCTAACGATGAAACCGGAGATGATCTGCAAGGAAGAATGACAGAGGATCCCCAAATCCAGGTGTGAAAAACTTGTTGCATCATTCCCAAGATGACCCATGGCTGTACTAGCTAAAAAGGGTGCATCTACTCAATGCTGAGCAAAGGGTCTGAATACTTATGACCATGTGATATTTCAATTTTTCTTTTTTAGCTTTAGTGACGGAGCCAATTTTTTAAAATCTGACAAGTGTCACTTTATGTGGTAATAACTCTGGAACGCTTCTACAAATTCCAGTGATTTTGAGATTGTTTTTTCGTGACACATTATACTTTATGATAATGGTAAATTTAGGTTGATATGTTTTGTGTTTATTTAATAAAAATATCAGAAATTTGAGAACAATGTTAAAAAATTAGCAATTTTGAGACTTTGAATGATTATCCCTTTAATCCAGATAATCATACCACAGCAAAACATTAATAAATAACATTTCCCACATGTCGGCTTTACATCTGCGCCTTTTGTAAAATGTTCTTTTATTTTGTTAGCATTTTAGGAGGTTTAAAATTGTAGCAGTCATTTTTCATTTTTTCAAGGAAATTTACAAAATTTATTTTTTTAGGGACCTATCCATGTTTGAAGTGACTTTAGGGGTCCCATATATTGTGAAACCCCCAAAAGTTATACCATTTTAAAAACGGCACCCCCTGACATATTGAAAACTGGAGTCACATAGTTTATTAACCCTTCAGGTGATGTTCAGGAATGAATGCAAAGTGGCATGGCAGAAATTAAAATGTGTATTATTACCTCCTAAATGCCGCTAACTTCTGAACAGGTTACAACAGCCGTAAGACTCTAAGGCCGCTATTTAGTTATGAATTGCTATGGCAAACATCAGGACAACACAATCATGATCTGAGGGCACAGATTGGGATAAAGAGCAAGCCCCCACACTCTGTTAACTATTTATAATGATGCAGTCACTATTGACAGCAGCATCTAAGGGGTTAAACAGATTTTGACGGTGCAAACACTGATCGTGGCTGATGCAGAAAGTTGTCAGCTATAGTGTACAGGCAACAGCTGTTTGGATTGTCCTCTGTATGGGGATGCTATTCTCTAATATCTCAGGTCAGTTAAAAGACGTATTGGCTGTCATTAAGGGGTTAATACATTTGCAAAAAATTCTACGTTTGTTTTTTTTCAGTCCAGATGCTGAGCAGAGTGTACATTAATGAGAAAAAAAATGAACTTTTTTGAATTTACCAAATAGCTGCAATGAAGCAAAGAGTGAAAAATTTAAAGGGGTCTGAATACTTTCTGTACCCACTGTAATTATAATCTAGCGGCAGATAGGTGGATAATTACGGTAGCTTTATTAAAGCATGTGATAGATCTAGACTGATACCGCCCCTAAAAATGCCTCCTTGGGATCTAAACCTGGTCTTGGAAGCATTAATGAGATCTCCCTTTGAGCCCTTAGATGAATTACCAGTCAAGATACTCACCCTAAAGAAAGTAATATTTGTGGCTCTATCATCAGCCCGCAGGATCAGTGAATTACAGGCTCTATCAGTTAACCACCCATTTACACAGATCAAGTAAGATAGAGTCATATTGAGACCAGACCCAGCATATCTTCCAAAAGTAAAGCAATAAAATACTTGGCACTCAGGAGATCTTTATGCATGATCAGAAGTGAACAATTCGTTTATTTAGTGCATCCAGCTCAAACATTAAACGTTTTCGGTCTAATCAAAAGACCTTCATCAGAAACAGTTTTTGGAGTACTGGAAGCCACGAAGAGTGAATGTGGGCCCACAGGGGTGCCAACAATCGGCAGAGTCCGGGAGAAGAAGGCGTACTCCCGGGACTGAGCAGTCCCGGGAGTACGCGACCCCTGCTGTACGGCGCCGGTGCCCTTTGAGGATTCAGCGCTTTTGCCACTGCGAGCTTCTCGCCCTTCTACAGCGCTCTGCTCCCGCATTTCCAGACTCTTTAAGGCGCCTTCTTCTCCCGGACTCTGCCGATTGTTGGCACCCCTGTGGGCCCACATTCACTCTTCGTGGCTTCCAGTACTCCAAAAACTGTTTCTGATGAAGGTCTTTTGATTAGACCGAAAACGTTTAATGTTTGAGCTGGATGCACTAAATAAACGAATTGTTCACTTCTGATCATGCATAAAGATCTCCTGAGTGCCAAGTATTTTATTGCTTTGATTTGACGGGTTGGAAACCTAACTTGCGCACCTCCAAGAAGCCAAGAGTGCCGTGCTTAATATTGCTATCTTCCAAAAGTGTCGTGTCATCTAAATTTCATAGACATCAAGAGATTGTTCTCCCATCTTTTTTTTTAGTAATTCTAAGAATACAGAAGAGCAGAGACTTCACACGCTAGATGTTAAACGAGTACTGGTACAGTATTTAGCCATATCAAAGCAATGGAGGAAGAGTGAATCCTTATTCATATCCTTCCCAAGAGTTAGGAAAGGCCTCAAAGTAACAAGGGGTATCATAGCTAGATGGATTAGGGCCACCATTAGCTTAGCCTACTGCTCTAGTAATATACCAGTTCCAGAGAACTTGATCCCACCAGGGCCATGGCAAATTCCCGGGCTGAGAAGGCGGAAGTGTCGATCGACAGGATATGTAAGGCAGCAACATGGTCCTGTACATCTACCTTCTATAAACCTTATCGATGTAATCTTTTTTCTCCTGATGACCTGTCCTTTGGGAAAAAGATGTTGCAAGTGATGATCCCTCCCTAAGGAGGTTTTTGTCTATACAAATCTCTCAGGTGATGCTGGCTTTGGAGAAGGTGAAACAATCTTAGTTACTTACGTGCAACTGAATTTTACAGAACCCATGACGGCACCCTTATATTCCTTCCTTTTTTTGTACTAGTTGGTGTGCATTTCATAGAGGTGTTTAAGCAGAAATGTTGATTGGTGGTGGTTGTGTTAATAACTGAAGGTCCTCTCATGCTCTGAAACCCAACTGATTCAGAGAAGGACTTGCAAGTTGATGAGGACCCTTGACGTTGGGTTGCAAGATTATCCATTTTGGCCAAAATTGTAACTAATACCTCATCTAATGTATTATATACATTAATTTTTCATCTTTTTTGCACTTTTTATCATCTTTTTGCAGGGTGCGGCAGGGCCCCTTTATGTTGTTTCTTGTGTGTTGCATGAATATATAGTGCTGGACGGCCCGCCTGCTAATACTATGGGCGTGATCGATAGGTTGTCCAGACATTGTGCATCACATTTATCTGTGTGAATAGTGTCTTATGCAAGCCTTACCTGTGTGCATTTTTGCTACTAGGCAACCAACCCCTCTAATGTTTGGGCGGGTGGGTGGTTGCTCTCATCAGTAGCTTGCACCTGTGCTGCTTTAGAATTTATTATCGGGGGCCTGCTGCACCCTGCGAGTGCATTTGTCATCTGACAAGGTTTTGGTGAGTCTGCTCTTCATATTGTGTTTTGTTAAGTTTGAAGTTCGTCCATACTCCTTCTATATTTGGATGATGGACCGAACAGTGCTCTGTGAGAAGTTCACAGCCTGGGATATTTGTTTTAAAACCTAACCCAACTTTTCTCTTCTCCACAACTTTATCCCTGACCAGTCTGCTGTGTTCCTTGATTTTCATGCTGCTGTTTGATCCGTAATGTTCTCAAACAAACTTCTGAGGGCTTTACAGAACAGCAGTAGTTATACTGAAAATAAATTACACACAGGTAGACGCAATTTATGATTTATGTCACTTTTGGAGGCAATTGGTCACCCAAGATTTTATTTAGGGGTATCAGAGTACAGGGGACTGAATACAAATGCACATCACATTTTTCAGATTTATATTTTTTAAAATAATTAGAAAACCATGTATCATTTCCTTTACACTTCACAAGTACTTGCTATTTTGTGTTGATATATCATCACAAAAAAATCCCATTTACATTTGTTTGTGGGTGTAACATAAAAAATGTGAAAAGATTCAGGGGGTAGAAATATTGCTGCTTTGGAGATTTTATCTTAAGAGAATTTTTTTAGAAGTACCAATAACCATCTGATATTGACACTTTCCTCTGAAGTATTTGCCTTTTCTTTCCACAGAATACTATAAGAGCCAAAAGAAAAAAGTCCCCCAATGCATCTCAGCAGAGATGCATATTGGCTTAAATGAAACAGTGTATAATTACCGTATATACTCGAGTATAAGCCGACCCGAGTATAAGCCGACCCCCCTAATTTTGCCACAAAAAACTGGGAAAACTTATTGACTCGAGTATAAGCCTAGGGTGGAAATGCAGCATTTACCGGTGAATTTCAAAAATAAAAATAGATCATTATTTCCCCATAGCTGTGCCATATAGTGCTCTGCACCGTTCATATTTCCCCATAGGTGTGAACCATATAGTGCTCTGCACCGTTCATTGTGCCCCCTAGCTGTGCCATATACGGTGCTCTGCACCGTTCATTGTGCCCCATAGATGTGCCATATACGGTGCTCTGCACCGTTCACTGTGCCCCATAGCTGTGCCATATACGGTGCTCTGCACCGTTCACTGTGCCCCATAGCTGTGCTGTGCCATATACGGTGCTCTGCACCGTTCACTGTGCCCCATAGCTGTGCTGTGCCATATACGGTGCTCTGCACCGTTCACTGTGCCCCATAGCTGTGCCATATACGGTGCTCTGCACCGTTCATTGTGCCCCATAGCTGTGCTGTGCCATATACGGTGCTCTGCACCGTTCACTGTGCCCCATAGCTGTGCTGTGCCATATACGGTGCTCTGCACCGTTCACTGTGCCCCATAGCTGTGCTGTGCCATCTACGGTGCTCTGCCACGTTCACTGTGCCCCATAGCTGTGCTGTGCCATATACGGTGCTCTGCACCGTTCACTGTGCCCCATAGCTGTGCTGTGCCATATACGGTGCTCTGCACCGTTCACTGTGCCCCATAGCTGTGCCATATACGGTGCTCTGCACCGTTCATTGTGCCCCATAGCTGTGCTGTGCCATATACGGTGCTCTGCACCGTTCACTGTGCCCCATAGCTGTGCTGTGCCATATACGGTGCTCTGCACCGTTCACTGTGCCCCATAGCTGTGCTGTGCCATATACGGTGCTCTGCACCGTTCACTGTGCCCCATACATAGCTGTGCTGTGCCATATACGGTGCTCTGCACCGTTCACTGTGCCCCATAGCTGTGCTGTGCCATATACGGTGCTCTGCACCGTTCACTGTGCCCCATAGCTGTGCTGTGCCATATACGGTGCTCTGCACCGTTCACTGTGCCCCATAGCTGTGCTGTGCCATATACGGTGCTCTGCACCGTTCACTGTGCCCCATAGCTGTGCTGTGCCATATACGGTGCTCTGCACCGTTCACTGTGCCCCATAGCTGTGCTGTGCCATATACGGTGCTCTGCACCGTTCACTGTGCCCCATAGCTGTGCTGTGCCATCTACGGTGCTCTGCACCGTTCACTGTGCCCCATAGCTGTGCTGTGCCATCTACGGTGCTCTGCCACGTTCACTGTGCCCCATAGCTGTGCTGTGCCATATACGGTGCTCTGCACCGTTCACTGTGCCCCATAGCTGTGCTGTGCCATCTACGGTGCTCTGCACCGTTCACTGTGCCCCATAGCTGTGCTGTGCCATCTACGGTGCTCTGCACCGTTCACTGTGCCCCATAGCTGTGCTGTGCCATCTACGGTGCTCTGCACCGTTCACTGTGCCCCATAGCTGTGCTGTGCCATATACGGTGCTCTGCACCGTTCACTGTGCCCCATAGCTGTGCTGTGCCATATACGGTGCTCTGCACCGTTCACTGTGCCCCATAGATGTTCCACATAAATTTGTGCCGCCGCTGCCGCAATAAAGAAAAAAAAACACATACTCACCTCCCTTGATTGCAGCTCCCGGCGTCTCGTTCCGGCGCCTCCATCTTCCCGGCGTCTCTGCTCTGACTGATCAGGCAGAGGGCGCCGCGCACACTATATGCGTCATCGCGCCCTCTGCCTGATCAGTCAGAGAGCAGAGACGCCGGGAAGATGGAGGCGCCGGCCGGGAAGATGGATCGGCGCCCGGCGGCTGGAACGAGGACAGGTGAATATGCTATACTCACCTAGTCCTGGCGATCCTCGCGCTGTCCCCTCCTGTCTTCGGCGCTGCAGCTTCTTTCTCTATCAGCGGTCACCGGCACCGCTGATTAGAGAAATGAATAAGCGGCTCCGCCCCTATGGGAGGTGGAGCCGCTTATTCATTTCTGTAATGAGCGGTCCCACGTGACCGCTGAAGAGAGGAAGAAACTGCAGCGCCGAAGCCCGTGGGACGGCAGGGACAGCGCGAGGATCGCTGGGACTAGGTAAGTATACCCCAGCGCCCTCAGCCCCTCACCTGCCGACCCCACCGCTACCGTGACTCGAGTATAAGCCGAGGGGGGCACTTTCAGCCCAAAAATTTGGGCTGAAAATCTCGGCTTATACTCGAGTATATACGGTATGTTCTGTCTAGGATACAGGAAAAATATATCTTTGTATAAAGCCACTTGATAGAGAAATATTAAAATTTGAGAGTCCTCATTGTTTGATACATTTTAATGGCTTATTGAAAAGATGGTAACAAATTGCAAGCTTTCGAGACTACTGAGGTCTCTTTATCAGGCATAATACTGTATAACATAAAACCTTAAGGCTGTGTGCACACGTTGCTGTTTTTTCACTTTTTTCCCGATAAAAACGCTATAAAACCACAAAAAAACAGCATACAATAAGCATCCCATCATTTAGAACGAATTCCGCATGTTTTGTGCACATGATGCGTTTTTTTCTGCGAAAAAAACACATCGCGGTAAAAAACGCAGCATGTTCATTAATTTTGAGGTTTTTTTGCGGATTTCCCACTACAAAATGCATTGGGAAACGTCCGGGAAAAAAACGCATCAAAATCGCGGCAAAAACGCATGCAGATTTCTTGCAGAAAATTTCAGGTTTTTCTCAGGAATTTTCTGCGAGAAATCCTGAACGTGTGCACATAGCCTTAGAGTCACATATTTATACACAACAGGACACAGGAATAATGCAGTAAATATATGCAATAAATATTGGAGCAGTTCGTAGATAACGAGTGTTAAAGTTTTATTGTCCTCTGATTGAGGTCTGGTCCAGGGTTGTGATGTCCCCAACAGGTCTGAGGAGCACATTCCTTAGTTGATAAACAAAGACATAAATCCATGTGACACATTCATTACTTTATTAGTTCTGTCTATGTACACACAACTGAAATAACTGACCATATACATATCATTAATAGAAAAACCCTAAGGCCGGGTTCACATTGCGTTAAACAGCAGCCCGTTCAACACATACGTGAACGGGCTGCTGTAACACAAGTGGCGACTTGGCACATTGCTAGCGCAGATAGAGCATCTGCTAGCTCTATCCGCGCTAGCAGTGACAGACCCAGAAAGCTGCAGCCCGCTTCTCGGGGTCCGTCACTCAATGATGGCACATCGCTAGCGCACGCCCATTGTTGGCGTGCGCTAGCGATGCGTCCGACATTGAATTCAATTTAAGATTTATGTCACTTTTGGAGGCAATTGGTCACCCAAGATTTTATTTAGGGGTATCAGAGTACAGGGGACTGAATACAAATGCACATCACATTTTTCAGATTTATATTTTTAAAATAATTAGAAAACCATGTATCATTTCCTTTACACTTCACAAATACTTGCTATTTTGTGTTGATATATCATCACAAAAAAATCCCATTTACATTTGTTTGTGGGTGTAACATAAAAAATGTAAAAAGGTTCAGGGGGTAGAAATATTGCTGCTTTGGAGATTTTACCTTAAGAGAATTTTTTTTAGAAGTACCAATAACCATCTGATATTGACACTTTCCTCTGAAGTATTTGCCTTTTCTTTCCACAGAATACTATAAGAGCCAAAAGAAAAAAGTCCCCCAATGCATCTCAGCAGAGATGCATATTGGCTTAAATGAAACAGTGTATAATTATGTTCTGTCTAGGATACAGAAAAAATATATCTTTGTACCATGTAAGCCCATTGTTGGCGTGCGCTAGCGATGCGTCCGACATTGAATTCAATGGCGGCGTTCACGGACTACGTTAACACCGCGTTATGCCACAGTGTAACGTAGTCCGTCGAACGTGCCATATAGACGCAGTGTGAACCCAGCCTAAGTCTAGAGAAAAGTCCCAAACCATGGCACCATCTTATCAGAATGCTCCAGTAAAAAGGAATGCTGTTAACGGGAGTCTGTCAGCACTGGTTATAGCTCTAGAACGGTTCAACAGATCCTACTGATTCTGACATATTGTACTTCACGTTAGTGGTCAAATTTCTTCTATATGACTTGCGTTTATGAAAAAAATTGAAATTTGGCAAAAAATTTCAAAGTTTTGCAATTTTCAAACTTTTAATTTTTGTGCCGTTAAATCAAAGAGTCTGTCTACTTTACGTCACAATTTTGGAAACTTTTTTTTATTGTTAGGACATTCTGCGGGTTAAAAGTTGACCAGTGATTTTTCATTTTTCCAACAAAATTTACAAAAACATTTTTTTAGGGACCACCTCACAATTGAAGTGAGTTTGGGGGGGTCAATATAACAGAAAATACCCAAAAGTGACACCATTCTAAAGACTGCACCCTTCAAGGTACACAAAACCACATTCAAGAAGTGTATTAACCTTTCAGGTGCTTTACGAGAACTAAAGCAATGTGGAAGGAAAAAATGAACATTTTACTTTTTTCACAAAAATTGGACTTTAGGACTATTTTTTTTATTTTTACAAGGGTATCAGGAGAAAATGGACCACAAAATGTGTTGTGCAATTTCTCCTGATTACGCCAATACCTCGTATATGGGAGAAAGTCACTGTTTGGGCGAATGGCAGTGCTCAGAAGCGAGGGAACACCGTTTGACATTTTTAACCCAAAATTGGCTAGAATCAATGGTGGGCGCCATGTCACATTTGGAGACCCCCTGATGTACCTAAACAGTGGAAACCCTCCCAATTCTAACTCCAACCCTAACAAAGCCCCAATCCCAACCCTAACCCTTACAAACCTGTGACACCAACACCACAACCCTAACCCCAACACAACCCTAACCCCAACACAATGCTAACCCTAGCACATCCCTAACCCCAACCCTAGCCCAAACCCTAGCCTCAACCCTTACCCTAGCCTGAACCCTAGCCCAACCCTAACCCTATCTGTAACCTTAACCCTACCCTAACCCTAGCTCTAACTCCAATCCTAACCGTAGCCCCAACCCTTACCCTAGCTCTAACCCCAACCCTAATGGAAAAATGTAAATAAATACATTTTTTATTTTATTATTTTTACCTAACTAAGGGGGGGGGGGGGGGTGATAAAGGGGGGTTTGATTTTTTTTTTTTACTGTGATCACTGTGATAGGGTCTATGTGATCCAAATGAACCAATAAGAGAAATCTCCTATTGTTGTCAGGTGCCGGTCGCATGCGACTGCCATTTTCTTCCCGGAAGAAGACGCCGAGGGCCGGGACACAGCCGGAGACACTTGGGGGACATTGCAGGTACCAGTGGCTTGGGTGACCCCATTTCTCTCTCCTCGGATGTGCTAGATCATATCACAGAAGAGAGAAATAAATAAGAAATCAGACTTTTTTTTGCAGTCGTTGCTATTACATGAATATTGGTGATTGCAACACTGGGGTAGGTAAAAACTGACCCGAATCATGTTCTCCGGGATCTCAGCTACCCCTGTTAGCCGAGTCCCCGGACATTTTCTGATGCTGGGGGGCGCTATCCACTTATTTCTCAGCGCCGTTAAAAAGTGGCACTGAGAAATAAGAACCCTTAACTGCCGCCATTAAAAGGCGTATTGGCGGTCTTTAACCCCTTTACCCCCAAGGGTGGTTTGCACGTTAATGACCAGGCCAATTTTTACAATTCTGACCACTGTCCCTTTATGAGGTTATAACTCCGAAACGCTTCAACGGATCCTGGTGATTCTGACATTGTTTTCTCGTGACATATTGTACTTCATGATAGTGGTAAAATTTCTTTGATAGTACCTGCGTTTATTTGTGAAAAAAACGGAAATTTGGCGAAAATTTTGAAAATTTCGCAATTTTCAAACTTTGAATTTTTATGCAATTAAATCACAGAGATATGTCACACAAAATACTTAATAAGTAACATTTCCCACATGTCTCCTTTACATCAGCATAATTTTGGAACCAATTTTTTTTTTTGTTAGGGAGTTATAAGGGTTAAAAGTTGACCAGCAATTTCTCATTTTTACAACACCATTTTTTTTTAGGGACCACGTCTCATTTGAAGTCATTTTGAGGGGTCTATATGATAGAAAATGCCCAAGTGTGACACCATTCTAAAAACTGCACCCCTCAAGGTGCTCAAAACCACATTCAAGAAGTTTATTAACCCTTCAGGTGTTTAATAGGAATTTTTGGAATGTTTAAATAAAAATGAACATTTAACTTTTTTACACAAAAAATTTACTTCAGCTCCAATTTGTTTTATTTTACCAAGGGTAACAGGAGAAATTGGACCCAAAAAGTTGTTGTCCAATTTGTCCTGAGTACGCTGATACCCCATATGTGGGGGTAAACCACTGTTTGGGCGCATGGGAGAGCTCGGAAGGGAAGGAGCGCTATTTGACTTTTCAATGCAAAATTGACAGGAATTGAGATGGGACGCCATGTTGCGTTTGGAGAGCCACTGATGTGCCTAAACATTGAAACCCCCCACAAGTGACACCATTTTGGAAAGTAGACCCCCTAAGGAACTTATCTGGATGTGTGGTGAGCACTTTGACCCACCAAGTGCTTCACAGAAGTTTATAATGCAGAACCGTAAAAATAAAAAATCATATTTTTTCACAAAAATTATATTTTTGCCCCCAATTTTTTATTTTTCCAAGGGTAAGAGAAGAAATTGGACCTCAAAAGTTGTTGTCCAATTTGTCCTGAGTACGCTGATACCCCATATGTGGCAGTAAACCACTGTTTGGGCGCATGGGAGAGCTCGGAAGGGAAGGAGCGCAGTTTGACTTTTCAATGCAAAATTGACAGAAATTGAGATGGGATGCCATGTTGCGTTTGGAGAGCCACTGATGTGCCTAAACATTGAAACCCCCCACAAGTGACACCATTTTGGAAAGTAGACCCCCTAAGGAACTTATCTAGAGGTGTGGTGAGCACTTTGACCCACCAAGTGCTTCACAGAAGTTTATAATGCAGAACCGTAAAAATAAAAAAATCATATTTTTTCACAAAAATTATATTTTTGCCCCCAATTTTTTATTTTTCCAAGGGTAAGAGAAGAAATTGGACCTCAAAAGTTGTTGTCCAATTTGTCCCGAGTACGCTGATACCCCATATGTGGCAGTAAACCACTGTTTGGGCGCATGGGAGAGCTCGGAAGGGAAGGAGCGCCGTTTGACTTTTCAATGCAAAATTGACAGGAATTGAGATGGGACGCCATGTTGCGTTTGGAGAGCCACTGATGTGCCTAAACATTGAAACCCCCCACAAGTGACACCATTTTGGAAAGTAGACCCCCTAAGGAACTTATCTGGATGTGTGGTGAGCACTTTGACCCACCAAGGGCTTCACAGAAGTTTATAATGCAGAGCCATAAAAATAAAACAAAATTTTTTTCCCACAAAAATTATTTTTTAGCCCCCAGTTTTGTATTTTCCCTAGGGTAACAGGAGAAATTGGACCCCAAAAGTTGTTGTCCAATTTGTCCTGAGTACGCTGATACCCCATATGTGGGGGGGAACCACCGTTTGGGCGCATGGGAGGGTTCGGAAGGGAAGGAGCGCCATTTGGAATGCAGACTTAGATGGAATGGTCTGCAGGCGTCACATTGCGTTTGCAGAGCCCCTAATGTACCTAAACAGTAGAAACCCCCCACAAGTGACACCATTTTGGAAAGTAGACCCCCTAAGGAACTCATCTTGATGTGTTGTGAGAGCTTTGAACCCCCAAGTATTTCACTACAGTTTATAACGCAGAGCCATGCAAATAAAAAATATTTTTTTTTCCACAAAAATTATATTTTAGCCCCCAGTTTTGTATTTTTCCAAGGTTAGCAGGAGAAATTGGACCCTAAATATTGTTGTCCAATTTGTCCTGAGTACGCTGATACCCGATATGTGGGGGGGAACCACCGTTTGGGCGCATGGGAGGGCTCGGAAGGGAAGGAGCATCATTTGGAATGCAGACTTAGATGGATTGGTCTGCAGGCGTCACATTGCGTTTGCAGAGCCCCTAATGTACCTAAACAGTAGAAACCCCCCACAAGTGACCCCATATTGGAAACTAGACCCCTCAATGAACTTATCTAGATGTGTTGTGAGAACTTTGAACCCCCAAGTGTTTCACTACAGTTTATAACGCAGAGCCGTGAAAATAAAAAATCTTTTTGTTTTCCCACAAAAATTATTTTTTAGCCCCCAGTTTTGTATTTTCCCAAGGGTAACAGGAGAAATTGGTCCATAAAAGTTGTTGTCCAATTTGTCCTGAGTACGCTGATACCCCATATGTTGGGGTAAACCCCTGTTGGGCACACAGGAGAGCTCGGAAGGGAAGAAGCACTGTTTTACTTTTTCAACGCAGAATTGGCTGGAATTGAGATCGGACGCCATGTCGTGTTTGGAGAGCCCCTGATGTGCCGAAACAGTGGAAACCCCCCAATTATAACTGAAACCCTAATCTAAACACACCCCTAACCCTAATTCCAACGGTAACCCTAACCACACCTCTAACCCTGACACACCCCTAACCCTAATCCCAACCCTATTCCCAACTGTAAATGTAATCTAAACCCTAACCCTAACTTTAGCCCCAACCCTAACTGTAGCCCCAACCCTAACCCTAACCCTAGCCCTAACCCTAGCCCTAACCCTAACCCTAGCCCTAACCCTAGCCCTAACCCTAACCCTAGCCCTAACCCTAGCCCTAACCCTAGCCCTAACCCTAACCCTAGCCCTAGCCCTAACCCTAGCCCTAACCCTAGCCCTAGCCCTAACCCTAGCCCTAACCCTAGCCCTAACCCTAGCCCTAGCCCTAACCCTAGCCCTAACCCTAACCCTAGCCCTAATGGGAAAATGGAAATAAATACATTTTTTTTTATTTTTCCCTAACTAAGGGGGTGATGAAGGGGGGTTTGATTTACTTTTATAGCGAGTTTTTTAGCGGATTTTTATGATTGGCAGCCGTCACACACTGAAAGACCCTTTTTATTGCAAAAAATATTTTTTGCAATACCACATTTTGAGAGCTATAATTTTTCCATATTTTGGTCCACAGAGTCATGTGAGGTCTTGTTTTTTGCGGGACGAGTTGACGTTTTTATTAAAAACATTTTTGGGCACGTGACTTTTTTTATCGCTTTTTATTCCGATTTTTGGGAGGAAGAATGACCAAAAGCCAGCTATTCATGAATTTCTATTGGGGGAGGCGTTTATACCGTTCCGCGTTTGGTAAAATTGATAAATCAGTTTTATTCTTCGGGTCAGTACGATTACAGCGATACCTCATTTATATCATTTTTTTATGGTGTGGTGCTTTTATACGATAAAAACTATTTTACAGAAAAAATAATTATTTTTGCATCGCTTTATTCTCAGGACTATAACTTTTTTATTTTTTTGCTGATGATGCTGTATGGCGGCTCTTTTTTTGCGGGACAATATGACGCTTTCAGCGGTACCATGGTTATTTATATCTGTCCTTTTGATCGCGTGTTATTCCACTTTTTGTTCGGCGGTATGATAATAAAGCGTTGTTTTTTGCCTCGTTTTTTTTTTTTCTTACGGTGTTTACTGAAGGGGTTAACTAGTGGGACAGTTTTATAGGTCGGGTCGTTACGGACGCGGCGATACTAAATATGTGTACTTTTATTGTTTTTTTTTTTTTATTTAGATGAAGAAATGTATTTATGGGAATAATATATATTTTTTTTTTTCATTATTTTGGTTTTTGTTTTTTAATTTTTTTTACACATTTGGAAAATTTTTTTTTTAACTTTTTTACTTTGTCCCAGGGGGGGACATCACAGATCAGTGATCTGACAGTTTGCACAGCACTCTGTCAGATCACTGATCTGACATGCAGCGCTGCAGCCTTCACAGTGCCTGCTCTAAGCAGGCTCTGTGAAGCCACCTCCCTCCCTGCAGGACCCGGATCCGCGGCCATCTTGGATCCGGGGCTCGAGCAGGGAGGGAGGTGAGGAGACCCTCGCAGCAATGCGATCACATCGCGTTGCTGCGGGGGGCTCAGGGAAGCCCGCAGGGAGCCCCCTCCCTGCGCGGTGCTTCCCTGCACCGCCGGCACATCGCGATCATCTTTGATCGCGGTGTGCCAGGGGTTAATGTGCCGGGGGCGGTCCGTGACCGCTCCTGGCACATAGTGCCGGATGTCAGCTGCGATAAGCAGCTGACACCCGGCCGCGATCGGCCGCGCTCCCCCCGTGAGCGCGGCCGATCGGCTATGACGTACTATCCCGTCCAGGGTCAGATAAGCCCAGGGCACCTCGACGGGATAGTACGTCTAAGGTCACAGAGGGGTTAAGGGTTTAAGACATAGATCGTGTAGAATGGAAAACTGGTGAAACTGCAGGACGCAAGTCATATAATGACCATAAATAATGCTATTCCTCATGTACACACAGAGGACAATTTATTCTTCAAACTTACTTGAAAGTAAAGTTTGTATGTTCTCCTCAAGTTTGCGTGGGTTTCCTCAAGGTTTCTCTCCACACTCCAAAGATTTAGTCTATGTGCCCGTGATCCGGAAGTTGAAGTGTTTTGGATGCAGCATATTTTCGCTGTGTCCAATGCGCTGCCTTCTATTGAACGCAGGTGAATCCGCATGTGATCACTGAACCATGCGCATTTACCGCATTCAATACATTCTATTGATTACATTTCTGTTACGGAGACTAGCGTCACCGCAAGAGAAATTGACATGCTGCCGTCCTGAAAGACGTGCCGCATGTTAGTTTCCACGGGTGATTCACAGGTGACTACAGCCGTATAGTGGACATGAGATTTCTAGAACCGCAGCAATTCCTGAAGGTGGGCACGTAACCATACTGATGGGAAATTTAGATTTTGAGCCCCAATGGGGCAGCGATGTTAATGCCCGTAAAGTGCTGAAGAATATGATGGTGCTATATAAGTAAGCATAAATAATGAGGAGTGGAAAACTCCATTAAGACCTTGTTTTTGTATAGTCACTTTTCCGTGTCTAAGCTGGACTCAACTGATGCTAAGGCGCGCACACTGTGCAACAGTGCAGCATCCATTGCTGTATCAGAAAACACTGCATGCTTCACAGGGTGAATGGGAACGATGCTAAAGAAATTTTATTTGGATGAGTTCTGGCAATCCCCATGTGGCGTTTCTGTACCATGCCGGAGGGAAAAAAATCAATAGATAAATGGAAACAAGGCCTAAGAGAAACAGCAGTATAGAGGGCCTGGTGTCTGTAAGGCTACGTTCACATTAGCGTTTTGCGTGTTTGCGTCGGGCGACGCAGCAGCAACGCATGCGTCATGCGCCCCTATATTTAACATGGGGGACGCATGGACATGCGTTGTGCGACGCATGCGTTTTTTTTGCCGCAAGCGTTGGGCGCAGAAAACGCAACAAGTTGCATTTTTCTTGCATCAAAATTTCGGCAAAAAACGACGCATGCGTCGCAAAATGCAGCGTTTTTGCATGCGTTTTGGTGCATTTTTATTTGCGTTGTGCATTGCGTCGCCGACGCAGCGGCGCACAACGCAAATGTGAACGTAGCCTAATAAACACCCAAGATGAAGATCAGAAGCTGGCTTGTGATTATGGCCCACAGACAGCTCATTGATCACAGTGAGCACCTTGTTATGCTTCATTTCACCTGCTGCAAAATGAAGGAATGCCAAGGTTCTCCCTTCAATAAGTGCCCACCCCAGGGGGTCATGCTGCAAGACAGCTAGCTAACTAGGAATAATTTGGCCAACACTATATAATAGCAGTCATGGAAGAGTAGTCGTATTCTTCACTCTTAAATGCCATTCCCCAAAATGTTTCAGACTATCTCAACAGCATCAGATAATTTGTAACACAAATTATATGATTAGCTAAATTCCTTATGTATAATAGCATCAATAAGTGTCAGAAGAGAATGAATGTGTATAATTATAATATACGTTCATATCAGGCACCACACCTTTCGCTTCTTACTGCATATGTCAATCTTTTCGTTGTCATGTGTCAGCTTTTTATTGTTGCTGCACTCTCCTTGCCCTCAACCATCATATTTTACAGATGTGATAACCGGCCACGTGTCTTCATACTTTCAAGCTGTTGTCTTGTGCAATTAATGAGGTTACGGCGAAGGCCATTGCTAGGATTATGGGCTATTGTTTTGACGTCAAATCGTATTGCTGTAAAGACTTTGTGACATCTCTGCTTATTTTTAATGAGATTGCAAAACGTGTAATCTTCTAAGGTTTGAAGTGTATTCCTCACGGAACTTCCTTTAATTAGACGAGACTGTCTCTCCGCAGTTGCTCGGTCTGCTTGCACAGAGATGTACCTTTCAAGTTAGCCAATTGAACTGATAAGAGAGAAACCTTTCCTGCTGGTAATGCAGACTGGAATGCTGGTCAGACATTGGAAGAAATAATTTGCAGCCCTATAATTCTTTTATGGTCGTGGGCAGACAAAAAGCAATGGAAATTAGCACATAATAGTACTTGTATATGCACACATACACATGATCTGTTCTTACTAGCACTGTTTATAAGATAGCCGTGACACCTACACAGAACCTGTTTTACAAGGAATCCATGAATAGTGAGAGGCTCCATTGACTTACAGTAGGATCTATATGGTGTAAAAACACCAATAAGGCCTGGCTCACGCTCTTCTTGTGCTCTATACTGAGCATCGCATCAGGTTTTGTGAATCTCTGAAAAACAGGATTGAGGCAGAAACCCCGATGGAGCTATTCACTATGAGGCAGGCAGAGTCACTTTGAACTTATTCTTGCAGTGTCCATCTTTTTCACAGGGATACAAAAGCGTGGTAGACCATGCTTTCGCGACTGCCTAAAAAGACACTGCCAGAGCAGTGTCCAGATAGAGTACAAAGTGTCTCCATCTGCCTCAGAATTGGAAATGGCAGCGGGAGGTCATATGACCGCAAGCATGCGATTTGCATACATTCTGACTAGACGTGTCCATCCTCACTCAATAGACTAGCATTGAGCGAGGCCATGCAGTTCTATTAGGGAACGTGATCCATGTATGCTAAACACATACTTGTGGTCACGCACTCACCGCCGGAGAAACCTCACAGTTCACGTGATGTGAGGACTCACAATCTGCAGTCACATAGAGTTACTGCAGACTTGTAACATAAGACAACCTCATTAAGGCATAACTGGAGGACCCTTTTGCTATTTCCAGTTAGGGTAGGGGGCTACATGGGGAAACTGAAATCACGGTGTCCCATTGCATCTCGGGATTTTTTATGGTGGAGTATTTGTACAGTATGATTTTCTGTCACTGGTCACAAGTGCAATGAAAATCACTCGTGAGAGACTTGAAAGCAATACATATGTGACTTGTCAGCGAATGGCAGTTTTGTTTTTACAGCCAACTCACAGATTTAGAATAGTAACGGGACAGCAAGTAGCAAACAAATCATTCAAATGTCTTTGGACTTGCGACTTGTCTGAAAATTGCCGTCACGTAACATGTCGCAGTGTAGCTCTAGCCTTATGGTCCTGGCTCTAGAAGTATGTTAGTCTTCATTCCCTTTTAGCCAGAGTTTCTCCCTCCGGTGTCACAGTGCAGGGCCAGAGGGAATCTGATGTAAGAATAGACCATGTAGGATCATTCACATTCATCTGGTAAATCAGCTGTTGTGCCAGAACCTTCAAAGAGTCGGATCAGAGAAAGCTACTTGTTTCTTTTCCTCTATCCAGCTCACCAATTTTGAAGTATAAAATGGTGAAAAAGCTTGATGACAAGTGATGCCGTTTTGAGATCTGTTGCCATCAGTTCAAGCACAAAAAAAAACAGATGTGGAAACCCGGCTAAAGCTTGCAGTGTTAATAGTATAAAATCCGTGTTCTGTACTAGGGTACTATACAGCCATCACATAGGCCCTGTGTATATGATTCTCCCTAGGCAACAAGCATCATTTAGAAAATAAAGTTGTGCTTCTCTGGGACGGAGCCAACTGTTGCTAGAAGCATTGTTGTTGTGTGTCCTGGCAGTATAGTATTCATTCTTATTGGGATTTGCAAGGCGTGCTGTTCTTTTAGGTTTAGGCAACACCTCGGGGAAATATGTTGATAGGATTAATCTTGAATGGAGGACTGCCACATATACTATTTAGGCACTAACAGTCTGTCCTTGTAGATTAATGTATGCATTTTTTACAGACTATCTGCATTGAATAGTATTGTCACACTATAATATAAAGAAAGACACAAAGACACTTACAAATACTGACCTGGAATATGGCAAAAAATATACACGTCATATTCAAGAAGCAGAAATTCATATAGTGTAAATAACAGACTTGTAAAAGAAAGAAATAAACTAAAAAAAATTACCTCTAAGAATGTTCAAGTTTAAAACTCTTCTCTCCCATGTATTGGATAACTTTCCGATTGCCGGTGATCTGACTGTTGTGGTTCCCACCGATCCCGAGAACTGGGGCTCTTCCAGCTAAATTGACTGGAGGTCGATCATGTGCACTGTCTTGTCTATTCATTCAAATAAGCGCGCAGAAGATCAGCCGAGCGCTGCGCCATCACCTTCATTAAGAATATATGGCATGGCAGTGTTCATTATCAAACTCAACTCCATTCAGGACCCCTGTTCTCAGGATCGGTGGGGTCACGGCGTTCAGACTCCCAGCAATTGGTAAGTTATCCCTTATACTATTGATAGGGGATCATTTTTAAACTTGACAACGTCTCTTAATTATCCACAGATAAAATAAAAGCTCAATAGCCCTTTAATATATCATGGAACAATACATACTTGTATAAATGACACAAAATGATAGTAAGAGCTATTGCACTTATAAATACTCTACCTATGGTACGTTATTCCATTACACTTAGATTCCAATATAACATTAGGTTAGAGATAAAGGCCTGGAATGGACAATAAGCCGAAGTTGCCATTACTGTTAACAATAAAGAATATAGAGGAGGTTATGAGATGTTCACCCTAATGATCAGCCTATTACAGCTGCTTATCTAGCCATTGGGGTTGACACCTTAAGGGGAACCTGTCAACAGGTTTTCGCTATGTAATCTGAGAACAGCATGAGATAGGAGTTAAAACACTGAACTCAAGGCATCTAGTTTAAAAGTCATCCTCCCCAATAGGCAGATGCCAAGCAACCGTGAATCATTAGGTAGTCTAGTAATGAGTTGTGAGGTCCCCTGTGCGACAGACCTGAACCCTGTACTAGTGTGGCCAGAGCCTGAAGCTTGTTCCCCGGTCTGTGTATGGCCAGACCCTGAATCAGTATCCGAGACCAGTGTGTCTGAATGTGTGCCTATCCCAGTATTTTGTGTATCCGGACTGTCCTATCAGTCCCCAAATCAGCCCTGTCTGAGTCTCTGTGTCAGTAACTGATCTGCAGAGGAGCCAGAACCTACTAATCTGAACTGAGTCCTAGTCCTATCCGCGTCTCCGTACCTGACCTCTGGGGTCAGCAGCTGCAGTATTGGGGACTGACTAGGAGTAGTACCTGGCAGCTACCTGCAATTCAATTTTGACTCCACCATCATGAACTCCAGGTAGCCGCTTAGCTACGCCCCTCCTACATAAACCGGGCCCCATAGCACCGTGGGTCCACGAACCACATGCGCCACCTGCTTGCGTAGCACTGAGTGATACATCATTGGATTCAGGGTCTCTATGCCTACATCATGCTGCTCTCAGATAAGGTAGCAAAAACCTGCTGACAGATTCCCTTTAAATAAGCGACATAGCTCTTGCTCAATATAGTTTCAAACTATAATTCTCTGTTAGGGCAGTCCCACATGTCCAGATAATTCCGGTACCAGAAAAATCGGTACCGGAATTATCCGTTTCCGTGTGCCCCTGCGTTTCTGTAGCACACATGCGGCACACGTGTGCCGCCCGTGTGCCCACTGGGTACCACACGCACCGTGCAGGAGACAGCGCTGGAAATAAGCGCTGCCCCCTGCATCTGGTGCTGAAGCCGCGATTCATATCTTCTCTGCAGCAGCGTTTGCTGTAGAGAAGATATGAAAAATCCTTTTTTTTTTTTGTTTCTCGTGTTTAAAATAAAGATCCCTGTCCCCAACCCCCTCCCACCCCCTGTGCGCCCGCCCGCTGTTATTAAAATACTCACCCGGCTCCCTCGCAGTGTCTTGTCCTGGCTGCAGCTTCTCCTTTATGCGGTCACGTGGGGCCGCCCATTACAGTCATGAATATGCGACTCCACCCATATTAATTTCTGTAATGGGCAGCCCCACGTGACCGCATACAGGAGAAGCTGCGGCTAGGACAGGACACTGCGAGGGAGCCGGGTGAGTATTTTAATAACAGCGGGCGGGCCCACAAGGGGTGGGAGGGGGGTGGGGACAGGGATATTTATTTTAAACACGAGAAAGAAAAAAAAAAAGGATTTTTCTTATCTTCTCTACAGCAAACGCTGCTGCAGAGAAGATATGAATCGCGGCTTCAGCACCATGTGGGGGGGACAGCGCTTACTGTAGCGCTGTCTCCTGCATGGCAAACGGACTGCACACGGACAACGTCCGTGTGCGGTACGTGTTTTACACCGACCCATTGACTTTAATGGGTCCGTGTAATACGTGCGCTCCCACGAACACTGACATGTCTCCGTGTTTTGCACACGGACACACGGTCCATGAAAACACGCTGACATGTGCAGAAACACATTGATTTTAATGTGTCTACATGAGTCAGTGTCTCCAGTACGTGAGGAAACTGTCACCTCATGTATCGGAGCCACTGACGTGTGAAACCGGCCTTACACCTTAAAAACAGGACAAAGTGAATATAAGGATAGTTCCATAGTTCTAAACAATCAAAGTCTGCAAAAAAAACCTCTAAAAAACAAAAGAATAACTCATAACCAATGTCTTTGCGTCACAAGGATGAAAAAAAGCAATAATACAGGTCTCCGATAATAATATAAAAATCTCCTTCTGAGTAGAGGTCTTTTAATTACTGACCTGTTTCCCCTAAAAAATAACTAGGGTAATTAGAGAAAAAAAGAGGGGGGGCAAAAACAAGTCAGTAAGGCTATGTTCACATGTCCAGTAGTGATCAGCTACAACATATATACCAGCAATCCATTGGCAAAAAAGTTGTGCAGACACAATTTCTTAGTCCATGTTTAAGTGATTTCTGCTGCATCTTTTTTTTTTTTAACAGTGAAGTTTGTGGAAAACAGATCCGTTAATTAGCCATCCATTTTTTCCCATATGTAAAGGATCCATTTTTTGCTTACTGGATCAGTAAGCAGTGCATGCCTAAGGCTGGGTTCAGATGCGTGTAATCAACACTCGTCCAATTTTCATCTGTATTATTATCCGTATTCCATCTGTCTTTTTATTTTTACATCTGTATAGCATCTGTTTTTATAAAAATTTATAAGACCAAATACATCATTTCAGTGCAAGTTACTTGTCTGTTGTTGAACAGAATATGGTATAAACACTTGAGGGAAAAGATTCTGGATAAAGCTGGGTTCAGACAAGCCTATGAAAAATGATCTGTTCTGTTCCATCTGTATGCTATCCATGTATCATCATCCTTTTATCTTGTCCATTTTTCACATCCATATGAAATCCGTTTTTATACATCAACAGATAAAAAATTGAAGAAGACCAAATACACTTTCCTATCGTAAGAAGAGTTGAGCGACTTTTACTTTTTTCGGCTCGAGTGGGGTTTCGCGAAACCCGACTGTCAAAAGTCGGGTCGGGTGAAATCGGCTGATTATTGCAAAAAGTCGGGGGCCGACTGAAACACGAAACCCAATGCAAGTCAATGGGAAATCAAAGTCGGCAGTGAGTGGAGGCCAGGAAAACACCTACAGTGCCCATTTTAATGCCAAAAACAAAATTCTTATTACTTAAGCTTGTCAATCTTAATTTACTTTATAATAATAGTTAGGCATTGAAAACTGGGGGTCATTTGGCTAAAGTTGTGGGGGGGTAGGGCTGGCTCAAGATTTTTTTGGGCCCAGGAAACGCGGAATACGTCACGGCGGTGGAGCAGGGAGAGGTAAGTATTTCAACTTTGCAAGTGCTGTGATCCTGAGCAAGCAGGGAGGGGGGCACTCGTTGGCACTGGCACAGGGCCCCTCATAGTACGGCGGTGTGTTTGATGGCGGGTGGCGCATCCCACTGGCAGAGACACTTTTGCGTACTATGAGGGGCCCTGTGCCAGTGACGTCGCCAACGAGTATGCCCCCCCACCTGATGAAGGAACCTGCACTTTCATCTGCACCTTCCTCTTTGTCCCCGTGTAAGGTGGTATAGTATGCGGGAAGGGGAACCTGACTTTCAGCAGGGTCAGATTCTGGCAGTGTAGAGTGCAAGGGGAATGTAGTGGTCAGGGTCAATGTACCAGCAGACTCATCTAGCAGTGGCTGGGCAATGGGCAGAATGAGGAGGAAACACAGATATAGGCCCAAATAATAAAGTAAGCTAAATGCAGTTCAAAATTGGTAACAGGACTAAACAGGCGGCATTGCTTTGTTCAGTGGAGGACAACTGTAATGAGTGGCAGACAGTTAGTAGGCCCAAATATTAAAGTAGGCTAAATACAGTTCAAAATTGATAACAGGACTAAACAGGCGGGATTGCTTTGTTCAGTGGAGGACAACTGTAATGAGTGGCAGACACAGTTAGTAGGCCCAAATATTAAAGTAGGCTAAATGCAGTTCAAAATTGGTAACAGGACTAAACAGGTGGCTGTTGTGAATTCTGTGGCTGAGTTCACTTCTGTGGTCACAAGTGGTATTGCAGTCTCTGGGCTTCCTCCCTCAGGTGTTTTGGTGAGCTCGTTGGCTGCCTTGCTATTTAGCTCCACCTGAGTCTGTCTTCCTTGCTCCTTGTCAATGTTCCAGTGTTGGATCTGAGCTACTGCATCTTTCCTTGGGCCTGCTGCTCTGCTAGATAAGTGCTTCTAGTTTGTTTTCTGTTTTTTCTGTCCAGCTTGCTATTAACTTTTGCTGGAAGCTCTGAGAAGCAAAGGGGTGCACCGCCGTGCTGTTAGTTCGGCACGGTGGGTCTTTTTGCCCCTTTGCGTGGTTTTCGTTTTAGGGTTTTTTGTAGACTGCATAGTTCTCTTTGCTATCCTCGCTCTGTCTAGAATATCGGGCCTCACTTTGCTGAATCTATTTCATTCCTACGTTTGTCTTTTCATCTTGCTAACAGTCATTATATGTGGGGGGCTGCCTATTCCTTTGGGGTATTTCTCTGAGGTAAGTCAGGCTTGTATTTCTATCTTCAGGCTAGTCAGCTCCTCAGGCAGTGCCGAGTTGCATAGGTAGTGATAGGCGCAATCCACTGCTGCTTATAGTTGTGTGAGGATAGATCAGGTACTGCAGTCTACAGAGATTCCACGTCTCAGAGCTCGTCCTATTGTTTTTGGTTATTGCCAGATCTCTGTATGTGCGCTGATTACTGCACGCTGTGTTGCCTGATTGCCAGCCATAACAGTACAAGGAGCCCCACCAATGATTCCCAATAGAGGGAAAAAAGAAATCCTGACATCATTTTTTTTTCTTAGCTCTGTCTTCAGTCTTTTTTTCCCCCTAGACATTAGAGTGCTTCAGGACACAGCTGTGGACATGGATATTCAGGCTCTGTGCTCCTCAATGGATAATCTCGTTGTAAATGTACAAAAGATTCAAGATACTATTGATCAGAAATCGATGCTAGAACCAAGAATTCCGATTCCTGATTTGTTTTTTGGTGACAGAACTAAGTTCCTGAGCTTCAGAAATAATTGTAAGCTATTTTTGGCCTTGAAACCTCATTCTTCTGGTAATCCTATTCAACAGGTTTTGATTATTATTTCTTTTTTGCGCGGCGACCCACAGGACTGGGCGTTTTCTCTTGCACCAGGAGATTCTGCATTGAGTAATGTTGATGCATTTTTCCAGGCGCTGGGATTGCTTTACGATGAGCCTAATTCAGTGGATCAGGCTGAGAAAAATCTGCTGGCTTTATGCCAGGGTCAGGATGATGTAGAAGTATATTGTCAGAAATTTAGGAAGTGGTCAGTACTCACTCTGTGGAATGAATCTGCACTAGCGGCTTTGTTCAGAAAGGGTCTCTCTGAAGCTCTTAAGGATGTAATGGTGGGATTTCCTATGCCTGCTGGTTTGAATGAGTCTATGTCCTTGGCCATTCAGATCGGTCGTCGCTTGCGCGAGCGTAAATCTGTGCACCATCTGGCGGTATTGTCTGAGAGTAAACCTGAGCCTATGCAGTGCGACAGGACTATGACTAAAGTAGAACGGCAAGAACACAGACGTCTGAACAGACTGTGTTTCTATTGTGGTGATTCTACTCATGCTATTTCTAATTGTCCTAAACGCACTAGGCGGTTCGATAGCTCTGCCGTTATTGGTACTGTACAGTCCAAATTCCTTTTGTCCATTACCTTAATGTGCTCTTTGTCATCGTATTCTGTCATGGCGTTTGTGGATTCAGGCGCTGCCCTGAATCTGATGGATTTGGATTATGCTAAACGTTGTGGATTTTTCTTGGAGCCTTTGCGGTGTCCTATTCCGTTGAGAGGAATTGATGCTACACCTTTGGCCAAGAATAAGCCTCAGTACTGGGCCCAGCTGACCATGTGCATGGCTCCTGCACATCAGGAAGTTATTCGCTTTCTGGTGCTGCATAATCTGCATGATGTGGTCGTGTTGGGGTTGCCATGGCTACAAACCCATAATCCAGTATTGGATTGGAACTCTATGTCGGTAACCAGCTGGGGTTGTCAGGGAGTACATGGTGATGTTCCATTTTTGTCTATTTCGTCATCGATTCCTTCTGACATCCCAGAGTTCTTGTCGGACTTTCAGGATGTATTTGAAGAGTCCAAGTCTGATGCCCTACCTCCGCATAGGAATTGTGATTGTGCTATCGATTTGATTCCTGGTAGTAAATTCCCTAAGGGTCGTTTATTTAATTTGTCCGTACCTGAACACACCGCTATGCGCAGTTATGTGAAGGAGTCCCTGGAGAAGGGACATATTCGCCCATCGTCGTCACCATTGGGAGCAGGGTTCTTTTTTGTAGCCAAGAAGGATGGTTCGCTAAGACCGTGTATTGATTACCGCCTTCTTAATAAGATCACTGTTAAGTTTCAGTATCCCTTGCCATTGATTTCTGACTTGTTTGCTCGGATTAAGGGGGCTAGTTGGTTTACTAAGATTGATCTTCGTGGTGCGTATAATCTGGTGAGAATCAGGCAGGGAGATGAATGGAAAACGGCATTTAATACGCCCGAGGGTCATTTTGAGTATCTGGTGATGCCGTTCGGACTTGCCAATGCTCCATCTGTTTTTCAGTCTTTTATGCATGACATTTTCCGTGAGTATCTGGATAAATTCTTGATTGTTTACTTGGATGACATTTTGATCTTCTCTGATGATTGGGAGTCTCATGTGAAGCAAGTCAGAATGGTTTTCCAGGTACTGCGTGCTAATTCCTTGTTCGTGAAGGGATCAAAGTGTCTCTTCGGTGTGCAGAAAGTTTCATTTTTGGGGTTCATCTTTTCCCCTTCTACTATCGAGATGGATCCGGTTAAGGTTCAGGCCATCCAGGATTGGACTCAGCCGACATCTCTAAAAAGTCTGCAGAAATTCCTGGGCTTTGATAATTTTTATCGTCGCTTCATCTGTAATTTTTCTAGCATTGCCAGACCATTGACCGATTTGACCAAGAAGGGTGCTGATTTGGTTAATTGGTCTTCTGCTGCCGTGGAAGCTTTTCAGGAGTTGAAGCGTCGTTTTTGCTGTGCCCCTGTGTTGTGTCAACCTGATGTTTCTCTTCCGTTCCAGGTCGAGGTTGATGCTTCTGAGATTGGTGCAGGGGCGGTTTTGTCACAGAGAGGTTCTGGTTGCTCAGTGTTCAAACCATGTGCTTTCTTTTCCAGGAAATTTTCTGCTGCTGAGCGTAATTATGATGTGGGCAACCGAGAGTTGCTGGCCATGAAGTGGGCATTCGAGGAGTGGCGTCATTGGCTTGAGGGTGCTAAGCATCGCGTGGTGGTTTTGACTGATCATAAGAACCTTACTTATCTTGAGTCTGCCAAGCGCTTGAATCCTAGACAGGCCCGTTGGTCGTTATTTTTTGCTCGTTTTGATTTTGTGATTTCATACCTTCCGGGCTCTAAAAATGTGAAGGCGGATGCTCTGTCTAGGAGTTTTGTGCCCGACTCTCCGGGGTTATCTGAGCCGGCGAGTATCCTCAAGGAAGGAGTCATTGTGTCTGCCATCTCCCCTGATTTGCGGAGAGTGTTGCAGAAATTTCAGGCTAATAAACCTGATCGTTGTCCGGCCGAGAAACTGTTCGTCCCTGATAGGTGGACTAGTAAAGTTATCTCTGAACTTCATTGTTCGGTGCTGGCCGGTCATCCAGGAATCTTTGGTACCAGGGAGTTGGTTGCTAGATCCTTCTGGTGGCCGTCTCTGTCACGGGATGTGCGTGCTTTTGTGCAGTCCTGTGGAATTTGTGCTAGGGCTAAGCCCTGCTGTTCACGTGCCAGTGGGTTGCTTTTGCCCTTGCCGGTCCCGAAGAGGCCTTGGACACATATTTCGATGGATTTCATTTCTGACCTTCCCGTTTCTCAAAAAATGTCGGTCATTTGGGTGGTCTGTGATCGCTTTTCTAAAATGGTCCATCTGGTGCCCTTGGTTAAATTGCCTTCCTCCTCTGATTTGGTGCCTTTGTTCTTCCAGCATGTGGTTCGTTTACATGGCATTCCTGAGAATATTGTTTCTGACAGAGGTTCCCAGTTTGTCTCGAGGTTCTGGCGAGCCTTTTGTGGTAGGATGGGCATTGACCTATCTTTCTCCTCGGCCTTCCATCCTCAGACTAATGGCCAGACCGAACGAACCAATCAGACCTTGGAAACATATCTGAGATGTTTTGTTTCCGCTGACCAGGATGATTGGGTGTCATTTTTGCCGTTGGCTGAGTTCGCCCTTAATAATCGGGCCAGCTCGGCTACCTTGGTCTCTCCATTTTTCTGCAATTCTGGGTTCCATCCTCGTTTCTCTTCAGGACAGGTTGAGTCTTCGGACTGTCCTGGTGTGGATTCTGTGGTGGACAGGTTGCAGCAGATCTGGACTCAGGTAGTGGTGACCCCTCCTCAAGGGGGGGGGGTACTGTTGTGAATTCTGTGGCTGAGTTCACTTCTGTGGTCACAAGTGGTATTGCAGTCTCTGGGCTTCCTCCCTCAGGTGTTTTGGTGAGCTCGTTGGCTGCCTTGCTATTTAGCTCCACCTGAGTCTGTCTTCCTTGCTCCTTGTCAATGTTCCAGTGTTGGATCTGAGCTACTGCATCTTTCCTTGGGCCTGCTGCTCTGCTAGATAAGTGCTTCTAGTTTGTTTTCTGTTTTTTCTGTCCAGCTTGCTATTAACTTTTGCTGGAAGCTCTGAGAAGCAAAGGGGTGCACCGCCGTGCTGTTAGTTCGGCACGGTGGGTCTTTTTGCCCCTTTGCGTGGTTTTCGTTTTAGGGTTTTTTGTAGACTGCATTGTTCTCTTTGCTATCCTCGCTCTGTCTAGAATATCGGGCCTCACTTTGCTGAATCTATTTCATTCCTACGTTTGTCTTTTCATCTTGCTAACAGTCATTATATGTGGGGGGCTGCCTATTCCTTTGGGGTATTTCTCTGAGGTAAGTCAGGCTTGTATTTCTATCTTCAGGCTAGTCAGCTCCTCAGGCAGTGCCGAGTTGCATAGGTAGTGATAGGCGCAATCCACTGCTGCTTATAGTTGTGTGAGGATAGATCAGGTACTGCAGTCTACAGAGATTCCACGTCTCAGAGCTCGTCCTATTGTTTTTGGTTATTGCCAGATCTCTGTATGTGCGCTGATTACTGCACGCTGTGTTGCCTGATTGCCAGCCATAACAGGTGGCATTGCTTTGATCAGTGGAGGACAACTGTAATGAGTGGCAGACACAGTTAGTAGGCCCAAATATTAAAGTAGGCTAAATGCAGTTCAAAATTGGTAACAGGACTAAACAGGCGGCATTGCTTTGTTCAGTGGAGGACAACTGTAATGAGTGGCAGACACAGTTAGTAGGCCCAAATACTAAAGTAGGCTAAATGCAGTTCAAAATTGGTAACAGGACTAAACGGGCGGCATAGCTAGGTACACGGGTGGGCTCCTCTGCTGAGTAGCAGACAGTGGTAGTAGGCGCAAAGTATTAACTGGTCTAAATGGAGGCCAGGGCCCCTGTATATTTTAACTATCATCTATCATTTCAACAAATTTGTATTGGCAGAGCCATTGATGGATTTAACAGCACAGACTACACCGTGGTGGAATAGGGAGAGGTAAGTATTGCAAGTGGTAGAGCACTGTTCGAGCTGGGGGGGAACACTCTCTCGTGGGCGGCGGTACTGGCACAGGGCCCCACATATTACGACAGTGTGTCTGACGTTGGTTGTGCACCACCACCGTCAGAGACACTTCATTGTACTATGAGGGACCCTGTGCCAGTGCCGTCGCCCAAGAGTGGGCACACCCACCTGTCCAGGCAAACGGCACTCTCACGGGTGCTTGCGCCAGGTGGTGACCACTGCCCTGTGGGGGGAGTCAGCCCATTTAGGGAGGTATAAAAATGGCCTATGGTGGACATTCAGCAGCTGCAAATGGAGGAATTGGAGAAGTCAGTAAGAGGAGGCCAAAAGCAAGATATTTTTCAGGCAAGCTACGTGTCAGCAGGGGAAGGTGGGGCAAAATAATTTGAAATCCATGATTGGTTCATTTTAATGAAGGCTAGATCATCTACATTCTGGGTAGCCAGATGTGTCCTTTTTTCGGTCAGTATTGAACCAGCAGCACTGAAGACTCTTTCTGATAGCACACTAGAAGCAGGGCAAGCGAGCTCCTGTAATGCATATTCTGCCAAATCTGGCCAGGTGTCTATTTTTGATGCCCAGTAATCAAAGGGGAATGACCTGTGAGGGAGAACATTGATAAGGGAGAAAAAGTAGTTCGTAACCATACTATCACTTTGAATCGATGCAGCAGTACCTGTCGTGTCAGCGGTCATTGCGAAATCACTCCACAAACTG
Organism: Ranitomeya imitator; assembly: GCF_032444005.1. NCBI lineage: Eukaryota > Metazoa > Chordata > Amphibia > Anura > Dendrobatidae > Ranitomeya > Ranitomeya imitator. The sequence continues at coordinate 500,940,147 of NC_091286.1, forward strand.
GTCATAAAACCCCTCTGTCCAACGCCACTTCGGATTTGTGCACCTCTAACACCTCTGCCATGTTGCCCCCTACGGCTCGTGTGAGAACCATCACCGCCGCTGTGTGCTGGGAATGCCTGAACCAAACGGTCTACAAGAGTTGCTTGTTTGGTAGCCAATGTTTGCTCAAGGTTCTCATGTGGCATGATATTTTGTAATTTTCCTTTATATCGGGGATCCAGGAGGTCGGCCAACCAGTAATCGTCATCGGCCATCATTTTGATAATGCGTGGGTCCCTTTTAAGGATAAGCAAGTCATATTCAGCCATGTGGGCCAATGTTCCAGGTGTCAATTCACTGCTTGTGCTGGGTTGAGGAGCACTTTCTTGCAAATTAACATCAGTTGTGTCAAAAACCCTGTACCTGACCTTGCAACGCCACCAGTTTTTATTGCCCCCTGTGAAGCATCCTCCTCCCATAAATATTCATCCCCATCATCCTCCTCTTCGTCTGCCACCTCGTCCAGGAGAGTTCACTAAGCAGACAATGGCTGACTGTCATCAAGGCTTCCCTCCTCCTCGGCTGCAGACGCCAGCTCCTTAATGTGCGTCAAACTTTGCATCAGCAGACGCATTAGTGGGATGCTCATGCTTATGATGGCGTCGTCTGCACTTACCAGCCGTGTGCATTCCTCAAAACACTGAAGGACTTGACAGAGGTCTTGTAGCTTCGACCACTGCACACCAGACAACTCCAAGTCTGCCATCCAAGTGCCTGCCCGTGTATGTGTATCCTCTCACAAATTAATTACAGCACGCCTCTGTTCGCACAGCCTCTGAACCATGAGCAGTGTGGAGTTCCACCTTGTTGCAACGTCGATTATTAGGCGGTGCTGGGGAAGATTCAGCGATCGCTGATGGTTCAGCATACCGCTGGAGTGTACGGGCGACCGGCGGATGTGCAAGCAAAGTCTTCGCACCTTCATGAGCAGGTCTGGTAACTCCGGCTAATTTTTGAGGAAGCCCTGCACCACCAGGTTCAAGGTGTGAGCCAGGCAAGGTATGTGTTTAAGTTCTGAAAGGGCTATGGCAGCCATAAAATTCCTTCCGTTTTCACTGACTACCTTGCCTGCCTCAAGATGTACACTGCCCAGCCATGACTGAGTTTGTTGCTGCAAGTACTCGGCCAGTACTTCTGCGCAGCTGCATAGTATATAACACAACCCAAATAGTATATAGCACAGCCCTCATAGTATATAACACAGCCTGCATAGTATATAACACAGCCCGCATAGTATATAGCACAGACCGCATAGTATATTGCATAGCCCACATCTTCCACCCCCCACAGTCCAGTACTCACTGTTATAGCAAAAAACTAAACAAAAACGCACTCCTCACCTCTCCTCGTACTCGCGCTGCTCCCGGCTCCTGTCTCAGTGGCTGCACTGCCTGGCACACAGTGAGTGCGCACTGACGCTCTCTCCTCCATCATTGCTTTGAACTGTACTGGCAGATGCCGGTATAGTCAGTGTGGTGGCGGCGGGAGTCGGCACTGGTGGCAGGAGGGCCCCCCTGATGTGCTGCTAGTTGGGGGCCCCTTAGGGGGCGGGGGCCCTAGGCAGCTGCCTGGTCTGCCTGCCCCTAACGCTGGCCCAGCGTCCAAGGAAGTACTAGACCGTAATACGGACGAGTGCAATGCGCTAAAAAAATCGCATAGCACTCGTCCCAATGTTAATCTATGGGGCAGCTCCCATCATCCGATATTTTCTCGACCGTATTCAGGATCCGAGTGAAATCGCAGCATGCTGCGATTGTCAGCGTATCTCGGCCGAGAATCGCCAATGCAAGTCTATGGGTGTGAGAAAAAATCGGATTACATATGGACCATGCGTGTGCATTGCGAGAAATACGGAAGACTTCTCCAGGTGACAGGAAATTGAATCATCCATTATCAGGAAGCTTTGGCATGCTAATTTCTGGCCCACGCTGGATTGCAAACCAGGAAGCACGCCTCCACGGAGTGCACTGAGTAGCAGCATGGCCAGGCATATAAATGTTGAGATGCTGATTGCTCTGGTCCATGATAGACCCGAATTATGGGACCAACGCGACGCACATTATGCGGACCGTGCACGTAAAGACGCAGCATGGAGGTCAATATGTCGCCACATGTTCCCTGATTTTGATGATCGACCTCAAGAGGTTCAGCAAGAAATTTGTAAGTACCATCCTTTATGCAAAAATGGGTTTTTATATTGGGTTCATGATAAAAATAAGCATGAACACATCATATGTGGTGTGTTTATGAGTGAAGTAAATGATCCATGCTCTTGGTTGAAGATGCAAAAACATTACCAAGACACACAAATATGGATGAAATGTAGTAGCTATTGTCCTTTAATATACAGTGGGGCAAAAAAGTATTTAGTCAGTCAGCAATAGTGCAAGTTCCACCACTTAAAAAGATGAGAGGCGTCTGTAATTTACATCATAGGTAGACCTCAACTATGGGAGACAAACTGAGAAAAAAAAATCCAGAAAATCACATTGTCTGTTTTTTTAACATTTTATTTGCATATTATGGTGGAAAATAAGTATTTGGTCAGAAACAAAATTTCATTTCAATACTTTGTAATATATTCTTTGTTGGCAATGACAGAGGTCAAACGTTTTCTGTAAGTCTTCACAAGGTTGTCACACACTGTTGTTGGTATGTTGGCCCATTCCTCCATGCAGATCTCCTCTAGAGCAGTGATGTTTTTGGCTTTTCGCTTGGCAACACGGACTTTCAACTCCCTCCAAAGGTTTTCTATAGGGTTGAGATCTGGAGACTGGCTAGGCCACTCCAGGACCTTGAAATGCTTCTTACGAAGCCACTCCTTCGTTGCCCTGGCGGTGTGCTTTGGATCATTGTCATGTTGAAAGACCCAGCCACGTTTCATCTTCAATGCCCTTGCTGATGGAAGGAGGTTTGCACTCAAAATCTCACGATACATGGCCCCATTCATTCTTTCATGTACCCGGATCAGTCGTCCTGGCCCCTTTGCAGAGAAACAGCCCCAAAGCATGATGTTTCCACCACCATGCTTTACAGTAGGTATGGTGTTTGATGGATGCAACTCAGTATTCTTTTTCCTCCAAACACGACAAGTTGTGTTTCTACCAAACAGTTCCAATTTGGTTTCATCAGACCATAGGACATTCTCCCAAAACTCCTCTGGATCATCCAAATGCTCTCTAGCAAACTTCAGACGGGCCCGGACATGTACTGGCTTAAGCAGTGAGACACGTCTGGCACTGCAGGATCTGAGTCCATGGTGGCGTAGTGTGTTACTTATGGTAGGCCTTGTTACATTGGTCCCAGCTCTCTGCAGTTCATTCACTAGGTCCCCCCGCGTGGTTCTGGGATTTTTGCTCACCGTTCTTGTGATCATTCTGACCCCACGGGGTGGGATTTTGCGTGGAGCCCCAGATCGAGGGAGATTATCAGTGGTCTTGTATGTCTTCCATTTTCTAATTATTGCTTCCACTGTAGATTGTTTCACTCCAAGCTGGTTGGCTATTGCAGATTCAGTCTTCCCAGCCTGGTGCAGGGCTACAATTTTGTTTCTGGTGTCCTTTGACAGCTCTTTGGTCTTCACCATAGTGGAGTTTGGAGTCAGACTGTTTGAGGGTGTGCACAGGTGCCATTACTACAGGTAATGAGTGGAGGAAAGAGGAGACTCTTAAAGAAGAAGTTACAGGTCTGTGAGAGCCTGAAATCTTGATTGTTTGTTTCTGACCAAATACTTATTTTCCACCATAATATGCAAATAAAATGTTAAAAAAAAACAGACAATGTGATTTTCTGGATTTTTTTTTCTCAGTTTGTCTCCCATAGTTGAGGTCTACCTATGATGTAAATTACAGACGCCTCTCATCTTTTTAAGTGGTGGAACTTGCACTATTGCTGACTGACTAAATACTTTTTTGCCCCACTGTATTCCCCAAGGAATTTTATGTCCCCCTCGGCTCCTGGGCCCGTGTGTGATTGCAATCCCTGTTTGAGTTATGTGCGTGATATTTATGTACCAAATGTTGTATCTTTGCAGTCAATGATGTCACTAGATGCTGGCGGAGTTGCCGTGACCAATACCGGCGTGAACGACAACTTCCTGGGCGGAGTGGTGATGCAGCCACAAAAAAAAGAAAATACCTATATTTTGATCGCCTTAATTTTCTTGCACCGGTGATGGAGCTCAGACCGTAAGTGCATGCATGTCTCAAAAAATGTGACACATCTTATTACGTGAATATGTATGTATTTTTTCTAATTAAAAGTCTTTTGTGAAATACAGAACAGAGTCAAATCTGACAGAAAGGGAGACTGCATCTGACTCTGAGTTGGTGATTGACCCTGTTGGTGAAGAGGCAGAAATGGCTGGACCATCTGGGCAAACAACAGGCAGCAACCAACCACCACCACCACAACCAGCAGCAGCGTCTTCTGCCACACAGGAGGCAAATCCAGAGGTGGAGGAAGGAGCCCAGAGCAGCAGTCCAACCTTGGCTCTGGATACCTCACCACAGCCTAATACCAGACCAAACCGTGGTTGGCGCAGAAGGGTGGCTTCGAACATTGGCACCAGGAGGCAAGTGGATACAGGGGTGTTGGACTATTTGTCCAGAGCTGCCCATGACGATGGGGAGGAAGCGTACTTCCGCAGTCTTGCCCGCTATTTACGACCCATTCCACGCTCGCTCAGGCTGCGGACCAGAGGTTGTATCCAAATATTGATAGATGCAGCCACACCCCCAAACAACCCCACTGATGTTTTTAATTATCTGGAACGGTGGCAAATGTCAGCTACCAACCTTCTGGCGGTGCAAGACCTTCCACAGGACCAATCACAAACTGTCGCAGCACCACCCCCGCAACCTATAGCTCCACAACATCAGCATGCCCAAAGCACGCAACAACCACAAAACAGGGCAATTTATGATTACCCTGCAACTGCCCAATATGACCACTTGAACAGACACATGTTTGGAGGCTGGTCCCAACATGTGTCTGCTCGACATGGCCATATTGGGGGGTCTGACCAAATGGGACAAGCCGGTACCCAGGACTTGATGCCCTTCTACCCTCAACATCAAGTGTTAAGTCATACACATGATCGAAACTTGCCACAACAACCTCAATTTAGATCAACACTAACACAGGTTGACAGTCTGGTTGGTCAACCACCCAGGCAAAGTTCCGCACATGCTGGACACCTGCCATCACCATCACCACCCCAACCTACCAGAACCTGTAATTTTGTTTAAAATGTTTTGGCCTGTCATTTTGGCTGTTGTATGGCCTAAGTTTTTTTTTACCTTGGCATGTAAATCTGTCTTGTTCATATGGCTCTAATTACCTATGCTGATAATATGTTTGGAGAATATATAAATATATACTATGAGCAGTAAAAATTTGTTTGCAAATCGGAGTGTTATGTATTGGTCAAACTACATACATGATTTGTCAACTTAACACACTTAGCTAATTTCTGGTTGAGATACATAATACACAATAGAATCCGGAAAATTATGGTATTTATTAACTTACAATCTAACTTAACTTTGCTGCAAAACAGCATTGTCTTGCCAAACAGTCGATCCCTCTGGTGACACAAAATAATTTGTTAAAACATCACGAACTTTAAGGCCTGAGGGCTGACGACGTGAAGGAAGAACACGTGTAGTTGTCAAGACAGTATTTGCAGAATCAATTTCATTGGAAGCAGATGATGGGCAATCATGGTATCTTGTAAAGTTGTGAAGAACAACACATGCTTTTATCACGCCATTTCACTCAGTTAGATTGCAGACTGAAGTACCCGCCATTTTGCACTGAGAATGCCGAATGAACACTCGACCAGACGGCGGGCACGGGAAAGATGCAAATTAAAAATTCTGCGCCGGTAGTCCAGCCCTCTTTGTGGATAGGGCCTCATGACGTTCCTTGATAATTGAAACACCTCATCTGCTACCATCATGTAAGGCACCGCATCCAAATTAGCACCTGGTATGTGACTTGGGGGTGGGAGATCCAATTCATTGTTGCGCAGCCGCCGACCCATAATGGAAGAACTGAAGACTCTAGAGTCTCCAGTTCTCCCATAGGCCCCAATATCTACAATTATAAACCTGTAGTTGCTGTCGACTAGGGCCAACAGCACTACAGAGAAAAACTGTTTATAATTATAGAATTGGGTCCCTGAACCTGGCGGCTTACGCACACGGATGTGCTTTCCGTCAAGTGCCCCAATACAGTGCGGAAACTGGCACGTGTCCTGAAATCCTTGAGCAATATTTAACCAGTCTGCCATTTTGGGTTCAGGCATCACCTCTTGATGGAGTCTTCTCCAGATTTCCGTGCATGTATCCCGCACAATACCAGAAATTGTAGATTTTCCCAGTAGAAACTCTAAATGCAGTGCCGCATATGATAGGCCAGTGGCAAGGAAGCTAAAAGAAAACAGAGTATTCTTTAAAAATATAAAGTGAACACAATACAGTGTTATATTTGCAACAACAAAAATGTTTAAAAAAAATGGCATGCTTATTAAATCATTAAGGACATGCGATGGCTTTCATCTTTGACAAAATTAAATATTATCTAAGAAGGCCAAATGATGTTGAAGTTACCTAAACATTTAATTAGCTACTTTGAATAAGGGGGAACAACATTAAAGTGTTAAATAATTTTGGACAAAATTTATTTAGACATACCGTAAGGTAAGGATAAGGCGCTCCTCTGCTGAAATAGATTTGCGCATCCTGGTGTCCTTCTTCGTGATCCCTGGTCGCAAAATATCCAACAAAATATCAAAGGTTTGAATCCTCATCCGACAATAGTTGAAGAACTTGTCCGGATTAGTCCTCAGAGCAGCATACAGACGGCTGAAATGGCCTTTATTGATCCGTTGCTTTATAAGTGGATGTACCCACATCCGTCTCCGCCTCCTCGGATCTACAATAACTGGGTATGGCTGGCCAAAACGCTGGGAAAGTACCCAGTTGTAAAGCACACGCTCTGTGGTGTTAAAAGTCAGTAGATCAGAGATGTTGCTCATCAATCCGAAGTGCACCAACACACGCAGGGACTCTACTGCATAGATTGGTGGGTGGCACCTGTGTTTAGGGCCATTAAATAATGTTCTTGGTGATGATTTAAATTTTTTCAGGTGGAAAATCCGTTATATGTCCATTTTGCAAGCCTGCGAGAAAATCTCGCCATACGGATGCCATACGGATGTCACACAGATGTCAAACGGATCATTTGTTGCGAGAAAATCGCATCCTCGCACTGCACACGGATCACTGTTTTGGTAACATTTGTGCGATTCTCGTCCGTCAAAAACAGACCGTTTTTTAATACGTTGTGTGTGTCCCCGGCCTAAAACCAAGGCCGTGCAGAAGGGAAGCCCACCAACATCAGCGCCTATTTTAGCTCGCTGGCTCCCTGCATTGCACTACATACTGACAGCCAATAAGAAGTCGGCAGCTGATGTCGGAGTGCCTGTCACGAGCGGCGGCACATGGCAGTGACAATCTGCAGGCTGTAGCAGAGGATTTCACAAGTTATGGGAGCGGAGGAAGGTAAGTAGTATTGTTTGTTGTTTTTATGTGTTGGAAGTGCACAGCACAATGGACATTATATCAGGAAGGGGCACCAGGATGGAGGACATTACATCAGGAAGGGGCCCATGATTGGGAACATTATACCATGAAGAGGTCCAGGATGGGGGAAATCATAGCAGGATAGGGGACATACCAGGAAGAGGCCCATGATGGGGTACAATACACCAGGAAGGGGTACAGGATGGAGAACATTATTTGAAGCAGTTGCCTAGGATGGAGGACATTATACCATGATGGGTGTCATTATACCAAGAAAGGGCCCAGGATGGAGGCTATTACACCAGGATCAGGGTAATGATTGGGACAGTATACCAGGAAGGGGAACATATAGAGGACATCATTATACTTGTAAGGGGCTCAGTATGGGGGACAATATACAAGGATAGGGGACATACCAGGAAGAGGCCCATGAGGGTTGACATTATACCAGGAAGGGGTACAGAATGGGGGACATTATAAGAAGAAGTGGCCTAGGATGACAGACATTATTACAGGGAGATGCCTGGATGGAGACCTTATTAAATGGAGAGTGAACATGTCTTTATAGAATCGAGTACGCTACAAGGACCCATATATTTGACCAACATGCAGAAAGGGGCCCAGGGGACTATTGTTATGTCATTAAGTCCCGAGGAAGAGAGAGGGGAGCAGCCAGTGATTGGCTGAAGGTCTCGTGTGACATAACAATGTCACGAGTCCTTGGAGACAAGCAATGGGACAGCGCCTGCACCGAAGGTGAGTTTAGCTATTGTTCTACAATGGGGAACTATGATGATTGAGAAGGGGTTGTCCGAGTAGTAGACAATGCCTTTAAACGTATATAGGAATTGCTTCATAATGAAATTTTCTTTATTTTTGTTTTCTATTCCCAGAAAACCCCTCTAAGCTCTGTTCACACTAGAGTCAGGGTTCCAGTTCTACCAATTATAACCAATCACAGATCTGGTTACCAATTCTGGCTTTCAAAAGGCAAAAGAAAGCTGAAGCATGAAGCTGAAGCCCAAGAATGAAGCAGATTGTAAATTATCCCACGTCTATGGATTAGGGAATAGCTTCATTAATTGGTAGAAGGTCAACCATTGGGACTCCATGATCCTGATGAGGGGGCTCTGAATGGGGCAGCTGTGGAGGATGCCCACCTCCTCCCTCATTCTCTAGAGGACGGCCAGACACTGTTGACTACAGCACTCGATTATTTGTCAGTCCCATAGACAATGACTGGTCCAGAAGTCGAGCATGTGCACCTCCGCTCCATTCAGGACAGGGATCAAAGCCAAAAAAAAGATTGTAAAAACTTACAATTAAACTTGTGCAGTTCATTTTCTCAAAACACTGAATGTAATAGCGTGCGATGGAGATGTGCAGGTGTAATTACACGGTGTGCTTTGGACACAGTGTTTGCAAATGCCACTATGACAATGCCTTATTGTCCCCACTAATAATCGTGCTGCGGCCGACGTACACCATGGATGATGGCTGCACCCTGCACAACACAAACAGCTGGCTAATTACACGCTCTGGGCTCCTAGCCAAAACCTCCTATCTATACAACGTGAATCACCACTACTCCCAGCGTGTCCTGGGCTCTGCTCTCAGTGCACGTGGAGGGCCGCAGCTTGCCTCAGAGCATATGTGCGCCCTGCCCCGAGCATACACCATGTCGTGCGCCCTGCCCCGAGCATAGATCATATCGTGCGCCCTTCCCCGAGCATACACCGTGTAATGCGCCCTGCCCCGAGCATACACCATGTTGTGCGCCCTGCCCCGAGCATACACCATATCGTGCGCCCTGCCCCGAGCATACACCGTGTAATGCGCCCTGCCCCGAGCATACACCGTGTAATGCGCCCTGCCCCGAGCATACACCATGTCGTGCGCCCTGCCCCGAGCATACACCGTGTAATGCGCCCTGCCCCGAGCATACACCATGTCGTGCGCCCTGCCCCGAGCATACACCATGTCGTGCGCCCTGCCCCGAGCATACACCATATCGTGCGCCCTGCCCCGAGCATACTCCCCAGCCGCCACTTTCTACACACGCATAGCGTGACTAGCGGCCCGGAGCTGCCCAGAAAAGCCCGGGTTCCGCCCACTGTCACCTGCTGCCGGGCTCTGCCTTCCCCCACACAGGAAAAAGGGCTCAAAGGGCCGCGGTGGAGCCGCACGAGATGTGCACGCAGCCGGGGAGCAGCCTGGCACGCCAGTGCGTGTGAAGTGCCCGGGCTCGGTGCTGCGTGTGCGCTTCTCGGATATCCGCGCTCACCGACAGCCCATTATCACTCCACTCCCCTCACATTATCGCTGCCTCTCACGCTAGCCTGACCGCTGCTTCTTGCTTCATTATCTCTGCTGATTACTGCAATGTCCCCACAGCCTAATTCTGATGTCGCCTGCAGATACTGCAGCGTTGTAGTTTCATACAAAGTTTTTTTATTTTGCAGGTGAAGCCTGTAAGGCTATGTGCACACGCTGCAGATTTTGATGCGTTTCCGCAGCATTTTTGGATGTGCGGAATTGAATCAAATCCGCAGTGTAGTGCACTAGCAATGTTAGTCAATGGGAAATTGACAATTTGTGTGCACATGATGGGCGGGTTTGCAGCATTTTATTTTCCGCAGCATGTCAATTCTTTTAGCGGACCTGCAGCGTTTCTGCACCCATTGACTACTACTGTGTCCGGCCAATCCGCAGCAAAACTGCAGGTTTAAAAAGATCTGCAGTTTTGCTGCAGTGTTGCCTGCGAGAAACGCAGATAGGGAGGAGGAAGAGTGTGTGCGGAGACTGTGTGCGGGGGTGTGTGTAGACTGTGTGCGGAGACTGTGCGGGGCTGTGTGTAGGCAGGCATCATCCGATGGGAATACTAGTCCCATCCAGCTATGCCTGCTACAGTGACAGCTAGCCAGAGGCATAGCTAGGGTCTTGGTTCAGGGGGCCTTCTGAGTGGGCCCCTAACCAGGTAATCTTGATTACAACTGGGTGATGCGCCCTAATAGTGGAGGAGAACCTCAGCAGATGACCGCGCTATTACTGAAGATAATCTCTATATAAAAACCAACATGGATAATACCGCCATATGGTCAGTGGTAGATACCAGCCCTACAGAACATGTAACAGATCAAAGTACAGTTACAGATAATGACTTACCGCTGACGTTCTTTCTGATGAAATCGTTCATTTTTCCCGTCTTTTCCATCTGGCCCAGACCGACACGACAACTTCTTCCACCCAAGACTCAGCTACAGAGATTACAACAAAGGGTACCTTCACACATAACGATATCGTTAAGAATATCGTTGCAACATCACGCTTTTTTGTGACGTAGCAACGATCCCGCTAACGATATCTTTATGTGTGACAGCGACCAACGATCAGGCCCCTGCTGGGAGATCGTTGGTCGTGGGGAATGATCAGGACCTTTTTTTGGTCGCTGATCACCCGCTGTCATCGCAGGATCGGCGTGTGTGACTCCGATCCAGCGATGTGTTCACCTGTAACCAGACATCAGAATGTGAGTATGTAGAGTTTTTTTTTTTACTTTTACAATGGTAACCAGGGTAAATATCGGGTTACTAAGCGCGGCCCTGCACTTAGTAACCCAATGTTTACCCTGGTTACCCGGGGACATCCGGAATCGTTAAATACAGTTTCAACGATGCCAAAGTCTTTCCCCGGACGCTGGAGAGAGCTGTCTGTGTGACAGCTCCCCAGCGACCACACAACGACTTACCAACGATCACGGCCAGGTCGTATCGCTGGTCGTGATCGTTGGTAAATCGTTTAGTGTAACGGTACCTAAAGACACATTTCGCATCTCACATTTTCAGCCATCACCATCTATTCCCAATGTGCACAAACTCCTCATCCTGTTGGTACCCCAATGCTGCTGCCCTATGTGGCCCTATTACTGCCCCTGCTGTGTGGTTCTCTGTGCCCTCTAAATTCTAAAGCAACTCTCTAGAATATAATAATGCCGGGTGCAAGTGCCCTAGAAAACAGTGCCAACATTTTGTTACCTAGAAAGTAATATTGCCCTGTGTACCCCTTGACAGTCACAGTAACCTGAATTCCCCTATAACAATAAGTGCCCACTTTACATTTAAAAATGTCCTGAATCTCCCTTCTGTGCAACTCCCCTATACACTGTATGATGATCTCTTATACACAGTACAATGCCCCCTCACTGTATATGTACTGATCCCTTAATATCCCCCAAACTGTTAAATGCCTCCAGCGCTGTTTGATAGCCCCCTAAATAGCCTCCATATAGCATAATGCACCAGGTAGTCCTCAATATAGTATAGTGCACTCCCCATAGGTCTCCATATTGTATAATGCACTTCCCATAGGTCCACCGTCTCCATATAGTAAAATGCACTCCCAATATGCCTCCATATAGTATAATGCACGCCCCATAGGCCTCCATATTGCATAATGCACTCACCATAGGGCTCCATATAGTATAATGCACTCCCCATAGGCCTCCATATAGTATGATCCACTCCACATAGGTCTCCATATAGTATAATGCACTCCATATAGGCAGACTATACTGTATAATGCACTCCCAATAGGCAGATTCTATACTATACTGAACTCCCCATAGGAAGACTATAGTGTAATGCACCCCTCTAGGCAGCCTCTGTAGTGTAATGCACCCCTATAAGAAGCCTCTATAATGTAATGCTCTCAAAGGCAGCCTCTGTAGTGTACTGCACCCCCATAGGCATCCTTTATAATGTAATGCACCCCCATAAGCAGCATGGTGGTGCAGTGGTTAGCACAGCAGCCTTGCAGCGCTGGAGTCCTGAGTTCAAACCACACCAAAGACACCATCTGCAAGGAGTTTGTATGTTCTCTCCGTGTTTGCGTGGGTTTCCTCCGGGTTCTCTGGTTTCCTCCCACATTCCAAAGACATACTGATAGGGAATTTAGATTGTGAGCCCCAATGGGGACAGCGATGATAATGTATGCAACCTGTAAAGCGCTGCGGAATGTTAGCGCTATATAAAAATTAAGATTATTATTATAGGCAGCCTCTGTAGTGTAATGCAGCCCCATAGCCACGCTCTGTAGTATAATGCACCCTATAGGCAGCCCCTGTAGTGTAATTCAACCCCATAGTCACGCTCTGTAGTATAATGCACCCCTTAGGCATCCTTTATAATGTAATGCACCCCCATAGCTACCCTCTGTAGTATAATGCATCCCTTAGGCAACCTTTATAATGTAATGCACCCCCATAGCCACCCTCTGTAGTATAATGCATCCCTTAGGCATCCTTTATAATGTAATGCACCCCCATAGCCACCCTCTGTAGTATAATGCACCCCCATAGCTACCCTCTGTAGTGTAATGCAGCCCCATGAACTAAATACTCATCTCTCTTCCTGGTCCCTGCGCTGCTCCTTGCTCCCGCTCATCTCCGACTGCAGGCACTGAGTACTGACGTCATCGCGCCCGCTGTCAGTGACGGTCAGCTGTATCGGCATCCAGCCGATACAGCTGACCCTGCGATGACGGGCTAGGGGCCCACTGCTGGCATCAGGCCCCCGCCTGCTCAAGGGCCCCATAGCGCAGTCCAGGCAGATCAATTCTCCCTGCTCTTCCGCAGAATGTAACTGTATTGGTGCGATGTGCATGCTGATACAGTTACAGTACCGTAGCTCCGGGTGGGCCACCTCAGAGCACGAGGCCCGGGGCCACCGTCCCCTCTTCCCCCCGGTAGCTACGCTACTGGTGTGAAGCCTTGAAAAGTTGGATTCTAACACAACCTGTGACGGGCTATTGACCATAATGATGCAAACAGTGTTACTTTGTGCTTTATCTGACCTCACTTTTGGCAATGTCCACCTTTCTGGGGCGTGCACAAAAGCAAGGTTGATTGTACTTGTATATAATGGCATATATAATCCCCCATACCAGGATATATAATCCCCCATCCTGGTATATATATATAATCCCCCATCCCAGTATATGTAATCTCCAACCCCGGTATATACTGTATAATCCCCTATCCCGGAATATATAATCCCCCATCTCGGTATATAATCCCCTATCCCGGTATATATAATCCCCCATCCCGGTATATGTAATCCTCTATCCCGGTATATATAATCCCCCATCCCGGTATATAATACTCCATCCCGGTATATTAAATCCCCCATCCCGAGATATAAAATTCCCCATCCCTGTATATGTAATCCTCCATCCCGGTATATATAATACCCCATCCCGGTATATAAAATCCCCCATCCCAGGATATAAAATCCCCCATCCCGGTATATATAATTCCCCATCCCGGTATATGTAATCCTCCATCCCGGTATATATAATACCCCATCCCGGTATATAAAATCCCCCATCCCGGTATATGTAATCCCCCATCCCAGTATATAATAATAATAATAATCTTTATTTATATAGCGCCAACATATTCCGCAGCGCTTTACAGTTTAACAGTTTCAAACACAACAGTCATAAGTAACAACATTAACAATACAGTAATTAAAGCAAAATAAGACGACCCTACTCGTGAGAGCTTACAATCTACAATGAGGTGGGGGAGATACAAAGTACAGGTGTGTATTTACAATGATAGTGAATGGGCTACACACAAACATAAAATAACTGATTAGTGAATGTGGTAGGCCGCTCTGAACAAATGTGTTTTGAGGGAGCGCCTAAAACTATGCAAATTGTGGATGGTCCTAATATTTTGTGGTAGAGCATTCCAGAGCATTGGCGCTGCGCGGGAGAAGTCTTGGAGTCGGGAGTGGGAGGTACGGATTAGTGCAGAGGTTAGTCGAAAGTCATTTGCAGAGCGCAGAGGTCGGTTAGGCCGATAGACAGAAATAAGCGAGGAGATGTAGGGGGTGCCGCACTGTGGAGAGCTTTGTGGGTGAGAACAAGTACTTTGAATTGTATCCTGTAATGAAAGGGCAGCCAGTGTAACGACTGGCGAAGAGTGGACGCGTCCGAGTAACGATTGGCTAGATGGACAACCCTGGCTGCTGCATTAACCCCTTCATGACCCAGCCTATTTTGACCTTAAAGACCTTGCCGTTTTTTGCAATTCTGACCAGTGTCCCTTTATGAGGTAATAACGCAGGAACGCTTCAACGGATCCTAGCGGTTCTGAGATTGTTTTTTCGTGACATATTGGGCTTCATGTTAGTGGTAAATTTAGGTCAATAAATTCTGCGTTTATTTGTGATAAAAACGGAAATTTGGCGAAAATTTTGAAAATTTCGCAATTTTCACATTTTGAATTTTTATTCTGTTAAACCAGAGAGATATGTGACACAAAATAGTTAATAAATAACATTTCCCACATGTTTACTTTACATCAGCACAATTTTGGAAACAAAATTTTTTTTTGTTAGGAAGTTATAAGGGTTAAAATTTGACCAGCGATTTGTCATTTTTACAACGAAATTTACAAAACCATTTTTTTTAGGGACCACCTCACATTTGAAGTCAGTTTGAGGGGTCTATATGGCTGAAAATACCCAAAAGTGACACCATTCTAAAAACTGCACCCCTCAAGGTACTCAAAACCACATTCAAGAAGTTTATTAACCCTTCAGGTGCTTCACAGCAGCAGAAGCAACATGGAAGGAAAAAATGAACATTTAACTTTTTAGTCACAAAAGTTATCTTTTAGCAACAATTTTTTTATTTTCCCAATGGTAAAAGGAGAAACTGAACCACGAAAGTTGTTGTGCAATTTGTCCTGAGTACGCTGATACCTCATATGTGGGGGTAAACCACTGTTTGGGCGCACGGCAGGGCTTGGAAGGGAAGGAGCGCCATTTGACTTTTTGAATCAAAAATTGGCTCCACTCTTTAGCGGACACCATGTCACGTTTGGAGAGCCCCCGTGTGCCTAAAAATTGGAGCTCCCCCACAAGTAACCCCATTTTGGAAACTAGACGCCCCAAGGAACTTATCTAGATGCATAGTGAGCACTTTGAACCCCCAGGTGCTTCACAAATTGATCCGTAAAAATGAAAAAGTACTTTTTTTTCACAAAAAAATTCTTTTAGCCTCAATTTTTTCATTTTCACATGGGCAACAGGATAAAATGGATCCTAAAATGTGTTGGGCAATTTCTCCTGAGTACACCAATACCTCACATGTGGGGGTAAACCACTGTTTGGGCACATGGTAAGGCTCGGAAGGGAAGGAGCGCCATTTGACTTTTTGAATGAAAAATTATTTCCATCGTTAGCGGACACCATGTCGCGTTTGGATAGCTCCTGTGTGCCTAAACATTGGCGCTCCCCCACAAGTGACCCCATTTTGGAAACTAGACCCCCCAAGGAACTTATTTAGATGCCTAGTGAGCACTTTAAACCCTCAGGTGCTTCACAAATTGATCTGTAAAAATGAAAAAGTACTTTTTTTTCACAAAAAAATTCTTTTCGCCTCAATTTTTTCATTTTCACATGGGCAGTAGGATAAAATGGATCATAAAATTTGTTGGGCAATTTCTCCCGAGTACGTCGATACCTCATATGTGGGGGTAAACCACTGTTTGGGCACACGGCAGGGCTCGGAAGGGAAGGCGCGCCATTTGACTTTTTGAATGGAAAATTAGCTCCAATTGTTAGCGGACACCATGTCGCGTTTGGAGAGCCCCTGTGTGCCTAAACATTGGAGCTCCCCCACAAGTGACCCCATTTTGGAAACTAGACCCCCCAAGGAACTTATCTAGATGCATATTGAGCACTTTAAACCCCCAGGTGCTTCACAGAAGTTTATAACGCAGAGCCATGAAAATAAAAAATAATTTTTCTTTCCTCAAAAATGATTTTTTAGCCTGGAATTTCCTATTTTGCCAAGGATAATAGGAGAAATTGGACCCCAAATATTGTTGTCCAGTTTGTCCTGAGTACGCTGATACCCCATATGTGGGGGTAAACCACTGTTTGGGCGCACGGCAGGGCTCGGAAGGGATGGCACGCCATTTGGCTTTTTAAATGGAAAATTAGCTCCAATCATTAGCGGACACCATGTCACGTTTGGAGAGCCCCTGTGTGCCTAAACATTGGAGATCCCCCAGAAATGACACCATTTTGGAAACTAGACCCCCAAAGGAACTAATCTAGATGTGTGGTGAGGACTTTGAACCCCCAAGTGCTTCACAGAAGTTTATAACGCAGAGCCATGAAAATAAAAAAAAAAAATTATTTTCTCAAAAATGATCTTTTAGCCTGCAATTTTTTATTTTCCCAAAGGTAACAGGAGAAATTTGACCCCAAAAGTTGTTGTCCAGTTTCTCCTGAGTACGCTGATACCCCATATGTGGGGGTAAATCACTGTTTGGGCACATGCCGGGGCTCGGAAGTGAAGTAGTGACGTTTTGAAATGCAGACTTTGATGGAATGCTCTGTGGGCGTCACGTTGCGTTTGCAGAGCCCCTGATGTGGCTTAACAGTAGAAACCCCCCACAAGTGACCCCATTTTGGAAACTAGACCCCGAAAGGAACTTATCTAGATGTGTGGTGAGCACTTTGAACCCCCAAGCGCTTCATAGAAGTTTATAATGCAGAGCCGTGAAAATAATAAATACGTTTTCTTTCCTCAAAAATAATTATTTAGCCCAGAATTTTTTAATTTTCCCAAGGGTAACAGGAGAAATTTGACCCCAACATTTGTTGTCCAGTTTCTCCTGAGTACGGTGATACCCCATATGTGGGGGTAAACTACTGTTTGGGCACATGCCGGGGCTTGGAATTGAAGTAGTGACGTTTTGAAATGCAGACTTTGATGGAATGCTTTGCGGGCGTCACGTTGCGTTTGCAGAGCCCCTGATGTGGCTAAACAGTAGAAACCCCCCACAAGTGACCCCATTTTGGAAACTAGACCCCGAAAGGAACTTATCTAGATGTGTGGTGACCACTTTGAACCCCCAAGTGCTTCATAGAAGTTTATAATGCAGAGCCGTGAAAATAATAAATACGTTTTCTTTCCTCAAAAATAATTATTTAGCCCAGAATTTTTTATTTTCCCAAGGGTTACAGGAGAAATTGGACCCCAAAAGTTGTTGTCCAGTTTCTCCTGAGTAAGCTGATACCCCATGAGTGGGGGTAAACCACTGTTTGGGCACACGTCGGGGCTCAGAAGGGAAGTAGTGACTTTTGAAATGCAGACTTTGATGGAATGGTCTGCGGGTGTCACGTTGCGTTTGCAGAGCCCCTGGTGTGCCTAAACAGTAGAAACCCCCACAAGTGACCCCATTTTAGAAACTAGACCCCCCAAGGAACTTATCTAGATATGTGGTGAACACTTTGAACCCCCAAGTGCTTCACAGACGTTTACAACGCAGAGCCGTGAAAATAAAAAATCATTTTTCTTTCCTCAAAAATAATGTTTTAGCAAGCATTTTTTTAGATTCACAAGGGTAACAGGAGAAATTGGACCCCAGTAATTGTTGCGCAGTTTGTCCTGAGTATGCTGGTACCCCATATGTGGGGGTAAACCACTGTTTGGGCACACGTCAGGGCTCGGAAGTGAGGGAGCACCATTTGACTTTTTGAATACGAGATTGGCTGGAATCAATGGTGGCGCCATGTTGCGTTTGGAGACCCCTGATGTGCCTAAACAGTGGAAACCCCTCAATTCTACCTCCAACACTAACCCCAACACACCCCTAACCCTAATCCCAACTGTAGCCATAACCCTAATCACAACCCTAACCACAACCCTAATTCCAACCCTAACCCTAAGGCTATGTGCCCACGTTGCGGATTCGTGTGAGATATTTCCGCACCATTTTTGAAAAATCCGCGGGTAAAAGGCACTGCGTTTTACCTGCGGATTTACCGTGGATTTCCAGTGTTTTTTGTGCGGATTTCACCTGCGGATTCCTATTGAGGAACAGGTGTAAAACGCTGCGGAATCCGCACAAAGAATTGACATGCTGCGGAAAATACAACGCAGCGTTTGCGTGCGGTATTTTCCACACCATGGGCACAGCGGATTTGGTTTTTCATATGTTTACATGGTACTGTCAACCTGATGGAAAACTGCTACGAATCCGCAGCGGCCAATCCGCAGCCAAATCCGCACCGTGTGCACATAGCCTAATTCTAAAGGTATGTGCACACGCTGCGGAAAACGCTGCGGATCCGCAGCAGTTTCCCATGAGTTTACAGTTCAATGTAAACCTATGGGAACCAAAAATCGCTGTACACATGCTGCGGAAAAACTGCACGGAAACGCAGCGGTTTACATTCCGCAGCATGTCACTTCTTTGTGCGGATTCCGCAGCGGTTTTACAACTGCTCCAATAGAAAATCGCAGTTGTAAAATCGCAGTGAAATGCGCAGAAAAAAACGCGGTAAATCCGCCATAAATCCGCAGCGGTTTAGCACTGCGGATTTATCAAATCCGCAGCGGAAAAATCCGCAGAGGACCAGAATATGTGTGCACATACCGAAACCCTAACTCTAACCCTAACCCTAACCCTACCCCTAACCCTATCCCTAACCCTACCCCTAACCCTAACCCTAACCCTACCCCTAACCCTACCCCTAACCCTAACCCTATCCCTAACCCTACCCCTAACCCTACCCCTAACCCTACCCCTAACCCTAACATTAGTGGAAAAAAAAAATTTCTTTATTTTTTTATTGTCCCTACCTATGGGGGTGACAAAGGGGGGGGTCATTTATTATTTTTTTTATTTTGATCACTGAGATAGATTATATCTCAGTGATCAAAATGCACTGTGGAACGAATCTGCCGGCCGGCAGATTCGGCGGGCGCACTGCGCATGCGCCCGCCATTTTGGAAGATGGCGGCGCCCAGGGAGAAGACGGACGGGACCCCGGCTGGATCGGTAAGTATGATGGGGTGGGGGGGACCACGGGGGGGGGGGGGGATCGGAGCACGGGGGGGGAATCGGAGCGCGGGAGGGGTGGAACGAAGCACGGGGGGCGTGGAACGGAGCACGGGGGGGCTGGAACGGAGCACGGGGGGGTGTAACGGAGCACGGAGGGGGTGGATCGGAGTGCAGGGGGGGTGATTGGAGCACGGGGGGGTGATTGGAGCACGGGGGGAGCGGACAAGAGCACGGGGGGGAGCGGAGCACTGGACGGAGGGGAGCCGAAGCAGTGTACCGGCCAGATCGGGGGGCTGGGGGGGCGATCGGTGGGGTGGGGTGGGGGCACATTAGTATTTCCAGCCATGGCCGATGATATTTCAGCATCGGCCATGGCTGGATTGTAATATTTCACCCGTTATAATAGGTGAAATATTACAAATCGCTCTGATTGGCAGTTTCACTTTCAACAGCCAATCAGAGCGATCGTAGCCATGAGGGGGTGAAGCCACCCCCCCTGGGCTAAACTACCACTCCCCCTGTCCCTACAGATCGGGTGAAATGGGAGTTAACCCTTTCACCCGATCTGCAGGGACGCGATCTTTCCATGACGCCACATAGGCGTCATGGGTCGGATTGGCACCGACTTTCATGACGCCTACGTGGCGTCATGGGTCGGGAAGGGGTTAAGTATGGACTGGAGAGGGGAAAGTCAAGTAAGGGGGAGGCCAATTAATAGAGCATTGCAGTAGTCCAGGCCGGAGTGGATCAGGGTGACAGTGAGGGTTTTTGTTGTTTCCATGGTGAGAAAAGGGCGGATTCTAGAGATGTTCTTTAGGTGTAAGCAGCACGAGCGGGCAAGAGTTTGTATATGGGAGGTGAAGGAGAGATCGGAGTCAAACATAACACTCAGACAGCGCGCCTGCTGCCGGGGTGTTATTATGGTGCCACCCACGGAGAGGGAAACGTCAGGTTTAGGGAGGTTAGTAGATGGCGGGAGCAGAAGAAGTTCAGTTTTGGAGAGGTTGAGTTTCAGATAGAGAGCAGACATGATGTCGGAGACTGCGGACAGACAGTCACTGGTGTTCTGTAGTACAGCAGGGGTAAGGTCAGGGGATGACGTGTATAGTTGTGTGTCATCAGCATAAAGATGGTACTGAAAGTCAAATCTGCTGATGGTCTGTCCAATTGGGGCGGTGTAGAGCGAGAAGAGAAGGGGGCCCAGGACTGAGCCCTCGGGTACCCCGACAGTGAGAGGAAGAGGAGATGAAGTGGAGCCAGCGAACAGAACACTGACACAGCGATCATAAAGATAGCAAGAGAACCAGGAGAGAGTAGTGTCCTTAATGCCTAGTGACTGGAGCCTCAAGAGTAGAAGAGGGTGGTCAACAGTGTCAAAAGCCGCAGAAAGGTAGAGAAGTATGAGCAGAGAGTGGTCACCGTTACATTTTGCTGTCAGAAGGTCATTGATCACCTTGATGAGTGTGCAGCACCCCAGAGACCTGGTCGTTGCAGTATAGCGCTCTGCCACTAAGGGGAGCAGCGGTACGTCTGATGGCACTAAAGAGTTATCCTGACCAGGTATCACCAGAACACATTACACTTCACACTCCGGTCACTAGGGGGAGCAAAAGGCTTTATTTGTTGGGCCACTCCTCACATTGGTAAAACTAGAGGTTGGGGAGGAAGTTAGTCAGAAGCTGACTGGGTTGGAACCAGGCAACATCCCGTGGCAGGGGAGAAGGCACAGGGGGGTCCCTGTCAGGCGTGGGAACCTGGCAGGTGCCTAGCAACAGAACAGAACGTAATGGAACCGCGCCTGCACACCCTGCGGCGGTGTCCAGGAGAGAGACACGAGGGGAAGGATATTGTGGAACAGTGTAAACGAGATCAGCACAAAGGAGAGCCAGTAAGAGTCGTGCCGAGAGAGGAAGGCAACATCTTACTGAGGCGCGTAGTCGGTGGCCGGATCACCGTAGCAGTAACTGACTTCAGGCCTTACTTCAAATTCCGCTGGACAGTTGATTATAGGTTGGCTGTCTACCTTTCACACCTACGAAGACATAGGGGGCAACATTGGGAGAGGGGCGTCTCTAGGGTCCCGGAAGACCTGCAAGCCTTCCCGTCAAACGGGTGGCGTCCTAGCCATAACAAACCTGGGGGACGTTAGAAACTAGTAACATCTGGAACCAAAGAACGAGAGAGAGAGAGAGCTGTAGAGAACGAACGAACGAGAACAGCAGTTGTGAGGACTATTCCGAATGCTCAGCAGGGTAGGACTACAACACACAGGCGCTATTGGTAGGCAACGATTTCCATCTGCGAGGGAAACTCTGGATGTGCCCATCGGACCGGCCGGTCTCAGAGAGCCCTGTTGAACGTACTCTGGATTGAGGATCCTGAAGCCTTCAGTAAAGAGGTAAAGAGACTGCAACCTTGTGTCCTCGTTATTGACTGCGCCTTACACCATCACCATCCACCTTACTGGGAAGCCCTGGGGACATACTTCACCTGTGGGAAGTTATACCATCCAGCTGCCATTCCATCGCCACCAGTGGACCCCACAGCAGCATCGGTCACCCTGACCGAACACCACAGGTGGCGTCACGAACCCTTGACAGACTGTACAAATCCCTTTACTGGACGCCCCTTAGCAGGGTCACGGACCGGGTCTAGCCACCGTGACAGCCTCAGAACCGATCCAGAGAGGCCCGGTACCGAGAACTCGTGGCCCTGTGTCTGGGGGCGCTCCAACTGCAGTTTCTGTCGAATGTAGGGGGCGGAAACCGGACTATGAAGGGTCTAGGAGGGAATGAGTGGAGAGGTAACAGGTAAGGAGGGAGTAGACCAGGCGCTCCAAGAGTTTAGAGATGAAGGGTAGATTGGAGACCGGTCTGTATTTATTTGTGCAGGATGGGTCGAGGGCGGGTGTAACAACCCTGCTGGCATCACTGCATGGTCTCCCATCCCTCCACCTGCATTACACTCAAACTCACTTCTCTGGGCCTTGTTGTGACCTCTCTGCTGCCAGCTCCATGCTGTGTGCCTCATGTCTGCTGTTTGCTCTGCGCATGCTCTGTGTGCATAGGGGGCGGCGCCGGCAACTCCTGTATCTTATTGAGTCTGTGTGCACCTTGCTAAGGTGTCCCCAGCCATTTGCCATGAGGCTTCCTGTATTTAAGAGATCCCCACCCATTGGTGGGGGCCTGTGCAACTTACTCCCTCAGTCAGTTCTTAGCTGCTGAGGTGCCAGGCCCTGTCTCTGTTACTCTTATGTCCGCCACCCAGGGGGGCGTTGTACCCTGGTCTGTGTCCTGTGTTTGCCATCCAGTGGGGCCTCGTACCCTGGCCTATGCTATGTCCGCCACCCAGAGGGGCATCGTATCCTGGCCTGTGTTTTTGTCTCTGTGCCTTGACCTCTTCCTGACTTTGTCTTAGCCTAGTCCTGTTCCTGTGTCCATTTATATCCCTGCCTTGGTTTCCATTCCCTGCTGCGCGTACTCTGTGTCTAGCTTTGCTCTGCTTTTGGCTCTGCTCTCTGCGACCTTGCTTTGCTCCTTGCTCTGCATTCTGTGACCTTGCTCTGCTCTCTGTGGTTTTGCTCTGGGCTCTGCACTCTGTGTCTTGCTCTGCACTCTGATTTTGCTCTGCTCTCAGCTCTGCACTCTGTGGCTTTGCTCTCAGCTCTGCACTCTGTGTCTTGCTCTGCACTCTGATTTTGCTCTGCTCTCAGCTCTGCACTCTGTGGCTTTGCTCTCAGCTCTGCACTCTGTGTCTTGCTTTGCACTCAGCTCTGCACTCTGACTTTGTTCTGCTCTCAGCTCTGCGCTCTGGCCTTGCTCTCAGCTCTGCTCTCTGTAGCTTTGCTCTGTATTCTGACCTTGCTCTGCACTCTGTGGCATTGCTCTACGGCTCCGCTCAGCTCTCGCTCTGCGGCTCCGCTCAGCTCTCGCTCTGCAGCTCCGCTTCTTGTGGTTCTACCTGGCTCCGCTCCTTGTGGTTCTACGTTTCTTGCTCTTGGCTCCGCCTCCTGCGTTTCTGCACTTGGCTCTGTCTCCTGCTCTTGGCTCCGCCTCCTGCATTTCTGCACTTGGCTCCGCCTCCTGCTCTTGGCTCCGCCTCCTGCATTTCTGCACTTGGCTGCGGCTCCTGCTTTTGGCCCCACCTCCTGCGTCTCTGTTCTTGGCTCTAGCTCCTGTGCTTTCGCACTGCATCCGCTCCTGCTGTCTTTCTCTACCTAGTCCTCCTGTCTGAACAGGTTCTTACCTGTTTTACATATCTGGCTGCAGACCGGTCCCTACCGGTTCTTCCAGTGTACCAGCCTTGTCCGCCTGTCCTGCCAGAGAGCCGTACCTGCCTGCCTACCAGAGAGCCAGCCGTGCCCGCCTGCCTGCCAGTGTCTCTGTTGTACCTGTCTGGCTTCCTGTGTCCCAGCCGTGCCCGCCTGTCTGCCAGAGTGTCAGCCGTGCCTGCTTGCCTGTCTATGTTCCATTCTCCGGTGGGATCAGCAGCCACAGCCAGACACCACCTTGGAGTAGCACCTGGTAGCTTCCTGCCGCACAAGTCTGACCTCACTATCAGAGGCTCCAGCAAATACCAAAGAAGCTACTTAGTTGCGCCCCTTGCAGGAAAGACTGGTCTGTGGTCCAGAGGGGCAACACCCCCGCACGCCCACGCCAACCAGTCTGGGCGTGAGCATGACAGAGGGTTTCTTTAGTAATGGAGTAATGATATAGTGTTTGAAGAAGGATGGGAAAATGCCAGAGGAGAGGGAGAGATTAAACATTGTAGTTAGGTGAGTTGTGACGACTGGAGAGAGAGACTGGTGGAGATGTGAGGAAATGGGGTCGGTGGTGCATGTAGTCGGACGAGAAAAAGAGAGGAGCTTGGAGACTTCATCTTCTGTGATGGGATCGAATGTGGAGAGTGAGCCAGGGAGGGATGGGAGTTACTGCACTTGGTGTCTGGGAGCGGATTTCCTGATGGATATTATCTATTTTCTCTATAAAGTGGGAGGCCAGGTCATCAGCACAAATGTCTGTGATAGGGGCTTGTGCTTTTGGTCTAAGGAGGGAGTGAAAGGTGTCAAAGAGTTTCTTGGGGTTGTTGGATAGTGAGGAGATCAGAGTGGTGATGTAGGTCTGTTTGGCGTGGTGAAGGGCAGAGTTATAAGTCCTTAACATAAATTTGAAGTGTATGAAGTCTTCTGGTGTGCGAGTTTTCCTCCATAAGCGTTCAGCACACCTAGAGCATCGCTGGAGAAAAAGGGTTTGTGATGTGAGCCGGGGCTGTTTTACTCTGTGTTTGGAGGTTCTGAGGGTGAGGGGAGCTACTTGGTCAAGGGTGCTTCTAAGAGTGTCATTGAAGTGATGTACAGCCAGGTCAGGAAAAAGAGGAGATTGGGGACAATGATGAGTGTAGGGAGCCTGAAAGTGTGAGGGTTAATAGCATGTAGATTTCTGAATGTGTGGTAGGTAGGAGAGTGCTGGGGTGGGCGAGGAATTGTGAGTGAAGGATAGAATGTTGTGGTCAAAGAGGGGAAGCGGTGAGTTATCTAGGTAGGAGATTGAACAGAGCCGGACAAAGATCAGGTCAAGGGTGTTACCGTCTTTGTGTGTTTCAGAGGTTGAGAGCTGTGAGAGGCCTAGAGAATTGGTTAGTGATAGAAGCTGGGATGCAGATGTGAAAGTGACGCTGTTAATGGGGATGTTGAAATCTCCCAGGATAAGGGTTGGTAGTTCTGAGGACATGAAGCCAGGCAGAGAAATGGTCCAGGAAGTGGGTGGGTGAGCCTGGGGGCCAGTATATGACCGCTACTCTGAGGGAGAGGGGACGAAAGAGCCTGATGGCGTGGACCTCAAAAGAAGGGAATGAGAGTGATGGAACTGGGGGGATAACCAGGAAAGTGCATTGTGGGGACAGGAGTATGTCGACTCCACCACCATGTCTGTTTGTGGGTCTCGGGGAATGTGAGAGTTGTAAGCCACCATGGGAAATGGCAGCAGGAGAGACTGTGTCAGAATCCTGAATCCAGGATATAATTCCCCATCCCGGTATATGTAATCCCCCATCCCGGTATATATAATCCCCATCGTGGTATATATAAACCCCAATCCCGGTATATGTAATCCCCCATCCCGGTATATATAATCCCCCATCCCGATATATATATAATCCCCCATCCTGGTATATGTAATCCCCTTTTCCCAGTATACAGTGGATACGGAAAGTATTCAGACTCCTTTAAATTTTTCACTCTTTGTTTCATAGCAGCCATTTGGTAAATTCAAAAAAGTTCATTTTTTTTTCTCATTAATGTACACTCTGCACCCCATCTTTACTGAAAAATACAAAAATGTGGACCTTTTTGCAAATTTATTACAAAAGGAAAACTGAAATATCACATGGTCATAAGTAGGGTTGAGCGAAACGGGTCGTTCATTTTCAAAAGTCGCCGACTTTTGGCAAAGTCGGGTTTCATGAAACCCGATCCGACCCCTGTGCGGGGTCGGCCATGCGGTACGCGACTTTCGCGCCAAAGTCGCGTTTCAATGACGCGAAAAGCGCCATTTCTCAGCCAATGAAGGTAAACGCAGAGTGTGGGCAGCGTGATGACATAGGTCCTGGTCCCCACCATCTTAGAGAAGGGCATTGCAGTGATTGGCTTGCTGTCTGCGGCGTCACAGGGGCTATAAAGGGGAGTTCCCGCCGACCGCCATGTTACTGCTGCTGATCTGAGCTTAGGGAGAGGTTGCTGCCGCTTCGTCAGAAGCAGGGATAGCGTTAGGCAGGGTCCATTAACCACCAAACCGCTTGTGCTGTAGCGATTTCCACTGCCCAACACCACCTTCGGTGTGCAGGGACAGTGGAAGCTACATTTTTTTTTTTTCCCCCTCAGCGCTGTAGCTCATTGGGCTGCCCTAGAAGGCTCCCTGATAGCTGCATTGCTGTGTGTACGCCGCTGTGCAAACCAACTGCTTTTTTTCAAAGCACAAATCCTCTTGTTCCTTCCTTTCTGCACAGCTATCTTTTTGGTTTGTACACACTTTTTATTTAATTTGTGCATCAGTCCACTCCTTATTGCTGCCTGCCATACCTGGCTGAGATTACTGCAGGGCGATAGTAATTGAAGGACACTCCCTGTTTTTTTTTTTTTTTTTGTGGGAGATTAAGATTGACATTTCTGCTAGAGTGCCATCCCTGTCTGTGTCATCTCTCACTCAGTGGGCCATAGAAAGCCTATTTATTTTTTTGCTTGATTTGGGTTATAAAATCTACCTGAAAAAATCACTACATCAATCAGTGGGAGAAAAATATTGGCCTCAGGGCTTGTGTGCCACTCCTGACTCCTGTGTGCATCATCACTCACTCAGTGGGCCATAGAAAGCCCATTTTTTTTTTTTTTTGCTTTATTTGGGTTCTAAATTCTACCTGAAAAAATCAATAAATCAATCAGTGGGAGATTAATATTGGCCTTTGGGCTTGTGTGCCAGTCCTAAGCGTGCCATCTCTCTCTCTCAGATAGTGGGCCATAGAAAGCCTATTTATTTTTTATTTTTTTTATTGGGTTTATAAATTTTCCCTGGAAAAAAAAAAAAAAGTGGGAGATTAATATTGGCCTCTGGGCTTGTGTGCCAGTCCTGAGCGTGCCATCTCTCTCACAAATAGTGGGCCATAGAAAGCCTATTTATTTATTTTTTTTTGGTTTTATAAATTCTCCCTTAAAAAAAAAAAGGGAGATTAATATTGGCCTTTGGGCTTGTGTGCCAGTCCTAAGCGTGCCATCTCTCTCTGTCTCTCAGATAGTGGGCCATAGAAAGCCTATTTATTATTTTTTTTATTGGGTTTATAAATTTTCCCTGGAACAAAAAAAAAAAAGTGGGAGATAAATATTGGCCTCTGGGCTTGTGTGCCACTCCTGACTCCTGTGTGCGTCATCTCTCACTCAGTGGGCCATAGAAAGCCTTTTTTGTTTTATTTGTTTTCTAAATTCTCCCTGAAAAAATCATTTTATTTTATTTGGTTTCTAAATTCTTCCTGAAAAAATCATTTTATTCTATTTTTTTTTTCCTAAAGTCTCCCTGAAAAAAAACAAAAAAAAACAAATCAGTGGGAGATTAATATTGCCCTTTCTGCTTGTG
The DNA here is from genome assembly GCF_032444005.1 of Ranitomeya imitator. NCBI lineage: Eukaryota > Metazoa > Chordata > Amphibia > Anura > Dendrobatidae > Ranitomeya > Ranitomeya imitator. The sequence goes on from NC_091286.1 coordinate 500,967,764, forward strand.
TGCCAGTCTTGACTCCTGGGTGTGCCATCTCTCTCTCTCTCCAATTGTGGGCCATAGAAAGCCTATTATTTTTTTAGCTTGATTTGGGTTCCAAAATCTACCTGAAAAAATCACTACATCAATCAGTGGGAGATAAATATTGGCCTCTGGGCTTGTGTGCCACTCCTGACTCCTGTGTGCGTCATCTCTCACTCAGTGGGCCATAGAAAGCCTTTTTTTGTTTTATTTGTTTTCTAAATTCTCCCTGAAAAAATCATTTTATTTTCTTTGGTTTCTAAATTCTTCCTGAAAAAATCATTTTATTCTATTTTTTTTTTTCCTAAAGTCTCCCTGAAAAAAAAAAAAAAAATCAAATCAGTGGGAGATTAATATTTACATTTGTGCTTCAGTGACAGTCCTGCGTGTGTGGCATCTCTCTCATTTGTTGCCACCAACAACAGAGTGTGTAACATTGTGCCTGATTTTCGTTGTGGTCTCACTCACCTGTAAAGGGGTAGCTAAATCATACTGAAGTTATAGCTCACCGTGTAATTTGTGTGACAGCAACAAATACCGTTAGTTTGTTTACGTTTTTAAAACAATGAGGAAGTATGGTGGAAGAGGTCGTGGCCGGGGGCGTTCATTGTCAGCTGGTAATGAGGGTAGTGGTAGTGGTGGAGCATCAGCTGGTCGTGGGAAAAAAAATATTGCACCTAAGTCTGGAGCTGTGGAGCCAGGTTCGTCGTCTGGCTACACAAGGCCTCGAACGCTCCCTTTTCTGGGAGTAGGAAAACCGCTTTTAAAGCCGGAGCAGCAAGAGCAAGTTTTGGCTTATCTTGCTGACTCAGCCTCTAGCTCTTTTGCCTCCTCTCGTGAAACTGGTAAATGTCAAAGCAGCGCGTCGTTAGTGGATGTTCACGGTCAGGGACAAGTCGCTTCCTTGTCCTCTTCAGCAAAAACAACAACAGAGAAGAATGCAGCAGGCGACACAACGGGTTACTCCATGGAGCTCTTTACACATACCGTCCCTGGCTTAGAAAGTGAAGCAGTTAACAGTCCATGCCCATTACAAGTTGAATCTGACATGGAGTGCACTGATGCACAGCCACAGCCAGACTACTATGCTGGTCCTTTGACTCAGACCACAACATTGCCCTCGCAGGGTAATGATCAAGAATCAGACCCTGATGAGACTATGTTGCCCCATCACGAACGCTATACCACCGACCGACACGGTGACACAGACGAAGTTGCACACGAGCTACAAGAAGAGGTAATAGATGACCCAGTTCTTGACCCCGATTGGCAGCCATTGGGGGAACAGGGTGCAGGCGGCAGCAGTTCTGAAGCGGAGGAGGAGGGGCCGCAGCAGGCATCAACATCGCAACAGGTTCCATCTGCCGGGCCCGTATCTTGCCCAAAACGCGTGGCAAAGCTAAAACCTGTTGGAGGACAGCGTGGCCATCCGGTTAAAGCTCAGTCTGCAATGCCTGAAAAGGTATCCGATGCTAGAAAGAGTGCAGTCTGGCATTTTTTTAAACAACATCCACTTGATCAGCGCAAAGTCATCTGTCAAAAATGTTCAACTACCTTAAGCAGAGGACAGAATCTGAAAAGTCTCAATACAAGTTGCATGCATAGACATTTAACCACCATGCATTTGCAAGCCTGGACTAACTACCAAACGTCCCTTAAGGATGTAGCACCCTCGGCCAATGAAGCTAGTCAGCAACGCAACATCCCTTCCGGCAGTGTAGGGCCACCATTTTCCGCACCACCTGCAGTATCTGTGCAGGTTTCTTTGCCAGGCCAAAGCCGTCAGGGTCAGGGAATCACCAGTTTCGTAGTAGGAAACACTGCATCTAGGGCACCGGTGGCAACAATACCATCTCCCACCGTCTCTCAGTCTGCCATGTCCACCGGCACCCCCGCTAGTTCCACGATCTCCAGCTCTCCAGTCCAGCTCACCCTACATGAGACTATGGTTAGAAAAAGGAAGTACTTAGCCTGGCATCCGCGTACACAGGGTTTGAACGCACACATAGCTAGACTAATCTCGTTAGAGATGATGCCCTACCGGTTAGTTGAAAGCGAAGCTTTCAAAGCCCTGATGGACTACGCTGTACCACGCTACGAGCTACCCAGTCGACACTTTTTTTCCAGAAAAGCCATCCCAGCCCTCCACCAGCATGTTAAAGAGCGCATCGTCCATGCACTCAGGCAATCTGTGAGCACAAAGGTGCACCTGACAACAGATGCATGGACCAGTAGGCATGGCCAGGGACGTTACGTGTCCATCACGGCACACTGGGTAAATGTGGTGGATGCAGGGTCCACAGGGGACAGCAAGTTTGGGACAGTTCTGCCTAGCCCACGGTCTAGGAAACAATTGGCTGTAGCCGTTCGCACCCCCTCCTCCTCCTCTTCGTCCTCCTGCAGAAGCGAGAGCTCGTCCACAGACCGCAGTCGCACAACCACTCCATCCGCAGCTGCCACTGTTGCACACCAGGTCTCCCATTATGGGGCAGCTACTGGCAAACGTCAGCAGGCTGTATTGGCTATGAAGTGTTTGGGCGACAACAGACACACCGCGGAAGTTCTGTCCGAGTTCTTGCAGAAAGAAACGCAGTCGTGGCTGGGCACTGTAGATCTTGAGGCAGGCAAGGTAGTGAGTGATAACGGAAGGAATTTCATGGCTGCCATCTCCCTTTCCCAACTGAAACACATTCCTTGCCTGGCTCACACCTTAAACCTGGTGGTGCAGTGCTTCCTGAAAAGTTATCCGGGGTTATCCGACCTGCTCCTCAAAGTGCGTGGACTTTGCTCACATATCCGCCGTTCGCCCGTACACTCCAGCCGTATGCAGACCTATCAGCGTTCTTTGAACCTTCCCCAGCATCGCCTAATCATAGACGTTGCAACAAGGTGGAACTCAACACTGCACATGCTTCAGAGACTGTGTGAACAGAGGCGGGCTGTTATGTTTTTGTGGGAGGATACACATACACGGGCAGGCAGTAGGATGGCAGACATGGAGTTGTCAGGTGTGCAGTGGTCGAAGATTCAAGACATGTGTCAAGTCCTTCAGTGTTTTGAGGAATGCACACGGCTGGTTAGTGCAGACAACGCCATAATAAGCATGAGCATCCCCCTAATGCGTCTGCTGATGCAAAGTTTGACGCACATAAAGGATCAGGCGTCTGCAGCTGAGGAAGAGGAAAGCCTTGATGACAGTCAGCCATTGTCTGGCCAGGGCAGTGTACAGGACGAGGTAGCGGGCGAAGAGGAGGAGGAGGACGAGGAGGATGATGGGGATGATTATATTTTTAATGAGGAAGCTTTTCCGGGGCCACTGGAAATTGGTGGCGCGGCAAGGCCGGGTTCTGGTTTTTTGAGGGACACAAGTGACGTGGATTTGCCTGAAACTGCCCCTCAACCAAGCACAACCGCAGATTTGAGAACTGGAACTTTGGCCCACATGGCGGATTATGCCTTACGTATCCTCAAAAGGGACACACGCATAACTAAAATGATGAATGATGACGATTACTGGTTGGCCTGCCTCCTTGATCCTCGCTATAAAGGCAAATTGCAAAATATAATGCCACATGAGAACTTGGAACTAATATTAGCAACCAAACAATCAACTCTTGTTGACCGTTTGCTTCTGGCATTCCCTGCACACAGCGCCCGTGATCGTTCTCACACGAGCTGCAGGGGCCAGCAGACCAGAGGAGTTAGAGGGGCAGAAATCAGAAGTGGCGTTGGCCAGAGGGGTTTTCTGACCAGGTTGTGGAGTGATTTTGCTATGACCGCAGACAGGACAGGTACTGCAGCATCAATTCAAAGTGACAGGAGACAACATTTGTCCAGTATGGTTACAAACTATTTTTCATCCCTTATCGATGTTCTCCCTCAACCGTCATTCCCATTTGATTACTGGGCATCAAAATTAGACACCTGGCCAGAATTGGCAGAATATGCATTGCAGGAGCTTGCTTGCCCGGCAGCTAGTGTCCTATCAGAAAGAGTATTCAGTGCTGCAGGTTCAATACTAACAGAAAAAAGGACTCGTCTGGCTACCCAAAATGTAGATGATCTAACCTTCATTAAAATGAACCACAACTGGATTTCGAAATCTTTTGCCCCACCTTGCCCGGCTGACACCTAGCTTTCCTATGAAAAGGTCTTGCCTGTGGACTATTCTGAATGCCTTTTCCAATCTCGTAATTTTCTGCACCTGATTGTCCAGCATACAACATGTTTACACCTCACTAAATGGCCAAACTCCCCACACGGGGCCGTGGTATCGACACTTGGCGACAGCACCCGTGAGAGTGCAGTTTGTCTGAAGAGGTGGGTGAGCCCGCTTTTGGTCGACGGCACTGCCACTGGGTCCCTCCTAGTACAATAAAGTGTCTCTGGCGGTGGTGGTGCGCACCCAACGTCAGACACACCGTTGTAATATGAGGGGCCCTGGGCCTGTACCGCCGGCCACAAGACAGTTTCCCCCCACCCCAGCTCAAACAGTGCTCTACCACTTGCAAAATTATCTCACAGCTCCACCAATGTTTAGTCTATGCGCTGACATCCTTCAATGCCTGCCACTGACAATACCATTGTATTGACATTTTTGTTATGTTAGGCCTTCGATGCCTGTCTGTGGTCACTCCTTCCACTAGGCCTCCACTGACCACACCACTGCTGCCCGTGTACCCCTGTAACCAATTTAAAATTGCCTACAGCCATGTGTTATTATTTTAGGCCTTCGATGCCTGTCTGCGGTGACTCCTTCCACTAGGCCTCCACTGACCACACCACTGCTGCCCGTGTACCCCTGGAACCAATTTAAAATTGCCTACAGCCATGTGTTATTATTTTAGGCCTTCGATGCCTGTCTGCGGTGACTCCTTCCACTAGGCCTCCACTGACCACACCACTGCTGCCCGTGTACCCCTGTAACCAATTTAAAATTGCCTACAGCCATGTGTTATTATTTTAGGCCTTCGATGCCTGTCTGCGGTGACTCCTTCCACTAGGCCTCCACTGACCACACCACTGCTGCCCGTGTACCCCTGGAACCAATTTAAAATTGCCTACAGCCATGTGTTATTATTTTAGGCCTTCGATGCCTGTCTGCGGTGACTCCTTCCACTAGGCCTCCACTGACCACACCACTGCTGCCCGTGTACCCCTGTAACCAATTTAAAATTGCCTACAGCCATGTGTTATTATTTTAGGCCTTCGATGCCTGTCTGCGGTGACTCCTTCCACTAGGCCTCCACTGACCACACCACTGCTGCCCGTGTACCCCTGGAACCAATTTAAAATTGCCTACAGCCATGTGTTATTATTTTAGGCCTTCGATGCCTGTCTGCGGTCACTCCTTCCACTAGGCCTCCACTGACCACACCACTGCTGCCCGTGTACCCCTGTAACCAATTTAAAATTGCCTACAGCCATGTGTTATTATTTTAGGCCTTCGATGCCTGTCTGCGGTGACTCCTTCCACTAGGCCTCCACTGACCACACCACTGCTGCCCGTGTACCCCTGGAACCAATTTAAAATTGCCTACAGCCATGTGTTATTATTTTAGGCCTTCGATGCCTGTCTGCGGTCACTCCTTCCACTAGGCCTCCACTGACCACACCACTGCTGCCCGTGTACCCCTGTAACCAATTTAAAATTGCCTACAGCCATGTGTTATTATTTTAGGCCTTCGATGCCTGTCTGCGGTGACTCCTTCCACTAGGCCTCCACTGACCACACCACTGCTGCCCGTGTACCCCTGGAACCAATTTAAAATTGCCTACAGCCATGTGTTATTATTTTAGGCCTTCGATGCCTGTCTGCGGTCACTCCTTCCACTAGGCCTCCACTGACCACACCACTGCTGCCCGTGTACCCCTGGAACCAATTTAAAATTGCCTACAGCCATGTGTTATTATTTTAGGCCTTCGATGCCTGTCTGCGGTCACTCCTTCCACTAGGCATCCACTGACCACACCACTGCTGCCCGTGTACCCCTGTAACCAATTTAAAATTGCCTACAGCCATGTGTTATTATTTTAGGCCTTCGATGCCTGTCTGTGGTCACTCCATCCACTAGGCCTCCACTGACCACACCACTGCTGCCCGTGTACCCCTGGAACCAATTTAAAATTGCCTACAGCCATGTGTTATTATTTTAGGCCTTCGATGCCTGTCTGCGGTGACTCCTTCCACTAGGCCTCCACTGACCACACCACTGCTGCCCGTGTACCCCTGGAACCAATTTAAAATTGCCTACAGCCATGTGTTATTATTTTAGGCCTTCGATGCCTGTCTGCGGTTACTCCTTCCACTAGGCCTCCACTGACCACACCACTGCTGCCCGTGTACCCCTGTAACCAATTTAAAATTGCCTACAGCCATGTGTTATTATTTTAGGCCTTCGATGCCTGTCTGCGGTGACTCCTTCCACTAGGCCTCCACTGACCACACCACTGCTGCCCGTGTACCCCTGGAACCAATTTAAAATTGCCTACAGCCATGTGTTATTATTTTAGGCCTTCGATGCCTGTCTGCGGTTACTCCTTCCACTAGGCCTCCACTGACCACACCACTGCTGCCCATGTACCCCTGGAACCAATTTAAAATTGCCTACAGCCATGTGTTATTATTTTAGGCCTTCGATGCCTGTCTGCGGTGACTCCTTCCACTAGGCCTCCACTGACCACACCACTGCTGCCCGTGTACCCCTGGAACCAATTTAAAATTGCCTACAGCCATGTGTTATTATTTTAGGCCTTCAATGCCTGTCTGCGGTCACTCCTTCCACTAGGCCTCCACTGACCACACCACTGCTGCCCGTGTACCCCTGTAACCAATTTAAAATTGCCTACAGCCATGTGTTATTATTTTAGGCTTTCGATGCCTGTCTGCGGTCACTCCTTCCACTAGGCCTCCACTGACCACACCACTGCTGCCCGTGTACCCCTGTAACCAATTTAAAATTGCCTACAGCCATGTGTTATTATTTTAGGCCTTCGATGCCTGTCTGTGGTCACTCCTTCCACTAGGCCTCCACTGACCACACCACTGCTGCCCGTGTACCCCTGGAACCAATTTAAAATTGCCTACAGCCATGTGTTATTATTTTAGGCCTTCGATGCCTGTCTGCGGTCAGTCCTTCCACTAGGCCTCCACTGACCACACCACTGCTGCCCGTGTACCCCTGTAACCAATTTAAAATTGCCTACAGCCATGTGTTATTATTTTAGGCCTTCGATGCCTGTCTGCGGTCACTCCTTCCACTAGGCCTCCACTGACCACACCACTGCTGCCCGTGTACCCTTGGAACCAACATCAGAAAATATAAAAATAAGTATTTTGCTTATAAAAAAGAAAATACTGGAGAGATATCAAATGCAGACATTTTAACATTAAAAACAAACACATACAACAAAAATCTGGTACGTACTAAAAATGGCCACCAGCTACAATAACTTTCTACCGCAAGTAGTTAACTGAAAGTTTTTTTCAATTTTAAACACAGATATGGCATCCACCGAGTGTTGTCCTGTCGCGTCTTCTTTATATTATTGCCAAGAAGATGCAAAACAATGAAAATAATAAAATCATTATTTACCAAAAAAATAGAGTAAGTCAAAACCACATTGCAAATAAACATTCATTACAAATAAAGAAGCAGGGCGCGTCCGAGGGTGAGTATATACCTAATAAGAATATAATCACCCTCGGACGCGCCCTGCTTCTTTCCGACAGCCTTCCTTCCTAAGAATCAGCCCTTCCGTGGTGTAGAGAGAGGGTGTGTTACACTCCAAGGTGTTCCCCAGGTTGCCTTTCCTGAGCTTCGATCTTCCGGCTCTCGTTTAGTAGTTGTTGGAAACTACGCTGCATTGGGCCTACAAATTGGGTATGGGGTGTAGAGAGATGGTGTGTTCCACTCCAAGGTGTTCCCCAGGTTGCCTTTCCTGAGCTTCGATCTTCCGGCTCTCGTTTAGTAGTTGTTGGAAACTACGCTGCATTAGGCCTACAAATTGGGTATGGGGTGTAGAGAGATGGTGTGTTCCACTGTAGAGAGATGGTGTGTTCCACTCCAAGGTGTTCCCCAGGTTTCCTCTCCATTGCTTCGATCTTCCGGCTCTCGTTTAGTAGTTGTTGGAAACTACGCTGCATTAGGCCTACAAATTGGGTATGGGGTGTAGAGAGATGGTGTGTTACACTCCAAGGTGTTCCCCAGGTTTCCTCTCCATTGCTTCGATCTTCCGGCTCTCGTTTAGTAGTTGGTGGAAACTACGCTGCATTAGGCCTACAAATTGGGTATGGGGTGTAGAGAGATGGTGTGTTACACTCCAAGGTGTTCCCCAGGTTTCCTCTCCATTGCTTCGATCTTCCGGCTCTCGTTTAGTAGTTGTTGGAAACTACGCTGCATTGGGCCTACAAATTGGGTATGGGGTGTAGAGAGATGGTGTGTTCCACTCCAAGGTGTTCTCCAGGTTGCCTTTCCTGAGCTTCGATCTTCCGGCTCTCGTTTAGTAGTTGTTGGAAACTACGCTGCATTAGGCCTACAAATTGGGTATGGGGTGTAGAGAGATGGTGTGTTACACTCCAAGGTGTTCCCCAGGTTTCCTCTCCATTGCTTCGATCTTCCGGCTCTCGTTTAGTAGTTGTTGGAAACTACGCTGCATTAGGCCTACAAATTGGGTATGGGGTGTAGAGAGATGGTGTGTTCCACTGTAGAGAGATGGTGTGTTCCACTCCAAGGTGTTCCCCAGGTTTCCTCGCCAATGCTTCGATCATCATGCTCTCGTTTAGTAGTTGTTGGAAACTACGCTGCATTAGGCCTACAAATTGGGTATGGGGTGTAGAGAGATGGTGTGTTCCACTCCAAGGTGTTCTCCAGGTTGCCTTTCCTGAACTTCTATCTTCAGGCTCTCATTAAATTGTGGTTAAACGGAACAACTGCATTTGGCGTACTAGTTGGTTTGGGGCCTACTATCGGTGTCTGCCGCTCCTTGCTGTTCTCCTGGTTTCCTGTCCTGAAATTCTGTTTTCAGGCGCTCGTTAAATAGTTGTTAATGTTAGACTGCATTTGGCCTACTAGTTGGGTTGGGGCCTACTATCGGTGTCTGCCACTCCTTGCTGTTCTCCTCCACTGAACAAAGCTGTGCCGCCTGTTTACTACTGTTGCCAATTTTGAACTGCATTTCGACTACTTACTGATTTGGGCCTACTCTCTGTGTCAGCCTCTCATTCCAGTTGTCCTCCACTGCAATGCCCCCTGATTAGTCCTGTGTTACCAATTTTGAACTGCATTTAGCCCACTTTATTCTTTGGGCCTATATCTGTGTTTCCTCCTCATCCTGCCCATTGTCCAGCCAGTGATAGATGAGTCTGCTGGTACATTGACCCATAACGCAACATTTCCCGTGCACGCTACACTGCAAGATTGTGACCCTGCTGAAAGTCAGGTCCCCCTTTCCGCATACCATACCACCTTACACGGGGACAAACAGGAAGGTGCAGATGAAAGTGCAGGTTCCTTCATCAGGTGGGGGGAGGAATACTAGTTGGCGACGTCACTGGCACAGGGCCTCTCATGGTACGCAAAAGTGTTGCTGCCGGTGGGAGGCGCCCCCGCCGTGCAAACACACCGCTGTACTTTGAGGGGCCCTGTGCCAGTGCCAATGCCAACGAGTGGGCCCCCCCTGCTTGCTCAGGTTCACAGCACTTGCAAAGTTGAAATACTTACCTCTCCCTGCTCCACTGCCGTGACGTGGTCCAGATTTCCTGGGCCCACTAATTACTTGAACCAGCCCTACCCACCACAACTTTAGCCAAATGACCCCCAATTTCAAATGCCTTCCAATTATTATAAGGTAAATTACGCTTGACAAGCTTCATTAAGAAGAATGGATGGTTTTGACATTAAAATGGGCACTCTAGGTGTTTTCCTGGCCCCCACTCACTGCCGACTATGCTGCCCCATTGACTTGCATTGGGTTTCGTGTTTCGGTCGATCCCGACTTTACGTCATAATCGGGCGATTTCACTCGACCCGACTTTTGAGATAGTCGGGTTTCGCGAAACCCGGCTCGACTCTAAAAAGGTCAAGGTCGCTCAACTCTAGTCATAAGTATTTAGACCCTTTGCTCAGTATTGAGTAGAAGCACCCTTTTGAGCTAGTACAGCCATGAGTCTTCTTGGGAATGATGCAACAAGTTTTTAACACCTGGATTTGGGGATCCTCTGCCATTCTTCCTTGCAGATCCTCTCCATCTGCCTCAGGTTGGATGGTGAACGTTGGTGGACAGCCATTTTCAGGTCTCACCAGAGATACTCAATTGGGTTTAGGTCAGGGCTCTGGCTTAGCCAGTCAAGAATGGTCACAGAGTTGTTCTGAAGCCACTCCTTTGTTATTTTAACTGCGTGCTTAGGGTCATTGTCTTGTTGGAAGGTGAACCTTCAGCCAAGTCTGAGGTCCGGAACACTCTGGGAGAGATTCCAGTGTATGTAATCCTCTATTCACGGTATATATAATCCCCTATCTCTGGTACATATAATCCCTCATCCCCGGTATATACAGTTAGGGCCAGAAATATTTGGGCAGTGACACAAGTTTTGTTATTTTAGCTGTTTACAAAAACATGTTCAGAAATACAATTATATATATAATATGGGCTGAATGTGCACACTCCCAGCTGCAATATGATAGTTTCCACATCCAAATCGGAGAAAGGGTTTAGGAATCATAGCTCTGTAATGCATAGCGTCCTCTTTTTCAAGGGACCAAAAGTAATTGGACAATGGACTCTAAGGGCTGCAATTAACTCTGAAGGCGTCTCCCTCGTTAACCTGTAATCAATGAAGTAGTTAAAAGGTCAGGGGTGGATTCCAGGTGTGTGGTTTTGCATTTGGAAGCTGTTGCTGTGAGCAGACAACATGCGGTCAAAGGAACTCTCAATTGAGGTGAAGCAGAACATCCTGAGGCTGAAAAAAAAGAAAAAATCCATCAGAGAGATAGCAGACATGCTTGGAGTAGCAAAATCAACAGTTGGGTACATTCTGAGAAAAAAGGAATTGACTGGTGAGCTTGGGAACTCAAAAAGGCCTGGGCGTCCACGGATGACAACAGTGGTGGATGATCGCCGCATACTTAATTTGGTGAAGAAGAACCCGTTTACAACATCAACTGAAGTCCAGAACACTCTCAGTGAAGTAGGTGTATCTGTCTCTAAGTCAACAGTAAAGAGAAGACTCCATGACAGTAAATACAAAGGGTTCACATCTAGATGCAAACCATTCATTAATACCAAAAATAGACAGGCCAGAGTTAAATTTGCAGAAAAACACCTCAAGAAGCCAGCTCAGTTCTGGAAAAGTATTCTATGGACAGATGAGACAAAGATCAACCCGTACCAGAATGATGGGAAGAAAAAAGTTTGGAGAAGAAAGGGAACGGCACATGATCCAAGGCACACCACATCCTCTGTAAAACATGGTGGAGGCAACGTGATGGCATGGGCATGCATGGCTTTCAATGGCACTGGGTCACTTGTGTTTATTGATGACATAAGAGCAGACAAGAGTAGCCGGATGAATTCTGAAGTGTACCGGGATATACTTTCAGCCCAGATTCAGCCAAATGCTGCAAAGTTGATTGGACGGCGCTTCATAGTACAGATGGACAATGACCCCAAGCATACATCCAAAGCTACCCAGGAGTTCATGAGTGCCAAAAAGTGGAACATTCTGCAATGGCCAAGTCAATCTCCAGATCTAAACCCAATTGAGCATGCATTTCACTTGCTCAAATCCAGACTTAAGACGGAAAGACCCACAAACAAGCAAGACCTGAAGGCTGCGGCTGTAAAGGCCTGGCAAAGCATTAAGAAGGAGGAAACCCAGTGTTTGGTGATGTCCATGGGTTCCAGACTTAAGGCAGTGATTGCCTCCAAAGGATTTGCAACAAAATATTGAAAATAAAAATATTTTGTTTGGGTTATGTTTATTTGTCCAATTACTTTTGACCTCCTAAAATGTGGAGTGTTTGTAAAGAAATGTGTACAATTCCTACATTTTCTATCAGATATTTTTGTTCAACCCTTCAAATTAAACGTTACAATCTGCACTTGAATTCTGTTGTAGAGGTTTCATTTCAAATCCAATGTGGTGGCATGCAGAGCCCAAGTCGCGAAAATTGTGTCACTGTCCAAATATTTCTGGCCCTAACTGTATATAATCCCCCATTCCCGTTATATATAATCATCCATCCCGGTATATACAGTTGTGCTCAAAAGTTTACATACCCCAGCAGAATCTTTGCTTTCTTGGTCTTTTTCAGAGAATATGAATGATAACACCAAAACTTTTTCTCCAGCCATGGTTAGAGGTTGGGTGAAGCCATTTATTGTCAAACTACTGTGTTTTCTCTTTTTAAATGATAATGACAACCCAAAACATCCAAATGACACTGATCTAAAGTTCACATACCATGGTGCTTTTGGCCTCATAACATGCACAGAAGTTGACACAAATAGGTTTGACTGGCTACTAAAGGTAACATCCTCACCTGTGACCTGTTTGCTTGTAATCAGTGCGTGTGCATAAAAGCTGAGTGAGTTTCTGGGATCCAGACAGACTCTTGCATCTTTCATCCAGCCACTGATGTTTCTGGATTGTGTTCGTTTGGGGCAATGGGTGGGCTAGTACCAGTGTAGTTTTATATATGCTATCTTTATTTTGCTTCATTGGTGCTGTATTGTACATGTTTGTATTCACTCTGCATACTGCTATATGCCATACCGCAGTTGCCCAGCATGACGATTTGCTGCAGGTGGGTGACGGTCTTCGCGTGGGACCGTCTCTCCTATAGGTGTATGGTCTCTGTTGTCTCTTCCATGCAATGCGCGGGTATACTTTCATATGTGAACCAGATTATTTGAGTTTTCTCATAGGTGCGTTAGTATATAGTCAGTGCGCATGCGCCAGTTTTCTGGCTTTTAGCACGCAGACACTCTGCTGCATGGGGACAAGGTTTCTGGGAGTTCATCACAGGCGCGCGAGTGCGCAGGTCCATCGCGCCCAGTGCGATTTCCTTTTTTTTTTTCCTTTTTTTTTTTTTTTTTTACATAGCTTTATTGGTTAGACGCTGTCTTTTAGGACTAACAATATCTCGCTCCATGTGCTTCCCCACTGATGACTTTGAACAGGTGAATACCATTTGTCTCATTAAGATTTAGTTTATAGTTATGTCTGACATCCCACACAGCATGCTGATTTTTTCGCTGAGGAAGCCGCCACAGCTGCGGCGATACGCGTGGGTTGCACCCCACAGCCCATTTTCTTCTCTCCCATGTTTCTCCTTCTGTTACCTGCATACGATCCGGTCTCTCATATGCCTATGGATCTTTTTGCAGTGTGGGCTCCTGTTTAATTTTCACATGTATGTGACCATTGTGTCCAGCATGTTCTTTACCTAGGTGCTAGGAGCCTTGTTTCAACAACTGCCCAGGCATGGGATTGCACGTGCCGGTGAGCATTACATTTTGGTTGTTTTTGTAAGTCTATATGGTACTGTGATATCAAGTAGCGACATGTGCTTGTATGCACTGCATTGTCCCTTTTGAGGTTGAGAATTTCCTATTGTTTATATAGTATATGTGATCGCGGAACTGTTCTTTGGGTTACCACGTTTGTGTACATATATATATCCTTGTTATCTTGGGAGAAGATAGGGTTGTGGGTTGTCATTTTCCCTATATTAGGATATGACTGCTGTGTTTTTCTTTTTGTCTGTTGCACTTTGCACTTTTAAATGTTTTTATATTCTATGTTTTTTGTGTGTGGTATATTATCTTGTTGATATATAATAAAAACTTTGCATTTTATTTATCTGTCTGAGGTGCTCCCATTTTTATGGACATGATCTTTTTTTTTTTTTTTCTTTCTGGTCTAATTGTAGCTTTTCAAGTCCTTGGTGAGCCCCAGCATGTAATTATTTAGACATATATCTAGTGGTGCCCTCCGCTTTTCTCTATGTTCATCATGTTTCTGGATTGTGAGTCATGGGGAAAGCAAAAGAATTGTCAATGGATCTACGGGAAGAGGTAGATGAACTGTATAAAACGAGAAAGGGATACAAAAAGATATCCAAGGAATTGGTAATGCCAGTCAGCAGTGTTCAGACTGTGATTAACAAATGGAAAATCAGGGCCTCTGTAAAAACAAAACCACAGTCAGATAGACCAACAAAGATTTTGTCCATAACTACCAGGAAAATTGTTCGGGATGCAAAGAAAAACCCACAAAACATATCAGCTGAAATAGTGGACTCTCTGAAAACTAGCGGTGTGGCTGTTTCAAGATGCACAATAAGGAGGCACTTGAAGAAAAATGGGCTGCACAGTCGTCACCAGAAGAAAGCCATTACTGCGCAAATGCTACAAAGCATCTCACCTACAATATGCAAAACAGCACAGAGACAAGCCTCAAAACTTCTGGAACAAGGTAGTTTGGAGTGATGAGACCAAAATTGAACTTTTTGGCCACAACCATAAATGTTACATTTGGAGAGAGGTCAACAAGGCCTATGATGAAAGGAACATCATTCCTACTGTAAATCACGGAGGTGGATGGCTGATGTTTTGGGGATGTGTGAGCTACAAAGGCACAGGAAACTTGGTAAAAGTTGAAGGAAAGATGAATGCTGCACGTTATCAGCAAATACTGGAGGCAAATTTGCAATCATCAGCCCGGAAGCTCCGCATGGGACATACTTGGACATTCCAACCTAACATTGGTGCAAAACACGAGGCCAAGTCGACCTCTCATTGGCTACAGCAGAACAAAGTTATGGTTCTGGAGTGGCCATCTCAGTCTCCTGACCTCAATATCATTGAGCCAATCTGGGGAGAGCTCAAGCTCGCAGGTCATGCTAGACAGCCCAGGAATTTACAGGAACTGGAAGCTTTGTACCAAGAAGAGTGGGAAGATTTGCCATCTGAGAAAATAAAGAACCTCATCCAAAACTACCACAAAAGACTTCAAGCTGTCATTGATGTTAGAGGGGGCAATATATGGTATTAAGAAATGGGGTATGTAAACTTTTGATCAGGGTCATTTGGATATTTTGGGTTGTCATTATGATTTAAAAAAGAAAACAAAGTAGTTTGACAATAAATGACTTTACCCAACCACTAACCATTCGTGGAGAAAAAGTTTTGGTGTTATCTTTCATATTCTCTGAAAAAAGGCCTTCCTGGTACATATAATCCCCTATCCCAGTATATATAATCCCCCATTCTAGTATATATAATCCCCCATCCCGGTTATATATACAGTGGGTTCGGAAAGCATTCAGACCCCTTTAAATTTTTCACCCTTTGTTTCATTGCAGCCATTTGGTAAATTCAAAAAAGTTCATTTTTTTCTCATTAATGTACACTCTGCACCCCTTTGTGACTGAAATAAAAACAGAAATGTAGTAATTTTTCATATGTATTAAAAATTAAAACTGAAATATCGCATGGTCATAAGTATTCAGTCTTTCTTGGAGACCTCTTCCAGCTCTAACTCTGCGCTGATGATATTTCTTCACTTACTGAGGATGGCCTCTTTGTTCCTCCTCCTAATTGCAGGGATCGGTTCTCCAATTTTTTCATGGAGATAATAATGGCCCTGTGAAATTCAACATCAGTGGAGTCTGCAGAGTGAGATTCCATGAGGGTCTCCATTTTCCTTCTCTCTGTAAGGATCTCATGTCTCTTGATCTTCCTCACTTTCTCCAGATTCTACCTTTTGGACGCCATTTCTGAGGCGTCAGTGTCAATGTTTGGTAGTATAAAGTCTTTTTGCCCTAAAGCGAACAGTGGCTTTTGCTTTTCAGCAATTACTCTCCTCTGTCTCAGAACCCGATCACTTTGGGCTCTTCTCCTCTCTTCCTCCATTATAAAATCAGTTTTTGCTTCGCTTAGCACAGAACATATAGCAACCACCTCACCCTCGAGAGTCTGCAAGGCAGTGACTTCTCTTAGGCCGGAACACTGGTCTATAGAAGGTGATGACGTCATCACATCATTTGTGACATGTATTTGTGATGTCATCGGGCTAGGGTTCTATTTTCTCTTCATGCGTTTGCAATGGTAGCTTTATACCAGGACTTTAGTTTTTAATTTTGTCACTAAATAAAGTAACACTTGGAAAATAGCAATCTTTTATCTCCATCTTAGCAGAATCTTTCATTCTGTCTGTTCCCCATAATGTTTTATTGTGTAATTCTATCCAAATATTGTAGATTTTGTCATCAGGTCAACAATCTCTATTTTGTGGGGTGTTCAGAATCAGCATTTAAGTTTATCCCAGCAGTGTATCTAGGTTTACCTGCACCCAGGGTGAGAATTCAGTTTGGAGTTTTGCATGGTGGTTATGTGACCGCCCATATGCGATTTGCAGACTAAGTGCTCATACCCATTTGTGTGAGAAACGGATGAGTGCAATCCGATTAAAAATTCAGATTGCACTCGGACCAATATTGATCAGTGGGTGACATCTCATCTGCGATTTTTTTTCTCAGCTGAAATTGGACTGAGAAAAAAATCGCAGCATGCTGCGATTTGCGGCGTATCTCGGATGAAACTCGCCAATGCAAGTCAATGGATGCAAGAAAAAAACTCACAGCACTCGCATCATTTGAGTGATGTCTGTTTTTTTCTCACCGGTGTCCTTTGAAAAGCCGGTAATTCATATGCCGCTACTGTAAAAATCACACTGACAGGTTACAATAGAAAAGATAGAATAGCTATATACACATAGAATTCATATCTACTATATAAAGCTGAATGTGTGTGTGTGTGTGTGTATGTGTGTGTGTATGTCCGGGATTGGCATCTGCACCGTCGCAGCTACAGCCACAAAATTTTGCACAGTCACACGTCTGGACCCCGAGAGCGTCATAGGCTATGTTGTGAGGTGAAATTTTAACCCCGCGCTTTCCAATTCACCAAACAATTTTGCCCCTATCTACATAATGGGGAAAAAAGTGAAAGGAAAAGTGTTGGAAGCGTCGCAGCTACAGCAACAAAATTTTGCACAGTCACACGTCTGTGGTTAACTGATGTACTAGAATTACCTCTTAGCTACAGGCTTACTTTTCGCTGCTCCGGACAGTATTCCCTTCATCGCCTCTGGTTGCCTTGTAAATATTGTACATATTATATTTTATATTTTGGTGTATGTTTATTATTTTGTCTTTTTTGTTCTTATTCGTTTTCTGTTACATATAATGTTATGTCACATACAGTTACTTATACTGTTTATTTGCTTTCCTAGTAACCCCATGAATAAGACCCGGGAGGGTCGAAATGTCGGGTTTCTATCTACGAATTATCACAGTGGCAATTGTTGACTTGTTTTCGTGAATAAATCTGGCATATACCTTTTGCATCATACCAGTTTCGAGTGTGCGGTATTTTTTCTTCTACTATGGACCCTGAGAGCGTCATAGGCTACGTTGTGAGGTGAAATTTTAACCCCGCGCGTTCCAATTCACCAAACAATTTTGCCCCTATCTACATAATGGGGAAAAAAGTGAAAGGAAAAGTGTTGGAAGCGTCGCAGCTACAGCAACAAAATTTTGCACAGTCACACGTCTGGACCCTGAGAGCGTCATAGGCTACGTTGTGAGGTGAAATTTTAACCTCGCGCTTTCCAATTCACCAAACAATTTTGCCCCTATCTACATAATTGGGAAAAAAGTGAAAGGAAAAGTGTTGGAGGCGTCGCAGCTACAGAAACAAAATTTTGCACAGTCACACGTCTGGACCCTGAGAGCGTCATAGGCTACGTTGTGAGGTGAAATTTTAACCCCGCGCTTTCCAATTCACCAAACTATTTTTCCCCTATCTACATAATGGGGAAAAGTGAAAGGAAAAGTGTTGGAGGCAAATTGACAGCTGCCAGATGTGAACAAGGGGGACTTAAAGAATGAGAGCGATGGCGACAAAGAGTATATACCGATCAGTTGCTAAGGTGGGGCCCCGACATGAGATACTCACCACACATGGGGATATGAACACACACACAAAATGCGCCACACACTACCACGTGCTTGAACACATATACCACCGTCAGCACACATTTCACCACACATACACCAACCTCGCCACATAAAAGTCGAAACACAAAAGTCACCGCTCAAAACTCACCACGCGCAAAACTCGCCACATGCAAAAACTAGGCTCACGCAAAACTCGCCACAAGTGCAAAACTCACCTCATGGAAAACTCGCCACACGCAAAACTTGCACACGCGGAAAAATTGCCACATGCACAAAATTTGCAACACATGCAAAAGTTGCCTCACACAAAACTTGCACATACTCAAAAGGCACCAGACATAAAACTCACCATGTGCAAAACTCGCCATGCGCAAAACTTGCTGCACACAACTTGCTACACTAACCTGTCACATGCAACTCGACACACAAAAAGTTGCTACACGCATGTTGCCACACAAAACTCATCTCACAAAAGTCGCCACATGCATGTCACCACACACAACTCAACACACACAACTTGACAGACGAAACTCGCCCTAAAACACACACAAGTCTGGTATTAGCCTTCAAAAATAAAAATCTGATTAATAAGCAGACAAACTACAAGAGCAACAAATGTACCATATAGGAAATACAGCAGCTGTCAGTCACATGACCTGTCTATTATGTGTATGTGTGAGCTAATATATACTGCCAGGGGGAGGGCTTCCTGTTGGCTGGGGATTTATCAGGCTGCCAATTTATCTTACAAATACTGAGGTAAAAATACTGAGCAAATAACGTGTTAACGAGGTCTAATACAGGAGATCACACAGGTATATACTATATACAGGGGAGATGACACACAGATATATACTATATACAGGAGAGATGACACACAGGTATATACTATATAGAGGAGGAGATGACATACAGGTACATACTATATACAGGAGATGACATACAGGTATATACTATATACAGGAGGAGATGACACACAGGTATATACTATATACAGGAGCAGATTACCTACAGGTATATACTATATACAGGAGGAGATGACATACAGGTATATGCTATATATAGAAGATGACATACAGGTATATACTATATACAGGAGGAGATGACACACAGATATATACTATATACAGGGGAGATGACACACAGGTATATACTATATACAGGAGGAGATGACATACAGGTATATACTATATATAGAAGGAGATGACATACAGGTATATACTATATATAGGAGGAGATGACATACAGGTATTTACTATATATAGGAGGAGATGACATACAGGTATATACTATATACAGGGGAGATGACACACAGCAGGTATATACTATATACAGGGGAGATGACATACAGGTATATACTATATACAGGAGATGACATACAGGTGTATACTATATATAAGGGAGATGACAAACATGTATATACTGAGGTGAAAATGAGAGGTGTGAGGTGAAAATGAAAAGGTGTGAGTGCAAAATGAGAGGAGTGAGGGAAAATAGTGTAGTGATCGGAAAATGACAGATGTGAGGTCGAAATGACAAGTGTTAGGCGGGAATGAGGAGTGAGGGAGAAAATGAGAGGTGTGAGGGAGAAAATGAGAGATGTGAGGGGGAAAATTAAAGATGTGATTGGGAAAATGAGAGGAGTGATGGGAAAATAAGAGAAGTGACGTGCTATAACTAACCACAGATATTTACTATGCCCAGGCAACGCCGGGCTCTTCAGCTAGTATCTATATAAATATATATACATGTAAGTGACACACACATATGTATATATATATATATATATATATATATATATATACTGCTCAAAAAAATAATGGGAACACCTAAACAGCAAAATATATATCCACGTAAATCAAACTTCTGTGAAATCAAACTGTCCACTTAGGAAGCAACACTGTTTGACAATCAATTTCACATGCTGTTGTGCAAATGGAATATACAACAGATGGAAATTATTGGCAATTATCAAGACACACTCAATAAAGGAGTGATTTTGCAGGTGGGGACCACAGACCACATCTCAGTACCAATGCTTTCTGGCTGATGTTTTGGTCACTTTTGAATGTTGGTTGTGCTTTCACACTCGTGGTAGCATGAGACGAACTCTACAACTGACACAAGAGGCTCAGGTAGTGCAGCTCATCCAGGAAGGCACATGAATGCAAGCTGTGGCAAGAAGGTTTGCTGTGTCTGTCAGTGTAGTGTCCAGAGGCTGGAGGCACTACCTGGAGACAGGCCAGTACACCAGGAGACGTGAAGGGGGCTGTAGGAGGGCAACAACCCAGCAGCAGGACCGCTACCTCAGCCTTTGTGCAAGGAGGAACAGGAGGATCACTGCCAGAGCCCTGCAAAATTACCTCCAGCAGGCCACAAATGTGCATGTGTCTGCACAAAAGGTTAGAAACCGACTCCATGAGGATGGTCTGAGTGACCGACATCCACAGATGGGGGTTGTGCTCACAGCCCAACACCGTGCAGGACGCTTGACATTTGCCACAGAACACCAGGATTGGCAAATTCTCCACTGGCACCCAGTGCTCTTTACAGATGAAAGCAGGTTCACACTGAGCACATGTGACAGATGTGACAGAGTCTGGAGACGCCATGGAGAGCGATCTGCTGCCTACAACATCCTTCAGCATGATCAGTTTGGGAGTGGGTCAGTAATGGTGTGGGTTGGCATTTCTTTGGAGGACCGCACAGCCCTCCATGTGCTCACCAGAGGTAGCCTTACTTCCATTAGGTACCGAGATGAGATCCTTAGACCCCTTGTGAGACCATATGCTGGTGTGGTTGGCCCTGGGTTCCTTCTAATGCAGGACAATGCCAGACCTCATGTGGCTGGAGTGTGTCAGCAGTTCCTGCAAGATGAAGACTTTGAAGCTATGGACTGGCCCGCCCGTTCCCCAGACCTGAATCCGATTGAACACATTTGGGACATCATGTCTCGCACCATCCATCAACGTCACGAGCACCAAAGACTGTCCAGGAGTTGGCGGATGCTTTAGTCCAGGTCTGGGAGGAGATCCCTCAGGAGACCATCCGCCGCCTCATCAGAAGCATGCCAAGGCATTGTAGGGAGGTCATACAGGCACGTGGAGGCCACACACACTACTGAGCATCATTTCCTTGTTTTGAGGCATTTCCACTGAAGTTGGATCAGCCTGCAATTTGATTTTCCACTTTGATTTTGAGTATCGTTCTAAATCCAGGCCTCCGTGAGATATTAATTTTAATTTACATTGATAGTTTTTATGCTTTATTGTTCTCAACACTTTCCACCATGTAGTGAATAAAGATTTACAAGTGGAATATTTTATTCAGTGATATCTTGGATGTGGTATTTTAGTGTTCCCTTTATTTTTTTGAGCAGTGTATTTATATTACATAGATAGATAGAAGAAAAGCCGGTAATTCATTTGCTGGCTTTTGTAAAATCACTGCAGGAGCCAACATGATAGGAGACATGGTTTACATACAGTAAATCCATGTAGAAATGTTAGATATACAGTATAGATTTGTGTGATCAATACAATTAGTACAGTGTGTGTGCAAATTACTGGACATGTATTTAATTAATAAACGATTATTTATTGGAAGAAAATGGCTTAGGCTCCCAGGCAATTTTCAAAACCAGCAGAGGGAAAGCCAGCGACTGGGGGCAGATGTTTATAGCCTGGGAAGGGGGTGATACCCATGGAGCTTCCCAGGCTATTAATATCAGCTCACAGCTGGATAATTAGCCTTTACTGGATATAAAAATGGGGGACCCCTCAAAAATTATGTTAGTTTCCCTCATAATTAATAACCAGCAAAGGCTACGCAGACAGCTGCAGGCTGATATTAATAGCCTAGGATGGGACCATGGATATTGGTCTGACTGGCTAAAAACATCAGTACTCAGCCGAGTTCTGTAGCACTGGTATCTACCACTATATGGTCTGTTGTGAATTCTGTGGCTGAGTTCACTTCTGTGGTCACAAGTGGTATTGCAGTCTCTGGGCTTCCTCCCTCAGGAGTTTTGGTGAGCTCGTTGGCTGCCTTGCTATTTAGCTCCACCTGAGTTTGTCTTCCTTGCTCCTTGTCAATGTTCCAGTGTTGGATCTGAGCTACTGCATCTTTCCTTGGGCCTGCTGCTCTGCTAGATAAGTGCTTCTAGTTTGTTTTCTGTTTTTTTCTGTCCAGCTTGCTATTGTCTTTTGCTGGAAGCTCTGAGAAGCAGAGGGGTGCACCGCCGTGCTGTTAGTTCGGCACGGTGGGTCTTTTTGCCCCTTTGCGTGGTTTTCGTTTTAGGGTTTTTTGTAGACTGCATAGTTCTCTTTGCTATCCTCGCTCTGTCTAGAATATCGGGCCTCACTTTGCTGAATCTATTTCATTCCTACGTTTGTCTTTTCATCTTGCTAACAGTCATTATATGTGGGGGGCTGCCTATTCCTTTGGGGTATTTCTCTGAGGTAAGTCAGGCTTGTATTTCTATCTTCAGGCTAGTCAGCTCCTCAGGCAGTGCCGAGTTGCATAGGTAGTTGTTAGGCGCAATCCACTGCTGCTTATAGTTGTGTGAGGATAGATCAGGTACTGCAGTCTACAGAGATTCCACGTCTCAGAGCTCGTCCTATTGTTTTTGGTTATTGCCAGATCTCTGTATGTGCGCTGATTACTGCACGCTGTGTTGCCTGATTGCCAGCCATAACAGTACAAGGAGCCACACCAATGATTCCCAATAGAGGGAAAAAAGAAATCCTGACATCATTTTTTTTTCTTAGCTCTGTCTTCAGTCTTTTTTTTCCCCTAGACATTAGAGTGCTTCAGGACACAGCTGTGGACATGGATATTCAGGCTCTGTGCTCCTCAATGGATAATCTCGTTGTAAATGTACAAAAGATTCAAGATACTATTGATCAGAAATCGATGCTAGAACCAAGAATTCCGATTCCTGATTTGTTTTTTGGTGACAGAACTAAGTTCCTGAGCTTCAGAAATAATTGTAAGCTATTTTTGGCCTTGAAACCTCATTCTTCTGGTAATCCTATTCAACAGGTTTTGATTATTATTTCTTTTTTGCGCGGCGACCCACAGGACTGGGCGTTTTCTCTTGCACCAGGAGATTCTGCATTGAGTAATGTTGATGCATTTTTCCTGGCGCTCGGATTGCTTTACGATGAGCCTAATTCAGTGGATCAGGCTGAGAAAAATCTGCTGGCTTTATGCCAGGGTCAGGATGATGTAGAAGTATATTGTCAGAAATTTAGGAAATGGTCAGTACTCACTCTGTGGAATGAATCTGCACTAGCGGCTTTGTTCAGAAAGGGTCTCTCTGAAGCTCTTAAGGATGTAATGGTGGGATTTCCTATGCCTGCTGGTTTGAATGAGTCTATGTCCTTGGCCATTCAGATCGGTCGTCGCTTGCGCGAGCGTAAATCTGTGCACCATCTGGCGGTACTGCCTGAGAGTAAACCTGAGCCTATGCAGTGCGACAGGACTATGACTAAAGTAGAACGGCAAGAACACAGACGTCTGAACAGACTGTGTTTCTATTGTGGTGATTCTACTCATGCTATTTCTAATTGTCCTAAACGCACTAGGCGGTTCGATAGCTCTGCCGTTATTGGTACTGTACAGTCCAAATTCCTTTTGTCCATTACCTTAATGTGCTCTTTGTCATCGTATTCTGTCATGGCGTTTGTGGATTCAGGCGCTGCCCTGAATCTGATGGATTTGGATTATGCTAAACGTTGTGGATTTTTCTTGGAGCCTTTGCGGTGTCCTATTCCGTTGAGAGGAATTGATGCTACACCTTTGGCCAAGAATAAGCCTCAGTACTGGGCCCAGCTGACCATGTGCATGGCTCCTGCACATCAGGAAGTTATTCGCTTTCTGGTACTGCATAATTTGCATGATGTGGTCGTGTTGGGGTTGCCATGGCTACAAACCCATAATCCAGTATTGGATTGGAACTCTATGTCGGTAACCAGCTGGGGTTGTCAGGGAGTACATGGTGATGTTCCATTTTTGTCTATTTCGTCATCCATTCCTTCTGACATCCCAGAGTTCTTGTCGGACTTTCAGGATGTATTTGAAGAGTCCAAGTCTGATGCCCTACCTCCGCATAGGAATTGTGATTGTGCTATCGATTTGATTCCTGGTAGTAAATTCCCTAAGGGTCGTTTATTTAATTTGTCCGTACCTGAACACACCGCTATGCGCAGTTATGTGAAGGAGTCCCTGGAGAAGGGACATATTCACCCATCGTCGTCACCATTGGGAGCAGGGTTCTTTTTTGTAGCCAAGAAGGATGGTTCGCTAAGACCGTGTATTGATTACCGCCTTCTTAATAAGATCACTGTTAAGTTTCAGTATCCCTTGCCATTGATTTCTGACTTGTTTGCTCGGATTAAGGGGGCTAGTTGGTTTACTAAGATTGATCTTCGTGGTGCGTATAATCTGGTGAGAATCAGGCAGGGAAATGAATGGAAAACGGCATTTAATACGCCCGAGGGTCATTTTGAGTATCTGGTGATGCCGTTCGGACTTGCCAATGCTCCATCTGTTTTTCAGTCTTTTATGCATGACATTTTCCGTGAGTATCTGGATAAATTCTTGATTGTTTACTTGGATGACATTTTGATCTTCTCAGATGATTGGGAGTCTCATGTGAAGCAAGTCAGAATGGTTTTCCAGGTACTGCGTGCTAATTCCTTGTTCGTGAAGGGATCAAAGTGTCTCTTCGGTGTGCAGAAAGTTTCATTTTTGGGGTTCATCTTTTCCCCTTCTACTATCGAGATGGATCCGGTTAAGGTTCAGGCCATCCAGGATTGGACTCAGCCGACATCTCTAAAAAGTCTGCAGAAATTCCTGGGCTCTGCTAATTTTTATCGTCGCTTCATCTGTAATTTTTCTAGCATTGCCAGACCATTGACCGATTTGACCAAGAAGGGTGCTGATTTGGTTAATTGGTCTTCTGCTGCCGTGGAAGCTTTTCAGGAGTTGAAGCGTCGTTTTTGCTGTGCTCCTGTGTTGTGTCAACCTGATGTTTCTCTTCCGTTCCAGGTCGAGGTTGATGCTTCTGAGATTGGTGCAGGGGCGGTTTTGTCACAGAGAGGTTCTGGTTGCTCAGTGTTCAAACCATGTGCTTTCTTTTCCAGGAAATTTTCTGCTGCTGAGCGTAATTATGATGTGGGCAACCGAGAGTTGCTGGCCATGAAGTGGGCATTCGAGGAGTGGCGTCATTGGCTTGAGGGTGCTAAGCATCGCGTGGTGGTATTGACTGATCATAAGAACTTGACTTATCTCGAGTCTGCCAAGCGCTTGAATCCTAGACAGGCCCGTTGGTCGTTATTTTTTGCTCGTTTTGATTTTGTGATTTCATACCTTCCGGGCTCTAAAAATGTGAAGGCGGATGCTCTGTCTAGGAGTTTTGTGCCCGACTCTCCGGGGTTATCTGAGCCGGCGAGTATCCTCAAGGAAGGAGTCATTGTGTCTGCCATCTCCCCTGATTTGCGGAGAGTGTTGCAGAAATTTCAGGCTAATAAACCTGATCGTTGTCCGGCCGAGAAACTGTTCGTCCCTGATAGGTGGACTAGTAAAGTTATCTCTGAACTTCATTGTTCGGTGCTGGCCGGTCATCCAGGAATCTTTGGTACCAGGGAGTTGGTTGCTAGATCCTTCTGGTGGCCATCTCTGTCACGGGATGTGCGTGCTTTTGTGCAGTCCTGTGGAATTTGTGCTAGGGCTAAGCCCTGCTGTTCACGTGCCAGTGGGTTGCTTTTGCCCTTGCCGGTCCCGAAGAGGCCTTGGACACATATTTCGATGGATTTCATTTCTGACCTTCCCGTTTCTCAAAAAATGTCGGTCATTTGGGTGGTCTGTGATCGCTTTTCTAAAATGGTCCATCTGGTGCCCTTGGTTAAATTGCCTTCCTCCTCTGATTTGGTGCCTTTGTTCTTCCAGCATGTGGTTCGTTTACATGGCATTCCTGAGAATATTGTTTCTGACAGAGGTTCCCAGTTTGTCTCGAGGTTCTGGCGAGCCTTTTGTGGTAGGATGGGCATTGACCTATCTTTCTCCTCGGCCTTCCATCCTCAGACTAATGGCCAGACCGAACGAACCAATCAGACCTTGGAAACATATCTGAGATGTTTTGTTTCCGCTGACCAGGATGATTGGGTGTCATTTTTGCCGTTGGCTGAGTTCGCCCTTAATAATCGGGCCAGCTCGGCTACCTTGGTCTCTCCATTTTTCTGCAATTCTGGGTTCCATCCTCGTTTCTCTTCAGGACAGGTTGAGTCTTCGGACTGTCCTGGTGTGGATTCTGTGGTGGACAGGTTGCAGCAGATCTGGACTCAGGTAGTGGACAATTTGACCTTGTCCCAGGAGAAGGCTCAGCTTTTCGCTAATCGCAGACGCCGTGTGGGACCCCGACTTCGTGTTGGGGATTTGGTTTGGTTATCTTCTCGTCATATTCCTATGAAGGTTTCCTCTCCTAAATTTAAACCTCGTTTTATTGGTCCGTATAGGATTTCTGAGATTCTCAATCCGGTGTCTTTTCGTCTGACCCTCCCAGACTCCTTTTCTAAACATAATGTATTCCATAGGTCGTTGTTGAGGAGATACGTGGCACCTATGGTTCCATCTGTGGAGCCTCCTGCCCCTGTTTTGGTGGAGGGGGAATTGGAGTATATTGTGGAGAAGATTTTGGATTCTCGTGTCTCTAGACGGAAACTCCAGTATCTGGTCAAATGGAAGGGTTATGCTCAGGAAGATAATTCCTGGGTTTTTGCCTCTGATGTCCATGCCCCAGATCTTGTTCGTGCCTTTCATGTGGCTCATCCTGGTCGGCCTGGGGGTTCTGGTGAGGGTTCGGTGACCCCTCCTCAAGGGGGGGGTACTGTTGTGAATTCTGTGGCTGAGTTCACTTCTGTGGTCACAAGTGGTATTGCAGTCTCTGGGCTTCCTCCCTCAGGTGTTTTGGTGAGCTCGTTGGCTGCCTTGCTATTTAGCTCCACCTGAGTTTGTCTTCCTTGCTCCTTGTCAATGTTCCAGTGTTGGATCTGAGCTACTGCATCTTTCCTTGGGCCTGCTGCTCTGCTAGATAAGTGCTTCTAGTTTGTTTTCTGTTTTTTTCTGTCCAGCTTGCTATTGTCTTTTGCTGGAAGCTCTGAGAAGCAGAGGGGTGCACCGCCGTGCTGTTAGTTCGGCACGGTGGGTCTTTTTGCCCCTTTGCGTGGTTTTCGTTTTAGGGTTTTTTGTAGACTGCATAGTTCTCTTTGCTATCCTCGCTCTGTCTAGAATATCGGGCCTCACTTTGCTGAATCTATTTCATTCCTACGTTTGTCTTTTCATCTTGCTAACAGTCATTATATGTGGGGGGCTGCCTATTCCTTTGGGGTATTTCTCTGAGGTAAGTCAGGCTTGTATTTCTATCTTCAGGCTAGTCAGCTCCTCAGGCAGTGCCGAGTTGCATAGGTAGTTGTTAGGCGCAATCCACTGCTGCTTATAGTTGTGTGAGGATAGATCAGGTACTGCAGTCTACAGAGATTCCACGTCTCAGAGCTCGTCCTATTGTTTTTGGTTATTGCCAGATCTATGTATGTGCGCTGATTACTGCACGCTGTGTTGCCTGATTGCCAGCCATAACAATGGTCACCATATGGCGGTAGCGTTGTTCTTTGTTTACTGATTTATTTTCAGTTACAGCAGGATCATCTGCTGAGGTTCCCCTATACCCATGATTAAAGTGTGCCACCATAGTTGTAATCAAGGGTTAGGGGCCTACTCAGATGGTTCGCCCCCCTGAGTTGAACCCCTAGCTACGCCTCTGGCGCTGATGTTACTGATGCTGCGCTGACTCACAGCCTGAACTGGGATGACCTCTGTAGCTTGGGAAAATGCCAGTTCATTTTCCCACCCTGAAGAGTTCACCGCCGGTCAAGCTGTTAGTCAGCACAGCATCAGTGATGTCAGCGCTAGACACTTATGCTGGCGCCGGCAGCTTCTCATTCATTCCCATTAGTTTACAGCAGGGCCGGTCGCATTAGCACAGCTCCCGGTTGTAAAGTGTATATCCCCTAGATATGAATTACGGTGTGGGACTGACTGAACGCCGGACAGGTATGGTTTATTGTTGGTTTGTTATTTTTTTATTTATTACAAGAGATCGAGGGTGTCGCATGGATTAGCAAGAATAATAAAATGGTCAAACTGTGTTCAGTGTTTTATTTCATTAAAATATTTTATTCTAGATGTGTCTTTATTTAACCCTTTACCAACTATAGGATTAGTAATGGAGAGGTGTCTTATTGACACCTCTCCATTACTAAGCCAGCTTGATGTCACCTTAAAATTGAAAGGTGACATGAACCCCATAACTATTACCCCACTTGCCACCGCTACAGGGCAAGTGGGAAGAGCGAGGCTAAGTGCCGGAATTGGCACATCTTACAGATGCGCCTTTTCTAGTTTGGCTGTATGCTGGTGTTTATAGCCTTTGGGGCAATATCCATGGTCCCTTCCTAGGCTATGAATATCAGCCTGCAGCTGTCTGCATAGCCTTTTCTGGCTATTAATTTTAGGGGTACCCCACTTAGTTTTTTTGGGGGGGTCCCCCTATTTTAATAGCCAGTAAAGGCTAAATATACAACTGTGGGCTGATATTCATAGCCTGGGAAGATCCATGGGTATTAACCCCTTCCTAGGCTATAAACATTGGTCCCCAGTCACTGGCTTTCCCTCTCTGGTGCAGAAAATAGCCCACGCCATTTAAAAAAAAAATTAAACAGATATTACGCTTAAGGCTGGGGTCACACTTGCGAGAAACTCACACCTCAATACCCGGCACTGCCGCCTGCACTCGGGACCGGATTATGTGGCTGCACGCTCCAGTCCAAGTGATGGCAGCAGTGCTGGGTATTGAGATGCAAGACTCGTACAAGTTTCTCGTAAGTGTGACCCCGGCCTAACGCAGATTTTGTGTGTTGTGTGTCTTTATTCAACTCTATGTACCATTTTATTATGTTTATTACTAAACATCGGGCTTGGTATTATCTATCCATCTATCTTTAGATATATCTATATAGATAGATATATCTATAGATAGATGAATAGATATATCTAAAGATAGATGGATAGATCTATATATTGATGGATACAGTGGGGCAAAAAAGTATTTAGTCAGTCAGCAATAGTGCAAGTTCCACCACTTAAAAAGATGAGAGGCGTCTGTAATTTACATCATAGGCAGACCTCAACTATGGGAGACAAACTGAGAAAAAAAAATCCAGAAAATCACATTGTCTGTTTTTTTATCATTTTTTTTGCATATTATGGTGGAAAATAAGTATTTGGTCAGAAACAAATAATCAAGATTTCTGGCTCTCACAGACCTGTAATTTCTTCTTTAAGAGTCTCCTCTTTCCTCCACTCATTACCTGTAGTAATGGCACCTGTTTAAACTTGTTATCAGTATAAAAAGACACCTGTGCACACCCTCAAACAGTCTGACTCCAAACTCCACTATGGTGAAGACCAAAGAGCTGTCAAAGCAAATTGTAGCCCTGCACCAGGCTGGGAAGACTGAATCTGCAATAGCCAACCAGCTTGGAGTGAAGAAATCAACAGTGGGAGCAATAATTAGAAAGACCACTGATAATCTCCCTCGATCTGGGGCTCCACGCAAAATCCCACCCCGTGGGGTCAGAATGATCACAAGAACGGTGAGCAAAAATCCCAGAACCACGCGGGGGGACCTAGTGAATGAACTGCAGAGAGCTGGGACCAATGTAACAAGGCCTATCATAAGTAACACACTACGCCACCATGGACTCAGATCCTGCAGTGCCAGACGTGTCCCACTGCTTAAGCCAGTACATGTTCGGGCCCGTCTGAAGTTTGCTAGAGAGCATTTGGATGATCCAGAGGAGTTTTGGGAGAATGTCCTATGGTCTGATGAAACCAAACTGGAACTGTTTTGTAGAAACACAACTTGTCGTGTTTGGAGGAAAAAAAATACTGAGTTGCATCCATCAAACACCATACCTACTGTAAAGCATGGTGGTGGAAACATCATGCTTTGGGGCTGTTTCTCTGCAAAGGGGCCAGGACGACTGATCCGGGTACATGAAAGAATGAATGGGGCCATGTATCGTGAGATTTTGAGTGCATACCTCCTTCCATCAGCAAGGGCATTGAAGATGAAACGTGGCTGGGTCTTTCAACATGACAATGATCCAAAGCACACCGCCAGGGCAACGAAGGAGTGGCTTCGTAAGAAGCATTTCAAGGTCCTGGAGTGGCCTAGCCAGTCTCCAGATCTCAACCCTATAGAAAACCTTTGGAGGGAGTTGAAAGTCCGTGTTGCCAAGCGAAAAGCCAAAAACATCACTGCTCTAGAGGAGATCTGCATGGAGGAATGGGCCAACATACCAACAACAGTGTGTGGCAACCTTGTGAAGACTTACAGAAAACGTTTGACCTCTGTCATTGCCAACAAAGGATATATTACAAAGTATTGAGATGAAATTTTGTTTCTGACCAAATACTTATTTTCCACCATAATATGCAAATAAAATGTAAAATAAAACAGACAATGTGATTTTCTGGATTTTTTTTTTCTCAGTTTGTCTCCCATAGTTGAGGTCTACCTATGATGTAAATTACAGACGCCTCTCATCTTTTTAAGTGGTGGAACTTGCACTATTGCTGACTGACTAAATACTTTTTTGCCCCACTGTATATCTATAGATAGATAGATATATCTATAGATAGATAGATCTATCTGTAGATCTATCTATCTATCTATAGATCCATCTATCTATCTATCTATCTATCTATCTATCTATCTATCTATCTATCTATCTATCTATCTATCTATCTATCTGTGTGTAAACATTATTCTTCAATGGAGTATGTAAGTGAAGAGGTTGGACAAGAAATTACATCACAATTCTTTTTTTTTTGTTAAATAATAGATATTTATTTAGCTTACAAAAACACATATAAATCTGCATGGAAAATGTGTCAAAAACGCATCAAATCCGCACAGATTTTTACCTGCATTTTCTGCCCAGAGATGCAGAATCTGAGCAGAAAATTCCACAGCAAATCTGCAACATGTGCATATACCCTTAGTCCAAACCTGCAGGCCGTCCCTGCTCCTGCTCAGGCCCCTAGTGAGCCCCTTGTGTTCCCACTAGTTTATTATACGCATGCGTGCTATCCCAGTAAGCAGGCGGCGCAGTGACCAGTTCAGTAGTGCTATGTTCAGACAGTAGTTTTTCTCACACGAGAAGAAAAATTGCAGCATGGACTGATCTCACCCGTAACTCAGATATGAATCACCTATACATACAAGTCTATTAATGTGCCAAAAATTGGATCCCATACTGATCAACTGAATTTTATCTGCATTTTACAGTTAGATTCACATTATTATTATGTTGATTATAAACATTTTACAATGTTGATGTATAAATACAGATGACACAAAAAAGCCATGCGGATGACAAAAAACTTGAAAATTGTCAGAGATTTCTGGATGAAAATCAGAAGATTTCTTTATACATTTGTCTGACCCCAGCCATAGGGTGCATTCAAACGTCTGTTGTACATGTCCTGGGCTGTCCATTTTTTTTCAGACCGCACACAGAGCGATAGAATGTTAGAGTTGGAAGGGACCTCCAAGGTCATCATGTCCAACCCCCTGCTCAATGCAGGGTTCACTAAACCATCAAATGTCTGTCCAGCCTCTGTTTGAAGACTTCCATTGAACGAGAACTCACCATTAGAGATATGCAAATATGTTCGGGTTCCCTCTTATCTGGCAAGCTAAAGCGCTTAACGAAGAAGCTGCATCGGGAACCCGGATACCTGGATCGCTCCGGCTGATCAGGTGTTCGGCGCCGCAGCTGCATGTGTTGCAGCTGTGTAACAGTCACAACACATGCATGGAGAGCCCAACAACAGGATGTCCATGCATGTGTTGTGACTGTCACACAGCCGCAACACATGCAGCTGTAGAGCCAATCAGCTGATCAGCCGGAGCGATCCAGGTATCCGGGTTCTCTCTGCAGCTTCTTTGGTAGGCACTATAGCTTGCTGAATAAGCCCTGACCCAATCATATTCACTCATCTCTACTCGACACCTCTCATGGCAGCCTGTTCCACCCATTGATCACCCTTTTTGTCAAAAAGTTTTTTCTAATTTATAATCTGTATTTTCTTCCTTTCAGTTTCCATTGCTTCTTGTGTTTCCATGTGCAAAGGAGAAGAAGGATGATCCCTCTACACTGTGACATCCAGTGTTGGGCTGGGGTGCCAAGGGCCCACCAGTAACATTGACTTTGGGGGCCCCACTTTTCACCTGCATACAAATATTACACTACCCCCATCACAAATGTACCTATATCTCTATATAATAATAAACTGGGTAGTTTGGTAAATGAATGATGAGATGCTGCTTTTTTCTGTACAGAGTGAATCAAGTGAATTATGCCAAGTACTGCCCATACAGAGGGATTGGGGACTCAGATCTGCATAGGGGCCCACCGGGGCATTGCCCTGTTACCCTGTGGGCCAGACCAAGCCTGCTGACATCCCTTCAGATATTTGTAGACCGCTATTAAGTCTTCTCTTAGCCTTCTTTTTTGCAAGCTAAACATTCCCAGATCCTTTAACCGTTCCTAGTAGGACATACTTTGCAGTCTGCTCACTATCCCTTTAGCTCTTTTCTGAACTTGCTCCAGTTTTTCAATGTCTTTTTAAAAATGTGGTGCCCAGAACTGGACAGGGTATTCCAGATGAAGCCTGACCAAAGAAGAGTTTAATTGATCCATAGAAACATCAGTTTTAAAACAATATCCGTGTCCCATCTGTGAGACTCAGAGCATGTCCTAATCTCACCTATTTAGCCAGCCATGGTAAAGTAAAAGGTCCCATTTCATCAGTGTTTTCGCCCAGAAATCTGGCGTCAATCACTTTGATAAGTCAACAATTTTTTTTGCGCTACTAGAGGTTGCACAAAAATGTTCAGTTTTTTTCTATTTTCACGCCACTTTCTCCTAGCTTTGCCAAAATGAAAGGAATGGAGCATGACAAGACAGCTCCTCTTATTCGTAATGAGCTGTGGCGTACCTTATGTGAGAAATCTTACTGACCGGAGGAAGATTTGTGACTAGGCACCGCCACTCTTCAAATGTGCCTGATTCACTAAAAGATGTGTGCCTTCAGAGGTGTTTGTGACACCAGCACTCCTCCTTAACAAGACCGGTGTGAACAACGCTGGTCATGATGAATTGGGACTAAAGTGTTTCTCACACTCTAAATGGCCTACAGATGAACAAGTGAATCCCCTGGTGAGCCCCTGTGCAGAAGAGGCCCCCCTATATGAGTTATGCTTGGCAGCAGCACAGTACATTTTATGCACTAAATACGTACAATGCTACATCTCATCATTTATTAAAGAGAACCTGTTAGGAGAGATGTATTAGCCTGTATGTTAGCATTATGGCTTTAGGTAAATAAGACTATTTCTCATGACGAGTTTCCATTAAGACATTACCCAGTTTATTATGTAGCTGAAGTGTGGTCCCTCAATATGAATGATAATGGTGGGCCTCTGGCACCAACATGCCGACACTGAAGTATTTCACCAGCAAAAGCCCCTGCCACCACTTACCACATTGCAAAATGTGACAAAACTGCTTGCTTTCTCTGTCAGATGTGGTTGTCAACCAAACAGTATATTTGTTGACAGTCTTGAAAGGTGCACCAAATGTATTAGGATTAGTTATGCGCCAGTGTGCTCGTTAGTCGAAATTTCCGAGCATGCTCGGGTGTTCTCCAATTATCTTGGGCATTGTCACGTCAAGGCAGGCGGAGCAAGGTTAGTGAACCCACTAGACCACAGAGGACTCTGTGGAAGCTGAACCCTAGGAACCAGATGAACAAGGATGTCAGATGAATCAGCAAAGCTTTATTCAGGTTATAAAGCAGGTGAACCCACAAGGGAGAATCCCCTGGGCTGAAACACAGAATATCCCCGAGGGAGCTCTGGTGAGTGAACACATATACAGGGATAAACCCGGCACAGCCAATAAAGCTCACGTGCAACAGCTCCAGAGACCAGAGGGTCAGACCCAAACGGGACAGTGGTACTGGGAGAGGAGGAGCGAAAGGTCCAGGGAACCGGAGAATGAGATCCAGCAGGGCCCAAGGATATCGTCAGTGTCCGAAGGTAGATGGTAGGTATTTTGGACAATGGCACTATGGCTCTATGGGAGGTGGAGCCGCATATTCATTACTGTAATGAGCGGTACCATGTGACCGCTCAGTACAGGAAGAAGCTGTCAGCGCCGGGGAAAAGACGTGCAGAGACCGAACCAGGAGCAGGTGAGTATAATTAGACATCCCCCGCTCCCCCTCCCCTGCCAACCCCTGGGTATGACTCGAGTATAAGCCGAGAGGGGCACTTCAGCCCAAAAAAATGGGCTGAAAATCTCGGCTTATACTCGAGTATATACGGTATATTAGTTAAAACTCAGCTAATTGAGTTCACTGTTTAACATGTATGGGGTTCTCCTTACTCAACTGCACAGCAAGCGTAAGGCCAATATAGAATTGGGAATGTAGAATTTTTACGTGTCAGACCCTTTTCTCCTCCAGGAAATAAGCATTTTCCTCTCCTTATTGGTAAAACATGCCTATTGTGTGTGTTAGGCTACTCTCACACATCAGATTTTTTCATTCCGGCTGATTACAACTCTTGTGTAGAACCGGAACCGTTGAAAATAAAAACCAGAACCGGTTTTTCCCCATTGCCTTGTATTAGCCTGGTCCAGCGTTCCTTCCGCTTTTTCCCGGATCCGGCGAACATTTTGATTCTGGCGTCTGGAACAAACATCTACAGCAGGGCTCCCCAACCTGTAGCTTGGGAGCCACATGTGGCTTGCGGTCCCATGAATTGTGGCTCGCGACTGTCTGCCAACTTGTTGCATTAGGTCCAGGTCTAGAAAACAGGTACGAAGAGTACATCTCAAAATGGTGAATTTTGTAAGTAGCCCTGCACAGAAGTGCAGATCTGGATGCACATTTACTGGTCTTTGGGGTTTAGAGATGTTTTAGGTATGGTACGCTGGAGGTTGGTACTACATGTTAGAGGAGGTGCTCAAAGCTGGATGTGACAGTGTGTTGGGAGTACTTGCTGGCGGAATACTGAATTGGGGTATTGTGGGAACCTCTAGATCTCAGTCTACTGCTTTGGAGTGATTTCTGTGGAAAAGCTTCGGTTATCATTATACCCATAATGGGCGCTTTGGTTGACCCTACTTTGAAGGGGGTGGGAGCTGGATGTGGCTCATGACCCTCTCTCAGTGCTGAATGTGGCTCTCAAGGTCAGAAAGGTTGGGGACCACTGATCTACAGTAACGTTTTTTGTCTGTGGCAAAAAAGCCGGAAGGGCCAGATCCGGTTCTTCCAGCTTTTCACTACAATGCATGCCTATGGACGGCGGAATGCGCCGGATCCGGAAAAAAGCGGATCCGGTGGCCTGATCCTTTTTTTAATCTGAGCATGCTCAGAACCTATTGGCCTCAATCATTTCCAGCCATACTGCAAGAAAGCCAACACCCTGCCACACTGGCTTTCAGCAAGAGTCTGCCTGCCAGCTAGAGCCTGCCTGCCTGTCAGCAAGAGCCTAGCCTGCCTTCCAGCAAGAGCCTGCCTGCAAGAGCCTGCCTGCCTTCCAGCAAGAGCCTGCCTTCCAGCAAGAGCCTGCCTGCAAGAGCCTGCCTGCCAGCAAGAGCCTGCCTGCAAGAGCCTGCCTGCCTTCCAGCAAGAGCCTGCCTGCAAGAGCCTGCCTGCCTGCCAGCAAGAGCCTGCCTGCTTTCCAGCAAGAGCCTGCCTGCCTGCCAGCAAGAGCCTGCCTGCAAGAACCTGCCTGCCTTCCAGCAAGAGCCTGCCTGCAAGAGCCTGCCAGCCTTCTAGCAAGAGCCTGCCTGCCTGCCAGCTACATCCTGCCTGCCAGCAAGAGCCTAGCCTGCCTTCCAGCAAGAGTCTGCCTGCAAGAGCCTGCCTTCCAGCAAGAGCCTGCCTGCCTGCCAGCAAGAGCCTGCCTGCCTGCCAGCAA
Source organism: Ranitomeya imitator (assembly GCF_032444005.1). NCBI lineage: Eukaryota > Metazoa > Chordata > Amphibia > Anura > Dendrobatidae > Ranitomeya > Ranitomeya imitator. Next base: position 501,003,926 of record NC_091286.1, read on the forward strand.
GAGCCTAGCCTGCCTTCCAGCATGAGCCTGCCTGCCTGCAAGAGCCTGCCTGCTTGCCATCAGCCATGTCTTCTTCTGGGAGCCCTCCCTCTCGTCGGCAGCACACTGAGGTAAATATATATTTTTTTATATAATTTTTCGCTCTCTCTCGCTCTCTTGCTCTCTCTCACTCTCTCTCTGTCTAGCTCTCTCTCTGTCTATATATATTAATGTATTTCACCATCTTTCATTTTTGTAGGAAGCTGAGCTGCAGCAGAAGAGGTGCTTCCAGAAGAAGACCGAAGGGGTGGAGAAAGACCTGGAGCGGGATCACAATTGGTATGTTTCTTTCATGCATCGCAGAACCACAAACCACACACTACACCCAACACATAAAAACAAAAGATCCTTACATAAAGAACAATGCACACAACACATGGAAACAGATCATTGGACACATGACACAACATAAACAGAATGATCATTATAGATATCAAAATGTATACAACACATAAAAAGGCTAACTACAAGCACATCATTTTTATGTTATTTTCCTTCTAGAGTTCGGATTCTGGTGCTCGATCCAGAGGTCCTCCAAGTGGCTCCCAGGGTTGTCGGCATGATAGTCGTGGCGGCCGTCATCATGTAAGCAGCATTTTTTTTTTTGGGGGGGGGGTTTCTTTATGTTGTTTTGAATCTAATTTTATTTTTTTTGTCCTTTTTTATAACAGGCTTCACAGCGTGCTCCTGAGTCGGACGGTGAGGAGATCGGCCTCAATATTGACCTCCTCATCGATCTGATCTGAGACAGGGAGCCGCTGTGGAACATGGGTGACCGCCGTCATGCTGATGTCATAGTGACCCGTCGATTCTGGGAGCAAGTATGCCAACAGCTAGTAGAGAACTGGGAGGACCTCGATGTTCGGGCCCAGAATCAAGAACGTAAGTATACACAGTTCAGTTATGTTGATGCATTCTAAGTATTGTATCTTAACTAATTTGTGTTTCTCTTTTTTTCTACAGATGAGAGGATTGTGAAGCGGTGGCGGTCTATCAGGGATCGCTTTAAAAAGGAGTTCAACAAAGAGATACAGGGCCCGAGTGGTTCTAGAGGACGCAAGAGCAGATACAAATATGCCAAAGCCCTGTCGTTCCTCAGCTCAACGATGGTGACCCGAAGGTAAATATTACCCACCACATGTAATAACCAATGTTTTACATGTCTAGCCCTCTTTTGCTGTTTCAGCCAGGGCCATGCAATATCAGTATATTAATTATATTTTTTTCTCTTTGTTCCACAGCACTGTCGGAAGCACTCGGGAGCCTGCAGCTGAGTTGAACCCTTCTGGGGCGATCCCTCAGGAGTCTGCCACCAAGGGACACTTCGACAGTCCCGGCGCAACGCCGGAATCGGCATGCCACGAAAAACCTGATGTGTGAAAGTAGCCTAAATGGTAGTTTATGGCGAAATAGCTGTGAATTGAATAGCTAGTTTTTAGGGACATTTGTTACCTGGTGACACTTTAGGCTAGGTTCACATTGCGTCCGCTAGCGGACTCCATTACATGGCGCAATTGTCGCAATTAACGCTATGTAACGGATCCGTTAGCGAACCCATTGACTGCAATGTGCTAACGGATCTCTAGCGCATTGCTAGCGCATTTCATTTTTGGCATGCACTAGCGATGTCCCGTTAGTTTCGGACGGACCTCGGACACTGCTTGCAGCGTCCGAGGTCCGCTCCCCGCTAGCGCAGATCGGGTATCTGTGCTAGCGGGATCGCCAAATGCGATCCCTTTTGGGACATTGCGTTAGCGCAATCCGCTAGCGTATGCGCTAAACAGATTGCCCTAACGCAATGTGAACCTAGCCTTATGCCTTGCTCAAGGTAAGCTAATTTGGTGTATGTGCACACACTAAATGTCTGCCACAGAAGTATGTATACCTGGTGGATACTAAAAGGACAAGTTTTTGTAAACTTTAGGGACCATGTACATGTTACAACTTGCACATGAATATGAATTGACACAGAAGCCAATCTACAGAGAAAAGGGGGTGCCAATGTAACGGGGCTCAGGGGGTAGCCACGAGCAAAGTACCTATATCCGACGCCCCGGTCTGCTACAGAAAAATGGAGTCTTGCTTAGATGTGTGTGTTACCTTATTACTGTAAGGCTATGCGCACACGGTACTTTTTTTGCATTTTTTTCTCGCATTTTTTCGCTATAAAAGCGCATAAAAACGCATACTTTATGCATCCCATCATTTAGAATGCATTCCGCATTTTTTGTGCACGTGATGCGTTTTTTCCGTGAAAAAAACGCATCGCGGTAAAAAACGCAGCATGTTCATTAATTTTGCGGATTTTTCGCTTCTTTCCCGCTATTTAATGCATTGGGAAGCTCCAGAAAAAAACGCGTAAAAAATGCGCAAAAAAAGAGTCAAAAACATGTCAAAAGCGCAAAAAAAAGCATGCGGATTTCTTGCAGAAAATGTCCGGTTTTGCTCAGGAAATTTCTGCAAGAAATCCTGAACGTATGCACATAGCCTAACAGACATCTCCCAGCTCTTGTCTGCTACGCATTGCACGGGTCTGGTTCCCAACAACCCCATGATAAGGAGACCACACCAGTCCATTAAGTAAAATCCTTTTTAGTAACAGTTTGTCCTGCATACATTGAATAGAAGGAGTTGTCATTTTCTTTGCTACAATACAGTGGCACATCCAATAAACACTTTCAGCGGCACATTTGGTACATTGCAGAACTAGCCAGAGACTTTCATCCTTTCTATGTACAGCGCCAATTTAAGCTCTGCCCTCCCAGTGATCACTATCCTTCAACCCACTTCTTGGAAACCATGTAAAGATGCACGCCTGGCTGTCACCTTACTGACTGTGCCCCAGCCTTGCTGACTCTGTCTCTCTTGGACCCGCAGCTTCCAAGGCCTGACCAACATTTGTCCATTCCTTAGCGACTCTTTGGGACTCTGATAAAGTTCCTCGCTGTACATTTCCCCTGTAAACAGCATTCCGCTGCCATCAATGGAGATTTTCCTTAATCGCTTTCTCTTTGCTTTCTACCGTCTTTGCCACACCACACACACCCGGTGATAATCACCTATTTTCTGAGGGTGTCCTTTCTCTCTTCCTAATCCTCAACTGCCTTAATCCGCCCCCAACTGACACACAGATCCTCAATCCTCCTCTCCAACTCTGTGCAGTCCTGCAGTTAACCCTATCACCTCTGACTACAGGAGGATGATTATAAAACACACTGCATCTAAAACATCAGGAGTTATCAGAGAGATGGCATGCCATCCTCTCCGCCTTCACACTAAAATTACTTTAACCCCTTCATGACCCAGCCTATTTTGACCTTAAAGACCTTGCCGTTTTTTGCAATTCTGACCAGTGTCCTTTTATGAGGTAATAACTCAGGAACGCTTCAACGGATCCTAGCGGTTCTGAGATTGTTTTTTCGTGACATATTGGGCTTCATGTTAGTGGTAAATTTAGGTCAATAAAATCTGCGTTTATTTGTGATAAAAACGGAAATTTGGCGAAAATTTTGAAAATTTCGCAATTTTCACATTTTGAATTTTTATTCTGTTAAACTAGAAAGTTATGTGACACAAAATAGTTAATAAATAACATTTCCCACATGTATACTTTACATCAGCACAATTTTGGAAACAAATTTTTTTTTGCTAGGAAGTTATAAGGGTTAAAATTTGACCAGCGATTTCTCATTTTTACAACGAAATTTACAAAACCATTTTTTTAGGGACCACCTCACATTTGAAGTCAGTTTGAGGGGTCTATATGGCTGAAAATACCCAAAAGTGACACTATTCTAAAAACTGCACCCCTCAAGGTACTCAAAACCACATTCAAGAAGTTTATTAACCCTTCAGGTGCTTCACAGCAGCAGAAGCAACATGGAAGGAAAAAATGAACATTTAACTTTTTAGTCACAAAAATTATATTTTAGCAACAATTTTTTTTATTTTCCCAATGGTAAAAGGAGAAACTGAACCACGAACGTTGTTGTCCAATTTGTCCTGAGTACGCTGATACCTCATATGTGGGGGTAAACCACTGATTGGGCGCATGGCAGGGCTTGGAAGGGAAGGAGCGCCATTTGACTTTTTGAATAAAAAATTGGCTCCACTCTTTAGCGGACACCATGTCACGTTTGGAGAGCCCCCGTGTGCCTAAAAATTGGAGCTCCCCCACAAGTGACCCCATTTTGGAAACTAGACGCCCCAAGGAACTTATCTAGATGCATAGTGAGCACTTTGAACCCCCAGGTGCTTCACAAATTGATCCGTAAAAATGAAAAAGTACTTTTTTTTCACAAAAAAATTCTTTTAGCCTCAATTTTTTCATTTTCACATGGGTAACAGGATAAAATGGATCCTAAAATTTGTTGGGCAATTTCTCCTGAGTACAGCAAAACCTCACATGTGGGGGTAAACCACTGTTTGGGCACATGGTAAGGCTCGGAAAGGGAAGGAGCGCCATTTGACTTTTTGAATGAAAAATTATCTCCATCGTTAGCGGACACCATGTCGCGTTTGGAGAGACCCTGTGTGCCTAAACATTGGCGCTCCCCCACAAGTGACCCCATTTTGGAAACTAGACCCCCCAAGGAACTTATCTAGATGCCGAGTGAGCACTTTAAACACTCAGGTGCTTCACAAATTGATCTGTAAAAATGAAAAAGTACTTTTTTTTCACACAAAAAATTTTTTTCGCCTCAATTTTTTCATTTTCACATGGGCAATAGGATAAAATGGATCATAAAATTTGTTGGGCAATTTCTCCCGAGTACGCCGATACGTCATATGTGGGGGTAAACCACTGTTTGGGCACACGGCAGGGCACGGAAGGGAAGGCGTGCCATTTGACTTTTTGAATGGAAAATTAGCTCAATTGTTAGCAGACACCATGTCGCGTTTGGAGAGCCCCTGTGTGCCTAAACATTGGAGATCCCCCACAAGTGACACCATTTTGGAAACTAGACCCCCCAAGGAACTTATGTAGATGTATATTGAGCACTTTAAACCCCCAGGTGCTTCACAGAAGTTTATAACGCAGAGCCATGAAAATAAAAAATAATTTTTCTTTCCTCAAAAATGATTTTTTTGCCTGGAATTTCCTATTTTGCCAAGGGTAATAGGAGAAATTGGACCCCAAATGTTGTTGTCCAGTTTGTCCTGAGTACGCTGATACCCCATATGTGGAAGTAAACCACTGTTTAGGCGCACGGCAGGGCTCGGAAGGGAAGGCACGCCATTTGGCTTTTTAAATGGAAAATTAGCTCCAATCATTAGCGGACACCATGTCACGTTTGGAGAGCCCCTGTGTGCCTAAACATTGGAGATCCCCCAGAAATGACCCCATTTTGGAAACTAGACCCCCAAAGGAACTAATCTAGATGTGTGGTGAGGACTTTGAACCCCCAAGTGCTTCACAGAAGTTTATAACGCAGAGCCATGAAAATAAAATAAAAAAATTATTTTCTCAAAAATGATCTTTTAGCCTGCAATTTTTTATTTTTCCAAGGGTAACAGGAGAAATTTGACCCCAAAAGTTGTTGTCCAGTTTCTCCTGAGTACGCTGATACCCCATATGTGGGGGTAAACCACTGTTTGGGCACATGCCGGGGCTCGGAAGTGAAATAGTGACGTTTTGAAATGCAGACTTTGATGGAATGCTCTGTGGGCGTCACGTTGCGTTTGCAGAGCCCCTGATGTGGCTTAACAGTAGAAACCCCCCACAAGTGACCCCATTTTGGAAACTAGACCCCGAAAGGAACTTATCTAGATGTGTGGTGAGCACTTTGAACCCCCAAATGCTTCACAGAAGTTTATAATGCAGAGCCGTGAAAATAATAAATACGTTTTCTTTCCTCAAAAATAATTATTTAGCCCAGAATTTTTTAATTTTCCCAAGGGTAACAGGAGAAATTTGACCCCAATATTTGTTTTCCAGTTTCTCCTGAGTACGGTGATACCCCATATGTGGGGGTAAACTACTGTTTGGGCACATGCCGGGGCTCGGAATTGAAGTAGTGACGTTTTGAAATGCAGACTTTGATGGAATGCTCTGCGGGCGTCACGTTGCGTTTGCAGAGCCCCTGATGTGGCTAAACAGTAGAAACCCCCCACAAGTGACCCCATTTTAGAAACTAGACCCCGAAAGGAACTTATCTAGATGTGTGAGATGTGGTGAGCACTTTGAACCCCCAAGTGCTTCATAGAAGTTTATAATGCAGAACCGTGAAAATAATAAATATGTTTTCTTTCCTCAAAAATAATTATTTAGCCCAGAATTTTTTGTTTTCCCAAGGGTTACAGGAGAAATTGGACCCCAAAAGTTGTTGTCCAGTTTCTCCTGAGTACGCTGATACCCCATGTGTGGAGGTAAACCACTGTTTGGGCACACGTCGGGGCTCAGAAGGGAAGTAGTGACTTTTGAAATGCAGAATTTGATGGAAGGGTCTGCGGGCGTCACGTTGCGTTTGCAGAGCCCCTGGTGTTCCTAAACAGTAGAAACCCCCCACAAGTGACCCCATTTTGAGAAACTAGACCCCCCAAGGAACTTATCTAGATATGTGGTGAGCACTTTGAACCCCCAAGTGCTTCACAGACGTTTACAACGCAGAGCCGTGAAAATAAAAAATCATTTTTCTTTCCTCAAAAATGATGTTCTAGCAAGCATTTTTTTATTTTCACAAGGGTAACAGGATAAATTGGACCCCAGTAATTGTTGCACAGTTTATCCTGAGTATGCTGGTACCCCATATATGGGGGTAAACCACTGTTTGGGCACACGTCGGGGCTCGGAATTGAGGGAGCACCATTTGACTTTTTGAATACGAGATTGGCTGGAATCAATGGTGGCGCCATGTTGCGTTTGGAGACCCCTGATGTGCCTAAACAGTGGAAACCCCTCAATTCTACCTCCAACACTAACCCCAACACACCCCTAAACCTAATCCCAACTGTAGCCATAACCCTAATCACAACCCTAATTCCAACCCTAACCCTTAGGCTATGTGCCCACGTTGCGGATTCGTGTGAGATTTTTTAGCATCATTTTTGAAAAATCCGCGGGTAAAAGGCACTGCGTTTTACCGGCGGATTTTCCGCGGATTTCCAGTGTTTTTTGTGCGGATTTCACCTGCGGATTCCTATTGAGGAACAGGTGTAAAACGCTGCGGAATCCGCACAAAGAATTGACATGCTGCAGAAAATACAACACAGCGTTTCAGCGCGGTATTTTCCGCACTATGGGCACAGCGGATTTGGTTTTCCATAGGTTTACATGGTACTGTAAACCTGATGGAACACTGCTGCGAATCTGCAGCGGCCAATCCGCAGTGTGGGCAAATAGCCTAATTCTAAAGGTATGTGCACACGCTGCGGAAAACACTGCGGATCCGCAGCAGTTTCCCATGAGTTTACAGTTCAATGCAAACCCATGGGAAACAAAAATTGCTGTACACATGCTGCGGAACAACTGCACGGAAACGCAGCGGTTTACATTCCGCAGCATGTCACTTCTTTGTGCGGATTCCGCAGCGGTTTTACAACTGCTCCAATAGAAAATCGCAGTTGTAAAACCGCAGTGAAATGCGCAGAAAAAACGCGGTAAATCCGCCATAAATCTGCAGCGGTTTAGCACTGCGGATTTATCAAATCCGCAGCGGAAAAATCCGCAGAGGACCAGAATACGTGTGCACATAACGAAACCCTAACCCTAGCCCTAACCCTACCCCTAACCCTACCCCTAACCCTAGCCCTACCCCTACCCCTAACCCTAGCCCTAACCCTAACCCTAACCGTAGCCCTAACCCTACCCCTAACCCTACCCCTAACCCTAGCCCTAACCCTACCCCTAACCCTAACCCTACCCCTAACCCTACCCCTAGCCCTACCCCTAACCCTAACCCTAACCCTACCCCTAACCCTATTCTAACATTAGTGGAAAAAAAAAAATCTTTATTTTTTTATTGTCCCTACCTATGGGGGTGACAAAGGGGGGGGGTCATTTATTATTTTTTTATTTTGATCACTGAGATAGATTATATCTCAGTGATCAAAATGCACTTTGGAACGAATCTGCCGGCCAGCAGATTCGGCGGGCGCACTGCGCATGCGCCCGCCATTTTGGAAGATGGCGGCACCCGGGGAGAAGACGGACGGCAGGATCGGTAAGTATGATGGGGTGGGGGGGAGCACGGGGGGGGGGGGATCGGAGCATGGGGGGGTGAATCGGAGCGTGGGAGGGGTGGAACGGAGCACGGGGAGGGTGGAACGGAGCACGGGGGGGTGGAACGGAGCACGGGGGGTGGAACGGAGCACGGGGGGGGTGGATCGGAGTGCAGGGGGGGTGATTGGAGCACGGGGGGTGATTGGAGCACGGGGGTGAGCGGACAAGAGCACGGGGGGGAGCGGAGCACAGGACGGAGGGGAGCGGGGCAGTGTACCGGGCAGATCGGAGGGCTGGGGGGGCGATCGGTGGGGTGGGGGCACATTAGTATTTCCAGCCATGGCCGATGATATTTCAGCATCGGCCATGGCTGGATTGTAATATTTCACCCGTTATAATAGGTGAAATATTACAAATCGCTCTGATTGGCAGTTTCACTTTCAACAGCCAATCAGAGCGATCGTAGCCACGGGGGCGTGAAGCCACCCCCCCTGGGCTAAACTACCACTCCCCCTGTCCCTGCATGGGAGTTAACCCTTTCACCCGATCTGCAGGGACGCGATCTTTCCATGACGCCACATAGGCGTCATGGGTCGGATTGGCACCGACTTTCATGACGCCTACGTGGCGTCATGGGTCGGGAAGGGATTAATAGTAGGTTGAAAAGTAGGTGCAATAAATAACCTTGCCAAAGGTAGAAGATAAGCTAGGTATCTTCTAAAAACAAGGTGGGGAGGATTAGGAACAGTAAAAAAATTAAAGGGGTTCTGAAGGACTGAACAGTTTAAAGGGAACCTGTCACCAGGTTTGACCGATATGAGATAACCCCACCACCTACCACTGGTGTGACAGGTGTGACAGTGTTTTGTTAAGGTTCAAGGAATTATGATGAATAAATGCTCACACGACAATTGAATAAACTTATATGAATTTACTTAATAATAAGAAGAAAATACACAGTCACTAAAAACAGTAAAAGAACATTATTCATACATTACATTATGGTACAGGTCATCAGGCTCTCTCTCATCTCCCTTCCATGTGAGTGTTCTTTGTGAGCCCCTCTCCCTGTGCATGTCGCTCTTTTATATCTTATACTGTCCAATGTATTTCAGTAAAAAATCTTGAAATGCCAGGAAGAAATCTCCTTAAACCAGTCAGTTACTGACAACAAATACATTTACTAATAGCAACTAACTGGTCAGTTACTAAACAACAAATGACCTTCTGCTAGATGGGTCACCTGGTTTGACATTTAAACTTCAATGACCTTATGCAAACTTCATACATTAAGGATATACTGAATATTGTAACTGATTGAAACCATATCAATATTTATCAATAATTAGTATTAATTAATTGGAGTGTTTGAAACCATTAAAGATAACTTACTACACATTCCACCCCTGGTTTCAACCACTTTAATTAATCCTACCACTAAACTATTCAAATTTTTCATAAACCATTTTACATTGTTCCCTATATGTTTATTTGTTTGCTACCAATAGAAAACCACTTTGGTACAAAAAAAAACAATGGACATAAAAATCAAAAACAAAACAATGTACCAAAAAAGTACTGGAATAATGAAATGTCTTTGCGGAAATCTTCTTTTCTTCTTTAGACCACAAATGTAGATTGGTCTACGTTGCAGGGAAAGCACGGGGATTATTGTGCCCTCATCGTCTTGCCTAAAGGCCAAGATGACTTCACTGTTTTTCCCTGGTTGGCCAAAGGACAGACTCATAAACATAATCTGTCCTTGCCCTTATCACATTAACCCCTCGTTTCTTCAAAACAACGGGTGAGGGGGGTGCAGGTGTCCATGGCTGAGTCCCTTCATCTTCTATCACTGCAGCTGGTCAGGGCCTCCACTTAATACGCCATTTACATTCAGGCTTCTAGGGTTATTTCTCCCCTCGCTTGTCATCAGCTGGTGGTTCTGAGGTTCACCCTGGTCACGGATTAGCAGCATCTGGGCTCGGTCTCAGCACTCAATTGGACATTGGCAGCATATGTAAACTCAGTCCAAAGCAACAGTCCAAGATAGATTAACTTGGTCCATGATAAATCAGTCCAAAAGTTCTGGTCCTGGTGGCTTGTTTCTCCACCCCTTCATCAAATGAATAAAACAAAAATACTTGGTCCAATATAAATATGCCCAAAACAACCTTTGAAATTTTCTACGGTAGCAAACAGATTTCCAATCTAAATCATAATTCTATACTCAATAAAACATGTGTCATATTTATATGTCTGTACTTATACATTGAAATATATCATAACTCCAGAATATCAATCACCAGTTATCAAATGCATAAAATTCACATCAAACAAATTTGCATAATAATCATCATTTCTAGTATAATAATGTCAATAAGAGTAACAAAATTGTGTTAATAATCAAAATCAAAATCAGTCATTAAATGTTTCCACATTTTTCATTAAAAACGGAACGCAAACAAATATGCTTTTAACCCAATTCTAACAAATTAATCTTTTACATCAATAACAAACACATTACATCCACACACTGTCCCTAAGGGCCCCGTCACACT